>NC_044552.1:1311148-1964558 GCF_007565055.1 Rhinopithecus roxellana | reverse complement strand
TCACCAGGAGGTGGCAGCAGGTTCTGCCAGAAGCAAGGTTCTGGTCTGCCCATGGGCTCAAGTTTTTTGTAGTGGCTATTAAGAAAAGCAAGCAGCTTAACCTCTCCAAAGAGCTGACTTTCTGTGCCTGAGGATCTGAACAAAAAGGAAATGGGAAAGGAAGACAGGAACTAACTACATTCTCTTCAGTGACCTATTCACTCCCAACTAGAAACATGACACCATTTCTGGCCAGGCAAGGTAACTCAGGCCTGTAATCCTAGCACTTTGGAAGGTCAAGGTGGGAGGATCACCTCAGGTCGGGAGTTTGAGACCAGCCTGACCAACATGGAGAAACCCCCATCTGTACAAAAAATATAAAATTAGCTGGGTGTGGTGGCGCATGCCTGTAATGCCAGCTACTCGGGAGGCTGAGGCAGGAGAATAGCTTGAACCCGGGAGGCAGAGGTTGCACTGAGCAGAGATTGTGCCATTACACTCCAGCCCGGGCAACAAATGCAAAACTCCATCTCGGAAAAAGAGAAAAGAAAAGAAAAATGACACCATTTCCTAAATGCATCTGGGCAAAAAGGTAAAGGGGTAGGGGAGAAGGCAAGTGAGAATGATCAGCTTGCATTTTTCAGGGATGTTCTTCATATTTGCTTCTACAATTCATAAGAGTTATTACCCTTATTACCCTTCAGTTATTTGAGCAAGACAATGGATTTGTCTGCACAACTTCATGCAAGATGACATTTTAAAGATCAGAAGTTGGGCTGAGCACAGTGGCTCATGCCTGTAATACCAGCACTTTTAGGAGGCTGAGGTGGGCGGATCACCTGAGGTCAGGAGTTTGAGACCAGCCTGACCAACTAAAAATACAAAAATTAGCCAGGTGTGGTGGCGCATGCCTGTAATCCCAACTACTCGGGAGGCTGAGGCAGGAAGAATGGCGTGAACCCAGGAGGCGGAGGTTGCAGTGAGCCAAGATCGCACCACTGCACTCCAGCCTGGGCCACACAACGAGACTCCATCTCAAAAAAAAAAAAAAAAAAAAAAAAAAAAAATCGGAGCTTAAGAGGGAAAGTGGTAAACTTATAGCATTTCCCAGGAGAGCTAAACCCAGAAGTCAAAACAGGAAATTACAAGTCAAATGAACACATGCAGAAGTCACAGGTACTGGGTGACCATACTAGCAAGTTGCCCTGACAGGCACTGGCAAATATCCATCAAGTAAGAGCACCAGACCTCTCACTGTTTCTTACTCCAGCTCTCTGCTATACTACCAAAAGCTTAATTTTTGCCCAGAAACCCTTAGACACTTAATCAAATAACATTAGTATAAAACATGCCATGTCATGAAGCTTGCTTCATGATGACTCAGCAGCTGCTGCAAAACATCCAGTTGATAGTCTAGGATAGTAGACAGCAAGTGGGTAGACCCTATGTTCACCAAAGTCTCAATAAGGACTAAAGAAAGTCCTTATTTTCAAGATTAAAAAAAAAAATAGAGAGTATTCTTTTGAATGTACCTGAATACTTTTCTTGGGTAGTGGTAGTTTCTGCCAATATTAAATAGCACTTACAGTGTTGATCAAGAAACCCCTAAATACCTTTAATTCCCAATTCAAAAGCTAAAATATGTTTTCTTTTTTAATTAAATAGCCAGAGCAAGAAGCAAAAGTATTTTAGATAAGGGGCAATGATAAACTATCAAGATTTAAAACAAAACTACACAGCCTGAAGTCATATCAACTCTAAGACACCTTGGATCATAGGTGTTATGCTGTTAAGGCATCATCTCCCCAAAATTAATTTTTATTTTATCTAAGTAAATTTCAAAATAAGCTGTGATAACTTCAGACATTTGGAAAATATTAATTCCCTTCTAACGTCTATCCAGACCATCCAATGACCTATATTTAAAACACGTCATTTTTCTAAACATGTCATACAAGAAAATCTAAGCACTCAAAGGCATTCATAGGAGAAAAGAAAGCATGCATGTCTAACTTCCATTCTATAGAAGGATTAGGTTAAATGGTCAGGCTTGTGACCTGAATTCTAATCTTAAATCTGCTTGCAAATACCCCTGTTCTTCACAAATTTGAAAACTAAGTACTTTATGTACATATCTCGGGGAAAACTGGTGGGAGAAAAATAACAATGCCAAACCTAACCATCAGTAGAGAACGACTTAAAATACCTGAACCACGATTTTCACTACTCAAACATTTCCCTCAAAATAAAAAACATTTAAGAAAACTTAAAAAAAAAAATTTCCTCAATTCTTTACCTTCCCCTCTGCCCCGCCCCAAACGGAGTCTCGCTCTGTCGCCCAGGCTGGAGTGCAGTGGCGCGATCTCGGCTCACTGCAAGCTCCGCCTCCCGGGGTCACGCTATTCTCCTGCCTCAGCCTCCCGAGTAGCTGGGACTACAGGCGCCCGCCACCACGCCTGGCTAATTTTTTTATATTTTTAGTACAGACGGGGTTTCACCGTGTTAGCCAGGATAGTCTCCATCTCCTGACCTCGTGATCCGCCCGCCTCGGCCTCCTTAAGTGCTGGGATTGCAGGCGTGAGCCAACGCGCCCGACACAAATCTTTACTTTTACAAATCTGTTGATAATGACACAATTTAACAACATCAACCATGTGAAAGTGTGTAATATTTATTAGCATCCAGAATAAAGTAATCTAGGAAGTCTACCTTTAACAGTAGGCAACAAGTTATCAGATCCTTTTGCTACACTTTTGTTTTTCAACAAATTTATAACACACTTCCCACCTCAGTATCATTGATAAGTTTTTAAGTGGCTTTATTAAAATAAGTTAACATTTTCCTATTCAATCCTTCTAACAACCAATTATTTTAAAAACGGAATTTTCTCAGAATCAACTATCTCATTTACAATTAGGATAAACTTTTTTTATAATTTTAAACATCCACGAATTCATACAGTGGCTAAACTATAAGATCACCAACATTCCTGGAGTGTCAAAAGTAACTAAACTTCTAGAATACGCCTCATAATATTAAAATATTTTGTGTATGAGATCAGAGCTGGAGTCCCGGTCAACTGTGGAGAATGGCCAATTCCAGCCTCCAAAATAAAAGCGGGGGTGGGAGGGGGGGAGTCGCGCAGCAGAGAAAAGACGTAAGGGTGGAGAGGGACTTTCAAAATGCCCCAGTGCCACGGTTAACTATAACCCGGTTAAGGAAACCTAAGCCAATGCTCTCAAGACGAGGAGGAACACCGGCAGGGGAAACCGAGAATTAATTCATAGGCTGAGACTAAGTTATTTCACTTTCCATGTAACAGCGCCCCCCACAACTCCCCGTCTGCCCCAGAGTTAAGATTCCTCGGGGCAGCCCCCTCCCCACACACACTAAAGGAGGGATACCAGAAAACAACAAGGGCAATCAACCACAACTTTTCCTTTCTCCCTCGAGAGGACGTGAGTAATACCCTCAAACTCCAAATCCCCGCCAAAAAAGAAAGAAACGCGCGCATCCTGGGCCTACAATTTCTTTTCCCGCCCAGAGCCTGCCTGGGAAAGCCCCTGACCCAGAGGGTTGGGGGAAAGGCGGCCCAAACCACACGTGTGCGCCGCAAGGCTGGGCCTGTCTCAGCCCACTTCCCGTCGCCACCCCCAACGGCCTGAGCTCCCCCGGAGCCTCACTCGGGCCTTTCCTCAGGCCCTCCTGTCTGCTCCACGTGGGGCGCCGGGGCCTCGAACCGCCCGTCCCCTCCAGCCGAGTTTCCCCACCCGCCAGGCCACCGCGGCGTCGGGGTCCCATACCTGATGCTGTTGTCGCCCCTGCTGGTAAGGCTTAATCGGCCCCTGGTGGCAACGCCGCGTCCGGATCTTGCCGCCACCGCCCCCTCCGACTCCTCCGGCTCCCGAGGCCATGGCGGAGCCTCCGCCGCTTCCCGCTCCGGGGCGGGTAAGGGGGCGGGAGAGGCAGAGGCGGAGGCCTTAGAGCGCCCCCCCCGCCGCCCGGCCCCGGCCCAAAAGTCCGCCCGAGCTGTCCACACAGTGGGCACAAGCACCCCAGGAACCGCGAGGTTGCGAGCAGGAGCGGAGAGAGGGTGAGTGCTGGCAGCGGAGAAGGGGGTGGCGGCCGCAGAGGCCGAGGAGGCTCCGGTCCCGCCGCCTCTGCGGACCCCCGCCTCTGTGTATGTCACGGTCTCTATGGAGATCTCCCGCAGAGGACAGCACGAACAGCTCCCGGCGGTGCTGAGGCCTAACTCGACCGCCGACTGGTGGGGATTCTTCCGTCGCCCTAGCCGTAGCTGCCGCAGTTGAAGCCGCTGGCGCCGCCCGCCTACCCCTCCCCTGTGCGCACAGCGCCCGCCCCGCCGTCGTCGTCGTCCCTGCAGCCTCCGCCGCCGTTGCGCCTATTACCGCGGCTAAGGCGGCTGCCGCGGTCGCGAGCCAGAATGTCGTCACCCACAGGCGCCCGACGCATTTGCATCATCATGCTACGACGAGCTGATAGGCAAAGAGGAAGGACTGATGGAGTCCACGCTCTCGGCCGCGCGGCACGCTGGGAAACGTAGTTCAACAACGCAACGCGGATTCTCGGAAAGGGAGAGGGACGGGGAAGGAGATCCCCTGAGCGCCGCAGAGGCACAAAGCCAAGGGATACTTTTGCTGTTCTTGGCTGTAAATTAGACTCTGAAAAGGCACTTAACATAAAAACAGTAACTTCTTCCCACTCTCCTCCCTGTCAGTTGGTTAAGTGGGCAGGAAGTAAGCAGATAGTAAAATCAAGGACAAGAGCTAATGATTTAAGAAGGAGGAAAAAAAAATCTGTGGTTGAAAAACAATGTCCATGATCCTTAGAATTAGAAAATATATACGACTTCATTAATGTTTATTTAAACATATAAAGGGTTTGTTGCCAGACACACGGGGCTGGAATTCTGGTTCCGCCACCCAACCTATTTGACCTTGGATGAATCAAAACCGTCTGAGCCTTAGCTTCCTCCTCCAAAAAATGGGAGTTTTATAAAGCTGTTGTGAGGAGCAGACGTGATCATCTATGGAGAGCATGTATATTTGCTAATAGGCGAAAAATGCAATGAATGATTACAATTATAACTCAGTCAGCTAACATTAGAGGTAAGTGATATATCCTTAGTAATAAAAGTATACCGTGTTTGCTCCAAATAGAAGGCATTGTATTTAGGAAACTGAGTAAGTGAGCTAGACTCAAAGACTGAATCCACAAAATGTATATTCTAGGAGTTGACGATTAGAAAGGTCCTGGTGATCACATAGTCCAACCCTCTCATTCAACCAACCAGACAGGAGGTCCAGAGAAATTTAGGTGGCACAATCAATGACACTGAGATGGGTAATCAAAGCCAGGACTATAACCCAACTTTTCTGTAAGAGTTAAAGACAAATAGCCAAATGATTAGGGAGGAAAAATCTATTGTGAAAAATCTTAGACTTACTATAAAGCTTTTTTTTTTCTTTCTTTCTTTTTTTTTTTTTGAGAGACAGTCTTGCCCTGTAGCCCAGGCTGGAATGCAGTGGCGCGACCTTGGCTCACTGCAACCTCTGCCTCCCAGGTTCAAGCGATTCTCCTGCCTCAGCTTCCTAAACAGCTGAGACTACAGGTGTGCACCACCACTCCCAGCTAATTTGTGTATTTTTAGTAGAGATGGGGTTTCGCCATGTTGGCCAGGCTGGTCTCGAACTCCTGACCTCAAGTGATCCACCCACCTGGGCCTCCCAAAGTGCTGGGATTACCGGTGTGAGCCACCACGCCCAGTCAATTTACTGTAAATCTGCCACTTACTAGCTGTGTAACCTTTGGGAAGTTACTGATCCTTTTCTTTCTTTTTTTTTTGTTTTTTGAGATGGAGTTTTTTTCTCTTGTTTTGCCCAGGCTGGAGTGCAATGGCGCGATCTCGGCAACCTCCACCTCCCGGGTTCAAGCGATTCTCCTGCCTCAGCCTCCCAAGTAGCTGGGATTACAGGCGTGTGCCACCACGCCTGGCTAATTTTGTATTTTTACTAGAGACAAGGTTGCTCCATGTTGGTCAAGCTGGTCTCAAACTCCCAATCTCAGGTGATCCGCCTGCGGCCTCCCATAGTGCTGGGATTACAGGCGTGAGCCACCGCGCCCGGCCCACTGATCCTGTTTCTAAGCTTTGTTTTTTTCATCTGCAAATAGAGTGAATATTGACCTCACAGGGCAGTGGTCTGGTGAAAGGATTAATGTATATCTAGTTCATAATAACTGCTTAGATAGAAAGCATCCAATATCAACCATGAATCAGATATAAATAATTAGTTCCAAGACATTTATACTATCTCCAAAATCAAACTGCACAATTCAGGTTCATGGTTTAAATCATACAAGTGAAATTGTAAAGCCAATCTAGAGTACCTTTGAACTTGTACCTTTCAGTGCCTAAAGAAACTACGCTATACCAAGCATAGGTGTACATATCAATGGCTTTCAGTGGCACCTCTGACCATAACCATCAAAATCAAGACAAGTTGCCAAATATGATAAACAAAATTAATCTATTTTCTCTTCCACTCTCCCATCCTAGTTTCATGCCTCCTTCCACCACTAACTTCCCATTAAACTCTCCAGGTATGTCCCCTCTTCCTCCTGAAGCACTTTATCTTTCTTAAAGACAATTGTTTCCCTCAAGTGCTATCTTCCTCCTATGCAGAAATCCTACTCTTCCACAAATCCATAGCTAGATATTTGACAGCCAAGTAAAGTAATTCACGATAAGTTAACTCATAGGGAAGATCTGTACCTGAATCTGTAATTGGGTTATATGTAGAGGAGATTAAACTGTAGCCACATCTCATCTGCCCTCTTCACTCTATCAGACTCAGGAGTTTCCACCACAGAACAGAGGACTGACTGGAATCAAAGCTCACCCCTTTCTTAGAGGCCATTTGATGTGCCGGACACCCTTCACAGTCAACCTTTGAAACGAAGAGAGACGCGAAAGAATTGGGCCAAATGTAGACAATGCTTCAGAAATAGAAGATGGGTAGAACTTGAGGAGATATGGGAAAATCTACATTCCTTTTACCCATGCTCTAAACTTTTTACCCATTTCCACAATTCTTTTATTTCTTGGAAGTAAAATAGGATTTGACGGAACTATAATATATTAATCTCACATTCATGTGATTGAATCATTGGAAGTCATCCCAGGCTTGAGAGCAAAGAAGGAATAAGAGACAGGAGGAAATCTGCATTCAACATGGACCTAGTTTTTTCAGCCAAAACAAATAGCACATTGGGAGACACTGCAATTCATGAAAGGCTTGTTGCCACAATAGTCCTTCTCGAAACTTCTTTTTTCCCCATATAATATAGTAAAAAGTGGCCGTGCATAGGCTGGGCGCAGTGGCTCACACCTGTAAACCCAGCACTTTGGGAGGCCAAGGAGGGTGGATCATGAAGTCAGGAGATCGAGACCATCCTAGCTGACACAGTGCAACCCCGTCACTACTAAAAATACAAAAAATTAGCCAGGCGTGGTGGCGGGCGCCTATAGTGCTAGCTACTCGGGAGGCTGAGGCAGGAGAATGGCGTGAACCCGGGAGGTGGAGCTTGCAGTGAGCTGAGATCGTGCCACTGCACTCCAGCCTGGGCGACAGAGCGAGACTCTGCCTCAAAAAAAAAAAAAAAAAAAAAAAGTGGCCGTGCACAGTGGCTCACAACTGTAATCCCAGCACTCTGGGAGCCCAAGGCGGGTGGATCACTGGAGGTCAGGAGTTCGAAACCAGCCTGGCCAACATGGTGAAACCCGTCTCTACTTAAAAAAAAAAATTAGCTGTGCGTGGTGGTGCTCACCCGTAGTCCCAGGTACTCAGGAGGCTAAGGCAGGAGAGTCGCTTGAACCATGGAGGTGGATGTTACAGTGAGCTGAGATCATGCCACTGCACTCTAGCCTGGGTCACAGAGTGAGACTCCCTATGAAAAAAATTTAAAAACTAAAATGAAACAAACAAACAAAAAAATATATATATGTAACCAGCTGCCAGTTATAAATTAGCAAATAGGCTGCTGACCTATCTCTAATAGATAAGGAGTATCCACTAATTAAAAATGAAATACAATTTAATCTAAGCCCAACCTAGATTGAAAAAGAGCCATCATGGCCGGGCGCGGTGGCTCAAGCCTGTAATCCCAGCACTTTGGGAGTCCGAGGCGGGTGGATCACGAGGTCAGGAGATCGAGACCCTCCTGGCTAACACGGTGAAACCCCGTCTCTACTAAAAATACAAAAAACTAGCCGGGCAAAGTGGCGGGCGCCTGTAGTCCCAGCTACTCGGAGGCTGAGGCGGGAGAATGGCGGGAACCCGGGAGGCGGAGCTTGCAGTGAGCCGAGATCGTGCCACTGCACTTCAGCCTGGGCGACACAGCGAGACTCCGTCTCAAAAAAAAAAAAAAAAAAGAAAAAGAGCCATCATACATTCTTCAGAAGGTAATAATACAATTCTGGCCAAAGGAATGTTTAAAGATGACAAGTACAAGAAGTTAGGAAGTTTTATGTAGTTATTTTACTCTACCAAAACAAAATGAGGTATCTACTATGATGTCTATTAAAACAAATTATCACAGTCATGCATAGCATAACAATGTTTCAATCAACAGTGGGCCCAATATACAATGGTGGTCTTGTAAGGAGCTGAAAAATTCCTGTTGCCTAGTGATACTGTCTTTGTCCTAAGGTCTTATTGCAACACATTACTCACATGTTTGTGGTGATGCTGGTATAAACAAACCTAATGTGTTGCCATTTGTGTAAAAGTGGAGCACATACAATTATATACAGTACAGAATACTTCATAATGAAAAGTGGCTATTATTGGTTCATGTATTTTTTTTAAAACAGGCACGCCTTGCAATTTCCTGTTGATACTATACTTTATTATTATTATTATTATTGTTGTTGTTGTTGTTGTTGTTGTTGTTGAGACGGAGTCTTGCTCTGTCGCCCGGGCTGGAGTGCAGTGGCCGGATCTCAGCTCACTGCAAGCTCCGCCTCCCGGGTTTACGCCATTCTCCTGCCTCAGCCTCCTGAGTAGCTGGGACTACAGGCGCCCGCCACCTCGCCCGGCTAGTTTTTTTGTATTTTTAGTAGAGACGGGGTTTCACCGTGTTAGCCAGGATGGTCTCGATCTCCTGACCTCGTGATCCGCCCGTCTCAGCCTCCCAAAGTGCTGGGATTACAGGCTTGAGCCACCGCGCCCGGCTTACTTTATTATTTTTAAGTATATTCCTGGTCAGGCATGTGGCTCACACCTGTAATCCCAGCACTTTGGGAGGCCAAGGCAGAAGGATCACTTGAGGCCAGGAGACTGAAACCAGCCTGGGTAACATAACGAGACCCCTTCTCTACAAAGAAATGAAAAAATTGGTTGGGCATAGTGGTGTGCACCTGTAGTCCCAGCTACTAGGGAGGCTGAGGCAGGAGGATCACTTGAGCCCAGGAGTCTAAGGCTGCAGTGAGCTATGATCTCACCACTGCAGTCCAGCCTGGGTAACAGAGTGAGACCCCATCTCTAAAGAAAAAAAATAAAGAAAATGAAGCTATTGGGTTTATTTATTTATTTGTTGCCTGTTTGCTTGTACTTTAGGGAAAGAAGAGCCATACAATGGGAAGATATTTAAGGATGTCAATCATTATATTCCCATTAACTTACTGTGTTCTCTCTCTATTAGGAATAAACACTTAAGACTAAATTAATTAACTAATATGAGCAAATTTTGATTAACTACATATATCACTTGATTCCAAAATGCCATATATTTCCTCTTCCTGACTACATGTATCAGTGTATACTAGGCTTTGGTATATATGTGTTTATGTACATTACATTATAGTTTAAGACATATTTTAAATTCAATCTTGAATGGAAATTCAGTTTTATTGGATGAAATAATAACCAAATGTAGGAAGGCAATCCCATCCTAACATTTAAGACAGTTAATGAATCAACTGAGATTAATTCATTAAAACACAAATATTTATTGAGATATTTATGTGTTGGTTTCTAGTCTTGGCATTTAGTATGTCAGTATACAAAACTGTAAAACAATCTCTGTCTACATAGTACCCTACACTTTACCATTTACTAAGTTATACTAAAGTTTACTATTTTATAATCTATTAATCATTAGCACTTATCCCTGATAATTCACCTTAAAAATGCTACACTTAGGCTGGGCGCGGTGGCTCATGCCTGTAATCCAACAATTTGGGAGACCAAGGCGGTCAGATCATGCAAGGTCAGGAGTTTGAGACCAGCCTGGTCAACATGGCGAAACCCCGCCTCTACTAAAAAAATACAAAAATTAGCCGGGTGTGGTGGCACATGCCTGTAATCCCAGCTACTTGGGAGGCTGAGACAGGAGAATCGCTTGAACTTGGGAGGCAGAGGTTGTGGCGAGCCGATATCACGTCACGGCATTCCAGTCTGGGCAACTAAGCGAGACTCTGTCTCAACAACAACAACAACAACAAAACTACACTGTAAATTCTAAACACATGCTGTTGAATCTATCTCATACAAGAAATCAAGGCCGGACAGGTGGCTCATGCCTTTAATCTCAACACTTTGGGAGGCCGAGGTGGGCGGATCATGAGGTCAGGAGATGGAGACCATCCTGGCCAACACGGTGAAACCTCATCTCTATTAAAAATACAAAAAATTAGCTGGGCATGGTGGTGGGCACCTGTAGTCCCAGCTACTCGGGAGGCTGAGGCAGAAGAATGGTGTGAACCCAGGAGGCAGAGCTTTCAGTGAGCCGAAATTGTGCCACTGCACTCCAGTCTGGGCAACAGAGTGAGACTCCATCTCAAAAAAAAAAAAAAAAAAAAAAAAAAAAGAAATCAATTGGTTTAGTTTCGTTTATTAATATAATTCATCAATTACATTACAAAATTGAACTTATTAAGGTTGCAGTCTGTAAAACTGTAACATTTGCAAACCTTAGTTTGCTAGCACTAAGCTTCTTTCTTTTTAAAAAGCATTTGTAGAGAATGCTCGAGTTTGGCTGGGCGCGGTGGCTCAAGCCTGTAATCCCAGCACTTTGGGAGGCCGAGACGGGCGGATCACGAGGTCAGGAGATCGAGACCATCCTGGCTAATACGGTGAAACCCTGTCTCTACTTAAAAATACAAAAAACTAGCCGGGCGACGAGGCGGGAGCCTGTAGTCCCAGCTACTCGGGAGGCTGAGGCAGGAGAATGGCGTAAACCCGGGAGGCGGAGCTTGCAGTGAGCTGAGATCCGGCCACTGCACTCCAGCCTGGGCGACAGAGCGAGACTCCGTCTCAAAAAAAAAAAAAAAAAAAGAGAATGCTCGAGTTTATCAGACCCTAACTTATTAAGGCATTTCTTTTCAGAAGCATGCAAACCAGTTCACATGCAAACAACCCTAACATATACATCACCCCACCACCACCAGACAAGCATGAACTACCCAGTTTAAACAAACAGTAACTTTTGACCTCTTGCTGCTACTCTCTGACCGGCAAGCACTAGCAGCAGCCCCTGGGAGCTTGTTAGAATAAAGCAGCTCTGCCCATCCCAGGCCAACACAATCAGAATCTACATGTTAACAAGATCACCAGGGGAACTGTATTATATTCTAGGAGAATTGTTTCAAAAATTAACCATGCCACCAGAAGTTATTAATCTGAAGTTAGATTAACTTTGAAGGCAAGATAATGAGGTACCTGAAGTTCCCATAAAGAGCAGGCTTAGGAATTTCTGTTCCTTACTAATCTACAACAATCAACAATTTTAAGAATTGATGAACCAACAGCTTATACACACGTAGATTTTTTTCCTCTTATTTATCATTCTGTACCTTTCTCCTTTACCACAAAGTGAGCAGAAATGAAATGAACCATTTTTTAATTATTATTTTCATTAACTTTTTTTTCCCAAGGAAAAAGACAATCTAGCAGAAGTTATTAACATCTGAAATGTTAAGGGTCTAAAACTGAGCATTAGTTATGAAACATACTTAAGCATAGATATTTCAAGAACCCCTTGCTAATTCCCATGTATCCTTTTCTTATACAAATTTTCTTTTAGTCACGGCTGGTTGTTTGGTTGGTTGTAAAAAGAAAAAAAGAAAAGAAAAATTTTATTTTAGAATTAATTCATGAAAAACAAAAAACATGGATGTAAAGTAAACCCTAATCCAAGAAGCTATGAGCAGAGATAAATTCCTAAAAGAGATATCAGGCTACTTTCTTAGAATTACAATGACTTTTCTCTTTCTGTTGTAGTCACAAAATCATTTTTAAGGTAGAAAAGCAAGCAGCCACTCTAGGAGGGAATATTCTTGGACTCAGATTAGCATCTAATATCTGATGCTAGATGAGAATTCAGGCAACTTGGAATAAACTAATTTTTCTAAACTGTAAAGGCAGGAATGGTAGCAGCTTTCTACTTGACAAATCATAAAAACAATTAGATTACCTACCTCTGGTAGCTTGACCTCTTAAATAGCTGCTATGAAGCTAAGACAGTAATTGGACACAGTGTTTTCTCCAAACATTACTTCTGGAAAAGTTCAATTTGATAACAATAATGGATATGTTAGTCTAAAAGTTTCCAGAAGCGAGTCTTCAACACTATTCTTTCCACAACATGCCTATTGTTCTTAACTCCTGCAATAGAGAAGGCCTAAAAAGCTGTGCAATACAAAAGGTGAAAAATCATATTTAAAAAACTCACATATATCACCCCTCGTATAGGCCAAATAGAAGCATGTTTGCTCATGTGAACAGTTAAACATCAAGGCAAGACAATGAGGTAACTGACGTTCCTATAAAGAGCGGGCTTAGGAATTTCTGTTCCTTACTAATCTACACCAACCAACAATTTAAGTAAGAATTGATGAGCCAACAGCTTATTGATCATGTAGATTTTTTTCCTCTTATTTACCATTCAGTAACTTTCACTTTTACCACAAAGTGAGCAGAAATGAAATGAACCATTTTTAACTGTTATTTTCATTAGCTTCTATTTATTTCCAAAGGAAGCTAGGCTACTAGCTGAATTAAAAATTGGATTTAGCACATTCTTATTCTGTATCATCACAGGTAGCAGAGTTGATTGAACAGAGCAATTACACAAGCATAATGGTTAGTTAAGATGATTTTAAGCCAATGCCTATAATCCATGGCCAGTGGCCTCAACATAGCTTACCTTGTTTGAATCCATTATAACGACAGTAGGATATCATGAGCTACCAAAAATAGACTTCTTTAAAACCAAAAAAAAGGCCAGGCACGGTGGCTCAAGCCTGTAATCCCAGCACTTTGGGAGGCCGAGACGGGTGGATCACGAGGCCAGGAGATCAAGACTATCCTGGCTAACGCGGTGAAACCCCGTCTCTACTAAAAATACAAAAAACTAGCCGGGCGAGGTGGCGGGCGCCTGTAGTCCCAGCTACTCAGGAGGCTGAGGCAGGAGAATAGCATGAACCCGGGAGGCGGAGCTTGCAGTGAGCTGAGATCTGGCCACTGCACTCCAGGCTGGGCAACAGAGCGAGACTCCGTCTCAAAAAAAAAAAAAAAAAAAAAAACAATAAAAAGAACTCTTCAAATATTCTCCAAAGCAAAGATGAGTGAGGTTATATCATTCTACGTTCAGTATTAAAAAGGCAGTGTCACCAAACAAATTGAAGGCAACTTTGCAGACGTTGAGCAAAACCTACTTAAAAAACCACCCCCAACTCTCCCCCTCTCCCCATGAAGGTGTAGCTTCCACTGTGTACCACACAATGTGTAGAATAAAAGCATCAAAGCAGACCATAGGTCTCCAAAGAGGCCACAACCAAGGAACAAAGAGCATCTACTAGCCGCAGTTAAACCCAAGCCATAACTTCAATGCTTTCAATTAGTAACAGTTAAATTTTCTTTTTCACTTGTTTGGTCATAAAATCTTGCCCCTGCAATGAGTCAGCAGTGACTCATAAGCACTTCCTACAAGAAGCACCTGCTTTTAGGCCCATCCCTTCCAGCCGAAGTGCTGAGACCCAGGATTGATTTTAGCTTCATCTTTGCTGATGCTTGAGTTTAATCACTTGTCTCTCTCATACTGGATATCCATGTTGGCTGGCACTTACTCTGCAAAGTAGTGGTCTGCTGCTGTGCAGTGAGAAGGCAAATCCACAAAGGGGCACCAGGAGTAGACAACTGGGAAGCAAATGCCATTTTTCTCTCTTCACTCTTGTCCACTATAGCTCTGCCTCTTCGACTCCTCATCATAAGGGCCCAGCCTTTACAACTATGCCTCCTCCCATACCGGCAGAGTCTCCTCTCAAGATTTGGTTTTGGTTTACAAACAAAGAGGAGCTGACTTTTCCCCTGCATCACTAACTTTAGAACAGGGTCCTTTGAAAAGTTTCCAAAACTGAGGTCGGGAGTTCAAGACCAGCCTGACCAACATGGAGAAACCCTGTATCTACTAAAAATACCAAATTAGCCGGGTGTGGTGGCTCATGCCTGTAATCCCAGCTACTCAGGAGGCTGAGGCAGGAGAATTGCTTGAACCCAGGAGGCAGATGTTGTGGTGAGCCGAGATCATACCACTGCACTCCAGCCTGGGAAAAAGAGCAAAACTGTCTCAAAAAAAAAAAAAAAAAAAAAAAGGCCGGGCGCGGTGGCTCAAGCCTGTAATCCCAGCACTTTGGGAGGCCGAGACGGGCGGATCACGAGGTCAGGAGATCGAGACCATCCTGGCTAACACGGTGAAACCCCGTCTCTACTAAAAAATACAAAAAACTAGCCGGGCGTGGTGGCGGCACCTGTAGTCCCAGCTACTGTGGAGGCTGAGGCAGGAGAATGGCCTAAACCCGGGAGGCGGAGCTTGCAGTGAGCCGAGATCCGGTCACTGGACTCCAGCCCGGGAGACAGCGAGACTCCGCCTCAAAAAAAAAAAAAAAAAAAAAAAAAAAAAAATCCAAAACAGATGGAGGGGAAAAAAATACAACAGTTCCGAGAAGCTTTCTGCCTTAATTTCTTCCTTTCTTTCCTTTTCTCTCTTTCTCTTTCTTTCTTTTCTTTCTTTGAGATCGTGTCTTGCTGTGTTGCCCAGGCTAGAGTGCAGTGGTGAGATCTCCGCTCATTGCAACCTCTGCCTCCAAAGTTCAAGCCATTCTCCTGCCTCAGCTTCCCAAGTAGCTGGGACTACAGGCACCTGCCACCGAACCCAGCTAATTTTTATATTTTTTAGCAGAGATTGGGATATCCTAATTTTAAGTTAAAGAAAAGAACAAGAAAAGTACAGTGGTTAGTTTTACATCAGATCCGGACAAAACAGGTCAGATCACTTGTTTAAATTTCTCCAGCAATTTTTCACTGAAAACTTCCTATATATAGAAGGAATATAGAAAAAGGAAAGGGGAAATGTTTAAGGAGTGATGTCAGACAGAAGAGATGGAGGCTGAGATGAGCAAGGAGGGAGGGCAAATTTTAAATTCTGGCAAATAATCACTAATAGACATGTCTGAAAATGCCATCAAAAATTCTGCTAGGTTCACGGCCAACCTGAACTCACCCTTGGTATGTTTTCCCTCCATAAGGCAGTCTTTTGGGTGCAGATTGGCTTCTTGTTGACCAAAATCCAAAAGCTGTAAAAAAATGAACGAAGGATGAGTGATACCTTGCAGAAATGGTGTTACCGAAGCCCAGAGTGTCACTTACTGGTGTCGTAAATAATGAAGAACTAATAAATAATACATGGGAAAGAAAAGACCCTTGTCATTGTCACTTCATGTTTTCCTCACATTTTGTATCCATAAGGCCAGGCACAAATTGAATGAATATTTATTGAAAGGATGAATGGATATTTATAGGAGGTTTCACAATTCCTTACTTCCCTCAACAACTTTCATGTTATGCAAATGCTTTCTGTGTTTGAAAAAAAAAATACTTCAAAATGTAACTTGTTAAAACAATCTTTTTTTTTTTTTGAGACGGAGTCTCGCTCTGTCGCCCAGGCTGGAGTGCAGTGGCCGGATCTCAGCTCACTGCAAGCTCCGCCTCCCGGGTTCACGCCATTCTCCTGCCTCAGCCTCCCGAGTAGCTGCGATTACAGGTGCCCACCATCATGCCTGGCTAATTTTTGTACTTTTAATAGAGATGGGTTTCGCCATGTTGCCAGGCTGGTCTCCAACACCCGACCTCAGATAATCTGCCTGCCTCAGGCTCCCAAAATGCTGGGATTACAGGTGTGAGCCACGGCGCCCAGCCAGAAGTGTTCGTACTTATAAGTATTTTGAGTAAATACATGCAGATAAATTTCCTTTTGGAAATATTTGTTGCATAGGATTTTAAACGATTTGCAGAATAAAAGCTTCAGATCAGCTGTCATGGTTTTCCCTCCTCAACTTGGTGGGTTTGGAGTCAGGACTGTCAATTAAGTTTGAATTTCAAATGAACAATGAATAATTTTTTGTATAAGTATGTCCTCAATATTGCAAATATTGCATGAAGCAATTAATTTGCTAAACCTGGCAATGCTACTTCTTTGCCCTATTTCAAAATGCCTTAAATTATATATATATATATTTTTTTTATTTTATTTTATTTTATTTTTTTTTTTTTTTAAGAGATGGAGTCTCATCTGCCGCCCAGGCTGGAGTGCAGTGGTGCGATCTCGGATCTTGGCTCACTGCAACCTCTGCTCTCTGGTTTCAAGCAATTCTTCTGCCTCAGCCTCCCTAGTAGCTGGGATTACAGGTGTGCACCACAACACCTGGCTAATTTTTTTTTTTTTTTTTTGAGACGGAGTCTCACATTGTTGCCCAGGCTGGAGTGCAGTGGCGCCATCTCTGCTCACTGCAAGTTCCGCCTCCTGGGTTCGCGCCATTCTCCTGCCTCAGCCTCCCGAGTAGCTGCGATTACAGGTGCCCACCATCATGCCTGGCTAATTTTTGTACTTTTAATAGAGATGGGGTTCGCCATGTTGCCAGGCTGGTCTCCAACACCCGACCTCAGGTAATCTGCGTGCCTCAGGCTCCCAAAATGCTGGGATTACAGGTGTGAGCCACCGCGCCCAGCCAGAAGTGTTCGTACTTATAAGTATTTTGAGTAAATACATGCAGATAAATTTCCTTTTGGAAATATTTGTTGCATAGGATTTTAAACGATTTGCAGAATAAAAGCTTCAGATCAGCTGTCATGGTTTTCCCTCCTCAACTTGGTGGGTTTGGAGTCAGGACTGTCAATTAAGTTTGAATTTCAAATGAACAATGAATAATTTTTTGTATAAGTATGTCCTCAATATTGCAAATATTGCATGAAGCAATTAATTTGCTAAACCTGGCAATGCTACTTCTTTGCCCTATTTCAAAATGCCTTAAATTATATATATATATATATATATATATATATATATATATATATATATATATTTTTTTTTTTTTTTTTTTAAGAGATGGAGTCTCATCTGCCGCCCAGGCTGGAGTGCAGTGGTGCGATCTCAGATCTTGGCTCACTGCAACCTCTGCTCTCTGGTTTCAAGCAATTCTTCTGCCTCAGCCTCCCTAGTAGCTGGGATTACAGGTGTGCACCACAACACCTGGCTAATTTTTTTTTTTTTTTTTGAGACGGAGTCTCACATTGTTGCCCAGGCTGGAGTGCAGTGGCGCCATCTCTGCTCACTGCAAGTTCCGCCTCCTGGGTTCACGCCATTCTCCTGCCTCAGCCTCCCAAGCAGCTGGGACTACAGGCGCCCGCCACCTCGCCCGGCTCATTTTTTTTGTATTTTTAGTAGAGATGGGGTTTCACTGTGTTAGCCAGGATGGTCTCGATCTCATGACCTTGTGATCTGCCCGCCTCGGCCTCCCAAAGTGCTGGGATTACAGGCTTGAGCCACCGCGCCTGGTCCAATTTTTTTTTTTTTTTTTTGTAGATACGGGGTTCTTGGCCAGGCTAGTCTTGAACTCCTGACCTCAAGTGATCCACTCACCTCAGACTCCCAAAGTGCTGGGGTTATAGGCTTGAGCCACCATGCCTGGCCTTAAATTAGAATTAGCAAGTAGTTGTGTACACTGGAGTGACTTGCTCTCTACACATGCTCTTTGGCTTGGAGTTACTGGAATTGCAAGAAACTGAACCACAAGCACATCGCTTCTTCCAGCCCCAACCCACCAAGCTGTTAAATGGTTTCTCAAGGGATGTCACTCTTATTCATTGTATTAGCTTCCAGTGCAGCAAACATAAATCTTATGTCCACAACTTACGTGGTATGCCATAAATGTAAATTGATATTCTTTTTGTTTTTTCTGGCGACAGGGTCTTCCAGGCTGAAGCGCAATGGTGCAATCTCAGCTCACTGCAACCCCGCCTGCCGGGCTCAATCAGTCCTCCCACCTCAGCCTCCCAGGTAGCTGGGACTACAGACACTCACCACCATGCCCAGCTAATTTTGCATTTTTGTAGAGACGGGGTTTTGCCATGTTGCCTAGGCTGGAATTGATATTCTTTAACTCAACAAAATTTCGTTTCAAAACCCTATAATAATAATAATAATAATTGAATAATAATAATAATAATTATTATTATTATTATTGAGACAGAGTCTGGCTCTGTCGCCCAGGCTAGAGTGCAGTGGCGCGATCTCGACTCACTGCAACCTCCACCTGCCAGGTTCAAGCGATTCTCCTCCCTCAGCCTCCCCAGTAGCTGGGATTACAGGCGCCCACCACCATGCCCGGCTAATTTTTTGTATTTTTGTAGAGACGGGGTTTCACCATGTTAGCCAGGATTGTCTCGATCTCCTGACCTCGTGATCCACCTGCCCTGGCCTCCCAAAGTGTTGGGATTACAGGCGTGAGCCACCGTACCTGGCCTAAAACCCCATTGTTTTTAAGAATTGGCAGAACATAACCTCAGTCAAGTCAAGGCTCACTGTCCCTGTCTCTTTTCCCAGAATTGTTCCCAGAGCTCACATAGTACTGTGTGTGTGTGTGGCGGGTGGGGCCGGGGACTGGAGGGGGGCGGGGGAGCTTCTGTTCTTTGATGTCCTCTGTCTGTGCAAATTATTACTGAGCCCCTCTCATTCCTGTCCATGTGGCCCCTTCAATCCAGGTGCTTTCTATTCTTCCCTATTCTACTCAGGCGCAAGCATCATCCGGCAGTTTCTGTTCCATGCTAAGCCTTCAAACCCTTTTTGCACAGTGTAGCCAACTGTCTCCAGATTTTTGTTTTTAAGTCTACAGCACCCAGTATTCCCAGGAGATCTCCCATCCAAGCACTAACCAGGCCCACCCCTGCTTAGCCTCCAAGATCAAATGAGATCAGGCACATCCAAGGTGGCGTGCCCTGTACCTCTCTAGGGTCTTACTGCTCTACTGGAGTTGTTGGGGAGTGAAGCAGGGTCTGTTCTGCCATTGAATCCTACAAACTATCTCTCCAGGGCTCTTCTCCCACGGAAAGGCACACAGTCCCTCTAGAGGACACGAGGGCACCTGTGTCCTCTGGCTTTCCCCTTCCCTTCTCTATATTTTTCTCTCTGCCTAGATAATGTTTTTCCTAAGGATGACTGGAGGGAGGCCCACCTTCCTGAGCATCCCCACTGTCCAGCTCTCAAACATTTTTCCTGTGTATCCATTCCCCTAAAGAGCTTAAGTTTTTGGAAGATACTGGACATTTATTTCCTTTTCCCCCTGGCTGCTTCTTCCCCCAAGGCAATGAACACAAAAGAATTTAGCCGCTTGCAAGCAGGGGGAAAGAAGATAAGGAGCACTAAAGAGGAATGTACCCTAACCAGCTTTAAACATCCTGGGGTCCTTTTTTTTTTGACAGAATCTTGCTCTGTCACCCAGGCTGGAGTGCATTGGCACAACCTTGGCTCACTGCAACCTCCACCTCCAAGGTTCAAAGGATCCTCCTGCCTCAGCCTCCCCAGTAGTTGGGATTACAGGTGTGTGCCACCATACCCAGCTAATTTTTGTATTTTTAGTAGAGACGGGTTTCACCATGTTAGCCAGCCTGGTCTTGAACTCCTGACCTCAGGTGATCTGCCCGCCTTGGCCTTCCAAAATGCTGGGATTACAGGCGTGAGCCACCACGCCTGGCTGTCTCAGGCCTTCTTTTCAAGGCCAGAACTAAAAATTAGGTCCTGACTTGTTTGACTTTTACCTTTCCATAGTAGTCCACTAATCTGGCATCTGCATTAGATAAGAATAATTGATTGATTGATTGATTCGAGACAGGGTCTCGCTCTGTTGCCCAGGCTGGAAGACAGCAGTGCCATCACAGCTCTCTGCAGCCTTGACCTCTTGTGCTTAAGTGATCCTCCTGCCTCAGCCTCCTGAGTAGGAGGGACTGCAAGTGTGTGCAAACACACCCAGCTTTTTTTGTTAGCAGACACAAGGTTTCACTATGTTGCCAAAGTTGGTCTCAAACTCCTGGCTTCAACTGATCTGTCCACCTCAGCCTCCCAAAATGTTAGGATTACAAGCGTGAGCCACTGCACCTGTCCTAGATGAGAAATATTTAAAGCATGGGTTCTCAGGCTACACTCCAGACCTACAGACACTCTGCAGTGGAACTTAGAAATCTGTCTTTTAAAGGCCGGGCGCAGTGGCTCAAGCCTGTAATCCCAGCACTTTGGGAGGCCGAGGCGGGCGGATCACGAGGTCAGGAGATCGAGACCATCCTGGCTAACATGGTAAAACCCCGTCTCTACTAAAAAATACAAAAAAAAAAAAAAAAAAAAAACTAGCTGGGTGAGGTGGCGGGCGCCTGTAGTCCCAGCTACTCAGGAGGCTGAGGCAGGAGAATGGCATAAACCCGGGAGGCGGAGCTTGCAGTGAGCTGAGATCCGGCCACTGCACTCCAGCCTGGGCGACAGAGTGAGACTCCGTCTCAAAAAAAAAAAAAAAAAAAAAAAGAAATCTGTCTTTTAACAAACTCCCAGTATTTTACTTATGTATTCAGTTGCACTGGTCCTCTGACTTGGTTTTGGCTAAAACTCCCTGAAAGTCACTTTCTTTCCTACATCCTCTGTCTTTTTTCCCTTTCTTTCTTACCCCTGTAGTGGTAACATCCAGTTAGAGTTCCTTCCACAGAACCAAAATCTGGTGTGGAGTTCTGTATCCATTTCTCAAAGGGAAGATAAGGTGGAGGGCAAGAGGATGTTCATGTGTCTTGTCTACTCTTACCTGTTTTTTAGCCTTTTTTTTTTTTTATTTGAGACAGAGTTTCACTCTTGTTGCCCAGGCTGGAGTTCTATGGCGCGGTCTCGGCTCACTACCGCCTCCTGGGTTCAGGTGATTCTCCTGCCTCAGCCTCCCAAGTAGCTGAGATTACAGGCATGTGCCACCACACCTGGCTAATTTTGTGTTTTTAGTAGAGACAGGGTTTCTCTATGTTGGCCAGGCTGGTCGGGCTGGTCGGGCTGGTCAGGCTGGTCACGAACTCCCAACCTCAGGTGATCCGCCTGCCTCAGCCTCCCAACATGCTGGGATTACAGACGTGAGCCACCGTGCCCAGCCTTTTAGCCCATTGTTATCCTGTCCGTGTTCCAAGTTGAAAATCGTAATCTAATCCACCAAACAAGCCCATCTGAAGAGTGTATCTCAACCTGTGTCAGATGCAAAAATATTTTGCAGCAGCCAGAAGTGGTGGCATGCACCTGTAATCCCAGCTACTTGAGAGACTGAGGCAGGAGGATTCCTTGAGCCCAGGAATTTGAGGCTGTAGTGCGCTGTGATCACTCCTATAACAGTCACTGCACTCCAGCCTGGGCAATGTAGCGATGCATCGTTTCTTTTAAAAAAGGTTTTTTTAGGGGCCGGGCGCGGTGGCTCAAGCCTGTAATCCCAGCACTTTGGGAGGCCGAGACGGGCGGATCACGAGGTCAGGAGATCGAGACCATCCTGGCTAACACCGTGAAACCCCGTCTCTACTAAAAAATACAAAAAACTAGCCGGGCGACGTGACGGGCGCCTGTAGTCCCAGCTACTTGGGAGGCTGAGGCAGGAGAATGGCGTGAACCTGGGAGGCGGAGCTTGCAGTGAGCTGAGATCTGGCCACTGCACTCCAGCCTGGGTGATAGCGAGACTCCGTCTCAAAAAAAAAAAAAAAAAAGGTTTTTTTTTAAAAAAAAGGTTTTTTGTTTGTTTGTTTTTAAATTCTTGCCATTGAGCTTCAGAAAAAAACCAAAAACTTCCAAGAGACCTAAGTGCTGCTTGATTCTTAAGGAGAATCATCAGCATATATAAACTTCCCAGTTTTTCAAGGTTTGGGATACTTGCAGAGGGAAGAGACTAATCTATTTATATATCCCCAAAGTAGATAAATTACATTTTAGTATATCTGGAGAGAAGAGTTCTCTCCCTTTTAAGTGAATATGCCTAGGTAGGCCATGTTTGACTGCCAATATCATCGGCCTATTTTATTCCAAAATGAGGTTAGGAGTGCTGAGCTAAACTGGTGCCCTTAAGGGTTACGTCCTAGAGACTAAAGATGCATTAACTGAAAGTCATTCATGAGCAATGATTGGGAAGACTCACCTGCTGGGATGGTTGTTGATATTTATAAAAGTCAGCAGTATTTCTTGACTTGACTCAACAAAAAGTCATGCATTGTTATTATGACATCAGAATACTAAAATACTACTCCATGTGGAATAACAAAGCAAAGAATGTTACAGCTGGGCGTGATGGCTCGCACTAGAAATCTTAGCACTTTGGGAGGCTGAGGTGAGAGGATCACTTGGGCTCAGGAGTTCAAGACCAGCCTGGGCAACACAGTGAAACCTCACCTCAAATTAAAAATAATAATAATAATCAGAGCAAATGATGAACAAAGAAGAGGGGCAGGCTGAGCAGGAGGCAGAGAAGTGAACTGTAGCCTAAGCAGGTTCCAGTAATTACCTCTTTTATTGTAAGAACTGAATATCTCATTCCAGGCTCAAATTATCGAGAAGTACATCTTTTCCTTTCAAGTTGATTAAGCAGCAGTATCTCTTCCAAGCTGAAAATATTATAACAGATGCCAGCTGTCTGCGGAGGACTCTGCTAGATGCTGTAAATAAAGAAAACAAGTTTTCCTGCACAGAATGTCCTTTTTTCGTAAAAGGTTGGTACAGAGTTGGCGTTAGAGACCAAAGAAATCACAGACTTCACAGGTTGAAAGGAACTATAATGTTCTCTTAGGCCAGTCCCACAAGTAATGGGTGAGTTATTTCTTCTGCTTCCCCTTTAAGCGCCCACTGGACTTGGGCCTTATGGCTCCGGAAATGCAGATCTGTGCTTCCTGAGGGGTGGAGAGCAGTCCTGGCTGGTAACAGCTGTGTCTGAGTGGGAGTCGGCAGGAGGGGAGGGCCCAATGGGAACAGCTTGCCTTAGGCTGCTTGGTGCTCCTGGCTGAGCTCTGGGGGCCTGCCCTAGGGACTTGGCCTGGATGGACTTGAACCTTAGGGAGATGTTATCAGCAAGTCTTGCCAACAAGTGCTCCCTTGGCTAAAAAGCTGATTTCTCATACTATTTGCATTGTTTTAGGTATTTCTACTTTAGACAAAAGACCTTGTTCTTTGTGGTGCTTTGTCCAAGTGGGAATCTTTTTTTTTTTTCATTTTTCATTCATTCATTCATTCATTCATTCATTCATTCATTCATTCATTCACTTAATACATTTTCCTGAGTTACTCCTGTTTCATTAAAGGCAACCGAGGGTTGGGCAGACAGCGGGGGCTCACGCCTGTGATCCCAGCACTCTGGGAGGCTGAGGCGGGCAGATCACCCGATGTCAGGAGCTTGAGACCAGCCTGGCCAACATGGTGAAACCCTGTCTCTACCAAATACAAAAATTAGTGGGATGTGGTGGTGGGAACCTGTAATCCCAGCTACTCGGGAGGCTGAGGTAGGAGAATTGCTCGAACCTGGCAGGTGGAGGCTGCAGTGAGCCAAGATCACACCGCTGCACTCCAGCCTGGCTGACAGAGTGAGACTCCGTATCACACACACACACACACACACACACACACAAAGGCAACCAAGGCTCAGAGAACTTAGGTTAAATACTCAAAGTCACAATTTTGTGACTAAGTGACAGAATGGACATCTCCTGATTCAAATTCCAGTGTGTTTTATACGATTTTGGGTGTGGTATTACATTATTTTCATTGAGTAGTTTTTAAAAAGCTTAATCTTGTTTATTAAAGTACATCTCTGGCCAGGCGCAGTGGCTCACACCTGTAATCTCAGTACTTTGGGAGGCTAAGGTGGGTGGAACGAGGTCGGGGTTAGAGACCAGCCTGGCCAACATGGTGAAACCCCATCTTTACAAAAATACAAAAATTAGCTGAGTGTGATGGCGCGCACCTGTAATCCCAGCTATTCAGGAGGCTAAGGCAGAAGAATCACTTGAACCCAGGAGGCAGAAGTTGTAGTGAGCCAAGATCGCACCATTGCACTCCAGCCTGGGCAACAGAGTGCTCCATCTCAAAAAATAATGATTATAATAAAGTACATCTCCTATTTCTCCTTCATTGACAGCACTAGGATGACAGAGGTGCAGAAAGGACAAAAGAGAACTGACATACACTGAAATTTTGTAATACACCAGGTTCAATACCAGACACTTTATATGTAGCATCTCATTTAATTTTCACAATCATCCTATAAAATAGCATGCACCATTGCTCCCACTTTTTTTTCTTTTTTTGTTTTCATTTTTTTGCTCCCATTTTACGGATAAGTAAATTAAGGCTTAGAAACGTTAAACAGGCCAGGTACAGTGGCTCATGCTCGTAATTCCAGCACTTTGGGAGGTGAAGGTGGGAGGATTGTGTGAGGCTGGAGTTCAAGATCAGCCTGGGCAAGAGAGTGAGACCATGTCATCTCTACAAAAAATAAAAAATTTAAAAATTAAGTTAAAATACATGTTTAAAAAAGATTAAATAACCTGCCCAAGTTCACCTAGGTGTCAAGTATTAGAGCTGGGTTTTTTTGAGATGGAGTCTTGCTCTGTCGCCCAGGCTGGAGTGCAGTGGTGAGATCTCGGCTCACTGCAAGCTCTGCCTCCCGGGTTCACACCATTCTCCTGCCTCAGCCTCCCGAGTAGCTAGGACTTAACAGGTGCGCACCACCACACTTGGCTAATTTTTTGTATTTTTAGTAGAGACGGGGTTTCACCGTGTTAGCCAGGATGATCTCAATCTCCTGACCTTGTGAGCCACCCACCTCGGCCTCCCAAAGTGCTGGGATTACAGGCATGAGTCACCACGCCCAGCCAACAAAATATTTTATTACAATTTTGGGAGAGGGAAAGCAAATAGATAAGAGATACCTCATTTAGCAGGGCAGAGAACATTACAGCCTAAGGACCAGGAGAAGGTATTTATGAGGAGATGTAAAGAGAACCTTGAGGAGGCTCTTGGGTACCATGGGAAGCTGCAGAGAGGCCCATGGCTGAAAACAAGGAGATGAGTTCAGAGTCTGGGTACACACCTACTGATCCCCACCCTGAGGTGGGAGAGGAGAACTGGGGATCAGTAGGTGTGTACCTCTCTCTTCTCATCTTCACAGGAGCCCAGAGGTTTATTCTCCAGAGCACTGAACCCATGAGGCCTGGTTCAGAGTATTCACTTAGTACAGTGAATAAATGTACAAAAATAAGTGAATACCTTCTAATTAAACGTGGAATGGGATCCAGCCTTTTCCCTCACTGCATGCCTAGAACACTGCAACTTCCCACACCTACTTCCCCCTCCTTCATGCAGTGCCTGTTAGTCACTTAGTAGCCATCTCAGTTATCAGATCAACTGGCATACTGTGTACATAGGGTTTACTACTGTCTGTGGTTTCAGGCATCCACCGTGGGGCTTGGAACATATCCCGCATGGATGAAGGGAGACTACTGTACAAGAGCTTGAGAATGCTTTTCACGCTAATCACTCCTCTTACCATTGACCATATTTTCGTTCTACTTTGTTTTCACACTATCACACCTTTTGTTTTGTTATTTTGTTGATGCTTGTTTCGATTTACCCACATATTGACCAATTCCTTTGCTCACTACTCTTTCTTGATTTTTTTTTTTTCTGAGACAAAGTCTCACTCTTGTCCTCCAGGCTGGAGTGCAATGGTGCGATCTCTGCTCACTGCAACCTGTGCCTCCTGGGTTCAAGCGATTCTCCTGCCTCAGCCCCTCCAAGTAGCTGGGATTACAGGCACCTGCCACCACGCCTGGCTAATTTTTGTATTTTTAGTGGAGATGGGGTTTTACCATGTTGGCCAGGCTGGTCTAGAACTCCCGACTTCAGGCGATCCACCTGCCTCGGCCTCCGAAAGTGCTGGGATTGCAAGCATGAGCTACTGTGCCCGGCCGCCTCTCTCTCTCTTTAGATCTAGTATTTGCTTTATGTATCTTAGTGTTCCGGTGTTGGGTGCCTATGTATTTATAATTGTTATATCCTCTTACTAAATTGATCCTTTTATTATCATATAATCACTTTGTCTCTTTTTATCATTTTTGAATTAAAGTCTGTTTTATTTCATGTAAGTACAGGTACTCCTGCTCACTTTTGGTTTTGTTTGCATAGAATATATTTTTTATTTTTTATTTTCTGAGATGGGGTTTCACTCTGTCATCCAGGCTGGAGTGCTGTGGTGTGATCGTGACTTACTGCATCTTTGAGCTTCCGGGCTCAAATGATCCTCCTGCCTCAGCCTCCCACATAACTGGGACTACAGGTGTGCACCATCATGTCCAGTTAATTTTTAAATTTTTCACTGAGGCAGGGTCTTGCTCTATTACCCAGGCTGGTCTCAAACTCCTGGGCTCAGGTGATCCTCTCACTTCAGCCTCCCAAAGTGCTGGGATTATAGGCATGAGCCACTGTGCCAAGACTGCATGAAACATCTTTTCCACCCATTCACTTTTAGTTTAATATGTGTTTTTACAGTGAAGTGAGCTTCTTACAGGCAGTATATAATTGGTTCATGTGTGTTTTTTTTTTTTTTTTACAGTCTTGCTCTATCTCCCAGTGGCGCCGTCTTGGGTCACTGCAACCTTGGCCTCCCAGGTTCAAGCTATTCTCCTGCCTCAGCATCCTGACTAGCTAGGACTACAGGCGCCCGCCACCACACTCAGCTAATTTTTTTGTATTTTTGGTACAGACGGGGTTTTACCATGTTGACCAGGCTGGTCTCAAACTCCTGACCTCAAGTGATTCACCTGCCTTGGCCTCCCAAAATGCTAGGATTACAGGTGAGAGCCACTGCGCCTCTGTTCAGCCAGTTCGTATCTTTTTGAAACATTTAAATTTTTTGTTTTGTTTTGTTTTTTTTGAGACGGAGTCTCGCTCTGCCGCCCAGGCTGGAGTGCTGTGGCCAGATCTCAGCTCACTGCAAGCTCCGCCTCCCGGGTTCACGCCATTCTCCTGCCTCAGCCTCCCGAGTAGCTGGGACTACAGGTGCCCGCCACCTCGCCCGGCTAATTTTTTTGTATTTTTTAGTAGAGATGGGGTTTCACCGTGTTAGCCAGGATGGTCTCGATCTCCTGACCTCGTGATCCGCCCGTCTCAGCCTCCCAAAGTGCTGGGATTACAGGCTTGAGCCACCGCGCCCGGCCTTTTTTTTTTCTTTTTTTTTTTGAGACGTACCGTCAGTCTGTCGCCCAGGCTGGAGTGCAGTGGCCGGATCGCAGCTAACTGCAAGCTCCGCCTCCCGGGTTCACGCCATTCTCCTGCCTCAGCCTCCCCAGTAGCTGGGACTACAGGCGCCCACCACAGTGCACGGCTAATTTTTTTTTTGTATTTTTAGTAGAGATGGGGTTTCACCGTGTTAGCCAGGATGATCTGGATCTTCTGACCTCGTGATCTGCCCGTCTTGGCCTCCCAAAGTGCTGGGATTACAGGCATGAGCCACTGAGCCCGGCCTTATATGTATTTTTTAAGGCAAGTCAAGGAAATAGTGGGAGTGGAGAAGGAACAAAGAAATCTGTAACTGGTTGTGTTCAATAAGTTGTAAACACCACTGCACTCAGACCCTCAGGCTTTTGTCTTTTAAGGAGGAGTTTAATCCATTTACCGTCAAGGATTGAGGGTTATTATTGATAGGTTAGGACTTACTTCTGTCATTTTGTTGTTTTCTGATTATTTTTGTATGTACATTGTTCCTTTCTTCCTTTCTTATTGTATATCATTGTGATTTGTTTGTTTTCTGTAGTAATAACGTTTGATTCTTTGCTTTTCTTTTTTGTGTATCTGCCTAGCAGTGAGTTTTATACTTGTGTGTTTTCATGATAGTGATTATCATCTTTTCACTTTCAGATGTTGCAATCCCTTGGGCATTTCTTATAAGGCTGGTCTATTGGTGACAAGTTTCCTCAGTTTTTGCTTGCCTGGGAAGACTTTATTTCTCCTTCATTTCTCAAAGATAGGTTTACTAGGTATAGTATTCTTGACCGACAGATTTTTCATTCAGCACTTTGAATATATCATCCCTTTCTTTCATGGCCTGTAAGGTTTCAGTGGAAAAATTTGATGTTAGTCTAATGGGAGTCCCCTTATATGTGACTTGACACTTAGAATTCTCTTTTTCTTTGACTTTTGACAATTCAACTATAATGTGCCTCAGAGAGATCCTTTTTAAATTCTTCAGCTGCAGGATTTGTTTGGTTCTTTTTTTAAAAAAAAAAAAAGTTATAATATAATCTAATTTATTATGAAGAATATGAATAAAGTCCACTTTTGGACCTGCAAGTAGTATGTTAAATATTGAGGGGAGAAAGGAGAAATAAAAAGGAATATACATGAAAAGTGGAGGTGGTGCAGGTGTGAAGGGAACATTCTCAGAAAGAGGCAAAGAGTACAGAAGAGTATGGAGGGACAGTGGAGGCACTCATATATGGGGTACATGTGGGAGGCAGTTTGCAGCAGAGGAAAACAATTAGCTATTTGATGCTCATTCTATAAAGAGAGTTAGGCCACTGAAGGAGTTGGTTTATATACATCATCTCATTTAATATTCCCATTAACGGGTAAGACTGATACTGTCCCTGCTTTATGTGAAAAAACAGATTTACATGAATATGTCCAGGTAATTGGTGGCTAAATTATAAGGCAAAACAATGTCTTCCCTACTCTAAAGCCCAGTTCTTTTCTTTAACATTTGATAAATTCTGTTTGTTGAGCGTACTATATTTGTAACGTCATTAATTTTCTCTTACCAATATATACCCTTCTCCAAGCTAAATCATGTGTGTCCCACACACATACACACAAATTCCACATGGCATAAATCACATTATCATACATATAAAAGGAACGATTTCCACTTACAGCTACATATACCTAGGACAGGTCAAAACTGAGTGCTGGGTTTCATCAAAGCTGTTTTCAACCAGGTGAAGTCATTAAACAACCTTAAACTTTCAGCAAATTCACATCCCACAATTAGAATTTTGAGTAATCTGGTATGTACAGAACATTATTGGACCAAACTACAGCCTACTTTCTGACCAATGGACTGGATTTAGCCAACCACGTTTAGACTTATGGACTCATTCTGTTTTATTTGCAAAGGGAGTTTTCAGTCATTAGTGTAACCGCCTTGAAGCCCCCTTTCTAATGGATAGAGCCCCTTGATCTTTCACCCTGACCTTCCAGTTAACTATTTAATACATTGTTGTCTCTATTGTTTGTTCATTTGTCTGGCAGGCAAGCAAATAAACTCAGAATTGTGTGTGCGTGTGTTTTAAATGTTTGTTTTTTTAAAAATTATTTCTATTTTTGTTGAATTTCTCAGTCACATTGTGAATTGTTTTCCTGATTTTGTTAAATTATCTAGCTGTATGTTTTTGTATTTCACTGAGTTTCCTTCAGATCATTATTTTCAACTCTTTTTCCAGCAATTTTTTGATTTCGTTTTTACTGGAGTCTGTTACTGGACAGTTATGTTGCTTTGGTGGTGTCATATTTCCTTTTGCTTTATCATGTTTCTTGTGCATCTGTGTTGATGTCTATGCACTTGGTAAGACAATTGCCTCTTCCAAACTTTCTTTTTTTTTTTGAGACAAAATCTCACTCTGTTGCCCAGCCTCCCAGGTTCAAGGGATTGTTGTGCCTCAGCTTCTCAAGTAGCTGGGACTGCAGGCATGTGCCACCACACCTGGCTTATTTATTTATATATATATTTATTTATTTATTTGAGACGGAGTCTTGCTCTGTCACCCAGGCTGGAGTGCAATGTTCAGGTGCTTGGAGTGGCTGTGGGGTGAGGGTCCTAGTCTCAGGGTCTCTCAAGCCTATTACAGCATCCAGGTCTTGGGATGCAGCTTTGCTCTCTGTGGGAAGTTTGGATGTAGGTTACCTAGAGCTAGGATCTGCGACCCTGAGGCACCCCCTGGGAGCTTGGGCCCAAAGGACTGCATTTTATAACTGTGATTCTAACTCTAGTGGGCATGGGGGACAGGGCAGAGCCCTAACCTGACTCTGGCAATGAAGGGGTGCTCTAGAGGTTTGGTTCTGGGAATCAGGGTATAGCTGCAATCCAGGAACCTGAGCCAATAGAGCTCAATGGGAACTGAGGTCCCAGGGGATGAGGCACTGTGTAGTAGTGACTCTAGACCCTGGGATGGTGGGGCTTGGCAGTATCCCAGCCTCTGTGAGACCAGGTGCAGTGGTAGCAAGTACCCAATAATAATGGCGGACAGCTGTCATCTGGGACCTGGGTTGGAGCAGGGAACAGCATAGCAATGATTTTATTCTCCAGGGAGAGGGTATCTCAGCAGCTCAGGCTTCAGGGGGATATTCCAACCCCAGGGAAACAGAGTGCTGGAGTTGTTTGGCTTGTAGGGTAGGGTGTCTCAGCTCAGCCACTGTTCTGTTTCCCTGGGATGTAGGGTCCTACCTCATCTCAGCCCAGAGATGCACAGCTGCTGAGATTGACCAGGACACGGATTCCCTCGTGGGGGCAATGTGCCAGTTCAGCTCAGGCCTGGGAGCGCGGCTGTTCTGGGCAGCCTAGGTACTATTTCCCTGGAATGCAGACAATTGCTTCAGCTTAGGTACTGGGGTGCATGATGGTTCTGGGTGGCCAATACACCATTCATTACCTGGGATGCTGGGTGCTGCCATAGACTTAGGCACTGGGGAGACATGACTGCTCCGAGCAGTCAAGATGCTGTTTTCCCATGAAACAGGATACTGCTTTATTTATTTATTTATTTTTTAATTTTTTTTTTTTTTTTTTTTTTTTTTTGAGATGGAGTCTCACTCTGTCGCCCAGGCTGGAGTGCAGTGGCGCATCTCCACTCACTGCAAGCTCCGCCTCCCGGGTTCACACCATTCTGCTGCCTCAGCCTCACAAGTAGCTGGGACTACAGGCGCCCACCACCACGCCCTGCTATTTTTTTGTATATTTTTAGGAGAGACGGGGTTTCACCGTGTTAGCCAGGATGGTCTTGATCTCCTGACCTCGTGATCCGCCCGCCTCGGCCTTCTGAAGTGCTGAGATTACAGGTGTGAGCCACCGTGCCCAGGCGATACTGCTTTATTTTTATTTTATTTTGAGACTGAGTCTCACTCTGTAGCCCAAGCTGGAGTGCAGAGGCACAATCTCGGCTCCCTGCAACCTCTGCCTCCTGGGTTCAAGCAATTCTCATGCCTCAGCCTCCCGAGTTGCTGGGATTACAGATGTGTGCTACCACGCCCGGCTAATTTTTTGTATTTTAGTAGAGAAGGGATTTCACCATGTTGCCCAGGGTGGTCTCAAACTTCTGAGGTAAGGCGATCCGCCTGCCTCGGCCTCCCAAAGTGCTGGGACTGCAGGTATGAGCCACCACGCCCCACCAGAAACGGGAAACTGCTTTAGCTCCTGCCTGAGGAGGGGTCAGTGGAGTGGCTTCAACTCTGCCTGGCCCCATGGAGAAGGGTGTAACTGCTGCTCACATTTCAGCTTGGGGATGTTGGGACACCAGGCTGGGTGGTTCAAAGGCAATTTAGCTTCAGGGATGAATGGGGATCTGTAACTACTTGCCTACAGAGCCAGTCACACTCCAGCCATAGTTCCAATTCAGCAGCATGTGGATCAGGGCGGGGGAGTGGCCAGTGCTGGCTCCTTCTCTCCGGGCAGCACAGCTGTGTGGACTCCAGGCAGCTTCCTCAGCTGGGCTTAGTGCCTACGAGGACTGCAGGGGACAGTAGTGAGGTTTGTAGGTGTCCAAAGTTGATGGGAGTTGCTAGGATCCCCTTGTTTACCTCTGCTGAAGGAAGAAGCTAGTTCTCAGCTGATCCCAACTGGGGGACAGAATAATGGAGGCCTGGCATTTCCTTCCATTCTCTGTGGTCATCCCGAGATTCTGTTACTCCTCTGGTGCACTCCAGCACTCTCAGTTATTTTCATTAAAATGTCGTTGTTGGCCAGGCGCAGTGGCTTACTCCTGTAATCCCAGCACTCTGAGGCTGAGGCAGGCGGATCACCTGAGGTCAGGAGTTTGAGACCAGCCTGGCCGAAACCCCATCATGAACCCGGGAGGTGGAGGTTGCAGTGAGCCAAGATCATGCCACTGCACTGGATCCAGCCTGGCGACAGAGCAAGACTCTGTCTCGGGGGTGGGGGAGGGGGAAGGCATTGTTTATTTGTTGTTTTGGCTATCTTTGTAGGAGGAACAAGCACTAGGGGCCATCTTGCTAATGTCACTTTCCACGTGGTCATCTTATAATGTCTAAAAACTGGCTTGCCTCAGTGAACCCGGGTGAGCTTCCCATCTTTCCATCTCAACTAGCTCATTAAAACATGTTTCTGAGCAGAGACAATATTCCCCTCACTACCGTCTACACCAAACAAGTGACTTTAAATTTAATTTTAAAATGTGACCATATGAAGCTGGGCAGGTTGGTACACACCTATAGTCCCAGCTATTCAGAAGGCTGAGGCAGGAGAATTGTTTCAGGCCAGGAGTTTGAGTCCATCCTGGGCAACGTAGGAAGATGCTCATCTCAAAAAAAAAAAAAAAAAAAAAAAGTATGACGTATGAAAACTGTTAAAAGACATTTTAAAAAAAGAATAGTGAAGGCCAGGTGTGGTGGGCTTGAGCTTGTAATCCCAGCACTTTGGGAGGCTAAGGCAGGAGGATCACCTGAGCACAGGAGTTTGAGATCAGCCTGGGCAACATAGTGAGAAACTGTCTCTACAAAAATACAAAAATTAGCTTGGCGTGGTGGTATGCACCTGTAGTCCCAGCTACCTGGGAGGCTGAGGTGGGAGGATTGCTTGAGCCTAAGAGGTTGAGGATGCAGTAAGCCTCGTGCCAGTCTGGGTGACAGAGTGACACCCTGTCTCAAAAAAAAAAAAAAAGTGAAGGGGAGGCTTACCTTAACAACTTTTAAAATACGCTGTAAAGCTACTATAATTATACATTATGGTACATGTAAAGAATATAAACAAATCATTGAGGCAAAACATAGAGTGAGAAAACCTAATATTTTCTTTCCAAATCCCAATGAATGATCTTATATATCCCCTGGATTAGGCAACTTTCCTTGGGGTCACTGATCTATGGCACAGAGAGAAAAAATTGCCTCAGTTCCTATCAACTGATTTACAACTGTTTCAGAACGATGCCTAATTTGAGAGTGCACATATTCGCTTCTATCTTGATTTTATGCTTTCATTGATTGACTGATGAGAAGACATTGTGTCGTTGCATTTTTGGGATCTTTCCTTCTATTAATTAATTCACTCTTTAATTAAAATGAGCAAACTAGTAGCATAAAAAACCCACACCAGCTATTTTTTAACTTGAAAACATTAAAATTTGACATACATCTAAGAATTTTTCATATGCAAAACCCTGTACTTAATTTGGGGTAAAGAAAGGCTAGTGAAGTATGGAAAAGGAACTGAGAGTTTAATTGGTAAGCTAAACATGAAAACAATTGCAATGGAAAATAAAATAAAAACTTTTGATAGAAAATCCAGATCCTGAAGAAGCATGAAGAGGGAAAGCTATTTTGAGTAGTTGGCTTTTAGCTAGACCTTGAAGGATGAGGAGGATCTTGGCTTAGGAGGGAGACAGCATTCAGACTGATTTTGATGTCTTTGACATGTTTGAGGAGTATGCTAAGGTGTATTGTAGGCCTGATGTTTTTCTCATAATTAGACTGGAGTTACGGGTTTGGGGAGGAAAATCACATTGGTGAAGTGCCATTTGTATCACATGGTACATACTATCCACATGACTTATCACTGTTGATGTTGACTTTGACCACCTGAAGTCATGTTTGTCGTTTCTCTACTACCAAGTTACATTTTCACCTTTCCATTCTCTTTGGAAGGAAGTCACTGTGTGGCACACCTCACGCTTGATGAGTGCGGAGTGATGCTCCCTTTCATATTATATTTTTACTATAAAGTGTATTTTTACTATTTTTTTCTTTAGACGGAGTCTCACTCTTGTTCAGGCTGGAGTGCCATGGTGCAATCTTGGTTCACTGCAACCTCCGCCTCCTGGGTTCAAGTCATTCTCCTGCCTCAGTTTCCCGAGTAGCTGGGATTACAGACGTGTGCCACCATGCCTGGCTAATTTTTGTATTTTTAGTAGAGACAGGGTTTTACCATGTTGGCCAGGCTGGTCTCAAACTCCTGACCTCAGGTGATTCGCCTGCCTTGCCCTCCCAAAGTGCTGGGATTACAGGCATGATCCACTGCGCCCGGCCTTTACTACATTTTAGAATAAGCTTATTTTCTCAAGTTTGTTTGTTTGTATGTTTTTGTTTTTGTTGTGTAAATAATGATCTTACCCAGCTGGGCGCAGTGGTTAACACCTGTAATCCCAGCATTTTGGGAGGCTGAGGTGGGTGGATCACTTGAGCCCAGGGGTTCAAGACTAACCTGGCCAAAATGGTGAAACCCTGTGTCTACTAAAAATACAAAAAATTGGCCGGGCACAGTGGTTCATGCCTGTAATCCTAGCACTTTGGGAGGCCAAGGCGAATGGATCATATGAGGTCGGGAGTTCAAGACCAGCCTGACCAGTGTGGAGAAACCCTGTCTCTACTAAAAATACAAAATTAGCCAGGTGGTGGCACATGGCTGTAATCCCAGTTACTTGGGAGGCTGAGGCAGGAGAATTGCTTGAACCCAGGAGGTGGAGGCTGCAGTGAGCCGAGATTGCACCATGGCACTCCAGCCTGGGCAAAAAGACAAAACAAAACAAAACACACAAAAATTAGCCTGGCATGGCAGCATACGTCTGTAATCCCAGCTACTTGGGAGGCTGAGGCGTGAGAATTGCTTGAACTCAAGAGGTGGAGGTTGTAGTGAGCCAAGATCATACCACTGCACGCCATCCAGCCTGGGCAACAGAGTGAAACTGTGTCTTGAAAAAAAGAAAGATCTTTCCTGTCTATATACTGAATTTGTGTCAGGGGTGCCCCAATCTTTAGTCAAGAGCTACATTTTATCACCTTAAAGGCTGGAGATCGCCAGGTAAAGGGGAAACAAACAGCAAAGTATCAGAGTTGCCCAGAAAGGAGGAATGCAGCCTGCAGTTTTTCCTTTTCTGCTGAAAATTCAAAACTAAGTCAAGTATAACTGTGGCAGCTACTATACAGTTCTATACAGTTCTTCTGAACAAGATTTTGACTGACAGATTTTTTTTTTTTTTTTTGAGACAGAGTCTTGCTCTGTCACCCAGGCTGGAGTGCAGTGGCGTGATCCTGGCTCACTGCAACCTCCACCTCCTAGTTCAAGTGATTCTTCTGCTTCTGCCTCCCAAGAAGCTGGGACTACAGGCACCCATCACCACGCCCGGCTACTTTTTAAAATTTTATTTATTTATTTATTTTTTTGAGACAGAGTGTCACTCTGTCATCAGGCTGGAGTGCAGTGGTGCAATCCTGGTTCGCTGCAACCCTCGCCTCCTGGGTTCAAGCCATTCTCCTGCCTCAGCCTCCTGAGTAGCTGGGACTACAGGCATGCGCCACCATGCCCAGCTAATTTTTTTGTATTTTTAGTAGAGATGGGGTTTTACCATGTTGGTCAGGATGGTCTCGATCTCCTAACCTCATTATCTGCCCACCTTGGCCTCTCAAAGTGCTGGGATTACAGGTGTGAGCCACGCGCCCCACCTAATTTTTGTATCTTTAGTAGAGATGGGATTTCAGCATGTTAGCCAGGCTTCTCTTGAACTCCTGACCTCAATGATCCACCCACCTCGGCCTCCCAAAGCGCTGGGATTACAGGCATTAGCCACCATGCCCGGCTGAGACTGACAGATTCTGATGCAAACAATTTTCCTGGATTTGAAGACTAGCTCCTTCCCTTTCTGGCCTTTGTGATTTTTTTTTTTTTTTTTTTTTTTTGACAGTCTCACTCTGCTGCCCAGGCTGGAGTGCAGTGGCACAATCTAGGTTTACTGCAACCTCCACCTCCTGGGTTCAAGTGATTCTCCTGCCTCTGCCTCCCAAGTAGCTGGGATTACAGGCGTGTGCCACTACACCCAGCTAATTTTTGTATTTTTCATAGAGATGGGGTTCCACCATGTTGGCCAGGCTGGTTATGAACTCCTGACCTCGTGATCTGCCTGCCTCGGCCTTCCAAAGTGCTGGGATTACAGGTGTGAGCCACTGCCCCTGACCCTTTGTGACCTTCTGTTGCTGTTGTTTTTTTGAGACAGAGTCTTGCTCTGTCACCCAGGCTGGAGTGCAGTGGTGCGGTGAACCACGCCTCTGGGATTCACGCCATTCTCCTGCCTCAGCCTTCCGAGTAGCTGGGACTACAGGTGCCCGCCACCACGCCTGGCTAATTTTTTGTATTTTTTAGTAGAGACGGGGTTTCACCGTGTGAGCCAGGATGGTCTTGATCTCCTGACCTCGCAATTCGCCCGCCTCAGCCTCCCAAAGTGCTGGGATTACAGGCGTGAGCCAGGGCGCCCGGCCTTGTTTTTTTGTAAGCTCATATTAAGTGATACTCTGTAATCCTGACAGATCCTTAACCCCTTTGAGACACAATTTCTGCATCTATAAAATGGGGTTAATGACAGTATCTACCTCATGGGGCTGTTGGAATGATTATGGAAGCAATGCATGTTAAATCCCTTACATTTAATAAATAGCAATGCAGTGGAGATTTTTTTTTTTTTTTTTTTTTTTTTGAGACAGAGTCTCGCTCTGTCGCCCAGGCTGGAGTGTGGAGTGCAGTGGCTGGATCTCAGCTCATTGCAAGCTCCGCCTCCCAGGTTTACGCCATTCTCCTGCCTCAGCCTCCCAAGTAGCTGGAACTACAGGCGCCCGCCACCTTGCCCGGCTAGTTTTTCTGTATTTTTTTTAGTAGAGACGGGGTTTCACTGTGTTAGCCAGGATGGTCTCGATCTCATGACCTTGTGATCCGCCCGTCTCGGCCTCCCAAAGTGCTGGGATTACGGGCTTGAGCCACCGCGCCTGGCCTGGGATATTTTTATATATTTTTTTGAGATGGACTCTCGCTCTGTCGCCCAGGCTGGAGTGCCGTGGCACCATCTTGGTTCACTGCAACTTCTGCCTCCCGGGTTCGAGTGATTTTCTCACCTCAGCCTCCCGAGTAGCTGGGATTATAGGTACATGTCACCCCATCCGGCTAATTTTTGTATTTTTAGTAGAGATGGGGTTTTACTATGTTGGCCAGGCTGGTCTCGAACTCCTGACCTCAAGTGATCCGCCCACCCGGGCCTCCAAAGTGCTGGGATTACAGGTGTAAGGCACCGCGCTCGGCCTGAGACTTCATCTCTTAGGGAAAAAAAAAAAAAAAAAAAAAAAAAAAGGGCTAGGCATGGTGACACTTGTGATCCCAGCACTTTGTGAGGCTGTGGCAGGAATACTGCTTGAGCCCAGGAATTCAAGACCATCCTGAGGAACATAGCGAGACCTTATCTCTATTACGAAGAAAAAAAAAGCTTTGAAGTCAGCACTTTGTTATAAGCCAGAGTGTAGGCTCTGTGATCTAAGGGTAGCTCCTCTGAGACAAGAAGGGAAGGAGAAACGAGAAATCAGGGACGGGGAAGAGAAAAATGAGGCAGAGGGAATCAGGAGGTTGAGATTGGGGTGAGGATGCATCTTAGTCCATAAGAGGAGACCCAGCGCTCTACACCTTGGGCTGAGGTGAGGAGATGGATATGAGCAACACTTTTCGAGGCTCAGATAGTTTGAGAGAGAACTTGAGCGAGCATCGGCTGGTGCTTTGCTTCTTTCTGTTGGCACCCTCCCAGCCTTGCTTGGATAGAATGGAAGGAATAGATCGACAGGCTCCAAAAAACATTCAGTTGGTCCTCTTTGAGGCATGGATGAGTTCCTGAGAGATCCCATGAGTAATGCAAGAAGAAAGCTGAAATGGTTTCGAGATAGAGTCTTGGTCTTGTCGCCCAGGCTGGAGTGCAATAGCGCGATCTTGGCTCACTGCAACCTCCGCCTCCCGGGTTCAAACGATTCTCCTGCCTCAGCCTCCTGAGTAGCTGGAATTACAGGTGCCTACCATCATGCTTGGTTGATTTTTTTGTATTTTTTGTGGAGACGGGGTTCCACCATGTTGGCCAGGCTGGTCTTGACTCCTGGCCCTGATCTGCCCACTTCAGCCTCCCAAAGTGCTGGGCATGAGCCACCGTACCTGGCCAAGAAAGCTGAAAATTAAGAGTCACTATGACTGTCCAGGTTCACCACAGCACAGGTATGGTACAGGGGTGCCATGGCAGGGGCTATGTGCTAGACAGCCCAGAGCTGGAGCCAGAGGCAAGGGCAGCTGAGCCTCATAAGTACCAGTGCAAGACCAGCGGGAAAAGCTTTGAGCAGAGTTTGCCAGGCAATTGTCCTGCAGAAAGTTTCCTGGAGGACAGACCATTATTGACATCAGTGGTCAGTGAGGCCAGGACAGAAATCTATGACCAAAAATAGATGAGAAAACTACTCCTCAACCAGGGTCAGCAGAAACTAGCGGAAGACAACAGATTACAGGTGCTACCCTGGCCAATAGGATAAAAAAAGGAACCTTCCAGACCCATCCTTAGAAGCATGGGGCTCAGGGGACAGACTTCAAGAGAAAAGGAACTCTGAGGCTGAGTTCATATTGAATATTTACCTGCAAGAGCTTAAACAGGAAGAAGCTGATCAGGAATACTTTTCTACATATCTGTACCAATTTTTGATAGTTTGTTTATTTTTACATTTTATTTTTTGTTAGCTTATTTTCCTTTTAAAACTATTCTCTGTTAAATCCTTTTTATTTTTTAAGAGAAAACTTCTAAGTTTCATTAAATTTTTTAAAATTTATTTTTTAACCAGCCGGGCGCAGTGGCTCATGCCTGTAATCCCAGCAGTTTGGGAGGCCGAGGCGGGTGGATCACGAGGTCAGGAGATTGAGACCATCCTGGCTAACATGGTGAAACCCCCTCTCTACTAAAAATACGAAAAAACTAGCTGGGCGTAGTGGCAGGCGCCTGTAGTCCCAGTTACTCGGGAGGCTGAGGCAGGAGAATGGCGTAAACCCGGGAGGCGGAGCTTGCAGTGAGCCGAGATCGCGCCACCACACTCCAGCCTGGGCGACTGAGCAAGACTCCATCTCCAAAAAAAGAAAAAAAAAATTATTTTTTAAATAAAATGTTTAACTTTCATTAAAAAGTTTTATTTTTTAAAGAAAACTTTTAAACTTCATAAATTCCTTTATGTTTCTTTTTCCAGTTAGCCAGCTTTAAAGTTTCATTTTACGAGCTTCAAGAGCCTTGAATCCTTGCTTATTCTGAAACATTTGGATGTGTAACACATCTTAATAAAAAATCTGATCTTTCAATATCTTCAGCAAAAAAAAGCCTATCTTCATAAACTCCTTTTGTTGGCAGTTTTCTTCCTAAATCTAATTGTGAATATCATGTGCCTTAATAAGTAAAGATGTATCTGAATTTCCTATTTTGACCAAAGCCATAAAATATATTGGTACGCTTGTGTCTTTAATGAAGCAGATCTGCAGAGCATCAAATGAGAACAATCCAACTAAAAATAGAGGCGGGCCGAATGTGGTGGCTCATGCCGGTAATCCCAGCATTTTGGGAGGCCAGGGCGGGAGGATCTCTTTGAGCTCTGGATTTCAAAGCCAGAGACTCCTGACAGCTCAAGAGGTCCTGAAATGGCAAGACGACGTCTCTAAAAAAAATGAGAAAATTAGCTGGTTGTGGTGGCCCATGCCTGTGGTTCTAGCTACTAAAGAGGCTGAGGCAGGAGGATCAAAGTCCAGGAGGCTGAGGCTGCAGTGAGCCTGATCACACCACTGCACTGCAGCCTGGGTGACAGAGTGCACTTGCCTCTACCAGGAATAGTAGTACAGTTTGATTACTGACTATAAGTCACACATTCAGATAATCCTAGTATTTTTTTTCTTTATTAATATCTCCTTTGTCTTCCATGGGATGTGCCTTTCCTTTTGACTGTGCTCTTTATGAATAAAGGAGTTGGATTCCCAATTCACTGAGAGGTTTCAGTTAGCTTTGCTTTGCCCCATGGCTTCAGGTATATAACTTCATAATAGTTACAGTGGTTTTAAAATATGTCTACAAATCCTTTGACAGTCTTCTTCACAAAATGAAGAGCCCAGTTCCCCTCCCGTTCAGTGGGGGCTGGACTTGGTATCTCACTGCTAATGAATAGATTATGGTGGAAGTGAAGTGTGACTTGAGACCACGTCATGAAAGAGGCACTGTGGCTTCTGCTTGCTGTCTTGGACCACTTGCTCTGGGGATGCCAACTGCCACATCGTGGGGACATTCAAGCAGTATGGAGGGGTCTACAGAGCGAGGAAGTGGATCCACTCTAAAAGTGGATTCTCTGAGTCCCAGTTGAGCTTTTAGGTAACTCATAACTGTAACTCTAGCTGACATCTTTATATATTTTTCCTATTTATACACACACACGCATACTTTTTCTTTTTAGCTCTTGGAGCAGAAAAGGAGAGCAACAACTCTTACTCAATTACATTTTTTTTTTTTTTTGAGATGAAGTCTTGCTTCGTCACCCAGGCTGGAGTGCAATGGCATAGTCTCAGCTCACTGCAACCTCCACCTCCCAGGTAAAAGCGATTCTCCTGCCTCAGCCTCCCAAGTAGCTGGGATTACAGGCGCCTGCCACCATGCCCAGGAAATTTTTATATTTTTAATGTTTATTTCTTGAGACAGAGTCTCGCTCTGTCGCCCAGGCTGGAGTGCAATGGCGTGATCTTGGCTCACTGCAACCTCTGCCTCCTTGGTTCAAACGATTCTCCTGCCTCAGCCTCCCGAATAGCTGGGACTACAGGGCTGTGCCACCATTGTATCTTCAGTAAGACGGGGTTTCACTATGTTGGTCAGGCTGGTCTCGAGCTCCTGACCTCAGGTGATTTGCCCACCTGGGCCTCCCAAAGTGCTGGGATTGCAGGCCTCAATTACATTTTCTTTCAATACTTTTTAATTACATGACCAGAAAGTGTTACTTTATAATAAAGCATAGTCACGTAATTAGTTTTTCAACATTATTCTCAAGCTTCTAAAATATTATAATTTAAAAAATAATTATTGGCTGGGGCAGCATAATTTAGTAGAACACAGTATCTTGTCCTTACCTAACCCTAAAGCTTTTTTTATTTTTTTAGTGAGAAGAGTGGCATTATTTTACATTTTGTAAATCTCTCTAATGTCTGACTTAATAGATGAAAGCTGGATTCCCAAAGCTGCTTTGCATTCAGTCTGTTACAATATCACACGTGAGGTAGCCTCTGGAAAACTCCTCTCCACACTTATGAAAGAAATAGAGTGAAAAAGACAAATCATGTATTAGTAATATAAAAATGGCTTTGACTTTGACTATCCGTGGAAGTCTCTTGAGGACCGCCCCCTCCTCAGCCATCCTCTGAGAACCGCTGCTCATTTCCTTTCCTCATTTTACGTAGAAGGATACGGACCTCAGAGATCCAAAATGACACAGCCTGTTAGTGGGAGGATACAGACGAGATGGTTTGTCTCACTTCTCTTGCTTAGGTTTTCAGTCAGATACCCTGATGGCCTGTCCTGTTCTCTGTAGCTGCAAAGACTGTCACAATACATTATCCCTGCAAAAATTTTAATAAAAAACGAAACATCACCAAACCTGATACATTCTACAACAAGCATACTGTGTTTGAATTCGAATTATGACATCTGAATCAGGATCTCTATTTGAACGGAAACACTAAGGCAAATTCTACGGCGCCCTGCTCCATGCAAGTTGTTAATGACAAACTGCACGGTAAATACCACAAACACGGAAATACCACAGTGTCTGCGTCTGAAATATAATTCAGTGATAGATTCCAAAAAAAAAAAATTAAAAAAAATCTTCTTATCTTCTGTATCCTGCGGAACCAAAAACATTTTCTCATGTACTGGCTGAAAGGGTAGTGGACGTATTAAGAGACTACAAATAGGCTGGCAATCGTAGGGAGCTTTTTAGATTAGAGTTGTTCTGAGATGGAGATATTTTTCATTCTCTAACCAGATCTTATTTTTGTCTTTTTTTTTTTTTAAAAAAAATCAAAGAATCTTCACGGTCACCTAGCAATGATTTCCTTTGTATTTTATTAGATGGTACAAATCTTTAAATGGATCATAGCCTTGTTCCTTAAAGAACGTAGTGTCAGCCAGGCGTGGTGGCTCACGCCTGTAATCCCAACACTTTGAGAGGCCAAGGCAGGTGGATCCCCTGTCTCTACTGAAAAGACAAAAATTAGCTGGGTGCGGTGGCGGGCGCCTGTAATCCCAGCTACTCGGGAGGCTGAGGCAGGAAAATCACTTGAATCCAGGGGGCAGAGTTTCCAGTGAGCTGAGATTGCGCCACTGCACTCCAGCCTGGGTGACAGAGTGAGACTCTGTCTCAGAAACAACAAAAAAAAGAACATAGTGCCTACAAAAGCTGGTCTAGCAAAGGACATTATTCCCAAGGAAGCTACTCCCAACTGTTGGTTTTTTTCAGGCTCTACATTCTTTAGTTTTGAATCATGTGGCATATATATATATATATATATATATATATATATATATATTTTTTTTTTTCTCTTTTTTTGAGACAGAGTCTTACTCTGTCGCCCAGGCTGGAGTGCAGTGGCGTGATCTTGGCTCACTGCAACCTCCACTTCCCTGGTTTGAATGATACTTCTGCCTCAGCCTCCTGAGTAGCTGGGACTATAGGCATGCGCTACCATGCCCAGGTAATTTTTGTATTTTTAGTAGAGACGGGATTTCACCATGTTGGCCAGGCGGGTCTTGAACTCCTGACCTCAGGGGATCCACCCGCCTTGGCCTCCCAAAGTTCTGGGATTACAGACGTGAGCCACTGCGCCTGGCCAGAGTTTATCTTCCTTAATGAAAGAACTCACAAGCAAGGCAAAATGAACTTTTTAGGTAAGAAGTTGCTTCTTTTCTGGTTTCCCTTTGAGCAAATTCTTTCCATTTCTCACCAAACCGCCAAAGACCCCCAGGAAGGGAAACTGGCAGCTCCAAGTGACCCTTTCCTCTCCCCAGGAAGACACAATGAGGACCCTGCAGCTGGTCCCCACGACTCCTACTCCTGTGCTAGAGGACAGTTCGAGCCATAGTCCCAAAGGTCTTTTTATAAACAGCTATTCTCCCCGTAAGTCGGTGCCATAGAAACACAAGGTTGTATTTCTGTTATGATAAAATGTGTGTCCAAAAAACTATCAACAAATGTGCTGACACTGGTACTACTGTATCTTGGAAATAACCGTTAAACACATGCCTCTAACTAGCCAATAAAATATGTCCTAAACCCAGTTTGTTCTTAGTCATAATGACAGATGACAATGTCACCGACCTGAATACCACTGGTCTCACACTAGCAAAGCAAATGATATTTGTTCATTTTCTCTTGAACTATACATTTAGTTGTTATCTTTTATTTAAATATTAAATAGCTGCTTTCCTCTTTCCAAACCCATTCTTTAAAATTCGAGTAAGTTTTGGGATTTTTTTGGGTCCCTTCTCTCCTTTCCCATGGAAGTCTATACAGGGCACGCTTCTGTCCAGAACAGGCTAGATCTAATTCCTTGTAACTTCAGAACGGGTATTTTGAACAGCTGACATTTTTCTGAAAAGATGCTGTAATAATTCTGTTTTTAGATAAGATTTTTATGATAAGCCACTTTTAGCCACTATTTCACAGGTGGCAGGGCACTGCTGCTTGCTGCAAAGATTTAAGCATCGTGAACAGGTGTAACACACCATGTCCTAGCTGCTCCAGATAGCCCCCCTCCACCACGATGGGACCGGTCTGTCTGGAACTTGTGACACTCACCCACCCTTCTGTCCTCTGAAGGTGCCCAGTTTTCAAGAGGCCTGTCCGTCCATGACATGTCACCAGGCTGAACACAGAGACTGACAAGCAAAGTGTGGCCTGCATCCTGGCTTTGCTACAGCTCCATCAGTAACTTCTCTGCCTCAGTTTTCCACCTGTCAAACACTTAATGACCATAGTACCTATGGGTCTGTTGCTGTGAGGATTAAATGAGATAATGAATATCAAATGTTTAGAACAGTGCCTAATACACAGTTGACCCCTAATAAATGCTAGCTGATATTATTATTGTTTAACACTACAGAGACATGCACACATAGAAATATGGTAAGGTAGATTTGAAACTAAAGGCAGGATTATTAAAGACAAACAATTGATGTTTTAAAATCTGAATTACACGGTTTGTATTCTAAAACACACACACACACACACAGAAATCTGTACCAATTAAACACAATAAAGTTGAAAGGGGATATAAATTACAGTTTTTTTAACAGACAATAGTAAAATACTACAGTCAGCTCACTATACACACAAATCATGAACAGCAGCTTTTCATTAAGGTTTCCAATATCTTACTCATTTACCAACTCGAAGAACTTAAAAGAAAAAAGGTACAGCAGGCTGTGTACGCATTCTCTCTCTCTTGCTCTCACAACACATTTATAGCTGTACATCCAGACCGATTATACAGGCATCTACAGAATAGGGATAGAAAGGACTTTTGTAAAAATTTCCATACACATAATCCTTCAATGTCTCCATTCGTAGGAGAATTTTACAAATGAAGACATGACAGCAGGGTCATCTGTATTCGATCATCTCCTGCAAACATGGTAAAGTGTGAACCGTTGCACTTCATAGCTCAGTCTATCTCCTCAGCATTTTCCAGAATCAAGCAAAATAACAACAGCAAAACCACACCACAGTGAAACCTACCAATCCAAAACAAAACCACACACACAAAAACACACAAAAATCAACACCTCCCACCCCACCCACCCCACCAACCCCACCACAACTCCTGGCTGTCCTTGTGTTTTCTTACAGTAATACTGCTGTTTTCATTCCACCTGCCCAGCTGGGCTGAGCCATGGTCCAGGCAACTATGGAGTCAGAGCCCCAGTCATTGTCAACAGTTATAATACAATGTCAAGTCAGCAGGTGGTGGGGCAGGTGGAAGACCAAAGAATATAGCTGTGAGATTTCTCAGTGTGCTTATGAAACAAAGGACAGAGCACGGCAGCACGTGGCTTGGTAGCCAAGGGAATTATGGCACCAAACTTGCAGTCAAACATACATGTTCATACAAAAGAGTGGACAGCAAAAATGTTGTCTTATGTAAGTTCTTTGGTTATAAAGAACAGCATTCTATAACCTTTTCTGCAAAGAGGGATTTGCAAGCTCATTCTTAGGCAATAAAATATTTTTCATCTGCTCATGTTATAAGAGATTGCCCAAGTTGCTTTGTAACAAAGTCCAGTACCTTATGATTTTCTACAAATCACCTTTATCTGCATTTTAGTGTGCAGCCTTGTCTGTCTCCAGACATACTATAGATACACATTTCATATACATAATATATATTATTTATAAAAAACAGATTAGAGCATTGACTCCAGATTCTACAGTAAGAACTGATTAAAATTGTACAAGAATAAAGTCTCTTGGAATCTGCAGAGGTTTCTATACAGTGGAGGTGTGTAGTAAGTGCAAACAAAAATACTGTCACTTAGTTAATCCAGGATTTTCAGTTCTCTCGCTTTCTGGAAAAAGCAGAGGCTGTTGATTCACCCAAGTGACAAAGTGCCGCTTCTCCCGCTGGGGAGGGGAAAGGAGGTGGCCCAGGAAGTGCACGGCGTAGATTCTCCAGCTTCTGGTCTGAGGTCCAGCCAGGCGGCAACATGTTTTAAAGATAGGGCTGGTTCTTGCCCAAGGTAACCAGGTGAACAAAGACGCCAAGCTGTGGCCTGAGGAAGGGGTGCTTGCTGCTCTCACCGTGAGGTTGTGCCTCCCTGGAATGCAGAGGCTGGTGAGTTGATGCTTCTCATCCCCATCTGCCCATCCCACCCACAGCACCCACTCTCAGCCCAGCCCACCCACAACCACCACATGGGGCTCTTCCTAAAGGGACCCACAGGATTGGTTTTATTATGGAATCCAGGGCTGGAATTCACACTATAGAAACCCTGAGGTGATGTTTCTAGGAAACGTAATGACAGTAACACCCAAAGTAAAAGTTAAAAAAAAAAAATAGTAACTTCTGGATGTGCAGTCTAAGTTATATCAGGGGTTTGAACAAAAGTCAAACTATGGTTCTCAGAAAATTTTTTTTTTCTTTTTTTGAGACAGAGTCTTGCTCTGTCACCCAGGCTGGAGTGCAGTGGTGCGATCTCAGCTCACTGCAAGCTCCGCCTCCCGGGTTCACGCCATTCTCCTGCTTCAGCCTCCCAAGTAGCTGGGACTACAGGCGCCCGCCACCTCGCCCGGCTAATTTTTGCTATTTTTAGTAGAGACGGGGTTTCACTGTGGTCTCGATCTCCTGACCTTGTGATCCGCTGGCCTCAGCCTCCCAAAGTGCTGGGATTACAGGCGTGAGCCACCACACCTGGCCTCTCAGAAAAAATTTTAAATTGTCGAAACAACTTATTAAAACCAATGTGGTAAAAACATTATAAATCAAAAAAATCTTAAATTTTTGTAGAGACAGGATCTTGCTATGTTGCCCAGGATGGTGTCAAACTCCTGGGCTCATGCAATTCTCCTGCCGTGCACTCCCAGAAGTGTTAGGACTACAGGCATGAGCCACTGTGCCCGGCCTCCAAGAAAAAATTTTTTTTTTTTGAGACAGAGTTTCGCTCTTGTTGCCCAGGCTGGAGTGCAATGGCGCGATCTCAGCTCACTGCAACTTCCGCCTCCCGGGTTCAAGAGATTCTCCTGCCTCAGCCTCCTGAGTAGCTGGGATTATAGGCATGTGCCACCACTTCCGCTAATTTTGTGTTTTCAGTAGAGACAGGGTTTCTCCATGCTGGTCAGGCTGGTCTCAAACTTGCAACCTCAGGTGATCCACCCGCCTCAGCCTCCCAAAGTGCTGGGATTACAGGCGTGAGCCACTGCGCTCGGCTAAAATCTCTTTAAAGGAGAAAAATCTCTATAATCCCATCATCTTGATATAATGTTTGTAAACTTCACTTTAAACCATGATCTCTGGGAGGAACGCATTATTCTGGAAACTTTCCAATCCTTATCTTTTCCTGTTGGGTTCTAAAGAATCTAGGCAATGAAAAAAAAGGGGGTTGTTGCTCCTTCTCCCTCTTCCATGGGCAGTACTTCCCACAGTATGGCCCTCAGATACCCCGTCTCCTATTACTCTATGGGGGTGCAAAGGGATGGGGAGGAAGGAAGGGTTTCTGAATACCTTATTTCCCCTATTGCGCACTGTATAAAGCAAAATCTTAGGGCTGGAGGGCAGTGACTCCTGGGAATTTGAGTTTTTTTTAAATTTTAATTTTTAAAATTATTTAAACAGAGAGAGGATCTCGCTCTGTTGTCCAGACTGGTCTTGAGCTCTTGGGCTCAACTGATCTTCCCGCCTCAGCCTCCAGAATAGCTGCAACTACAGGTGCAAACCACCAAGCCCAGGTGAATTTGAATTTTTTTTTTTGGAGACAGAGTCTTGCTCTGTTGTCCAGGCTGGAGTGCAGTGGTGCAATCTTGGCTCACTGCAACCTCCACCTCCTGGGTTCAAGTGATTCTCCTGCCTCAGCTTCCCAAGTAGCTGGGACTACAAGCGTGTGCCACCATGCCCGGCTAATTTTTGTATTTTTAGTAGAGACGGGGTTTCACCATTTAGCCAGGCTGGTCTCGAACTCCTGACCTCTGGCAATCCATCTGCTTCATCCTTCCAAAATGCTGGGATTACAGGCATAAGCCACCATGCCCGGCCATGAATATCAATTTTTAAGAGGCCTGCCACACCCTCCTTGCCCCTAGAGTTTGTAGCACCTTTAGGTTTGAAAAGCAAACCTAATCTTTTTTTTTTTTTTTTTTTTTTTTGAGATGGAGTCTTGCACTCTCGCCCAGGCTGGAGTGCAGTGGTGTGATCTCGGCTCACTGCAAGCTCCACCTCCTGGGTTCACGCCACTCTCCTGCCTCAGCCTCCCGAGTAGCTGGGACTACAGACCCCTGCCACCATGCCTGGCTAATTTTTTGTATTTGTAGTAGAGATGGGGTTTCATCGTATTAGCCAGGATGGTCTCGATCTCCTGACCTCATGATCCACCCGCCTTGGCCTCTCAAAGTGCTGGGATTACAGGTGTGAGCCACTGTGCCCGGCCGAAGCAAACTTAATCTTACACTAAAGAATTAAAGAGTCTTTGACACTGGGCTTCTTGACAAACAAGGGTTGAAAAGCTGATGTATACCAGCCGTGTAGCTTCTGCTTTAGTCCAGGTAAAGAAAGTTGAAGACCTAAACAAATGCATGTATTGCTTGCAAGAACAGTGGTGAGTGACTCTATTATTATTCTTATGTCAGGAAAGGAAGTCTTTTTCTTCTTGTCAGAGATGACTGTTTAGGTTTTGGCAGTTCAGTAATGAGTATGCTGTATAAATGACCATACACTGAAATTTTAAGGGCTGGTATGGAAAGCAGGGGCAAAAGCGTTGGGACAAAAAGCCACATCAATGGAATAACTTGCTCAGCAAAACAAAGGTTTAGAGTAGCAGCATGATTATCTTACTTTTACCAAGCCTCTTTCTAGCTCTGTCAGTTCTTTATTTTGCTAAACCATGACTCTCCCATACCTTTTACAGTTGGGGGACCAAACAAATGAATGTGAAGGGGAATCAATGGTGGCACTTCACAGCAGAATGCTCAGAAGCAGAATATCTCTTATTTATGTAATTTGTGATTTTCCTTCGGAATAGTGGCAAAAGCTCATTTTGTTCTCATATGAAAATTAACCAATATTGGTTAGGCACAGTGGCTCACACCTGTAATCCCAGCACTTTGGGAGGCCAAGGCAGATGGATCACCTGAGGTCAGAAGTTTGAGACTAGCCTGGCCAACATGGTGAAAATACAAAAAAATTAGCCAGGTGTGCTGGCACGTGCCTGTAGTCCCAGCTACATAGGAGGCTGAGGCAGGAGGATCACTTGAGCCTGGGAGGTGGAGGTTGCAATGAGCCAAGATCGTGTCACCGCACTGCAGCCTGGGTGACAGAGTGAGAGCGATACTCCATCTCAAAAAAAAAAAAAAAAGAGAGAGAGAAAATTAACCAATATTATAAACTAACCTGAGTTACTTCCAAAATCCAAACTTCAACTGCTGGTGGAATTTGCCTATACCACCCCAAAGCACTTTTTCACCTACGGGAACCAAATGACTGTCTTTTTCCAATTCTACGATATATATGTTTTTCTTTCCACATTTTACCATCTCTGAAATTGGGATGTCTTACAACTGTTGATATGATAAAGTTTACCTGGCAGTATTTTTTGTTAATGATACAAAAAACAATGGATCATATAATAATCAAAGGAATCACAGATCTGATGAAATATGGTAGATGCTACCAGCATACTTTGGGAAAGCTGGTGACTAAACATCTCAGGGAATGAATATGAGATTGATCCTTATCCATCTTAACACTTAATTCAATACCAACCCATATACCAGGTAAAGAAAATCCACTGGTCCTATAATTTCACAGTTGCATTCTAGTTCCCAAAACAGACTTGCTCTCCGACAGAGACAGCTGTGCAGGACGTGAGCCTGCTTTTTTGTGGGCTCATCTTTGCTGTCAGAAACATCTGGATGAATCTTTCCTACCAAGTTGTTGCGGTGAAGGGCCTCTGAGGTTGGCATACAGTTAGACATACTCACTGACAGCACATAACCCAAAGGGCTGCCTCTGAAATTATTACCTGGTCATTCTCTAACTTGGAATGCAGCTGGCTGGGGTGGTGTAGCCCATCGGAGACAGTCTTGCTGCCTGTTTTATTTGGTAGGTTCCTCCTACTGGAAAGCTCTCCAGCAGAAGAATCTGTCAAACCATCAAAATCTTTTCCCTCTGACACTCCCATAAATTCTGTGAAAGAATGGTCTTCAAGGATGTTGGTGGTGTGTTCTACCGTCACCTCCCTGGGGCAGAATCCCCTGGCTGGCTGGCTAATTTTGCTGGGGCAGGCATCTAGTTCTGAACATGAGCCAGTCCTGCACAGTGATTTGGAGTTTTTCTCAGGGATGCTCTGGGATGATGGGCTCCCTTTGGCTAAGGCACTGTTTTCCTTGAGTGGCACCATAATTATCTTGTCCTTTACCAAGCCTTTTTCGACTTCTATCAACTCTTTCTTTGAGGATGGCCTGAAATCATGCACAAGCGATGGTGTGGAGTGCTCGGTGGAGTCTGCATCCTTTGTCTGAATGGCCAGCTGGTCTGAGCTGTCACTAGAAGGGACCACCATGTCAGACAGGGTGGCATTGGAGGCACTGTGGGAAAAGTAGCCACTGGTAATACTGCTGGTGGTAGGGCTACGGGACACTTCTTTCTCCAAGACCCGTGAGTTTGACAGATCTACTTTAGAGGAAAACCATTCCCTGTTCTCCAAGCTGGCATTGTAAACACTGAAGTCAGCAAACTCCACAGGTACATAAGGCTGTGAACTTATTAGCTTCCTATTAATAGCTTCCAGCTCATTTTCTTCCTCTTCAGAGTCCTACAGAAGTGAAGCAAAAGTCAGTCATTAGCTCCTTGTAGCAACTGTACTGTTGAGATAAGTTTTAAATACTTGGCTGTTAAAGGCATTCACATTCACATGGTGTTCAGTGTTTTCTTTTTGTCTTTCCAAATTTGGCCAGATCTTGTTACCTATTGCAGATATAGGTGTATCAGTATTCTCAGAGACCTGTGAGTATAACCCCATTATCATCTAATATGAAGGGGATTTAGTTCTTTTAGGCTCACTCAGTGCTAGTTAGAAATCATTCCTTCCCTGGTTTAAGAGAAAGAATGGAACTGAAATGCAGTGGACATTTTATTAGTTATTCAAAATTAGTTTTTAGTTGTGATGTTTTCTCTTTCTCATTAAATGAGCAGAGAAACAGGCAGAAGCAGAGAAGAGCCACTCCATTTGTCTTTAGAATCTTCACCTTGGGAAGCAAAGTGCAGGTGGTTAAGGTAATTTGTAAAAAGTTTCTCAGCTATTTTATGGGGGAAAAGGGAGTAAAACAAAGAACCCAACTGCAAAAGGGCAAAAAACACAATTTCAACACTCATTCTTATATTATGCTAAATATTGTAAGGCTATAAAATACTAACAATCTGACAATTACCGTCTTCTAGGATTTTTGAGAAGTATGAGTAGAGGGTTTGGCTAGAAGGTGAAAAAGGCATAGTAAAGTTTAAATGAAAATCTCCTTTGTAAAACAGTTTTCAAACCCTGTTCATAAAAATTGGTAAATACATGCAAAAGTGGGTGTCACCAATTCCCCAGTTTCTCTTCAAATGAATGATTCTTTTATATTTGGTAGAAAAAATGTGGGCATTTTAAGTCGAAATAAAGTAAGTGATAAACTCTCTAGCCATTTCTAATTAATCTCTGAAGCACCTAATGAAATCGCAAATATTGCTTTTGAAATGTGTCTTTCATTCAACAAATACACACTGAACATCCACTACATGGCAGCCATTGTCCTAAGGACTTGGGAATAGCAATGGTGAGCAAAAGAAGGCATGGTCCCTCCCCAGAGAATTACAACTTTGCATCCTTGCTCTTAGAACAATCCTGGACTCTGCATGGATGGATAAAAATTTCATTCACAGGTAAACTTAAGCACCTCAAAAACAGCTTTCTTTCATTGGTCATCCGGTTTAAAGCATCTGTACAATTATAATTACTAGGTGCAGGTAAAGACCTGGAACCAAAACATCAACTTTACTCATTATGTTTGCATTTTGTTAATTTACCTATTTTATATTTAAGATTTACTTATTTATTTATTCATTTATTTATTTATTTAGAGATGGAGTTTCACTCTTATTGCCCAGGCTGGAGTGCAATGGTGTGATCTTGGCTCACCGCAACCTCCACCTCCCAGGTTCAAGTGATTCTCCTGCCTCAGCCTCCCAAGTAGCTGTGCACCACCACACTAGGCTAATTTTGTATTTTTAGTAGAGACGAGGTTTCTCCATGTTGGTCAGGCTGGTCTCGAATTCCCAACCTCAGGTGATCCACCTGCCTCAGCCTCCCAAAGTGCTGGGATTATAAGCATGAGCCACAGTGCCCGGCTAGGATTTATTTTTTTTTTATTTATTTATTTACAGACAGGGGTCCCGCTCTGTCACTCAGGTTAGTGTGCAGTGATGCAACTGTAGCTCACTGCAGCCTCAAACTCCTGGGCTCAAGCAATCCTCCAATCTCTGCCTCCTGAGTAGCTGGGATTACAAGTGTGAGCCATTGTATCTGGCCCATAAATTTGCATTTTAATCAAGGTGTGTGGGAGGAGGGCGATATCTTCAAGGCGTGGTAAATATGTGTTCACAAATGAACATAAATTTCATCTGTTTAGATTAGTAGTAATATTTTCTTTTGCATCTCAAGATTCTACATACCTCAAAAAAAGTTTAATACTCTTTTAAATGCTTCTCAGCTTTTAAAATAATTTAGTTTTTATAACTTAGTTGTAAAAATGTGACTGAAAATAAATGTGTAAAGGAATTGGCGATCTTAATTCCTTAGCTGTTAATCAAAGGTGAATATCAAATATCAGTGATAAAGTTCTTGAAACTGGCAAAACAAAATTTTTGGCAACACTAATCTCTTCCCATCTTATCTTTATCTGCATTCTAAATTAAGTAGTATTATCAAAAAAGTGGGGTGGAAAATTCTTTCCTAGGGTTGGGGAGAATGTTGGTGAAGGAACAAAGATTAAACAGAATTGTCTGAACCAGTAGCCTTTGCCTATATTTTCTAGATTCTCCTGCCTCAGCCTCCAGAGTAGCTGGGATTACAGGCGCCCGCCACCACGCCTAGCTAAGTTTTGTATTTTTAGTAGAGACGAATTTCACCATGTTGGCCAGGCTGGTCTCAAACTCCTGACCTCAGGCGATCTGCCCGCCTTGGCCTTCCAAAGTGCGGGGATTACAGGTGTGAGCCACTGCACCTGGCACAAAATTAAATTTCAAGTGTTTGTATCTCTTCTATTTCCTTTTGATTTAAGCTGGCAAAGAAACACAATTCTCCAAGTCCAAGCATACCTGATACAATTAATTACTAAATTACTATTTACTATAATTAATTACTAAAAAGTTATTTACTGCAAGGAAAATCAAATTTAAAAATGAGAATTAGTAATCTGGAGTCCTTTATACACTTGAAGTTATTTCTTCTTGAGACCAAGGAAAGGCCTGTTATCCTAAAATACAATTTTGCTGAATGAAATATGTAATCATGAATTTGAGTGGAAATAGTTGTACATTTATCAAAGATAATAAATTATTCCTAAAGGATTAGAATGACATTAATAAAACTAAGAATCTACAAAGCCCCAAGAGATAAAGTTCAAATAGGGAGCAGTTCACAGTGGGGAAAATAACCCAAAAGCCCAAAGGGAAAGACTACAACAGTAGGGACAGCTTATTCCAGAAAAAGGAAAACTTAGTAGAGATTAAACATTTTCCAATACTTAAAAGGAGATTGAAAGAGTTATTGCCAATTAAGGGAGGATTTAATTGGCTTGAACTTGTATTTTGAGGGAGTTTGGTTTAGACTTTTTATACCAGAAACATCATTTCTCATTATATCTTAAAGAAGAATAAACTAAGCACCTTCCTACAATGTCTTAAGGACAAAGATAATTAAAAGCCTATCTAAAGTGGTACATGGAGTCAAGTTCTCAAGCTTCTCTATATCTACAGTCTTCATTTCAGTTTTGCAATTTAACTTATGCAGCTGATGTTTACCTATAGAGAAAACACCTTGATTTTAAAAAGGGATTGAAATCCACATTAAAGCAGTGACTGTTTGTAAGGAGTTTCCTTGATTAATGCAATTTTCACTCCTATTACAATCACATCGTGTTGTTCACCAGAGGTCTCTGTTTGCAGAACTGTACCAGCCAAGGGCTCCAGTACTTCTGTCCATGGTACTGAGGAGCGAGCCCTTTGAAGAGCAGCTGCAGGGCATACTGGAACTGCACTATTTTTGGAAGCACCTGGAGTCACTGGCGTCCCCTCAATTATGCTGAGGAATGGGGCTCTTTGGTCTTACGCTCTCATAAACTGTGAGACCTTAAGGAAGTTACTGAAGAATTATAACCCTTTGTTTCTTCTTCTGTAAACGAGAGGAATAAATCACACGCTATCTATGCAAGACCTAATAGAAGGGTTGTGTGGATACTGGGAAAAAAATCACTGACTTTCTGCTATTCTCTATGCTTTATGACTTAAAAAGACTCCAAAAGCATATTGTTGCTTCTGTCTTAATCATACGAGACATGAAGTACATCTAAGTTACTATGGTAATTAGGTGGGTTAAACAATAACAGGAACAATGCCTTGATACTGTCCTTCTCAAGAATGATTTCAAACTCTCTTGATCAGTCTGAACTGAGTCACTCTGACTGTGCAAGAGTGGAAGAGAAAAGAACGTGAATTAGTCACAAAGGAAGAAAACAGTTTATACCCATTTATAAGAGAAAAAATAAAATTAAAGTTTCCCAAAGAGAAACAAGAACCTCAGGTCAAACGAACAATGCACTTAAACTCTACCAAAACACCCTGAAAAACTGCTATCTGGAATGAGTTAAAGAGCCCAAATGCCTCTTGGGTGCAGGGTGCTCAGCAAGCCAGTTTCCTATGGAGAGTCGAGACAGCTTTTTCAAGTAAGTCTCCAGCAAGAACAATAACACTATCAAATCCTCCCTACTGTACTCCACGGTGCATTCAGTCACAGAGTCTAACTGCTGCTCGAGACTTCCTGGGTCAAGGGAATCTGGTTTCATCCTTCCCTCTGCTAGCTGAAAGCCCCAAGATGGGTTTTATTTTAAAATATCAAAGGGAAATTGAAGAAAACATGAACCTAGCTCTGTGAACTGTGAAACTATCTGCTGAACAGTCCAGAAGGGTCATCCAGCAGTCTCTTGATGGTGTTGTACCAAAATGTATTGTTGCAATAGGTTTAAATGGAGTGGCTATGCACCACAGGGGTAAGTGGCATGCCAATAACCAGATCCAATCAGACACAGAGCCAGAGAATTGGCAGGGGAACAAACTAGTCATTTGGCCTTTTTAGCCCACACTGCAGCCCTTATTAATTGAGCAGGGGGTGGTCAGGTAAGTGAGGGAACAGCTCAGTAAGATTTGGAGAGATGAAGGAGCAGCTATTAATGTGCGGACTCTTCTCCATGAAGAACTAGGATGGGGCATTGGGATAGAGGGACAGGGAGAAACCAAAGGCAGAGGAGGGGAAGAGAGATGAAGAAATGGAGGGAAAATGGTGCTTTTCTTCTTTCTTCACGTTAGGAATGAGAAGGTTGTTTCTGAAGATCCACCCGCACCCCAAGCATGCAGGTGGGTGGCCAACTGCACATCCGGATTCAGCTGCAGTTAGTTAGTTCTCACACAGTGTGCATTAGGAACTGTTAAAGGATCTCACATTAATGAGCACTGGGAATGGGTGTGACAGGGTGTCACTGGGAAATGAGACTCTCTACACTCTTCCCAATAGAGATGATCAGATGTGACATAAACATCAAGCAGTCTCCTGTCTCCCTGAGGTGGTTTTACTTTTTCAAAGCCTAGGAAGCCACAGGAGGGTGAAAGCTGAGACAAAAAAAATTAGAGAATTCTTTCCAAGCTTGAGAATAAACAGGTTTTTTTTTTTTTTTTTGTAAATTGAGGTATAATTTATAACCTAAGGTGTCTGGTATGCAGTGTTTTTAAAACTACATCTCAAATTTATAATTTTAAAACCAAGTGCTAAGGAATGAGGTTTTGCAGGTAGAGTTTCAACCTATCTGTGGCAAAATATACATAAGCCATCCTGAATGCAAGGCTGGCACCAAGGTATTGGAATATATTTTGCCAGCTAATTAGCAGAGGCTACCCTAGACAGTGAGATGATGAAGGGTGATTATGATAGACTTTAGTGCAGCTCTAACTACAGAATTATCTTGGCAATAGCATCAGGCAACATAAAAAAGCTTCCAAACATATCCACAGCTAAATGCATGATTACTTACTCCCCGTAAGTGCAATTCCTCTAGGTAGATTAACTTCAGAATCTGGGCAATATGTATAGGCACATTAGAAAGATTTCGGTATTAAAGAGATCTCTTTGTTACACTTTTTATAAAGAGCAGAAGCAATAAAAGTGCCTTTCTCCCTTTTTCTAAATAAACTTAAGCAAAAAATAAATAAATAAAATAAAATTGTAGGTCATGGCCACATCCATGCAAAATATCCTTACCAATGGTCACATTTTTATTTTCTTCAAGACAAAGACCTTTTAATTTTCTTTAAGACAAAGACCTTTTATTTTCTTTAAGACAAAGACTTAATTTTTTCTAGCACTTGGATGATTGTCTGTGAAAGGGCCTTAAACCCACCACCAGGCAATATGACAGAAATGGTTCCGGAACTTACAATCTTCTTCTCACGTTTGCTATTGTGTTCTACTGGCATGCTGCTGCCATTGCTTCCTGAGGGTACAATGCAGCCAGGGTTATGTGCCTGAGGTGGAGGCATGCTCTGCAAAGGTTAAGACACACAGATGCATCACACACAAAGACGACAACGGCCAAAATACATATTAAGTACATGCAAGTTAGAAAAGCAGTGCTAACACTCTTATTACATGTGAGTAATGCAGCAGCCAATTCTGCAGGCCAGAGTTAAACTACTGGAGAAATACGACAGGAATAAACAGATTCTGTGGCAAAAAGCATAATTAGTCTTATTTAAAAAAACAGCCTTTTGACCAGGTACAATGGCTCACGCCTGTAATCCCAGTGCCTTGGGAGACTGGGGCAAAAGGATCACTTGAGGCCAGGAGTTTAAGACCAGCCTGGGCAACATAGCAAGACCCTATCTCTATAAAAAACAAAATTAGTAATCCCAAAAAGACAAAAAAGAAAAATACTTTTAAAAAAGGCCTTTAATCTTTTCAAAACACCTAGAAAACATCTTTCTCACTTGAAATATAAAAAAATACTTTGAAAAGGCATAAACACAAAAAAATAAAACCATAGCAGCAACAACAAACAAGAGATTCTACCATGACTCTGCATGCTTGAGAAAGAGGAATTCCAGAACGGGATCCATGGAGTGATGACCATGCATGTCTACATGCAGCACTCAGCTTGTTAATGCACACTGCTGCTTCACAGGCGACACAACTCTGCTCTATTCTGCATAGTACAGACAAGTCAAGCATTTACCTCCTGGCTTAGAAGAGGCCGTGCTTCAAGGGCTATCCTTTTCTTATGCTCCTCTTTTACAGGCATCAGGGGCTTGAAAAACTTTGGCGGCTGCGGAGAGAATGCTTTAAAAGGGCTGACGGTTAAGGCATGAGGAGTCTCTGATGTACAACCTGGAGAAGATGAGAAGTTATGAGGTTACAGATACTGAACACTTGAAGCAAAACATAGGAAATGAGGCAATGACCCAGCCATGGGAATATCTAGGAGAACAATGAAATTCATAGGCTAATATTCGGCTAAACATTAAAACAGATGTACGCCCACCCTGTGCAACATAGGGAGACCAGTCCGTAAAAAAATAAACAAACAGATAGCCAGGCATGGTGGCGTGCACCTGTTGGACTTGCTACTCAGGAGCCTGAGGCGAGAAGATCGCTTGAGCCCCAGGGGTTGAGGCTGCAGTGAGTTATAGCGGTGCCACTGCACTCCAGCCTGGGCAAGAGGAGAGAGACCCTGTCTAAAAACAAAAACAAAAAACAAACAAAAAAACCCAAAAAACCATGGAACAGATGTAGGCAAGCATAGAGATAAATCTGTGAAGTTACAAAGAGTTACTAAAGTGCTAGTGTGTGTGAACAAAGTGAGATACGAAATCTCTCCACTCTTTTCAAGATCCAGCTTAAGCACCACTAACCAGACCAATTTTGGCTCATGCTGATTTTCCATTTCTCTGAATTCTCACAGCCCTTACTATCTGCATGTTCATTTTGGCACCTTATCATTTAACATCTTATATTCTGTGTATCTTATTTCCATAATTATATTTTAAGACAGAAAGTAGAGGCTCAATAAGTACTCAATGAATTAATACTGTGTAAATTTTCTTTTTTTTTTTTTTTGAGACGGAGTCTCGCTCTGTCGCCCAGGCTGGAGTGCAGTGGCCGGATCTCAGCTCACTGCAAGCTCCGCCTCCCGGGTTCACGCCATTCTCCTGCCTCAGCCTCCCGAGTAGCTGGGACTACAGGTGCCCGCCAGGTCGCCCGGCTAGTTTTTTGTATTTTTAGTAGAGACGGGGTTTCACCATGTTAGCCAGGATGGTCTCGATCTCCTGACCTCGTGATCCGCCCGTCTCGGCCTCCCAAAGTGCTGGGATTACAGGCTTGAGCCACCACGCCCGGCCATACTGTGTAAATTTTCTTATGAGCCTCTTTTCTTCCCCCCTCAGGCCACCCTGCTCTATATGACTAAGAGAGGATAATTCTTTCTTGCTTGTATCATTTCTTACCTCTTTGGCCTCTTTCCTCCCTTTCCAATTTGCTAGTATAATGGCGAATATACCTTATATTTTACCTACTAATATAAGGTATAAGGTAACAGAACCGATATATATGGCCAAAGAATACTGTTCCCATTAAGGCATTGGTAGACTACATAATTTAGGTAATAATGTTACCATGAATTAAACTCATTTTGGGTATCATTTTTGAAAACTGCTTTATGAATCAAAGTCATGTTCTTTTAAAAATTCCTTTCAGTACACAAACATGACAGAGCTGGATATTCTTCTGGTAGAAAATAATAGGATTTGTGTGTGTCTCACAACTGGACTTCAGAGTCAGGAAATGATATATGAAAAATGATTTGGAAGTTCTAAAGTGATATACAAAAAGCCTATTTGAGTGATATGTTGGATACAAAACAAAAATAAGTGAACGTGATATGTTCCATTCAATAAGACAGTTTTGAATCATTTAGTTAACTAGAATATCAGCTTCATATCTTATTATATGCCATTAATGAAAGACATTTTTTCATGCTTTTTCTAAGTAATTACAAAGAAATATCACTGCAAAATAATCTCACCACTGCCTTCTTTATTCCTTCGAGGAGAATCCCTGGGTAAAGTTCCATAACATGCTACATCTTGGTAACTGGAGCTGTAGTCAGACATGTCCAACTGGTTCTCTGGCCAACCCTACAAGGTAAAAATACGAGTTAACTGTAATTGAGTCACTCTAAAATGAGAAACAAAGCCCAGGGTGCAGTTTCTTCTATTTTTTTTAAGGGCAGTATATGCTCTTATTTTTATTATGAAATATGTCGGCCGGGCGCGGTGGCTCAAGCCTGTAATCCCAGCACTTTGGGAGGCCGAGACGGGCGGATCACAAGGTCAGGAGATCGAGACCATCCTGGCTAACACGGTGAAACCCCGTCTCTACTAAAAAATACAAAAAACTAGCCGGGCGACGAGGCGGGCGCCTGTAGTCCCAACTACTCGGGAGGCTGAGACAGGAGAATGGCGTGAACCCGGGAGGCGGAGCTTGCAGTGAGCTGAGAGCCGGCCACTGCACTCTAGCCTTGGTGGCAGAGCAAGACTCCGTCTCAAAAAAAAAAAAAAAAAAAAAAAAAAAAAAAAAAAGAAATATGTCAAATATACAGAAAAGGGCTGAATATTGTAAAAAATACTGTCATACCCAAGGTATACCCAGAGTGAATAAATGTTAACATTTTATTATATTTGCTCAAAGGATTAATAAAATTATTACAAATGTAGTGTAATCTTTGGTTCCATTCATCTTCCTTCCTCCCCAAAGGTAGTCACTTTGAGCAATGTGGCATATATCCAGAGTGACTTGGTAATTTAATGACCAAACTGAAACACTCTCAGAGGACAACTGTTCCATTAGTAATTCTGCCTAGGTAGCAGGCACAGCTGGGACTGTCCAAGGCAAATTTGGCAGTGTGGTTACTCTACCTATATTTGAGATTTAGACGTTTCAAATAGGCATAAGGTATTGATATACAAAACAGAGAAAACTCTGGCATATCATACGAGCTTACCTAATCTTATTTCAACTTCTCAGAAGTTGATTGCCTCTGAGGACTAAATTTTAAACTTCTTAAGGACATAAATCTGTGCTTATACCTTTTGGATCTAGTCTCTAGCACAGTAACTCATATATAATATGCATTCAAGAAATATTTGTTGAATAAGATAATGTTGCAATCTGTCCTTAATTTTAAATCTCGTTTTACCCATTTGAAATAATTTTGATTATGCTATGGTGGATGTAACACCTTCTCCAATCATTTAGAGTTAAACCCATAAACACACAGATATTTATTCAATTATGTGTGGTATTGTCCTGGTATGGAACCTATCATGGTAAGTAACAATGTAATACTGAAAGTGCATAGCAATTAGCAGGGCATGGTGGCTCATGCCTGTAATCCCAACACTTTGGGAGGCCAAGGCACATCAATCACCTGAGGTCAGAAGTTCGAGACCAGCCTGGCCAACATGGCAAAACCCCGTCTCTACTAAAAACACGAAATTAGCCAGGTGTGGTGGCAAACCACTATAATCCCAGCTACTTGGGAGGCTGAGGCAGGAGAACCACTTGAACCAGGGAGGCGGAGGTTACAGTGAGCCAAAATCGTGCCACTGCACTCCAGCCTAGGCAACAAGAGCGAACTCTGCCTCATAAAAAAGAAAAAAAAAAGTGCATAGCAATATCACATCAAGTATTTGAACCTGGAAATGGAGTTGTGGAGAGAGTTATTTGCTTACAATTAAGATGGGAAGCCCAGAGATTTTTCTTTTTCTTTCTTGTTTCTTTTTTAAAATGACAGGATCAACCACGTAAGGCCCAGAGATTTTAAACACACCAAAATCCCACAACTTTCCAGACTGAGATTCTGCTGAAAACCCAGCCATGCCCATAGGTGCATACCTTATCATCTTCATCAAAGCCAGAAAGGTCTGGTCGGCTGGAAGAGACCTATAAGAGAAGAATGCTTTTAGCAATGTGGTTTATATATTTAATATGGTTTTTTTTTTTTTTATATAAAGAAAAAGAATGTCACAGTTGAAGCCTGTAGTCTTCATTCTTTCCCTCTCTTTCTTCCCTCTCCAGGAGTAGTGACTACTCTCAATTTGGGGTTTATTTTTCCCATACAAGTTTTATATAATTGTATGTGTATATACTCATAACCAATAGTTAATATTATTTTGCATATTTTATACTTCACATAAGTGGTATCTTACTATATACAGTCTTATTCAATAGTCTAGACAAATATTGATATGTGTACTATTTTTAGTATCATTTAGTTCTAAATACAACCTATATATTTATGAGAATCTCTAGAGTATATATCTAAGGGATGAAATCTCGGGGTTGTACATAAAGTATGAGTATATTTTGACTGATTTTCCATACAGGTTTTAGAATCAGCTTATCAAATCTTACAAAAAATTCTGTTGAGAATGATTAGCTTAAGGACACGCCAATTTTTTGATATGAGCATAGTCATAGTCACTATTTTAGTATAGTCCTTGTTTTTGGTGACAGCTGTATTCAGGTTTTCTATTTATTCTTGATTCAGTTTTTACAGGACATTCTACTTTATTTCATTTTTTATATTTATTGGCATAACATTAGGTTATGAGGTCTCGCTATGTTGCCCAGGCTGGTCTCAAATTCCTGGCCTCAAGCAATCCTCTCACCTTGGCTTCCCAAAGAAATCTAAAGTCTTGATCAGATTGAGGTTGAAAAAAACTTGTTTTTTTAGATTACTTCATAAGCAGTTTTTCTTTATTTTTTTTTTGAGACAGAGTTTCGCTCTTGTTACCCAGGCTGGAGTGCAATGATGCAATCTCAGTTCACCGCAACCTCCGCCTCCCACGTTCAAGTGATTCTCCTGCCTCAGCCTCCTGAGTAGCTGGAATTACAGGCAGGTGCCACCATGCCCGGCTAATTTTGTATTTTTAGTAGGGATGGGGTTTCTCCATGTTGGTCAGGCTGGTCTCGAACTCCCGACCTCAGGTGATCTGCCCATCTCAGCCTCCTGAAGTGCTAGGATTACAAGCGTGAGCCACCGCACCCGGTCTTCTTTCCTTTTTAAGCTAGATGTTTACCTAATTCTTTTTACTCTATTTTTTAAATATAAGAGCTATAAATTTCCTAATAGTAGCCCTCATTCTCTCATTTTTTTCTACTGTCTAGTATTCTGCTTTATACAGAATTATAGGGAATTTAGGGCTAATAATGTCTAACTAAGTACCACTTTAACTGCATCTCACAAACATTGATCTATGTACCATTTTTATTCTCATTTAGTTGTAAATACATCCTAATTTCCATCATAATTTCTTCTTTGAGAGATGAGTTCATGAAAAGCGTTTTTCAATTTACAACTACATGAGTCTCTCTTATCTATTTCTAATAAACGCATTGTGGTCAGAAGAAGTAATCTGTGTGATAAAGATTACTGGGATTTGCTCTGTAGCCCACTGGAGGACAATTTTTGTAAGTGGTCATCATGTTTTAAATAATTTTCTGGCAATTCTGGAGAACAGGAAGGCAAATAAGCCTGTGGTTTTCCTTGGAAAGACCTGCTTCTGGGAAGCGGCTGCTTTGAAGTGGTCCATGCACTAATCTGTCTCTGTGACAGTGTCCTCCCTGCTACAGTTTCTGTCAGTTGGATTTTCTAGATGAACTGGTTGAGAAAAATAATCAAAATGGTCAAAGGAACAACTAGGCACTCCAAGAGTGCCTACATGCAACTGACCCTGGCGCAGCCAGCATCCAGGGACTCAGCTGCCAGGATTCATAGCTGACTCTACCATCTCTAACCAACTAAACTCAATTTATATCTTAAGGAACTTCTTTCAAGGAGATAACTTGCTGAACAGGAATTCACAAGATTAAACAAATGGCTCAGTCTTAGACAACTGTGCTCCCTGGTGTGCATCCCTGGTACAGAGAAGCAGGCTACACTTCGGGCCATAAGCTCTATTGTCACTGTCTGAACCCCACCTTCCCCCACCCCAGAGCCTGAGATATGTCACATAGGAGCAGATCCTTGGCAGGATGCACTTACATTATGAACATTTGGTGTACTGAGGCTCCTCCGAATGTGCCGGGCTTTGGTGGAAAGTGCTTCTTTGACTGTGACGGCCTGTAAACATAATAATTTGAAAATAACATTTTTTTTTTTTTTTCTTCCAGAGATGGAGTCTCACTCTGTTGCCCAGGCTGGAGTGCAGTGACGCGGTCTCAGCTCACTGAAACCTCCGCCTCCCAGGTTCGAGCAATTCTCCTGCCTCAGCCTCCCGAGTAGCTGGGACTACAGGCGCACACCACCACATTCGGCTAATTTTTTTCTTTTTGGTATTTTAGTAGAGACGAGGTTTCACTGTGTTGCCCAGGCTGGTCTCAAACTCCTGAGCTCAGGCAATCTGCCTGCATCGGCCTCCCAAAGTGAGCCACCGCACCCGGTCATTACTTTATGCTTTATTCTAATTATAAAAGTAACATATGTGGCTGGGCGGGGTGGCTCAAGCCTGTAATCCCAGCACTTTGGGAGGCCGAGACGGGCGGATCACGAGGTCAGGAGATCGAGACTATCCTGGCTAACACGGTGAAACCCCGTCTCTACTAAAAAAATACAAAAAACTAGCCGGGCGAGGTGGCGGGCGCCTGTAGTCCCAGCTACTCGGGAGGCTGAGGCAGGAGAATGGCGGGAACCCAGGAGGCGGAGCTTGCAGTGAGCTGAGATCCGGCCACTGCACTCCAGCCCGGGCGACAGAGCGAGACTCCGTCTCAAAAAAGAAAAAAAAAAAAGGTAACATATGTTTATTTATAGATTTAAATATAGACTACATCAGTTCTACATACACACACATTTATAAAACTGAAATATTATTTTACCCATTTATTATTATTTGCTTAGCAATTTATCAAAAACTTTTTTTTTTGAGATAGAGTCTCGCTCTGTTGCTCAGGCTAGAGTGCAGTGGCGCAGTCTTGGCTCACTGCAACCTCTGCCTCCCAGATTCAAGCAATTCTCCTGCCTCAACCTCCTGAGTAGGGATTACAGGTGCACGCCACCACGCCCGGCTAATTTTTGTATTTTTAGTAGAGACAGGGTTTCACCATGTTGGTCAAGCTGGTCTCAAACTCCTGACCTCGTGATCCACCTGCCTCAGCCTCCCAAAGTGCTGGGATTACAGGCGTGAGCTATCACGCCTGGCCTCAAAAACATTTTTTTAAGATAAATAAAACTGCAGGGTGTGGTGGTTCATGTCTGTAATTCCAGCACGTTGGGAGGCTAAGGCAGGTGGATCACTGAGGCAGGTGGATCACAGACAGGAGTTCGAGACCAGCTGGCCAACATGGTAAAACCCCGTCTCTACTAAAAAATACAAAAATTAGCTGGGCGTGGTGGTGGGTGCCTGTGGTCCCATCTTTCTGGAAGGCTGAGGCACTACAATTGCTTGAACCTGGGAGGCAGAGGTTGCAGTGAGCTGAGATCGCACCACTGCACTCCAGCCTGTGCGACAGAGCAAGATTCTGTCTCAAAAATAAACAAACAAGTAAATAAAACCAGGAAGATAGCAGAATGAAAGATATTTATGTTGTGAAATTTTTATACAGGTGGACAGAGAAATGTAGAAGAGGTACCTCTAACTATATATCTAATTTGCAAAATGACAATGAAGTGTGATGCTGTTTGTATTTTGCTCATGCAGCAATTCAGGTGGGATTTCCACTAAGGGAAGATTTTTCTGACAGATGCCAATTACATTCCTCCTATTTTTTTTTTTTTTTTTTTTTTTTTTTTTTTTTGAGACGGAGTCTCGCTCTGTCGCCCAGGCTGGAGTGCAGTGGCCGGATCTCAGCTCACTGCAAGCTCCGCCTCCCGGGTTTACGCCATTCTCCTGCCTCAGCCTCCCGAGTAGCTGGGACTACAGGCACCAGCCACCTCGCCCAGCTAGCTTTTTGTATTTTTTTTAGTAGAGACGGGGTTTCACCGTGTTAGCCAGGATGGTCTCGAACTCCTGACCTCGTGATCCGCCCGTCTCGGCCTCCCAAAGTGCTGGGATTACAGGCTTGAGCCACCGCGCCTGGCCACATTCCTCCTATTAATCAACACCCACCCCCCATAATGTCAGCTACTGCTCCTATGAAATGACATATCTTGTCTTACAGTTCCCTTACTTAGTTGATTATTTTCTCTTGAATGTCCTGTTGTCACCTCAAAAGTTAACTCAGGTCTAAGAATCAGGGAGATAGTAATAGTCTGTGGTTAAGCATATACCCTTTGGAGTCAAGCTATTTGGCTTTACATCTGACTTTGTACCACTTCCTAGCTGTGTAACCATGGGTGAGCTAGCTAACTTCTGTCAGCCTCAATTTTGTCATTTGAAAATGGGGATTTCAACAGTACTTACCTCAGGGGGTTATCTTGAAGATTAAATGAAATAATATATCTAAATTGCTCGGGTTCAGTGCTTGGCAAGTAGAGAGTATTCAATAAAAGTTAGTCACTATTTTTATTTTGGTTACTATTTTGCCAGAGTCCTTTCAATAGAGATGGCTCAAGTGCTCCTTCTCTGACAGATTTAGTGAGGTGTTTGGTAAGTAAATTCATATCTGTCCACTGGGGGTGAAGGCTGGTGATTTCATTCTCGGTCCAGATATTCAGTTACTTGCCTGCCGGAGCCGTTCAAGACTCAGAATGTTTTCCACCTGCAGCACGCCTCGAGTGTACTTCTCAATGTACGTCTCCCCATCTGACGTGCCTTCGTTTTCACTCCTTGCTGCCAGGAGAGCCAGCGTTTCCCGGTCTTCTATCTCCTCAGTTGCCTAAAAGGACAGGAAGGAAATGACAATACTTTGATGTGAACAATGTTTTCATCCAAAGCGTGGTGAGAAAATGTTTTAGAAGTCTGGAGAATGAACACATTCTCCATTATTTAGATATTGATTTTTTTTTTTGAGACGGAGTCTTGCTCTGTCGCCCAGGCTGGAGTGCAGTGGCCAGATCTCAGCTCACTGCAAGCTCCGCCTCCCAGGTTCACGCCATTCTCCTGCCTCAGCCTCCCGAGTAGCTGGGACTACAGGCGCCCGCCACCGCGCCCGGCTAGTTTTTTGTATTTTTTTAGTAGAGACGGGGTTTCACCGTGTTAGCCAGGATAGTCTCGATCTCCTGACCTCGTGATCCGCCCGTCTCGGCCTCCCAAAGTGCTGGGATTACAGGCTTGAGCCACCGCGCCCGGCCAGATATTGATATTTTTTAAAGTAGTATATATATACACACTACTTTAAATTATATATATACTATATATATGTAATTTTTTTTGAGACAGAGTTTCGCTCTTGTTGCCCAGACTGAAGTGCAAAGGCGCGATCTCAGCTCACCACAACCTCTGCCTCCCAAGTTCAAGCGATTCTCCTGTCTCAGCCTTCCTGAGTAGCTGGGATTACAGGCATGTGCCACCACGCCTGGCTAATTTTGTATGTTTAGTAGAGACAGGGTTTCTCCATGTTGGTCAGGCTGGTTTTGAACTCCCGACCTCAGGTGATCCACCCGCCTCGGCCTCTCAAAGTGCTGGGATTACAGGCATGAGCCACCGCACCCAGCCTAAAGCAGCATATATTTTACCTTTGGTATATTGGATACTATTTCATAGGTTACACCACAGGAATAAAAAATATTTTTCAGGGATATTCTCCTCTTCAAACTCTGCGTGAAACTCTGGTAGAAAAAAAAAAAAAAAGCCGGATTAAGCTATGTGACAAATGTAAGTTATTTCATATTTTACAAATTGTAAAAGCATTACTAGTTAATATGTTTTTGATATGCACAATACTCAGCTTACAGAAAAAAACTGAAGCTAAGAATCCCCATCTCCAACCCCAAGGGACACTAATGTCCAGCTGTCAGTTGGGAACTCGACTACAGAATCTGTAGCATGTTCAGGATTTCTGTGGTTGCTTCTCTCTCCCCTCTGCTGCCTTCCTGTGATCTCTCCAGGGTTTAATCAGTCTTTCCTGAGATGGCTCGAACAACACTGGAGAGGATCAGTTTCACTGACAGCACCTCTGAGATGGCATCCGTCAAAGCAGTAGGATAGGGAGTTGTTTGGAGTCTGCCTTTTGTCCTGGTTTTGTCACTCACGTGCCTGGACCTGGCACTTAATCTCTCAGTCTCAGTTTTTCTACTTTTCAAACAGTGAAATATCACAGCTCCACTGCCTGGTAGGATTATACCTTTCCAATCAGTCAAGCTGAAAATGCCCTTACTGGATGACATTGACCTCTGCTATCCTAATGCCCACTATCTTGGATAAATGAGAATCAGACTCTAACTCGGCCAGGATTGTCATGTTTTGCACATCCCCTACATTAGCACCAAAAAACACTGCTTTGTGATAGCTAGGGGGAAAACACTTTGAGCTCAGAGCCAGAATGGCAGAATCAGGCCCTGTTATTACCTGTTTGTTGTAAATATTGGCTGCAATCCGTTTTCGTAATACTAACTCCATAGCAGCAGGGTGGCTGAGTTGAACTGTGGTTTTCACAATTAGGTAAATCCTTTCATTCTGTGGTGTGACCCTATTCAAGTGAACAGAATCATGCACCGAGGAATCCCAAGAGGCTGTGGCTGAAACCTAGGAGTGAGAGAATGATGAGGAGATGGAAACAAGACACAGGTCAGCTGTAGCAGTTTTACAGGACATACAAGAGAAAGAAAATAAATTCAAATCACTGTAATCAAATAGATTTCTTTCCTCACCTTTTTAAACAGCAACACAAACATCCTGTTTTTTAAAGGCCCCAGTCTTTCTCCCCAAAGCAAACTATAGCAGTTGAGTGGGAAAGCAGGCCCACAGGCTTGTGTGCTAATCTGAAGCCTTTTAAGAGAAACATGGAGGTTAATTACCTCATCATCACTGTGCTTTATGATGGGCAGGTAGAAAAACTGGCTGCCATGCTCCTTGGGCAGAATGGAGTTCACGCCGGATGCGTGTGGGCCGACAAGCTGCTCATTGGCACTGAGGTCATCCGCTAACCACATCAGGGGCACAGAAAAAACAGTAGCGGAAAGTCAGTTTTTCAGCAAACACCAAAAATTTAAATATATGCTTTTTACAGTTGATGTTTTTTTTGTTTTGTTTTGTTTTTGAGACAGAGTCTTGCTGTGTCGCCCAGGCTGGAGTGCGGTGGTATGATCTCAGCTCACTGCAAGCTTTACCTCCCGGGTTCACACCATTCTCTTGCCTCAGCCTCCCGAGTAGCTGGGACTACAGGTGCCCACTACCATGCCCGGCTAATTTTTTTCTTTTGTATTTTTTTAGTAGAGACAAGGTTTCACCGTGTTAGCCAGGATGGTCTCGATCTCCTGACCTCATGATCCGCCCGCCTCAGCCTCCCAAAGTGCTGGGATTATAGGCCTGAGCCACTGCGCCTGGCCTACAGTTGATGTTTACACATAACACATCTTTACTTTTTCTTTCATTCCTTATCCTGCAGCTGAAATAGAGACTCCAAGACTCACAACAGCTTTTTTTCTTTTTTAAAAATTATTATGTTTAATAGAGATGAGGTCTTACTATGTTGTCCAGTCTGGTCTTGAACTCCTAGGCTCAATGCATCTTCCTGCCTTGGCTTCCTGACGTGCTGGGATTACAGTTGTGAGCCACTGTACTTGGCTTTTTTTTGAGACAAGGTCTTGCTCTGTTGCTGATGCTTGAGTGCATGGCCTGATCATAGCTCACTGCAGCCTTGAAATTCTGGGCTCAGGAGATCCTCCCGCCTCAGCCTCCTGAGTAGCTAGTACTGCAGGTACACACCACTATGCCTGGCTACTCTGCAAAATTTTTTGTAGGGATCGAGTCCAGCTTTGTTGCCCAGGCTGGTCTCCGACTCCTGGACTCAAGCAGTCCTCCTGCCTTGGCCTCCCAAAGCCCTGGGATTACAGGCACGAGCTCACCGTGCCCCACAGCTTTTATTCTTTTTTACTTTGAGACAGAGTCTCACTCTGTCGCCCAGGCTGGAGTGCAGTGGCGCAATCTCGGTTCACTGCAACCTCCGCCTCCCAAGTTCAAGCGATTCTCCTGCCTCAGCTTCCCGAGTAGCTGGGACTACAGGTGTGCACCACCACGCCCAGCTAATTTTTGTATTTTTAGTAGAGATGGGGTTTCACCACGTTGGCCAGGATGTTCTCCATCTCTTGAACTCGTGATCCACCCGTCTCAGCCTCCCAAAGTGCTGGGATTACAGGCATAAGCCAACGCGCCTGGCCGCTTTTATTCTTTAAAAATACAATAGGAGCCAAAAAGTTGCCTTGTGAGTCTCCTATAAGACGGAATGACTATATTCTATTGTTGTCCTGGGTATAAATGTATTCATTAAACACACCTTGGAGGCTGGGCGCAGTGGCTCATGCCTGTAATCCCAGAACTTTGAGAGGCCAAGGTGGGTGGATCACAAGGTCAGGAGTGTAAGACAAGCCTGGCCAAGATGGTGAAACCCCGTCTCTATTAAAAATACAAAAATTGGCTAGGCGTGGTCGTGGGTGCCTGTAATCCCAGCTACTTGGGAGGCTGAAGCAGAAAATTGCTTGAATACGGGAGGCGGAGGTTGCAGTGAGCTGAGATCATGCACTGTACTCCAACCTGGGTGACAGAGTGAGACTCTGTCTCAAAAAAACCTAAACAAGGCCGGGCGCGGTGGCTCAAGCCTGTAATCCCAGCACTTTGGGAGGCCGAGACGGGCGGATCACGAGGTCAGGAGATCGAGACCATCCTGGCTAACACGGTGAAACCCCGTCTCCACTAAAAAATACAAAAATCTAGCCAGGCGAGGTGGCGGGCGCCTGTAGTCCCAGCTACTCGGGAGGCTGAGCCAGGAGAATGGCGTAAACCCGGGAGGCGGAGCTTGCAGTGAGCTGAGATCCGGCCACTGCACTCCAGCCTGGGCGACAGAGCGAGACTCCGTCTCAAAAAAAAAAAAAAAAAAAAAAAACAAAAAAAAACTAAACAAAACAAATCTTAGAATTTTGCTGCTTTCTGATGTCAATTCCTCCTGTAAACAGTTAGGTTTGTTATCCTACTTAATAACTTACTATAAATTAGAGATTTTAGCAGTTAAATTACCTATTTAAATCAAAGTTCTGAGCACTTGGGAGAAATATGAAGATTATCTTCTTCCAACGTCCTATCCAATATGGGGTTCACCCTTCACAAATCTCTGTAAATGGCCAACTAGTCTTTGTTTATATACCTCCCATGACAGAGAACTCAGTATCTTACGAGGCATACATTCAACATCTAGGCTTTAAAAAGAAAAAATTCTTCACATGAAGAGCCAAAGCCACCCTCCCTGTGTCTTCCATCGATTATTGGGCTTCCTTCTAGAACAGAGGTTTTCAGGCTGTGTTTTGAGGAGCCCTAGGGCCCTGCCAAAGGATCTACCAGGAGCCTGCCCACCGCAAACTCAGCAGCTCTGCTGTTGTTTTCTACACATGGGGTTCCAGTTAATATTTTGTCTAGAAAAGGATTGTTCTGCTAAAGCACATTGGAAACCATTGTTCTAGACTTGCCCAGGTTCCATCTAATTGCAGTATGAAGGACAACCCTGAAGGCAGGGTTATAGTGTGATCATTTCTGCCATCAAAACTGTTTGAGGACACTTAAGAGCACAAGTCAGAAATGCAGATTAATAGGCCCTTGCCAAGCCTAAAGACTCAGAATCTCGGGGGGTGATTACTTTCCAGGGTAATTTCTATGTCCACTGTTTCAGAGCAACTGTGTTAAAGCTCTTGTATGCAGTTCTCCATCACCCTACATGCTCTTTTTAATTATCCACATAATCATGCTTACATACATTTAATTAGAACAAAAATGTCACCTAATTTGGCACATGAATGATTAGAAGAGTGATTTAAGGATCAAAATAAGGTGAGTCTGAATAGATTACAAACCTTAATTAAATACAATAATCCCTGTGACTTTAAGTGTCTACTTACCATTCAAATCGAGGAAAAGAACTGGTATGTGGGTTTCCATTCCAGCAGGTGGGATCCTAAATTTAATAACAACATTTAATCATAACAAAATATGTATTTTACATCTTGTTAGCTGATAAAACACCGCAGAGCCGTGGAAGCAAAGAGAACCATGGTGGAGATGCAGTTTCCACTAATGAAATACTTTCATATTTCTTGACTTCCCTGTAGACATAAATCATGGGAATTATATGACTTACATAAAAGAACTTCCAGTTATATGAGTTACATGTAATTAATTGAAACAAAGATTATTTTAAGCCTTTCTAAAAATAATTCCCGTGAGAGGGAAAGGGAAGGGGGATGTTATGAGGGTGGTAACGGGACAGGATCAGAGCCTAGAAGAAGTAAACAAAAGCTGAAAGGAGGACAGAATGAAAGATGTGTGAAAGGAGGTAGGGTTGCGTGCAGAAGAGACCAAGCAGTGTTTTATCAAAAACTGGACCAGGGATGGGCGCGGTGGCTCATGCCTGTAATCCCAGCACTTTGGGAGGCCAAGGCAGGAGGATGGTTTGAGGACAGGAGTTCAAGGCCAGTCTGGGCAACACACGGAGACCTTGTCTCTATAAAAAAACAACAACAAAAAACGCTAGCTGGGTGCGGTGGTACAAGCCTGTGGTCCCAGCTACTTGGGAGGTGGGAGGATGGCTTGAACCTGGGAGATGGAGGTTGTAGTGCACTGAGATCGTGCCACTGTACTCCAGCCTGGGAAACAGACCCTGCCTCAAAAAAATAAAAAACAAACAAAAAACCCCAACTTGCCCAGCTGCAATAGAACCGCCTCAGAGGCCTCTTAGAGTGAAGAGTCCCTTTAGAAATGCAAATTCCTGGCCGGGCGCGGTGGCTCACGCCTGTAATCCCAGCACTTTGGGAGGACGAGATGGGCGGATCATGAGGTCAGGAGATTGAGACCATCCTGGCTAACACGGTGAAACCCCATCTCTACTAAAAATACAAAAATCAGCCGAGCACGGTGGCAGGCGCCTGTAGTCCCAGCTACTTGGGAGGCTGAGGCAGGAGAATGGCGTGAACCCGGGAGGCGGAGCTTGCAGGGAGTGGAGATCTCAGCGACAGAGTGAGACTCCGTCTCAAAAAAAAAAAAGGAAATTCTTACTTAAAAAAATAAAAAAAGAAGAGTCGCAGGTCCTTCCTTCCTTTCTCTTCTGAATCAAAATAACTAGGGATGACACCCAGGCCTACATCTTACAAACACTCAAGATGATCTGAAGTTTCAAAACACTTTACACCGGAGAGACTGAAGTAGGGAGAAGAACTATCTAGAGAAGGTTTTGAGGGCCAGAACAAGATTGGGGTGAGCAGACTGTCCAAAAGAAGTGGCTGGCAGAATTACTGCAAGAGACCTACAGGATTCCAGCACAACAGCAGGAACTGCAGGGAGAAACATCAGGTTATAAATTATGTGCCTGCAGATTCAGAGTTTCTAGTTTCAGAAAACAGACCACGAAATTGATTACATTTCTGTTTATCATTAGAGATGCGGGTATTGTCACTAATGTTTCTATGCCTGTTCAAAAAAGACTATCTGGGCATGTACATTCTGTGTTCAAAAGGAATCTGATTTCTCTTAAATGCCCTGGATATATAATAATAAAAACGAGAATGAGAATAGCAGCATCAGCTAGGATTTAACGAACGGGTATGAAAAGTATTTTATACACATTATAACATACAAGATAATATTATCATATATAAGGTATTTTATATACATTATCTCTAATTCTCACAGCACTACCAAAAAGATAGCTCCATTAATGTATTTTCTGCTCTCTTCAAATACTTTCCAGCCAAGATAAAAGAGTTTCTGGAGATCAGGGAACAATGTCCAAGTTGCTTATGCAGAGGAATAGAGGAGTGTGATATGTGATTCCTGGCCAGGTAATCAATGCTCTCTGGCTTCCTGTGGGAGAAAGTTGGCTTCAGTGGGGAAGGGAAAAAGGGATGGAAGCACTAGAGATGAGTGGACATTCCCTAAGCAGTTCAGCTGGTTGGCATTTTCTGTGACAATCCTGGAAAGTCTCTTGCATGGCTCTTGCCACAGGCGACCTGTACCATCTCATCTCCCTCGGTCTGCACAGAAGGGAGGGCAGCCTTACCAGTCGGCAGGTGCCCCAGGGATCCCACTGCCTGGGGCTGGCACCAGTACAGCGTTCCTTTCCTCGGTCAGCCCTACCCACTGCTCCACAAGCTGGGCTTCCCGCTCCACATCGTCCTCTGTTTTCTCTGCAGAAAAAAATGAGGGGATCAATGCCAACAAGAGAGAAAGTATGACTTCTCAATTTACAAGGAACAGATTTTGGCCTGGGCAACATAGTGAGACCCTATCTCTACCAAAAAAAAAAAAAAACAAAAAAAAACAATAGTTGGGCAGGGTGGTGGCACGCATGCCTATAGTCCCAGATACTCGGGCAGCTGAGGTGGGAAGATCACTTGAGCCTGGGAGTTCAAGGCTACAGTGAGCTATCATTCACATCACTGTACTAAAGCCTGGAAAACAGACAAGAGACCCTGTCTCAAAAAACAAGCAAACAAAAACAATAAACAGATTTCATTCAGTGCTATCTATAAGTGGCTTAAACATCCACTATGTCCCTAAAATGGATTTGAGCCTTTGAAGTTCAAGCAAGAGCATGTATAGGGAGCTGAGAGGGGCTGCGACACCAATTTAAGGAGCCATAAGCCAGAAATAGCAGAAAGAGCATTGGAAAAGCAATTACGAGACTTAGGTTATTTTGCTGGTTCTGTAATTTGGGGAAGTTATCCAACAGATGAGTCTCCCTAACCTGTCAAACAGGGATAAAAGAAGTCATGTCTACTTCATGTACTTGCTAGAAGGATAAAATGAAATATGGATGTGACACTGCTTTACAGAACTATACATGATGTTACAAAGACAGAGGATTAAAAAACACCATAGGCCGGGCACAGTGGCTCATGGCTGTAACCCCAGTACTTTGGGTAGCCGAGGTGGGCAGATGTCTTGAGGTCAGGAGTTCGAAACCAGCCTGACTGATATGGTAAAACCCTGTCTCCACTAAAAATACAAAAATTAGCCGGGTGTGGTGGTGGGCACCTGTAGTCCCAGCTACTCAGGAGGCTGAGACAGGAGAATCACTTGAACCCAGGAGGAGGAGGTTGCAGTGAGCCAAGGTCGTGCCACTGCACTCTAGCCTGGGTGACAGAGCGAGACTCTGTCTCAATAAATAAATAAATAAGTAAGTAAATAATAAAAAACCCACCATATTCCTTGCTCTGTAAAATCACCTTTATTTTCCTTGAGGCTTATCATGAAAGGGATTTTATTTGATACACTTTGAAATCCTCTTATTCATAATTCAACTCTGGGGCTCCCTGGGTACAGTCAAAGTGAGTTTTCATTAGCAGCCTGAGCACATACACAAGGCAACACCACATGTCAAGCCAAGGTGTTTTCCTGAGGGAGACTTTCTGCTAGCTTCTACATGAAATGGATTAACATGCATGATGTATGTGTTCTTTGCTGCAGAACCAACCACGTGAGTGGACCATGATATCTGGATGACAGACTAAGGATTTTAAGTGCATATTTCTTACTACAGAATCCAAGTGGTTACTGCTAGCATAAGCAAGCTGCACCCTTGGAGCTGGGTGGCAGCGAATGGAGCTGCAGAGGCCACCCTGAACCAGCAGAGTGCATGGCAATGGCCCAACAGTGGATAGGTGCTGACCTCCTCGTTCAGTTGCTGTATGTCCTAGGTCCTGGTGCCTAAAGTACTTTGTATTGACATAGTGGTATTTATCACATTGTGTTCATCAAAATGAAATTTGAATTTGACATTTAATGTCACAGTTTTATGAGATAACTCAGAGTTTTATGAAAACGTATTATTTTCAAATTTGGAGGCTTCTTAAACCAACAATGTATAATATGATTGACTAATGTCTATAATGTTACAAGTTCACAAAACTAAACAGGCTGGGTGCAGTGGCTAACACCTGCAATTCTAGCAGTTTGGGAGGCTGAAGTAGGAGGATCACTTGAGTCCAGGAGTTTGAGACCAGTCTGGGCAACAAAGTGAGACCCCCATCTACAAAACATTTAAAAATTAGCCGGGTGTGGTAGCTTGTGCCTGTAGTCTCAGCTAGTCAGGAGGCTGAGGCAGGAGGATCTCTTGAGGTCAGGAGTTAGAGGCTGCAGTGAGATATGATCCTGCCACTGCACTCCAGCTTGGGTGACAGAGTGAGACCCTGTCTTAAAACAACAACGACAACAACAAAAATAAGATACTACTGTCCAGTTAGGGGAAGAAAACAACCTACTGCCATTGTGTAAAAGTGAAAAAGCTACTCCCCAAAAGAGAGTTTGATCTCACATACCTGTTTTATTGCTGACTTTTTTTATCTGTTCATCCAAGTATTCTCGTCGTTTAATGAGTGCATCTGACCACCTCTCCCTTACGCAGTTTAAGTCTTCTTCCTAACATCAGGGAGGGAAAATACTTTCCTGTAGACTGTACAGACAACGACTTCTTTCTTTCTTTTTTACAAAGATGTTTAAATTGACTAGGAAATTTTTCATTAGGAAAAGCTATTGAACACTGCTGTGTGATTAATATGCAAGAAAGCAGAGAGGCCTCAGTAACATTACATGTTGATCAAGGATGCTGTTACCCAGAAATCAGAGCCCCTGGATCTCCAAAAGGATAATTATACTTAAAAGCAAGACAAGCTCAAACTATACCAGCTGTCAGAATTTTTTTTTACAATGGGTGTATGTATATTTAAATCGTAGCTATTCATTGCAGGATTTGTGATCCCAAACAGAAGGACAGCATGAACACAGCCCAAACCAAGTAATAACAAATGGAATGGAAAATGACAGGCATTTTCATAGCTCATAGTTCAGGGGTCTGATAACACAGATTTTCTGAAATGTAAAGAGTAGGTCAGCAGAGAACTTTTCAAACTTGCCACAAACATTTTACTTCCAACCACCACCATGAGGCTAACCAAAAATCTCCCATGCAAACCCCAACATGCAGTCAGCCATGCTTTAAGAAATCCCCTAGGCAGTCATTGGACTGCACTGTGAAAAACCTGCCAGGAAGCGCACAAACAGCCGCAGGACGTTAGTCAATGGCATTGCTGAGATTCAAGGGGATACTGATATTTCCCTTAAAGGTTCTTCTTAGTGGAATTATGAGTACGGAAAGAAAATCCATCAATTCTATTAAAAATGCTCTTTGACTTGCCTAATTCTAGTGTAACACTTAAGACGTTATATTAAGAATAGATACCTTTACCTCTGAAACTTTACCAACAGTGTACCCACATTTTTTTCCCCCTAAGACAGAGTTTTGCTCTTGTTGCCCAGGCTGGAGTACAGTGGCATAATCTCGGCTCACTGCAACCTCTGCCTCCCAGGTTTAAGCAATTCTCCTGCCTCAGCCTCCCGAGTAGCTGGGATTACAGGCGTGCGCCACCACGCCCAGCTAATTTTTGTATTTTTACTAGAGATGGGGTTTCACCATGTTGGCCAGGCTGGTCTCGAACTCCTGACCTTGTGATCTGCCTGCCTCGGCCTCCCAAAGTGCTGGGATTACAGGCGTGAGCCACTGCGCCCAGCCACTGTACCCACATTTTACATGTAGGAAGGCACACTGGGAAAACATCATTTGACGATGTGTGTGGAGAATCCATACAAAGACTGGGCACCAAACCCAGATAGCTTCATCTTGGTTTGCTGCTTTGACAATTTATACATAACCCCACACTCCATGATATTAGGCCAGTCAGTGCTGACTAGGTATAATCTCAATTTGCACATCTATATATTTTTTCTAGATTTCCAACCAGAAAAAGCTGAGATTTAAATTCTATAGGTTATGGAGAACTAAGTCTGACCCAAATGAGAGAAGAAAGCTGGCTAAACAAAACACAATTACGTGCATAAAATGTCTCCAATTTTCCTATTCAGCGAAAGTCTTGTAAAGTAAAATGGCATATTACAACAATATTAGCTCTTGGATGTAAGGAGCAGAATGCACTTTAGCATAGGAAAGGTAAGAGTCTATCTAAAAGATTATGGATGGATAACTACAATATTTTAAGATCATCCGTTTTTTAATTAATTAATTAATTAATTGGCAGGAGACTGGAGTTTTATTATTACTCAAATCAGTTTCCAGATCATCCATTTTAATACAGTGATAATGATATTGCTTAGCAATAAGACAGTAAATCGAGATGGCATAGCAAAAAGGCAGTATTTGGCTACAAATTTTGAGCTGACAAGGCAATCTGTAGAAATAGTATTGTGTTTGAATACATATGAAGCAAATCAAAAGCAAGTGAGAAACTGCATATTCTTGCTCTAGGGCCCTCCTTCCTCCTCCCTGGCCTCTGCTTTGCGAATGCTGGCAATTAGCAGTAGCTGTGCCCCATGCCACAGGATTGACAGCAGTAGTAATACCTGATAACTATCCATATCATCACCATCCTCATCATCTCTCTGGTAGGAAAAAATAAACACAAAGGACAAGCATTTTGTTTTTTTAACAGCATACAGGGAAAATAATTATTTAAGCTTAACACACATTAAAATGGACAGCTCACATACATAAGCATAATAAAACACTAAATTGAATCTCAAAAAAGGTATACTAGATTTAATTCACTTGTCTATAAAGAATTTTTCACATAAAGAATCATTGAAACATAAAAATTTGGCTGGGCTCATGCCTGTAATCCCAACATTCTGGAAGGCTGAGGCAGGAGGATCTCTTGAAGCTAGAAGTTCGAGACCCGCCTGGGCAACATAGCAAGACCCCATCTGTACAAAAAATCTTTTAAAATTAGCTGGATTTGATAGTGTGCACCTGTAGTCCCAGCTACTTGGGAGACTAAAGCGGGACGATCACTTGAGAGGAGGAGATGCAGGCTGCAGTGAGCTCTGGTTATACCACTCCACCTCAGCCTGGGCAGCAGAGCAAGACCTTGTCTCCAAAAAACAAACAAAAAATTAAATAAAATAAGAAATCTCTTAGCTGGGGATAGGAACCAACATCATTGGGCCAGGCCTTACACCACTGTCATATAGACAGCTGATACGTATTTTGGGGTAGACTATTTGACTGAGATTTGAGATAGGCTTAGGAAGACAGAATGGCAAAACTACAAGGAAGATTCTCTTGCCCAATCTCAGTTTGAGCAATGAGGCAACTAAGCCTTAAAGGATGAAATGATTTAACCTTACGATCACACAGATAATGGCAGGTCAGAACTGTAAGCCAGGTCTGAGGTCTCCAACCTCAGCCGTCTTCCCTGATGCAATCATCCCAGGGGAAAGCTGGGGCAACCTCAGGCTATATACATACAAGGGTCTGTACTACACTGTTGAAATAAAAGCAACAGCATACTATTTGGAATATAAGGATCGGTCAGTACTCTCTACTGACCATAACAATCACTTGAAAGAATCACAACTGTCCCAAACACAGGGAAACATTGTAAAATAACTAAATAAAGCAAAAATTTTGGCAAAAACATTTGGCAAAACAAAGTAATCATGTTGAAAACAAAAGGGTCTTGGTTGAAAAAAGTTTCCTTAGGAATAAGAATCTAGAATCCCTTTAGATTTATGATTACAAAAGTGCTTTAAGAATATAGTCAAAATTATTTTCATATATACTTCAAAATGAACTGCTTTTTTTTTTTTATTTTGGTAACCATCATTATCAGTTATGTGACTAACTCATTAAATGCAATCCTAATCTCGAAGCAATTCATCTTGAACTAATGCTTCCTATTAACATAAAAGAACAAATAGCTCTAATTTATCATAATTTTTTTTTCTTTTTTTTTGAGACAGAGTCTCGTTCTGTCTCCCAGGCTGGAGTGCAGTGGCGTGATCTCTGCTCACTGCAAGCTCCGTCGCCTCCCGGGTTCACGCCATTCTCCTGCCTCAGCCTCCCGAGAAGCTGGGACTACAGGCGCCCGCCACCACACCCGGCTAATTTTTTTGTATTTTTAGTAGAGACGGGGTTTCACCGTGTTCGCCAGTATGGTCTCGATCTCCTGACTTCGTGATCCGCCCGCCTCAGCCTCCCAAAGTACTGGGATTACAGGCGTGAGCCACCATGCCCGGCCTAATTTATCATAATTTTAAACCACGGAGGTAGTTCTATTAACTGAAAACTGGCCTAAGCATTCATGATGTAAAATTGTTGCAAAATCAGCATATTCTGCATTGGTTTCAGCTACTGCATCAGAATAATTGTTTTTTTTTTTTTTTTTTTTTTTTTTTTTGCATCAGAATAATTCTAAAGCACTGTGTCAACAACAAAAACACTTAACAGACATAACCTGGAACATGGCAGCAAAGAAAAAAAACGCCTTTAAAATAGTTACAGTTCAAATTTTAAGAACACTATGCTCTTTTTTCTTTAAATTTATTTTTATTTTTGTTTATTTATTTATTTTTTGAGATGGAGTTTCGCTCTGTCGCCCAGGTTGGAGAGCAGTGGCGCGATCTCGGCTCACTGCAAGCTCCACCTCCCAGGTTCATGCCATTCTCTTGGACCCCAGCCTGGGTGACAGAGTGAGACTCACAAAAAAAAAAAAAAGAAGCAAAGAGTTGATCTTTGGAATGTTCCTCAAATGAGAACATTTACTTAGTTGATGATCCATATACTGCAGGTCACGGCCCCCCGAGTAGCTGGGACTACAGGTGCCCACCACCATGCCCGGCTAATTTTTTGTATTTTTAGTAGAGACAGGGTTTCACTATGTTAGCCAGGATGGTCTCGATCTCCTGACCCGGTGATTCACCTGCTTCGGCCTCCCAAAGTGCTGGGATTACAGGCGTGAGCCACTGCGCCTGGCCAAGAGCACTATGCTCTTAAAGAGCATATAGCACTGGGGAAAGGCTAATATTTTAAAGTTTATAATTTGACAAAAATCAGTTTTAACTCAGAGGTAGAGCTGTTTTTAAAAAAATGCAAACAGTTGCTGGGCGTGGTGGCTCACACGTGTAATACCAGCACTTTGGGAGGACCAGGCAGGCGGATCATTTGAGGTGAGGAGTTCGAGACCAGCCTGGCCAACACGGTGAAACTCCGTCTCTACTAAAAATACAAAAATTAGCTGGGCGTGGTGGTTCGTGCCTGTAATACCAGGTACTCGGGAGGCTGAAGCAGGAGAATCGCTTGAACCAGGGAGATGGAGCTTGCAGTGAGCTGAGATCGTGCCACTGCACTCCAGCCTGGGTGACAGAGAGAAACTCCGTCTCCAAAAAAAACCAAAAAACCAAAAAAACACCGGGCACAGTGGCTCACGCCTGTAATCCTAGCACTTTGGGAGGTCGAAGTGGAAGGATCACAAGGTCAGGAGTTCAAGACCAGCCTGGCCAACATGGTGAAACCACCATCTCTACTAACAATACAAAAATTAGCCAGGCGCATTGGCAGGCGCCTGTAATCCCAGCTACTCTGGAGGCTGAGGCAGGAGAATCGCTTGAACCTAGGAGGCGGAGGTTACCATGATCTGAGATCGCACCATTGTACTCCAGTCTGGGCGACAGAGTGAGACCCACCCCCCCCAAAAAAAGAAGCAAATAGTTGATCTTTGGAATGTTCCTCAAATGAGAACATTTAGTTAGTTGATCATCCATATATTGCAGGTCACAGTTTGAAGCAAACAAAGTCAATGTTTTATTGAGCATCAGAGATTTATTAAGCCACAAGGACCTCAGGATTATGTGGATAAGGACCTCAGGATTATTAAGTCTACCTCATCATTTTGGAGAAAAAGAGAACTCAAAGTTTAAATTATACAGCCAAGATAACCATTTAGTAAAGCTCAACTAGACTTAAGAACCCAGGTCTCCTGACTCCAAGTCTAGTGTTCTCTTTCAACTGTGCAGCCACGTAGAAGCTGATGGCTAAGTGAAGGACTGAACTGCTATGAGAATACCTACAATCCCATTTCCTGCTCCACAGGCTGCACACACACAAGGAAAAGTCTGGTGGAGAAGACTGCCAAACCACAACAGCCCTGTCCTTGCATCCACACTCATACTCTGAATGACGTGTGGACAGATGTTCCAAGCTAGAGGGAATTCTGATGCTTGAAGAGGGAAGGCAGCGTCTGACAAAGCTATTACTGCCTTGAAGTCCAATAGTCTGTGCACTGACTTTTAGCTTTCAGAAAAGTCTTTGCCTAAAAGCCATGAAGCCAAAAGGAAACCGAGATAGAAGGGAAAACATCCTCAAGATTGGCTGGGCTTAGACTCAAAGACTCCACAGAGGAGAAATGTTTTCTCCTTGGCACGATAGGGATAGTACTCCCAAACACATATGGTGGTGAGGGAGGCAGATTTAACAGTGATTCTTCCCAGTTCCTAATTCATATCTGGTAGTAAACTGGGGACTCAATGAAGTATACACATTTTTTTTAGGCTACTGGGGGACAAGTTCCTAATTTTATTTATTTTTTTTGAGACAGAGTCTTCCTTTGTCACCCAGGCCGGAGTGCAGTGGCGTGATCTTGGCTCACTTGCAGCCTCTGCCTCCCAGGTTCAAATGATTCTCATGCCTCAGCCTCCTGAATAGCTGAGACAACAGTCATGTGCCACCACACCTAGCTAATTTTTTGCATTTTTAGTAGGGACAGCATTTTGCCATGTTGGTCAGGCTGGTCTCGAACTCCTGGGCTCAAGTGATCCTCCCACCTCAGCCTCCCAAAGTGCTGGGATTATAGCCATGAGCAAACATGCCTGGCCAAGTTCCTAATTTTAGAGATTCTTTTCATGGAGTACTGAATAGTTCTGACTGATAATATGATCAATTCTTAGATCAGTTCTTAGAGGTTTTCATCTTTTTATTTTTAAAATGAGAATATAATGTTTAGGAAATCAATATTTAATGAACAAAAATTATCATAAGGACAAATTTTAACAAAAGAAGTAAAGCTTTCAAAGAGCTGGTTTATTATGACAATGTATGAAAATAATTTTACACTATAAGTAAAAGTAGTCAGGCATGGTGGCTGATGCCTGCAATCCCTGCACTTTGGGAGGCTGAGGCAGGAGGATCACTTGAGTCCAGGAACTTGAGACCAGCGTCGGCAACAGAATGACACACCCTACTCTACAAAAAATAAAAGAATCAGCTGAGCGTGGTGATGTGTGCCTGTAGTCCCAGCTACTTAGGAAGCTGAGGTAGGAGGACTGTTTGAGCCCAGGAGGTCAAGGATGCAGTAAGCCATGATCACACCGCTGTACTCCAACCTGGGCAACAAAGCAAAACCTTATCTTTAAAAAAAAAATAACACACAAAAAAAAACCCCAAAAGGTAGATCAGGTCAAGCAGTAATGCCAAAGATACAACATATTTTGGGCCAGATATAAAATCTGCCTAAAGTAAATGACTACTATAGCATTAGGATGTGTGTGTTTATAAATAAAATCATTATTAACCGACACTAAGCAAACAGATTTTAAAGCTAGAAAAAAGGCAACGGATGGAAATGTGAACTGGGGGAAGATCTACGGTTAAGGCAAGGAGTTCTGTTATATTCGCAAAAAGGTCCCCATCGGAGATCATTAAATGCCTTATTTCTGCATTAACCAAGCTTTGTTAAATACTATTTCAAGTCTGCTTGTCTTACCTGGTAACTGTCCAGCCCTCTCTGGAGTTTGGTGGACCTGGCGGTCACACAACCGATGGATACTGACAGGATGGCTTCAACCATAAGTGGCAGTGTCCCTGAATGCTGCACAGGTTTCACCGTGACTTGCACTCGACGGGAATGACCCTGAAGAGGGTGGGCAGAGGTATGGGTGCCAGGAATGATAATGAAGAGGAAGAGGATAAAGAAGGGGAAACGGATTAGAGAACAAAGATACAAAAAGTTAGAAAATCCCCAGAAACTATGTGTAAGAGTGGAATAGGGAGAAAACATTCAAAAAAAACCCAAAACAAACCCAGTACCTGTCTAAGTTGAAAGATGCCTCCTGTGTTGACATCTTTTGCCTGATGAAGCTCCACGGCAGCATACTCCCCTAACTCATTCAATTCTAATATGGAGATCCACATTTCTATTCTTCGTGTTACTTCATTCCACCTGCAGAAACACATTCCAACAAGCAAGAGCGTCACTGTCCAGCCACACTGTTAGTAACAGTAATAAGCCACCATTCACTGAGCACTTACTATGTGCTAGGCACTCTGCCATGTATCTCGTATAAGTTACTTCCTTATTTAACTCTCAAAACCACCCTGTCATATTGTTTCTATTTATTTTATTGAGGTAGACTGAAATGTCCACATCTTGAGTATAGAGTTCGATGAGTTTTGAGAAATGCATATATGAGTGCAACCTGCCCTATCACCTCAGAAAGTTTGCTCATACCCGTTCCCATTCAATCCCCACACTCCCGTAGCAACTGTGTAACTCAGAGATTAGTTTTGCCTGTTCTAGAACTCCAGATAAATGGAATTGCACATTACGTATTCTTGCGTCTGGCTTCTTTCATTCAGCATAATGTTTCTGAGATTCATCCAAATGGATAAAAGTTTTTTTTCTTTTTTAATGCAGAGTAATACTTTATTTATGAATAATACCAATTTATCCCCATTCACTCACTGAAGGATATTTGGGCTATTTGCAATTTGGGGATACCATGAATAACAATGACATGAACATCATCTAGGTCGGGTGTGGTGGCTCACACTTGTAATTCCAGCACTTTGGGAGGCCAAGGCGGGTGGATCACCTGAGGTCAGGAGTTCGAGACTAGCTAGCCTGGCCAATATGGTGAAACCCTGTCTCTACCAAAAAAAAAAAAAAAAAAAAAAATTAGCCAGGCATGGTGGCACACACCTGTAAGCCCAGCTACTCAGGAGGCTGAGGCAGGAGACTCACTCCAGGAGGTGGAGACTGCAGTGAGCTAAGATCGCACCACTGCACACTCCAGCCTAGGAGACAGAGTAAGACTCCAACTCAAAAAAAAAAAAAAAAAAAAAAGAACGTTGTGTACAATTCTATTGCAAACTGACATTTTCATTTATCTTGGGTAAATACCTATGAGTGGGATTCTCGGGTCATAAAAGAGCCGAGTGATCAACTTGACAAGAAAATGCCAGTTTTCCCCCAGATTGTGGCTTGTGTATTCATTTTCGTAGTGGTCTTTTGATGAGCACATGCTTTCAATTTTGATTAAGTCCAACTTAAACAATTTTTTTCTTCTATGGTTAGCATTTTCTGTGGCCTGAGAATATGTGACTATCTCAAAATCCTGTGTTCTTCTGTAAGCGTTATAGTTTAAGCTTTCATATTTAAGGTTACATATGATTCATCTCAAATTAATTTTTGTATATGGTGTGAAGTCAAGAACAAGGGTGATTTTTCTCCACATAGAGATGTAGTTGTTTCAGTCTCATTTGTTGATAGGACATACAATTCCCCATTGAATTTCTCTGGTGCCTGGTAGTTTCTTTCATCATTTTCATTTTACAAAGGAGGAAATAGGATCAGAGAAGGCTGGCTTCCCTCCCTCTCTCCCTCCCTTCCTCCCTCCCTCCCTCCCTCCCTCCCTTCCTCCCTCCCTCCCTCCCTTCCTTCTTTTTTTTGAGACGGAGTCTTACTCTGTCACCCAGGCTGGAGTGCAGTGGCACGATCTCGGCTCACTGAAACCTCCACCTACCGGGTTCAAGAGATTCTCCTGCCTCAGCCTCCTGAGTAGCTGGGATTATGGGCACATGCCACCATGCCTGGCTAATATTTGTATTTTTAGTAGAGACAGGGTTTCACCATGTTGGCCAGGCTGGTCTCTAACTCCTGACCTCGTGATCCGCCCGCCTCGGCCTCCCAAAGTGCTGGATTACAGGCGTAAGCCACCGTGCCCGGCCATTCTTTTTTTTAATTAAATGATTTTATTTTTTTTTTATGAGCAGCCTCCTAGGCCAGAGTAGGTTCAGAGACTGCTCAAGTCCTAGTCTTGACCTTGTATCTAAAACTCACAGCCAAGTACAAACCTGTCATGCAGTGTTCTTGTCTTAGCATGAAGAGAATCAACCTCCCAGATGGAGGTGCCATTTCCAGCACACCGGTGGCCCCACACTTCAATGGCCAGTGCTCCATCTGAAATGAACTCCAGAAATTCTTCTGTTACATTCACCACATAGTCCTGGGGTAAGTGGGCGAAAGCACAAGAATTATGCTTAAAGGAGTCTGTGAAATTTCCTTTTGATCTTTCAACTGTTATATTTATTTTAGAGTATGTTAGCCTGATCTTGACCTTAAATCCATCTCTTCTGTTTTACAGAAAACCATGAAGAACCACAGAATATTAGATCTGAAAGGAAAATTGGGAGGCAATTTAATTCAACCTGTTTCTTTCTTTTTGAGATGGAGTCTCGCGTCATTGCCCAGGTTGGAGTGCAGTAGCACGATCTCCACTCACTGCAAGCTCCGCCTCCCAGGTTCACGCCATTCTCCTGCCTCAGCCTCCCTAGTAGCTGGGACTACAGGCAAACGTCACTATGCCAGGCTAATTTTTAAATTTTTAGTAGAGACGGGGTTTCACCGTGTTAGCCAGGATGGTCTCGATCTCTTGACCTCGTGATCCACCCACCTCAGCCTCCCAAAGTGCTGGGATTACAGGCGTGAGCCACCACGCCCAGCCTCAACCTGTTTCTTGTATCAATAAAGAAAATGAAGAAAGCAAATTGTCCAAAGTCATATGGTTTGTTAGTTACAGAGCTGAATCTACATTGTCTTACACTTGGTTCATTCTCAGTTCCACAGGACCAGTCTGATTTTCAGCTGGCACAGACTAACTGCATGAACTGTTCCTTGCCATGGCTTAAGAGAATAATAACAGAATTAAATTTTATATGGTTATCTTCATGACTTTATGCTCTTGCTTTTAAGCTTTCCTACCCTATCTCCTCTTTCTAAAACACAGACAGACTGGGCACGGTGACTCGCGTCTGTAATCCCAGCACTTCGGGAGGCCGAGGCAGGAGGATAGCTGGAGCCCAGGAGATAGTGATCAGCCTGGGCAACAAAATGAGATCCTGTCTCTATAAAGTAAAAATTAGCCAGGTGTGGTGGTGCATGCCTGTAGTCCCAGCTACTCAGGAGGCTGAGGCAGGAGGATTACTCGAGCCCAGGAGTTCGAGGCTACAGTGAGCCATGATTATGCCACTGCACTCCAGCCTGGGCAACAGAGTGAGACATCGTCTTTAAAAACAGAAACAAACCCAAACAGATGATTGTGAGGAAATGAATACTGAACTGACCGAGATGGGTGGCAAATCACCCAGAGAAACGCAGTAGGCAAGAAGCCAAGCTAATTTTCTTTCCATTAGTCTCTCAGTGGAATCTCAGGTGAAGACATCTCTTGTGATGCTAATTTGCAGAAACAGTTGTGCTATATTTATTTAACCATATAGTATCTACTTTTCAGTCTATTTTATTTGAAGATAGACCCAGAATTTAAGAAGAAAAACAAACTTCATGACAATCTATACATTTTAGAGATGAAAAAACTCCAAGATCACAAGAGATCCAAAAAACTCCAAGATCACAAGAACCCAGAAGCTCTGGGACTAGCATTTATTAAAACAGCTGTTAACCAGAACACACTTGAAATTCAGATTTCATCTTTCTAAACAAGCAGCTTTGTGGATTCAAAGAAAGATGCGGAATATTTAAAAGAATATTCAGAGAACAACGATAAAAATGATTAATAAAGATTTTGAGGAACAGACTTGGTGAATACAGATAAATGTAGGCTATTTGTTTTCAGAAAAAGAAAAACTTGACAGCCTTTATGTATGTGAAATTTTATAGGTGGTGATATGGATTAGTTTTCCAAGTGTAGAACCAGAAAGAATAAGCATGATTTGCAAAAGAAGGGGTCTTGAGTATCTATGAAGGGTTGTCTAAGGAAAAACAAAACTATAGAGAGGATGGAGCTGGTCTTTCAGAAATGACTTCTCAGCAGTCCCTTGTGAAAGCCAGGAACAGTATATGATGTCTCAAAGGAGATCCAACCACATTTACCACAAATTCACCTTTCCCTTTTTCTAGTTTCTCATATGACTTATGAGAAAATCTATATGAAACATATCACTCATATGATACATTAGAATGTAATGCTGTCTTCTTAAGAATGATATGCAGCAACTTCCATGTTAAGATGCACAAATTTTGAAATATGTATAATGTGATCCCACTTTTGTATAGCATTTTTAAAGAACTTATGTGTGCATGATGTAAAAGGGTGTTTGTATATATGTTATCATACACATATAAAAGATGTAGAGCATAGAAAGTAGTTTAATGAAATATGTAGCAACCTGTCATTGGTGGTTTATTATATCTTTGGGGAACAAGACTGTTGGTAGAGATCTTTTAGATTTTATTTTAAATATTTCTAAACTATTTGCATGTGTAATAAGGTACATTTTTGAGGTTAAAACATCTAATAAACATATTTTACTTAAAACAAATACTCATGGGGACAATCGATTATTAAACTGCACCCGTTTCTGCTGCTTCCTGCACAGCTCATCTGGTAACGGCATCTATACCTTACAATGGGAGAAGGTCACTGTGTACTGGGCATCCTTGGACTGTGGTGAAGGCACTTCGGGGTCCACCACTGGGGCAGCCACCGTAGACTCACACTGGTCCCAGAATGTGTATTGACAGAAGACGAAATTTGAGAGGTTCAAGGGCAGTCCCGTTGCTTCTTTAATTTTTACCTGAAGAGATAAACAATACAAATAAAACTCCAATAAACATTAAACATTCTTTTATTTCAGCTACCTCAAATTTAACAGTAAGCAATTAAATAAATCGGTCATCCATTTGACATCTGAAAATATTATATCTGACTGTGACACTAGGAATTGTATCGATAATGAAATCTGTACCACAGTTCTGTAACTATAGTATACAAACTTGGCAACAAATACACACATCTCTGCAAAAGCTTCCTGAAGGGGTGGCCTGCCCCTCCACACCTGTGGGCATTTCTCCTCAGGTGGAACGAGAGACTTGAGAAAAGAAAGAGACACAGAGACAAAGTATAAAGAAAGAAAACAGTAACAGTCTGATCTCTTTCTTTTCCCCCACACTTCCTAATGACTGAGGCAACCTTTAATAGAAAAACATAATTCACTAAGCAACATACACTTCTTGCATGTCAAATACATAGATACTTTTGAAATTTGATGCAATTGTCAACAGAAAGTGTGCTATATTTCTGAAAGCAAAGTACTGTCCACCATTGTACCTGCTATTACAAAATTCAACTTTTACTACCCTGGATGAAAAACTCTCATAAGATTTTTTATAAAATGGTTTTGCATGAAAGTCATTCATATGAGCCTCCCATCACTGTCCTCTCACCCGACATGTCAGTTTTTTGACTCGGTGAATGATTTCCCCGCTGCTGTCTACGACTTCAAGGCTCCCACTTTCACTGGAATTCTCCGAAGAGTCATCCTCCACCACACGCTCCGGAACAGCTCCTGTAACACGCATCACTTCCACGTGGAGACGTCCTGCAACCTGGGTCAAGGAATCCGCGCACCTCAGAGTTAACAGACATCTTGTGGGCAACCTCGACCCAAGACAGACATGCCTTCTACAGTGAAACTGGACAGGGGGCTCTGCAGCTGCTGCTTGGTCATCTTCGGTAACGGGAGTCCTGCTACTACCGGAGCAGTCCATTCCACCACTTGCCCCTGTAATCGTCCTGCCTTAGTGTGAGCCAAATTTGCCTCCCTGCAACTTGCCTTCTGGAGTCATCCTCAAACGTATCCTTCCACAGGATAGCCCATGAATAGCCTAAAGGCAGCTCTCACATTCTACTTGGAGTCATCTAGTATCCATGTGTTTTTTTTTTTTTTTTTTCCAAGACGGAGTCTTGCTCTATAATCCAGGCTGGAGTGCAGTGGCACCATCTCAGCTCACTGTAACCTCCGCCTCCTAGGTTCAAGCGATTCTCCTGCCTCAGCCTTCTGAGTGGATGGGATTACAGGTGCGTGCCACCAAGCCCAGGTAATTTTTTTTTTTTTTGAGACGATGTCTAGCTCTGTCACCCAGGCTGGAGTGCAGTGGCACAATCTTGGCTCACTGCAACCTCTGCCTCCTGGGTTCAAGTGATTCTCCCGCCTTAGCCTCCCAAGTAGCTAGAATTACAGATGCCTGCCATCATGCCCAGCAAATTTTTCTATTTTTAGTAGAGACAGGGTTTCACTGTGTTGGCCAGGCTGGTCTCGAACTCCCGACCTCATGATCCGCACGCCTCGGCCTTCCAAAGTGCTGGGATTACAAGCGCAAGCCACTGTGTCCAGCCAATTTTTGTATTTTTAGTAGAGACAGACTTTCACCGTATTGGCCAGGCTGGTCTCGAACTCCTGACCTGGTGATCTGCCTCCACCGGCCTCCCAAAGTGCTGGGACTACAGGAGTGAGCCACCGCGCCTGGCAATCCATGTTTTTTTAAATATTCATGTGAGTGAATATAAAATGCTTAATTCACTTATTCATTTGACCAAAGAGCTAGCTCATGAAATACCAAAATAAAAACACAGGTTCTGTCATCAGGGAACAGTCAAGGGAGGCAAGACACAGAAGTAACTCACTAACAGGCCAGGTGTGGTGGCTCAAGCCTGTAATCCCAGCATTTTGGGAGGCCGAAGTGGGTGAATCACCTTAGGTTAGGAGTTCAAGACCAGCCTGGCCAACATGATGAAACCTTGTCTCTACTAAAAATACAAAATCATAAAAAAATAAATTAGCCAGGCATGGTGGGTCACACCTGTAGTCCCAGCTACTTGGGAGGCTGTGGCAGGAGAACTGCTTGAACAAGGGAGGGCAGAGGTTGCAGTGAGCCGAAATCGCACCACTGCACTCTAACCTGGGCAAAAGAGTGAGACTCGGTCTCAAACAACAACAGCAACAAAACTCACCAATAACAGCATAGATCAGTTGCTATAATAGATATATGTGTGAGTTGTTATAGGATAAACTTACCCACCAGCAAATATTTACCCAGAACTAACTGTGCCAGGAACTGTGCTAAGTGCTGTGCATCCAACAGCAAACCAAATTGACAAGGTTCCTGGGCTCGGGCAGCTTTTATTCTCTTGAGAGTAGAGAATGGGTGTGTAACTCAGACTGGGGCTGAGAGCAGGATGAAGGAGGGTTCCATAAAGCAGTGCCATTAGAGCTAATCCAGGAGGAACAGCATATTGAAAGCCACACAAACATGAGGAGAGTTATTTTAAAACTTTTTCATTAAAAGGTTTTAAATTTTCTATCATGGTGGCTCTCTGGATAGGAGTCAGTTTAACCATGTTTCTCTTAAAGCTGGCTGCACAGAATCAAATTAGAGGAAAAGGATTATTCTGAAATTTGCATTCTTGGAGTGCTTTAATTGTCTTAATTATCTCTCGTCACACAGTTTCAGATTGTAATAACTGTGGCTGTCATTACACATGTGTACAAGGTGACACATGTTCTGGTAGCGCGCTGTCATCCTAAATAGGGAAGATTATTTTTTTTTTCTTTTTTTTTTTTTTTGAGACGGAGTCTCGCTCTGCTGCCCAGGCTGGAGTGCTGTGGCCGGATCTCAGCTCACTGCAAGCTCCGCCTCCCGGGTTCACGCCATTCTCCTGCCTCAGCCTCCCGAGTAGCTGGGACTACAGGCGCCTGCCACCTCGCCCGGCTAATTTTTTTGTATTTTTTAGTAGAGACGGGGTTTCACCGTATTAGCCAGGATGGTCTCGATCTCCTGACCTCGTGATCCGCCCGTCTCGGCCTCCCAAAGTGCTGGGATTACAGGCTTGAGCCACCGCGCCCGGCCTGGGAAGATTATTTTTAAAGGTAGATCAGATCCAACTTCCACACAGCAATTGGCACTGGCACCAAGGACCTAAGAGAAATCACATGATGATATCTGAGAAGTAAGACAAATACGGAGGAAGTAGTAAGATGAGGGAAGAAAGGAAATAAAAGACATCAGAAGATAGTTGTTCTTACGTTTTTTTTTTTTAATACTTTTCGATAATCTAATTCATTTTAATATAATTTCAGGGGGATTCATGGAATACTCAAAGCACACCACAGACTACAAATTAAGAAGTCCTGAACTAGGGACTCAGCCACTGAATCAGTCTGCCATGTTAACTGTGCTCACTTTTTCTTTCTGAGACAGGGTCTCGCTCTGTTGTCCAGGCTGGGCTGCATTGGTATGATCATGGCTCACTGCAGCTTAGACCTACCTGGGCTTTGGTGATCCTCCCACCTCAGCCTCCTGAGTAGCTAGGACTATACGTGCTCATCACCATGCCTGGTTAATTATTATTATTATTTTTTTGAGACAGAATCTCGCTCTGTCACCCAGGTTGGAATGTAGTGGTGTGATCTTGGCTCACTGCAACCTCCGCCTCCCGGGTTCAAGCAATTCTCCTGCCTCAGCCTTCCGAGTAGCTGGGACTACAGGTGCCCGCCACCATGCCTGGCTGATTTTTTTGTATTTTTAGTAGAGACGGGGTTTCACCATATTGGCCAGGCTGGTCTCGAACTCCTGACCTTGTGATCCACCCGCTTCAGTCTCCCAAAGTGCAGGGATTACAGGCGTGAGCGATTGCGCCCTGTCCATGCTTGGTCAATTTTTAAATTTCTTTTTTAGAGATGGCATCTCACAATGTTGACCAGGCTGGTTTCAGACACCTAACTGTGCCCATTTTTCTCATGGGAAAAAGCACTGTTAGGCACTGCTCCTCTGGAACAGAATGTTCATGGCGTGTTTCCATAGTGGATGGTGGGCTGTGCACTTACACCCAACAACTGGGAACCTGGGTCTATATCGCAGCTTCACTTTGGGCAGAATGGCATCTCATTCTTCGCCTGCTCTAAGAATCACAAGAAATAACTTGGTAGTTCAAGGTACATTTTCTGAAATATCTTACGCCTACCTAGGCCACTATATCTAAATAGCTGAAACACCAGAGTTTAAAAGGAGAGTAACAAGGAGTCATTGAAGCCTGTTTTGTCTGAGTACTCTGGACTGCAAAATAATCCTCCTAAGCTGTATCTTATAAAGACCATTTGGGGTCCAGGAAGGAACTAGAGTATATTGCAAAAGTATGAGATTACCTTTAAAAAGAGAGAGCAATATGGGGCACAGAGCTGAATATGGTTTCCAAAATATTTCCAATTTGATTAAAACAAAGAAAAAACTTGTGACCTCCAAACATTAAATGTGTTATAATAATCCTTTAAGACCATGACTTAATCCTCAAAGCTTCTAATATCGATTATTAGTAGAGAAAGAAGAATGCAGATCTTGACTCTTTGCCTTAGTTTCTTGATCCACCTCAAGAACATAGCTTAAATAGAATGAAAAACAAAATAAAACGAAAAACTTGAACCACCATCGTTCTCCAAGGCTGGCCTGTGCTTACCTCCCCCTGCTGGCTGATGATAGGGACTGCATACTGGAGTTTCACATCGCAGAAGAGGCATTCCAAGAACACATTCGCCACCCCGATGAGGTTGTGATTCTCTTGGGCTTCATAGAAAGGGTCACCTCGTTTCCCGCAGAGTCTCTTTGCCTGAGCAGTAGGAGAAGCCAGTGAATGGACGAATAAGAAACACAACATCAATTTAAATAATATTATTTAAAACTAGAGTTTGAAAACAAATTTAAAGAATCTATCCATTTGAACAGGAAGTAAAATTAGAATGCACATAAATAAAAACGAAATTAGCCGGGTGTGGTGGCGCATGCCTGTGGTCCCAGCTACTCAGGAGGCTGAGGCACGAGAATCGCTTGAACCCAGGAGACGGAGGTTTCAGTGAGCCGAGATCACACCACTCCAGCCAGGGTGAGACTGCCTCCATTAAAAAAAAACAAAAACAAAAATTAGCCCATAGGAGGGGCCTGTTTGCTGGGGAGCTAAGTGATGCCTGTGCAGAGGATTCCTCTTCAGTCTCTGTCTTGTCGTCCCCCTACCCACCTCACCTGCAGCTTTTTCATTTCATCCCCTTTGCTTTGCCTCATCTCCTTTGCCAAGTCTTCTTTTCCACTGCTAATGTCCAAAAAATGGATTATGCAAGCTAAAATTACTCTTAGTAATCTACCCAGCCACGATCACAGCTAGGGGTGTGTGAACACACATTAATGAATGTGAAATCCACACTGGCTCCAGCCAAGCTGATTTTTCACAGCACCGATAAAATGGCATAAATTTACTTCCTTCTACTTCTTTTCACTTGAAATGTAGTAAACATGAAGCCAAATAAGAATCTACTATACGTTTTCTTCATTTAGTTCCCATCTGTGTGGGGATCACGTGTTATATTACTGATTTGACTTAGCACTTCTTTCAAAATCACTTGTGATTTATTTTCCTGATACAAACGTCTCAAGTATCATCAGCACATCTGTGTGTGTGTGTGTGTGTGAGATGCTAAATCGCTTATATTCTCTGTTTTTAACATAACAAAATCTCCTTTACATTTTCTCTCTTTTACCTCAGGAACTTTTTCCTTCCATTCTTGGTAAAGGTCTCTCATATCAATTAATTTATTCTCCAGCTTCTCGATGGTCCACACTTGGGTGCTCTTTCCTTTCCTCCTCACTTGGATAGCTGGCTCACTCACTATTGCACCTCTCTGCATAAGGAAGAAAAAACAAACTCTGTTATAACTCCTTTTTCGATTGCTAAAGTAATATATATACAATAGTAACACAGTAAGTTTGCAAAACACATACATGTATACAAAAGAAGATAAAATTCTACCACCTAGGGGGATAGTCTGATTTATTTTCTCTCTTCTATGTACACTCATGCACACTTAACTTTTATCACAATCAAGACCAAACAAAAGTGTAACTTCACACCCCAATCCTCTCTCCAGTTTTGATATTGTGATCATTTTTCTTGTATTGTTAAACATTCTTCATAAACATGTTTTTTTTTTTTTTTTTTTTAAAGATAGGGTCTTGCTCTATCACCCAAGCTGGAGTGAAGTGGTATGATCTTAGCTCACTACAACCTTGACCTCCTGGGCTCAAGCAATCCTCCCACCTCAGTCTCCCAAGTAGCTGGGACTACAGGCACATGACACCATGACTGACTTTTTTTTGTTGTTTTTTTGTTTTTTTTTTTTTTTTGCATTTTTTTGTATAGATGGGGTTTTGTTACATTGCCCAGGCTGGTCTCAAACTCCTGTACTCAAGTGATCTGCCCACCTTGGCCTGCCAAAGTGCTAGGATTATAGGCGTGAGCCACCAGACCCAGCCATAAACATGATTTTTTAATGGCAACATAGCAGTATCCATAGCATTTGGATCTACTATACATATGACTAATTATTCTATTGTTTGACATCATGTCTGTTTCAAGTTTTCGCTATTATGAAGTCCACTATGATAAGCATCCTGGACACTTCAATGACTATGGGCTTAGAATAAATTTCCCAAAGGGGAACTACTAGGTCAAAAGAGTAAAACCCAGCAAGACTGATAAGATACTCCCTGACTCATTTTCTAGCTTGCTTGCTGGAAGAAAAAATGAATGGATGAAAAACAATTTTCTTACTTTTTTTAAATTTAGTTTTTCTTTTTTTCTGAGTCATAGAAAAACAATTTTCTGGCTGGGCATGGTGGCTCATGCCTATAATCCGAGCACTTTGGGCGACCAAGTTTGGTGGATCACCTGAGGTCAGGAGTTTGAGACCAGCCTGACCAACACCGTGAAACCCCACCTCTACTAAAAATACAAAATTAGCTGGGTGTGGTGGCACATGCCTGTAATCCCAGCCACTTGGGAGGCTGAGGTAAGAGAATCACTTGAACCCAGGAGGAGGAGGTTGTAGTGAGCCAATATCATGTCACTGCACTCCAGCCTGGGCAAAGAGTGAAACTCCACCTCAAAAAACAACAACTGCTGCAGGAAGTCAGGAACCCTGAATGGAGGGACCAGCTGGAACTGTGGCAGAGGAACATGAATTGTGAAGATTTCATGGACATTTATCAGTTCCCAAATAATACTTTTATAATTTCTTATGCCTGTCTTTAATATCTTAATCCTGTTATCTTCGTAAGCTGAGGATGTATGTCACCTCAGGACCACTGTAATAACTGTGTTAACTGCACAAATTTATTGTAAAACATGTGTGTTTGAACAATATGAAATCAGTGCACCTTGAAAAAGAACAAAATAACAGTGATTTTTAGGGAACAAGGGAAGACAACGATAAGGTCTGACTGCCTGCGGGGCCGGGCAAAAAGAGCCATATTTTTCTTCTTGCAGAGAGCCTATAAATGGACATGCAAGTAGGAGAGAGATTGCTAAATTCTTTTCCTAGCAAGAAATATTAATATTAACACCCTGGGAAAGGAATGCATTCCTGGGGGGAGGTCTATAAATGGCCGCCCTGGGAATGTCTGTCTTACCCGGTTGAGGTAAGGACTGACATATGCCCTGGTCTCCTACAGTACCCTCAGGCTTACTAGGGTGGGGAAAAACTTCGCCCTGGTAAATTTGTGGTCAGACCAGTTCTCTGCCCTCGAACCCTGTTTTCTGTTGTTTAAGATGTTAATCAAGACAATACGTGCACTGCTGAACATAGACCCTTATCAGTAGTTCTGCTTTTGCTCTTTGCCTTGTGATCTTTGTTGGACCCTTATCAGTAGCTCTGCTTTTGCCTTTTGTCCTGTTCCCTTTGAAGCATGTGATCTTTGTACCTACTCCCTGTTCTTACACCCCCTACCCTTTTGAAACCCTTAATAAAAACTTGCTGGTTTTGAGGCTCAGGTGGGCTTCACAGTCCTACCGATATGTGATGTCACCCCTGGTGACCCACCTGTAAAATTCCTCTCTTTGTATTCTTTCTCTTTAATTCTCAGCTGGCTGACACTTACGGAAAATAGAGAACCTAGGTTGAAATACTGGGGGTGGATTCCCTTGATAAACAACAACAAAAACAAAAAACAATTTTCTTCAAAGTTTCTCTCTACAGGAAAAATTCTTGAAGGTGAAATGACAGGAAGCTCTCAAACACTTGCAAAGAGTTCTGTGTGTTTGAAGTCAGGTATCATAAAAAGTCTTCCTTTCTTGTAGAATTCACTCTTAAAAAGGTACCATAGCAGGCCAGGCACGGTGGCTCACGCCTGTAATCCTAGCACTCTGGGAGGCCAAGCAGGTGGAACATTTGAACCCAGGAGTTCAAGACCAGCCTGGCCAATATGGCAAAACCCTGTCTCTACTAAAAACACAAAAATTAGCCGGGTGTGGTGGCATGCACCTGTAATCCCAGCTACTCGGGAGTTTGGGGTAGGAGAATTGCTTGAACCCGGGAGGCGAAGACTGCAGTGAGCTGAGATCATGCCATTGTACTCCAGCCTGGGTGACAGAGTGAGACTTAGTCTAAAAAAAAAAAAAACCAAACAAACAAAAACCAGGTACTATAGCCTACACATATTCCCCCAATTCAGAAAGGGGTATTTACATGCAAAAAAAAAAAAGCCAGGTAAAATATGTTTCTAGTCTTATTGTTTTAAAGAAGGCATATAAATTAGGAAGTCCTTCAGCCACTAAAATTCTGTGTATTCTTCTTATTACATTATCTAAAAACATCATTTAAATAGCATTCTTACCCAATGAGGTGTATAAAGAATGTCTTGAAAAAAATAAATACCTCTGGCTGATATCAGGATCTCCTCAGGAATGTTTCTGGGATTTCAGTTTTAGATCCTGTTTTACAGTATTTACTACTGTACATCTTGCCCTCTCACTTGAAGGACATTCTTACCTTCCTATTGGCACTGAGGTTTGCAGCAGGGATCTGAAGGGTCACTTGGTAATCAGTGAGTTTGGTCATTTCCTCAGCCAGGAAGTTTGCTTCCCTCACCAAGGTGTTAGCTTTAACCAGCTGCTCTCGCAGTTTTGCCAGGCTTTGTCGGAAGAGTTCGTCCCTGCAGTGTCACAGAAAAGGGAATGAGAAAATCTAAAAGAAAACTGCAATCCCGTTTCTAAGTGAGCATCTTATTAGAAAATGGTAGAAAACTCCTCTCGGGCAGTATTTTTCAAATTATTTTACCAGACTACCTCTCATCCTTCCTGCCTGCCCATAGATGGGCTATCTGTTGAGAACTACTGATGGGGAGCAAATTGTTGAGCGACTTAACTGAAAACCACATTTTAAATTATTTAACATGTGAAAATGATCAGATTGTGATATGAGGATGCAAAAAACCAGTACAGGAATCTTCAGGAAAAACAAACGACGATTATGACTTGTGTGTGCTGAGGGAGGGTGGTGGGGCAGGGAGGGGCTGGCAGATGAGAGAAACCTGGAGTTAGAAGAACAAAGTATTTTTCATGACTTCTGCAGTTGGCAAAAGTCATGCCGTGGTAAGGTAGTTCTGCCGTAGCAGGAATTCTTTTTTTCAACTCTCTGCACAACATTACTTGCTGATAAAAAGTTTCTCTAATATCCCAAATTGGTCAAAACCCTCTTATATGTTCTCTCAGCCCCATGCCTTTAGCATTCATAGCATTTGCCATAGTTAGAACTTTTCATTTTTACTAGTGTAATTATTTAATACCTGTCTCCTACTAGGCTGTTAAGTGCCCCGGGGCAGGGACCATGTCTTTTTTTGGTTGCACTATACTAGCTCCTGGCCAAGTGCATGACCCATTGTAGGATATTCAAAAAAGGCCCACTGAATAAAGAAAAGAGTGCTTCTGGATTTCACATTTGAATCTGGGTTCAAAAGTCACTCCATCTAGCAATTGCTCTGTGCCATATATAACTTCTCTTTTCCACCATTTATATACCGGAGGAAACTCTTTTTTTTTTTTTTTTTTTTTTTTTTTGAGACGGAGTCTCGCTCTGTCGCCCGGGCTGGAGTGCAGTGGCCGGATCTCAGCTCACTGCAAGCTCCGCCTCCCGGGTTTACGCCATTCTCCTGCCTCAGCCTCCCGAGTAGCTGGGACTACAGGCGCCCGCCACCTCACCCGGCTAGTTTTTTGTATTTTTTAGTAGAGACGGGGTTTCACCATGTTAGCCAGGATGGTCTCGATCTTCTGACCTCGTGATCCGCCCGTCTCGGCCTCCCAAAGCGCTGGGATTACAGGCTTGAGCCACCGCGCCCGGCCGGAAACTCTTATATCATAGAAAAATAATGAGCTCAAAGCATCTAAATCTCTACTCCTCACTCGTCACCTTAGAAATGACAGAGGATACATGCTGCGAGGATGCTAATGTAAAGCAAACAGTTTCTTAAAACCATATTACCAGCTGGGGGCAGTGGCTCACGGCTATAATCCCAATACTTTGGGAAGCCGAGGTGGGAGGATCACTTGAGGCCAGGAGTTCAAGCCCAGTCTGGGCAACATAGCAAGACCTCATCTCTATTAAAAAAAAAAAAAAACAAAGAAAAATGGTGATACCATTTTTCTGGTCACCCACGCTTAGATTTGTTCAGTCAGCTCAGTCTCTTCTCTTTTCTACAACGTCCGAAAAATAAGCCTATTGACTCTTCCTTTGAAGCATCTCCTAAGTCTCTCTGTGTTTTACCACATCCCTGTCTCAGGGCCCTTACACCTTCCCAATAATCTCACGGCACCCAGGCTCTTCTTGCTCCATTGCAAGGCAGTCCTTATCAAGCCCTACTTTCCCCAGGCCATTCCTCGGCTCAAGGCCTTGCAGGGCTCCTCTTCTCCCATAAAATAAATCCCAAACTCTGAGTCTGTAGCCTCCCACAACCCCTATCTGTTACTTTTGAATTTAATTTTCCCTGCTCTTTCACTAACTCACCTTCTACACCAGTGGTCCCCAACCTTTTTGGCACCAGGGACTAGTTTCATGGAACACAACTTTTCCATGGACCGAGGTTGGGGAAAGGGAGAGTTTTGGGATGACTCAAGTGCATTATATTTATTGTACACTTTATTTCTACTATTATATTGTAATAGATAATGAAATAATTATACAGCTCACCATAATGTAGAATCAGTGGGAGCCCCAAGTTTGTTTTCCTGTAACTAGACAGTTCTATCTGGGGGTCATGGTAGACAGTGAGAGATCATCAGGCTTAAGACTCTTATAAGGAACATGCAACCTAGATCTCTTGCATGTACAGTTCATAATAGGGTTTGTGTTTCTATGAGAATCTGATGCCACTGCTGATCTGACAGGAGGTGGAGCTCAGGCAGTACTGCAAGTGATGGGGAGCAGCTGTAGACACAGATGAAGCTTTGCTTGCTGGCCCACTATTCACCTCCTGTTGTGCAGCCTGGCTCCTAACAGGCCACGGACCTGTACCAGTTTGTGGTCCGGGGACTGGAGACCCCTGTTCTAGACTACACAAAACAGTTATTTTGCAGTCTCCCGAATACATCTTATTCTCTTCCATTGCTTTTCATCTGTTCATGCCAATCTGCCCATCCAAAATGTCCTCTACTTTCTCTCTGGTCAAACTCTACCTCTCAAATGCGCTTGAAATCCTTCCTTCTCCCTGAAAATCTCTGTAGAAGACTCAGCTTCACTGAGGTCTCATCTTCCACTGAACAAGTAACAAGCTTGCTGTGCAGTCTGCCCACTTGGCGATTACATGCTTGCTTGTCATTTCAATATATTCACACAATCAATGCATACAATATTTACTAAATACCTACCAAGTGACCACATCATTCTAGGCACTAGGGATACTTCAAAGGATTCCCTGTCGCTTGCAACTCATTTTCCAGGGTAGGAGATAGAAAACAAACAAATAACTATTACTACATAATCCTAATGTTTCCTATTGTTGAATGAAACTGTTCTTTAATTTACTATTACGATTTAATGTTTCCACAAGTTTATATCTTGTTTCATACTACATTCTAAGTGTACAAAAAGAATAAATGACATCTGCGGCTTTCTTTGTAATTCTCACCAAAATTAAATATACTTGATTCTAAACCCATCAATATTAATGTAGGTAAGAGTCCTTCATTATTTCACAACCCATCAACATTTACTTAGGTAAGAGTTCTAGCTTCTTATATAATCACATACAATTAATGACATCTTAATTTTATCCAGTGAAACCTGACAAAAATCAATAATGCAACTATTCTTATGTCTTTGAATGACATTCCCAAAATAGATCTTTATCCTCTTTTTTTTTCTTCCTTCCTTCCTTCTTTCTCTCCCTCCCTTTTCCTTTCTTTCCTTCTCTCTCTCTCTCTTTTTCTTGGAGATAGGGTCTCCCTATGTTGCCCAGGCTGGAGTGCAGTGGCTATTCAGAGGCGTGATCACAGTGCACTACAGCTTCAAACTCCTGGGCTCAAGTGATCCTGCTGCCTCAGCCTCTGGAGTAGCTGAGACTATAGGCTTGGGCCACTGTACCCGGCCTCTACACTTTTCTTTTCTTTTTCTTTTTTTTTGAATTTAAGCCCCAAAGAAAAGCAATCTGGAATTAAGGGAAATGAAAAAAATATTTTAAACTATTTAACTGAAAAACACGACGACACTTTTATACTATCAGATACTTTTGTTTTTATCTTTTATATTGTTTAGTAAACAGAAAGGATATCAATGGGTACAATTATACCAGTTACCCTTAAACAGCTAGCTGTTGCTTGGCGTAAAGCCACTAGCTCATAGTAAATGTGTAAAAGGTAGCTCTTCAGAAAAAGGACCATCTGATAACCTTTTTCTGTTTCTTCCAGGCACAATAAAGTATAACAAGTAATGTAATACCTGGTGCCGTGGCTCATGCCTATAATCCCAGCACTTTGGGAGGCTGAGGCGGGTGGATCACCTGAGGTCAGGGGTTCGAGACCAGCCTGGCCAACTTGGTGAAACCCTGTCTCTACCAAAAATACAAAATTAGCCAGGTGTGGTGGTGAACACCTGTAATCCCAGCTACTCAGGAGGCTGAGGCAGGAGAATAGCTTGAACCTGGGAGGCGGAGGTTGTACTGAGCAGAGATCATGCCATTGCACTCAAGCCTGGGTGACAAGAGCGAAACTCCATCTCAGAAAAAAGAGTAACATAAATATGATAAATCTTCCTATTTCAGTACACAGACAGATGAGTGGGTAGCTCCTGGGGAAAATATAATTGACTCCCTTCTCTTTATTTAACATTAACAAGTGCATGACTGCTGCAAGCCTTTCACTGCAGGGCAGGGTTCCCTTTTCTCCTCTTGGGAGTCACCTTCCCCGGGTGTGGCCTGTGTTCTGTAGCTCATTGCTAGTGAGAGATGCAGTGTGTGTGTGTGAGTTACAGGAAGAGCTCTTGAGTCAGACTGCCACGGCTCTGATCCCATCGCCCAACTTACCAGCAAACTGACCATCTGGGTAAATCATTTAACCTCTCAGCCTCAGTTTCCTTATGTGTAAAGGCAGTAGCAGTTGTGAGGATTAGAGGTTAGAGGAATACAGGAACAGCAATTAGTACCTGGCACATGGTATAAAATGGTCTATAGATATAAGGTGTTGCTGTGTTGCTTTTTATTTTTGGAGACACAGTCTTGCTTTGTCACCCAGGCTAGAGTGCAGTGGTGCGATCTCAGATCACTGCAACCTCCGCCTCCTGGATTCAAGCAATTCTTCTGCCTCAACCTCCCGAGTAGCTGGGATTATAGGCGCCTGCCACTACATCCAGCTAATTTTTGTATTTTTAGTAGAGACAGGGTTTCACCATCTTGGCCAGGCTGGTCTTGAACTCCTGATGTCATGATCCACCCGCCTCAGCCTCCCAAACTGCTGGGATCACAGGCGTGAGCCACTGTGCCTGGCCAGGTGCTGCTTTTATTACTACTATTAGTTATCATCATAACACAGGTGTTATTAGGAGACTGCAGACAGACCTGGGTTCAAACTCTGGTTTTTTCACTTACTAGATGGTTGATTAAGGCAGGATATTTAAACTGACTGCCTGACCTCTAAGACAGGGATAATAGTTCCTGTGGCATACTGCTGCTGGGATGTTAATAAAATGCCTGGACTACGGCAAGAACACAACAGAAGTCTTCAATAACCTATTGTCCTTATTATGGCAGTCATGATTATTATTATTACCATTTCCTCTACTGTAGCGTCCAGCCCTACTGGGGTCTGTGGATTTTTCTCCTCATGTGTGGAGATGAGAGATCGTAGAAATAAAGACACAAGACAAAGAGACAGAAGAAAAGACAGCTGGGCCCGGGGGGCCACTACCACCTAGACACAGAGACCGGTAGAGGCCCCGAATGCCTGGCTGTGCTGTTACTTATTGGATTTGGATACAAGACAAGGGGGCAGGGTAAGGAGTGTGAGCCATCTCCAATGATAGGCAAGTTCACGCAAGTCATATGTCCACTGGACGGGGGTCCTTCCCTGTTTGGAGGCCGAGGCAGAGAGAGAGAGAGGACAGGTTACGCCATTATTTCTTCTATGTATTTCAAATACTTTTAGTACTTTCACTAATTGTGTTACTACTATCTAGAAGGCAGAGCAGGTGTACAGGGTGGAACATGAAAGTAGACCAGGAGCGTGACCACTGAAGCACAGCATCACAGGGAGACGGTTAGGCCTCCGGATGGCTGCGGGCGGGTCTGACTGATGTCAGGCCTTCTACAAGAGGTGGTGGAGCAGAGTCTTCTCTAACTCTCCTGGGGAAAGGGAGACTCCTTTTCCCGGTCTGCTAAGTAACGAGTGCCTTCCCCAGGCACTGACACTACCGCTAGACCAAGGCCCGCTAGGTAACGGGCGCCTTCCCAGGCACTGGCATTACTGCTAGACCAGGGAGCCCTCTAGTGGCCCTGTCCGGGCATAACAGAGGGCTCACGCTCTTGTCTTCTGGTCACTTCTCACCTTGTCCCTGCAGCTCCTATCTCTGTATGGCCTCGTTTTTCCTAGGTTACAATTGTAGAACAAAGATTATTATAATATCGGAATAAAGAGTAATGCTACAAACTAATGATTAATGACACATATATAATCATATCTATAATCTATTTCTAGTGTAACTATACTTATTCAATATATTTTATTACACTGGAACAGCTTGTGCCCTCAGTCTCTTGCCTTGGCACCTGGGTGACTTGCCGCCCACACTCCACAACTCTCTCCTTTGAGAGTTCTGATATAAATATTTTAAAGTCATAAATCTTTTATTTTTAGTCAGGTTCTTTTTTGTTTTTGTTTTTGAGACAAAGTCTCACTCTTGTCATCCAGGCTGGAGTGCAATGGTGTAATCTTGGCTCACTGTAACCTTCCCTTCCTGGGTTCAAGTGATTCTCCTGCCTCAGCCTCCCGAGTAGCTGGGATTACAGGCGCCTGCCAGCATGCCCAGCTAATTTTTATATTTTTAGTAGAGACAGGGTTTCACCATGTTGGCCAGGTTGGTCTTGAACTCCTGACCTCAGGCGATCCACCCGCCGTGGCCTCCCAAAGTGTTGGGATTACGGGCGTGAGCCACCGCGCCCAGCCTGAGTCAGGTCAGGTTCTTTCTCTGTCACCCAGGCTGGAGTGTGGTGGCACGATCGCAGCTCACTGAAGCCTTGATCTCTGGGGCTCAAGTGACCCTCCTACCTCAGCCTCCCAAGGAGCTGGGATTATAGGCACGAGCCACCATGCCTGGCTAATTTTTTATTTTTTTGTAGAGACAAGGTCTCGCTATGTTGTCCAGGCTGGTCTTAAACTCCTGGGCTCAAGCAATTCTCCCAGTGACCTTACAGGCATGCACCACCACACCTGGCTAATTTTTATTTTTTGTAGAGACAAGGTTTCACTATGTTGCCTAGGCTGGTTTCAAACTCCTGGGCTCAAGTGATCCTCCTGCCTCAGCCTCCCCAAAGTGCTAGGATTACAGGTGTGAGCCATTGCACCCAGCCATAAATCTTAAACTTTCACATTTAGTAGATTAATCAGCACTGAAGTTGTATTTAAATAGATTCAAAAGCATAGGAAATAAGAAAAAAATGCTTTTGTGTTAAAGAAATTATTCAAACTTTCTAAATTTCAATACATACCTGTATAACCCTTGCAACCTGGCACCATTTTTACTGAAGGGTAAAGGGTTGTGAGGGTAGGAGGGGTCTTTAACAGCTAACATTATAGTAAACATACTTAGGGTGGGCAATATTTGTGAAAGGAAAAGCTAATAGGCAATAAGTCAGATGTGGGATTAAGAGTTCTCTCATTGCTAGGTTTGTCCCTGACATGTCTCACAAACCCCTCCCTCAAAGCCCACGGCCTTGGGGCCTTGACTCTGGGCTGCCTGCATTGCAGTTCTTACCTCTCTTCTGCCCACTGGGTCACCTTCTGCTGTGCTGTCTGGCTGCTGTAGGCCAGGCGGTCAGGGCCGCTGCTCTGTGGCTGCCTGTCGGGGGAGAGCTGCTGGCGGAGTTGCTCCAGTTCCCGCTCATACATGAGCCGCTGCTCCTCCAGGGCACTTCTCTTTTCTTCTAGGTATTGTTTCTCCAGGACCTGAACCACGTTTTGAACTGGGTCTAGTGAGCCAAGAGACAAGGCAAGGTGTCTTAGTGGCGGCTAAAACAAGCATTCATCCCAAGCACTGCAGCCCATGGGGGCTTCCTCTAGCAAGGAGCCTAGCCAGTTAATACACTTTATGTGAGAGGCCTGAGGGGCCACATCAGGGAAATCCTCTCAAATTCTTTGTTACTGACATTGCAGATAAATGCCTTTATGTGCATACATTCTCCACATCCTCTATGTTACTTTCTTCAATTTGATGAGCTCATCCTAACGTTTAGATAAATCATTAATCTACTACCAAGAGATGGAGGACGAGAGGGGAATGTGATCTTATCCACTGGGAAGAAAAACTTCATGAAATCTAGGACCACTCCAAACACAGAAGCACATAAGATTTGATCTTTCTTTATGGTAATTCATTTCTATGTCCATTTAATATCAGTTTTGGTATATGACAAAGATTTATGACGTTCACCACAAATCTTATTACTCTTGAATTTCTCTAAGGTGGGAGGAAACTTACAGATCACAGCATATGTTTGGAAATATTGGTTAAGGATATGGTCTGGCAATTTCTCAGACTAGTATCTAAAAGGACAATTCACTTGCAAAAATAATAAAAACCTGTTTCTAACATCTCACGTGTACAGATACAGAGCTCACCACCATGCACGTGGGTGAATAGGTATAGATGTACTAACAGACCCTGCTCCAATGAGCTACCCTGATGGCTGTGGTGTAGGTAAATCCTAATGGGCTGGGCAGGACATCGACTTGGTAATGACCAGTGAGCTGGATACTGTGGAGAAAGACCAAGGCTCTGGTCACATGCACAAGAGGAGAAAGTTACCAACATCGCTAAGTGAGGACAGTGTAGGGAAGGAGAATGTTAGACAATCTCAATAGTAGAACAAGAAAATCATCACCACAGTTAATATTTCCCAGAACTATATTAGACTGAGAAATGCATTCTCAGACCAGCCTGGGACATGATTTCCTCCTTGTACATTCACACATTTGCCTGCTATTCAGTGCCATTTATGCTGTATCCCCACACACTGGCACTCGGTTTAATTTCCAGAAAAGAAGCTGAAAATTAAAGTGACTCAGGAGGAATTTTTATATCACCTGATTGCTATTGACTGATTTTTCCAAGATACCCTATCAACTTGTAAAATACACATGTAAATTGTACTAATTTTCTATATTAGTAGCAAGAGAAAAAGATAACACGTTAGCTTCAAAAAATAAAGTTAAATAATTCAAAACAAAAATAACCAATTTTTTAAAAATCACAAGAAAAGCTCAGTATAGGTGAGTTGTTTTAATACAAATGACAACCACAATGGCAACAATAACCCTACTAGCTCCTGGCTACATCTCAGGTAGAGGCTCTATCTGCATTGCATGCATCACCTCATGAAAGCTTTGCAACAAGCCTAAGTGTGGATACATCCTGATTTTAAAAATAAGGAAACTGGGGCTCATAAAGGCTAAATAGCTGATTTACATCACGTAGCTACAAAGTGACAGGGTCAGGTATTGAACTCAGGTAACTAATTGGCTGGGGTAGGACATTCACTTGGTAATAAACTGATGATGTATTCTTACCTCCAATGTTTTGCTTACAATTAGTATTTTGCAAAGGAGTGATACTTTTTAAAAAGATAGTTTTATTGATATAAAATTCTAAAATTCAGCATTTTTTTCAAAGCAAAATAGTTTTCTTTGCAGAGTCCTGAAATGAGTCCCTAAAATATATCACTTAAAAAGCTGATGGAAAACAAACCGGGGGACGGGCGTGTTGGCTCACGCCTGTAATCCCAGCACTTCGAGAGGCTGCGGTGGCCGATCACTTGAGGTCAGGAGTTCAAGATTTGCCTGGCCAACATGGTGAAACCCTGTCTCTACTAAAAACTAGCTGGGCATGGTGGCATGTGCCTATAGTCCCAGCTACTTGGGAGGCTGAGGCAGGAGAATTGCTTGAACCCAGAGGTGGAGGTTGCAGTGAGCTGAGATCGTGCCATTGCACTCCAGCCTGGGCGACAGAGTGAGACTCCATCCCCCACCCAAAAAAATAAAAAATTAAAAATAAATAAATAAATATAATAAAAAATAAATAAACTGGGTGAAAAAAACCCAAACCAAAAAGCAAAAAATCTTATGCAAAGGTAGATCCTGGGTGGGTAAAACATTATCTATATAATAATAACCTATGTATTCCTAAGCATCAGAACTTCTGACAAAGTCCTATAACTTCTAAAAAAAATATGAGAAATATGGTAAAATTTTTTGAGGGCATCTGAAGACATTTTAAATGTAAGCTCTAGAGAAGAAAAATTCTCTCAGAATTAAAAAATATATATACACATATTTCTCAAACAGTATATAGGCTCTGGGCTTAAAAAAGAAAGGACAGGGTGCTATAGTACTTGCTGTCCATTTATATTTAGATAGAGCCCAACTGTCCTAACAGCGTTTATAAATCTTTTTCAGAGAAACTGGAAAACACACCATTTTATAAAATTGCATTATAGGGTTTTTGCTACGAGATTCTGAATAAGATACATAATCCACATTTCCATTGTTAGTCAGTAGTGCAGAAACACACATGATCCCAAATGACTGAGGCAGAGGGGATCTCACCCCAAGGTTCCATGCTGACACAGGCCACGTGAGTGAGGCTGTTGAAAACTGCACCAGCAGCTGTCATGACACAGCACTACCACTACTCACCAGGCGTGACGAGTGGCCACAGATCGAAGTGCAAATACAGAAGAGAGAGCAACTCAACGCGTTCTTCCTCTGAGACTCCCACAGTAGAGTCTTGCAAGCCCCGTTCCCGGAACTCCCAGATCTGCCCTCATCACACACAGCTATGGTGGAGGTCTAGGGGCTGGGTTTTTGTTTCGCCTCTGATCCCTAACATTAGTCTGGAAACACCTTTCTCATGGACATGTTTGATGACATTTTCTTTTCAAATCAATTAACCAGTTTCAAGTCTTTACTCCTACAAGCAGCATATTTTAAAACAGACCATCCAGATGAGCAAGTCGATCTGACCCTATGTTGTGGCTCAGGACAGAAGCCAAAGATTATTTGGCCCTTTCTCAAAATACCAACCAAATATTGAGAGATGGTCCACAGGTTATTTTTCCTATCACTTTCCTTCTCTTGAACAAACTGTTTTAAATACTGAGCCAGGTGCCCAAAGCCAAGATCTCAAAGAGGTAAGTATTTTAGGAAAAAAGAAAGGACCACATTTAGTTTGGGCATAGCACTTTCTCGTCCTCATTAGTTTTGTCTTTACTTAGTAGGTAACTATGCAATGAGCTCAAACCGACCCATCATTCCAAGGATGGAAAGGAGTAAACGGCAGTGGTAGTGGTGCCAGTAGCGGGGTATTTATATGAGAAACAGAATTAGAATTAATCCACAAACAAAATGTCTAAAAAACTGAACTGAGGGGAAATAGATCTTTGGAGAAAAAAAGAACTATCTGATTCCAGATGGAACAAACTGGCACTATGTATGACCCTTTGTCAGCCCCTTAATTGTTCTTTTTTTTTTTAAATGTTTTATAGAGATGAAGTCTCACTATGTTGCCCAGGCTGGTCTCAAACTCCTGGCCTCAAGCAATCCTCCCATGTTGGCTTCCCAAAGTGCTGGGATTACAGGAGACAGCCATTGCGCTTGGCAAAGTTGCTCTTTCTTTAGAGCTGCCATTGACATTGAAAAAAGAGATGATTCTTATTTTGTCTGATTCCAATTTCAAACCCTTGTGAAGAAGGCATTATTGTCCACAAATACTAGGTTTCTTTTTATTTTTAATTCAAATGAATTGGGTTTTAGATAAGTATTTACTCTAGAAACTAAAAAATACATTATTCTTACCTATTACTGGGATGTCGGTGAATATATATCTGCAAGTACTACTGACCTGAATTGCTTTGCTGTCAACAGCAATAAAGCCATCAATAACAGCAGTAATAACACCAATAATACTTTTCAGTGCTGTTGCAAGCATAGAGAAGAACAGCTGCTGTTAAAGTTGAACCAAAATCTGGGAGGCAAATGGAGTTGGGACATGGTGTGTGTGTATCTATGTGTTGGGGTGGGGGTATTCATAATTGAAAAGGAACATTCCTCAATGAAGAATACAGGGCACCTTCATCAGCCAGAAAACTCCAGCTTCTTCCCAATCATGTTAGTTAGATTTTTGCCAAAGCATGGAGCATGAGCATCAATCAACAGCACTGCTAAAAACCAGCCAAGCTCCCTCATGCCAATGCCAATCAGTTAAAAACCTTTATCCCAGTGTTTGTGGAGGACCTTCGTCTGAAACCACATGAGAGGGAAGAGGATCTTCAAATAAGACCACCAAGGGGATGACCACCAGGCAGACAGGCTTATTATCGGGAAGCCACCTAGCAGTAGAGGAGAATCACAGTGAACACCGTCCAGCCACCAGCATGGCAGCACTTGCATCAGAGACTGTGTGTATGCCCCAAAGGGAAGCTCCACTGGAACTGGGTAAAGGATGGGGTAAGGGGAAACATGACTTTCTTTTTTTTTTTTTTTTGAGATGAAGTCTTGCTCTGTCACCCAGGCTGAAGTGCAATGGCGCAATCTCACCTCTAACTGCAGCCTCCACCTCCCAGGTTCAAGTGATGCTCCTGTCTCAGCCTCCTGAATAGCTGAGACTGCAGGCACACATCACCACGCCTGGCTAAATTTTTGTATTTTTAAGACAGACTGGGATTCACCATGTTGGCTAGGCTGGTCTCGAACTCCTGACCTCAAGTGATCCATCCACCTCAGCCTCCCAAAGTGCTAAGATTATAAGTGTGAGCCACTGTGCCTGGCCATAAATATAACTTCTACATGGACAAAATCAACACTGGAGAGCAAGGCCTGATGTGGGATACAAAAGAATAACTCACGTTACCACTGTGCACCAGGCCACTGATGACTCTAATTGGTTTGGCTGAGAGGATCAGAGGAATTAACAAATGCTTACTAAATACTCACTGGTTATTGAAGGAGTTAATTTATATATAAGAAGGTAGTAATTGATTAAAATAAGAAATCTATGATCTGGGATGGCTAAATGGTGAAACCAATACCACCCGTAAACTCTGCAGTTAGCGACTAGAGATGTCTAGATTCTGTAAAGTTAGCTGAAGCCATGAGCTCTCTCCAATGCGAGTTCTTCCACCTGGAGTTTAGAGTCTACATCCTCCTGGACACCCTGTGTTCACTCAGGCGTCCAAAAGATCACTCACAGGAGACTTGTTGCTCAGGCAGGTAGTCACATGACCCATTAATGTGATTCTGATGTCTGAATAGCACTTTGGAACGTCTTTGGGATTCCTCCCAATTGGTGGGGAAGTGGCAGAGTGGAATGAAGCTTGATTTCTAGCTATGGTCCACCCTGCACTGCAGGGCCCAAAGCCCCAGTGGCTAATCTTAACACTCTACTCTGTTTAAATACAGAAATTGCCAAACTTTTCTCATAAAGTTGTTTATTTCCCACTTTTTTCTTTGTGGCTCTATCCTTTTTTTTTTTTTTCCTTGGCAGACAGAATTTTGCTCTTGTGGCCCAGGCTGGAGTGCAATGGTGCAATCTCGGTTTGCTGCAACCTCTGCCTCCCAGGTTCAAGCGATTCTCCTGCCACAGCCTCCTGGATAGCAAGGATTATGGGCACCTGCCACCATGCCTAGCAAATTTTTTTTTTTTTTTTTTGTATTTTTAGTAGAGATGGGGTTTCACCATGTTGGCCAGGCTGGTCTTGAACTCCTGACCTCAGGTAAGCCACTTGCCTCAACCTCCCAAAGTGCTGGGATTACCGGCATGAGCCACTGCACCTGGCCTCTATACTCTATATAAATACATTATACTTGTTTTTCACAGTCTGGCTTTTTCTCTGTCTCTCTCTCCACCCCCACCCCTGCCCCCTTCCTCCCTCCCTTTTTCCTCCCTTCCTTTCTTTCCTTTCTTTTTTTGAAACAGACTCGTGCTCTGTTGCTCAGGCTGGAGAGTAGTGGTGTGAACTCGGCTCACTGCAACCTCCGCCTCTCAGGTTCAAGTGGTTCTCGTGCTTCAGTCTCCCGAGTAGCTAGGATTTCAGGCATGCACCACCACGCCTGACTAATTTGTGTGTTTTTAGTAGAGACAGGGTTTCTCCATGTTAGCCAGGCTGGTCTTGAACTCCTGGCCTCAAGTAATCTGCCTGCCTCAGCCTCCCAAAGCACTGGGATTACAGGTTCGCACCACCATGTCTGGCAAATTTCTTTATTTTTAGTTGAGATGGGGTTTCACTATGTTGCCCAGACTGGTCTCCAAGTCCTGGCCTCAAGCGATCTGCCTGTCTTGGCCTCTTAAAGTGGTGGGATTACAGATGTGAGCCACCATGCCTGGCCTTTAACTTATATTTCTTTCTTTTTTTTTTTTTTTTTTTGATAAGGAGTCTCATTTTGTCACCCAGGCTGGAGTGCAGTGATGCGATCTTGGCTCAACCTCTGCCTCTTGGATTCAAGCAGTTCTCCTGCCTCAGCCTTCCAAGTAGCTGTGATTACAGCCATGTGCCACCATGCCTGGCTAACTTTTGTATTTTTTGTAGATACTAGGTTTTGCCATGTTGGTCAGGCTTGTCTCGAACTCCTGACCTCAGGTGATCCGCCCACCTTGGCCTCCCAAAGTGCTGAGATTACAGGTGTGAGTCACCACGCCCGGCCCCTTATTTCATTTTTATAATTAAAAAAAAGAGGCCCCCTAGGCAAAAACTTCATAATCAGAAATCAATGAAAAGGCCAAAAACTTTATTCCTGCAACAGAATCCCCAATTTGATATGCCAGAGATCTGACTGATAATTCTCTCACCATATGCTTGCCTTGGCAGCACATACGCCAAAATTCTCTATGCTCAAATTCTTCCCAGATAGGCTCAAAGAGTAAAGTGAGAAAGCCACTGTTTAAGGGAAGAGCTCAACTGTGAAAAACAAAATGCTCTTCAAGCCCCCTGTCAGGTAGAGGCGGCCTGTGGCCATCAGGACCCTGGAGGTCCACCCTGGTTCAAGTTAGGGAACCTCAGGTGCCCCAAATCAAGTGAATGGGAAGGGGAGGTTGGACTGAGCCTACAAACTACCTTTCTCGGGTGCCCCTAAACAGCCTCAGTTTTATCCTCATAAAATCGTTCTAGTCCCAGAAATGTCATCTTCTGGTTGGTAACAGGAGAAAACTGCTGTCTGGCTTCTAAGTCCCAGTCATCAAGTCTAGTAATTAGAGACTGGGTGATGGGATAAGAAAGGGCACATTTATAAAACAGCAAAAAAGGAAAGAATTTGGTGTCTATTTTATTTAATGCAGGCAGGTGTGTATAGGCACAGAAGAAGAAAGAAAAGGTGAAGGAACACAGACTTTTAGATGTGAAACTTGGAGTATAAGTCAAACAAAGAGGCTATAAAGCATTTCATTTTCACTATCATTTTTGTAAAAGTGATCTGGGCTTATTAAATAAGTATCTTTGGGGTAAAATTTCCAATTGAGTTTATACTAAAATGCTGTGACTTTTATCTTTCCATTAGATTATATTTGAAATTCCTGAATTGATATTCTCTTGGGGGTTTTTACATTCTCAAGGATTCAGATATGACAGGCTCGATGATGAGAAATTTGGTAAGGAATTCTGTCAAAATCATTCAGTATTCCAGGCCCGTGGAAATGTTACCATCATTGTCTTGAGAATAAGAGGTCTCAATAACAGGACCATCCATATCCTGGTTGTAACTGAGGGAGAAGACCATCTCCCCCATATCTTGTCATCAGTTATTCACTGATGGCCTTTTAAAGAAATGAGCAGTGTTATGTGTTTAAAATGTGGAATGCGGAATGACACTTGATGCATGCTTATCCCTCACTCAGTGGTGTGAGGTGAGGAAATGTCCAAGGCGCTGGAATACAGCGTGAGGGTCTTACCATTACTATTCAGAGTTTTCATGATAACTTCCATCTGTGCAAATTCATAGTTATAGTCTGGTTCAGAGGAAGCCTCACTGGCTGCATCCACGTCATGCTCCGGCGGACCCGTTTCTTTTTCAAAGTCTTTCAACCAATCTCGACGTTTCCTCTTAGGTAAGTTTATTCTGTGGGGTTTTTCACCATTAGAGAAAATCAACTTGCTTTACACTTAAATAGATAACAGAAAAAACGTACACGAAAATATATTACAGAACACAAAGATGTTACCTAAAAAAGTGATTATTTCCCCATAGGATTCGGTCACCATGCCACAGCTGGGTGGTACTGCACACAAGGGTGCCGTTCACACAGGACCTGGGAGAACACGAGGGAAAATACCAGGTGAATGGGAAGGAGCACAAGACCCTGCCCTGGTAGCTAAAGAGATAACTAGGGGAGCTTTCTCTTAATAAATGCATTCCAACTAATGCTTAAAGAAGGAAGAGCAGAATGTGTAACCACTATGAAAACACATGATCTAAGCCATGAGGACCAAGGGCTGCCAACACCCCTCAGAGAATGACAACCTGACATGATGCACTCCTGGAGACAGAAAGCACCACCCATGGCTATTCTTGTCAAAATTTGAGCTGAACCTGATCAAGCTTCCACATTTAAATGCCAATTTAGGAAATACAGAGAACAATGAAGGATGTGAAATGATGCCACGGGATGCAGTGAGCAAAATCCTGACTGTGGGAACCTCTAGGATCAACAATGAGGTGACTTCAACAAATAAAATGCAAGGAAGAAGAGAGAAAGGCAGAGAGGGACAGGGATAAACAGACACACACACAGAGAGAAGAGAGGAAGAGGAAACCCATTTGTTAAAAGAGATCTAAGAGGAATACTATAAAACAATGGTAGGATCTTATCTGGATCTTAATTTCAAGAAACATCTGAAAAAGAACACTGATGAAAGAACTGGGGAAATCTCAGCACTGACTGGCTATATGATTAGTAAGGAAATATTATTAATTATTTTAGGTATGATGATATTGAAACTATAAGAATCTTCATCTTTTAGAGAGACATACTGAGATATTTATGGATATAATGTTATAAAATCTGGAATCTACTTTAAAATAATTTTTTTTTCTGGGCGTGGTGGTGGGCACCTATAATCCCAACTACTCGGGAGGCTGAGGCAGGAGGTTTGCTTGAACCCAGAAGGCGGAGGTTGCAGTAAGCCAAGATCTTGCCACTGCACTCCAGCCTGGGCAACAGAGTGAGACTCTGTCTCGAAATAAACAAACAAACAAACAAACAAACAAACAAATAAATAATTTTGTTTTCTTTTTGAGACACGGTCTCACTCTAGTTGTCCAGGATGGAGTGCAATGGCGCAATTATGACTCACTGCAGCCTCAACCTCCTGGGCTCAAGTGATCCTCCCACCTCAGCCTCCCGAGTAGCAGAGACTACAGGTGTGTACCACTACACCAGTTAATTTTTTGTATTTTTTTGTAGAGTAGGGGGTTTTGCCATGTTGCTCAGGCTGATCTTGAACTCCTGGACTCAGGCAATATGCCCACCTCGGCCTCCCAAAGTGCTGGGATTACAGGTGTGAGCCACTCTTCCTGGCCTGCTTTAGGAAGGGGGAGGAGATAAGAAAGGCATATAAGTAACAAAATCATCTATGAGGTGCTCATTTTTAAAACTGGAGGATGGGTCCATGGGGGTTCATTATATTATTCTCTCAATTTTTTTTTTTTGAGACAGGGTCTCGATCTGTAACCTAGGTTAGGCTAGAGTGCAGTGCCATGACCATGGCTCACTGTAGCCTCGACATCCTGAGCTTGAGTGATCCTCCCACCTCAGCCTTGTAAGTAGCTGGGACTACAGGAATTGAACACCATGCTCGGCTAATTTTTTAATTTATTTTCTGTAGCGATGGTGTCTCACTATAATGCCCAGGTTGGTCTTGAACTCCTGGGCTCAAGCAATACTCCTGCTTCAGCCTCTGAAAGTGCTGGGATTACAGGTGTGAGTCACCCTGCCTAGCCAATTTTCTGGTATTTAAAAACAAAGCAAAACATTGGAGGTGGACGAGATAACTAGTTAATTGAAGGTTAATTTGCCAAAGGACTGTCAGGTAAAGTTTGATGAAAGAAAAGAAGTGTCATTTTGAGTTTTAATTTTCCAATAAGTTACTCTTTTCACTTACTCTCATTATTGGACTCCTGATCTTTACAGGATTCTAAAGCTCTGTTATGGAATACGTGGAACTAGAACTCCCATACAAAAATAGTCACTCCTTCACAGTAATCACTCTCTACAATCAGAAGGCCAGGACCCGTGGAGGACCCAGTGTATCCTTAACTTTAATATAGCTGAAAGCAAACAGAAAGACGCAGCCTTCTCCTTCTGAAAATAAGGCACACAAGACACGTGAAGTTACTTTTCTTACCTTGCATTTTCTTTTGGAGTAAGAGTGACATCTCCATCAGACGCAATGTCAATCTCACAGTGCTCAGGCTGAATTCCTATGCCAAAAAGCTGGATATCTTGAGAAGTATCTGCACCCACTCTGGTGTGATCCTAGTAAAAGATTATTAAAGAAAAACTCACACTTATGAGTAACTCAGCAAAAATTTATCACAGTCAGTTTGAATAACTCATCAACTTATGCACAAAAATATTAAACGAATCCTGCCAGAGATGTTAAATATCTTAAGCATTAAAAGTAAAAAGCTTACCCTTAATATGCCAAATTAAAAAATGTTTAAACACTACCAAAAAAAAATCCCCAATTGACAATGATTAGTTGTTGTTTTTAACATAGGAAATTGGACTTGACAGTAGAATACTTTGAGTTTCAGTTTTGACTTGACCACGGGCAAGCCATTTCACTCTCTGAGCCTCAATTTCTTTGTTGGCAAAACCAGGATAATATTATCCATTTCACCTACTTACATTTCTTTTAGGATCATCTGAGTTAACAGTGAAAGTGTTTTGAAAACAGTTACATAAATTTAAGAACCATTAAAAAGCATTTCATTGAGAGTCATATTTTAAAATATCCAACTTTGAAAATGCTAAAAATGTTGGATTTCTAATACTGATATGACATACAGCATGGCTGCCTGTGGGGCACACCATGAATAAACTTGTGGTTTTTTTTGTTTTGTTTTGTTTTGTTTTGACATGCTGTCTCACTCTGTCACCCAGGCTGGAGAGCAGTGGTGCGATCTCAGCTCATTGCAACCTCCGCCTCCTGGGTTCAAGTGATTCTCTTGCCTCAGCCTCCCGAGTAGCTGGGATTACAGGTATGCGCCACCAGGTCCGGCTAATTTTTATTTTTAGTACAGACAGGGGTTTCACCACGTTTGCCAGCCTGGTCTTGAACTCCTGACTTCAAGTGATCCTCCCACCTTGGCCTCCCAAAGTTCTGGGATTACTGGCGTGAGACTGACAACATTTTAAACTACAAATATAAACATAAACCCTTAGCCCTCAGGGCTATGATATCATTACATGTCTCATAGACTCCGGAAAACTCGACCAATACATGTGTGATAAAATGAGAGAGCAAAGGCAAACGACGTGTTCACGTTTCTATTAAAGTGGTTTTGACTTCATAGGCCTCCTGAAAGGTTCTCAGAGACCCCAGATCACACTTTTAGAACCGCTTGCTTACACTGCAAAGTGAGAAACAGGACATCTGATTGACACGGATAGCATCCAATACAGTAAATACACCACACCTGGCCTCATGTGATTTTAAGTACCCGAACCTCAGACATATGAGGACTGTGACTATTGGTGATTCAGTCACTGCTTGTCCCATTTTTTTTTTACTATTGCTCTTAAAATAGTTTAATAACTATAATACTACTTCCCTATTTGACAGAGAAAGTATAAGGATTGGTCTTTCAAAATTAAGATTTCAGAGACAATTCCTTACCCCTACTCATTGTCTAAATGAACAAATCCTAAGTTTGTTGGGGGATTCTCAATAACTCAGGGGCTATTTGTACCATATTTATGTCTCTAGGAAAAGTAGAAGGGAAAGGATCACAGAAGACTGAGGCTCCTTGCTTCAGTTTTGGCTTATTCTCCATTGCATTTTATATATTTACTAGGCAGATCAGAATCCTTAACAAGGTGCCTCACTGTTCACGAGTGGGCAATACCTCTGCATTTAGAGATTTAGGTGTGTGGACTGCATATGTAAGCTGCCTTCAAGTCCCCAGGTCCCCAGTCCTTGAAAGTTTGTTTCTATAACTCAGAAAGTGTATGTATGTGTGAGATTAAAAATGCCCTGATGGTTGGCTGAATGCCTTATGTCAGTCACGGTGTCCTAAATCCATGTCAATCAGATATCTTAATTTCTCACTTTGCAGAGTAAGCAAGCAGTTCTAAAAATGTGATCTGAGAACCCCTGGGGTCTCTGAGAACCTTTCAGGAGGTCTATGAGGTCAAAACTACTTTAATAGAAACATGAACATGTTGTTTGCCTTTGCTCTCTCATTTTATCATGCATGTAATTGGTGGGGTTTTCCAGAGTCTCTGAGACATGTAATGATGTTACAGCCTTGAGGGCTAAGGGTTGTACCTTTATGTTTGTAGTTTAAAATGTTCTCAGTCTTAGCATCCAATACAGTAAACACAGATATAACCCAGATATATGAAAGTTCTTTGGAGTCCTTAATAGTTTTTAAGAGTGTAAATGGGTTCTGAAGTCAGAAAATTTGAGAACTGCTACAGTAAAAGCTATCCAACATAGCATGTCCTGCAACCACAGTGGCAACAGGGCGGCCCCATCCCACCTCTACACTTGAAGGGTGATTATGGGACCAAAAGTTATTTCCTGAGGATGTAGGTTTACAAGGGATAGACCTAGAAGAACACTGTTGTCCATTTAATCTAGGACGAGGGTCTGCTTTAGGCTTGTGTTGATCTTGAGATCTTGGAATTACTCAGAAGCATAACTAAGAACCTCTAGAGCTTCTCGGGAGCTTTGTGGAAGAACACAGATATTCCCAGAATCCTCACCATCTCACACCTAGAGCCTTCTCATATAGCTAGGCATCACCTCCACACCTAGTGTTGCCCACTTGTGCCCCTCTGAGACTGGACTCACAGGAGATCAGCCCCAACTGCACAGCCCCAGATGATACAAAATAGCTGTTTTTCCTTCTTAGTGGGGATCTGAGGGTACTATCCATCTTAGTTTTATTGAGGGCTAAGCTGGATACAAAAAGCAACATCACAGAGACAGGCTTCCAGATTCAACTAGGAACTATACAGGAATGAATCTTGATTGCAACTATGTATTTATATGTTCTCCTACCTTTAGATAATAAACCAGAAGTTCATTAAGAGCAGGGTCTGCATTCAGATTGACTAAGTAGCATTTGTCATCCCCCACCTTGATACCAGACATCTCCAGGGAAATCCCCATGCTTTCAAGTTGTCGTTGTCTTTCCTGTGCACAAGAACAGACAAAAGAAGGAAACTCTATTTGTTGTTCTATTCATAAGATGTATCCACGGAAAGAGTAAGTCACTGTTTCTGGGGACAGTGCCAATGGGATTACACATGCTGCTCTGCTCAACCACATTAACAGAGAGCCTACAGTGCACGACATCTTGTGGCAGGCATGATAGGGGCACCAAGGATGAACCAGACACCATTTTGGCTCTTAAGGAGCTTAGAGTCTAGTAGAGGAGACAAGACCACATAACTAGAGCACAAAAGAGGAGAGTGTTGTGCTACTGGAAGGGTACAAAATGCCAGGGGCTTCCAAGAAGAGAGATCATGATGGGTTAAGAGACCAAGAAAGGCTGGAGAAAGAGAATATATTTGAGATAGTTCTTGAAGCATAAGAAGAATTTCAACAGAAATATAAGGATAGGGTGTTCTTGGGGCAGGGCATACGGAAGCACAGTAATGAAAGGTTCTGGACATACTAGACGATTTCAGGGGCCAAGAACCCCTGGCAAATATGGGAAAGCAGTGGGAGTTGAGGCTGGAAGAGAAGGTTGGGTCTCTACTGCGGAAAGCCTTGTATTCATTCATTCATTCATTCATTCATTCATTCAAGATATATTTATTAGAGTCTACAACGTAGTAGGTATTGATCTTGGGCTGGGAGTACAGCACTGAACCCAATAAAGTCCCATCTTTCATGACAAGTTATATTCTGGTGGGAGGAGACAGGCCATAAGAAAACAGTTAAGTCAATATAGTACACAGAATTTCCAGTGGTGTTAAGTACTATGGAGAAACATAAAGCAATGTTAAGCGGGGTAGTGAGGTAGTGAGTGAGGAGTAGGGGTATGTGTGGGTGTGAATGATATCTATAAGAAATATATTAGCAGAAGGCTGGACTGGGTTCCAGTAACTGCTGTTAAGCTACGTGATCGGGACGGTCCAATATTTCCAAATGATCAATAAGATTAAAAATGTTCGTGAAATACATAATGTAGAGAAATTCATAATGCACACAACTCCGAGAAATAGTACTTCCTTTATATTTTAACTTAAGTAAAGGTTAAAATATAAACATACAGCATTTTCTAACAAGCCCAAATAATCAAATATATTGAAAAAATTATGATATGCTATATGTTACAAATTCTCTGTCAATTAGGTAGCCTCTTGGGAAGCCAAGGCGGGTGGATCCCGAGGTCAGGAGTTCAAGACCAGCCTGGCCAATGTGGCGAATCCCTGTCTCTACTAAAAAAATACAAAAATTAGCCAGGTGTGGTAGCACACACCTATAGTCCTAGCTACTTGGGAGGCTGAGGCAGGAGAATAGCTTGAACCTGAGAGGCGGAGGTTGCAGTGAGCCAAGATTGCGCCACTACATTCCAGCCTGGGTGACAAAGCAAGGCTCCATCTCAATAAATAAATAAAACAAAATAAAATAAAATAAAATAAAAATCAGGTAGCCTCATGCTTTGCCAGGTGATCTAAAAATCACAAAACAAGGTTGGGCACAGTGGCTCACACCTGTAATCCTAGCACTTTGGGAGGCCAAGGTGAGCTCAGGGGTTTGAGGTCAGCCTGGGCAACACAGTGAAACCCCATCTCTACTCAAGTACAAAAATAATTAGCCAGGAGTGGTGGTGCAAGCCTCTAGTCACAGTTACTCAGGAGGCTGAGGCAGAAGAATTACTTGTACCCAGGAGGTGGAGGTTGCAGTGAACCGAGATTGCGCCACTGCACTCCAGCCTGGGTGACAGAGTGAGACTCTGTCTGCAGAAAAAAAAAAAAAATTCACAAAACAGACTTTCGCTTAAATGTGACGAGCAGGAAATATGAATGACATTTTCTGTAACCATGCTTGTTCAATTTTAGTGCTATCTAACACGTCTAGCAAACACATGGGCCAAATTGTACGCTGATAAAAAGACATGACGTCAGTGTCTCAAAGTGATCTTTGCTGGGCCAGGCACAGTGGCTCACGCCTGTAACCCCACCACTCTGGGAGGCTGAGACCAGAGTGTATGAGACCAGTTGAGCTCAGGAGTTTGAGACCAGACCAGGCAACAAAATAAGACCCCAGCTCTACAAAAAAATAGATAAAATTAGCTGGGCATGGTAGCACATGCCTGTGGTCCCAGCTACTTTGGGGGCTGAGGCAGGAGAATCACTTGAGCCCAGGATGTTGAGGCTGCAAAAGAGCTGTGATTGAGCTGCTGTACTCCAGCCTGGGTGACAGACGGAGACCCTGTCTCAACAACAACAACAACAAAAAGTGATCTTTGCAATCTCTGGTTCAGCAGAAAAGGGCCCTTAGAAGACCTTCCGAGGCCGGGCGCAGTGGCTCATGCCTGTAATCCCAGCACTTTGGGAGGCTGAGGTGGGCAGATCACCTGAGGTCAGGAGTTTGAGACCAGCCTGGCCAACATGGTGAAACCGCATCTCTACTAAAAATATAAAAATGAGCCGGGCATGGTAGTAGGCACCTGTAATCCCAGCTACTGGGGAGGCTAAGGCATGTGAACTGCTTGAGCCCAGGAGGCGAAGGTTGCAGTGAGTCAAGATCATGCCACTGCACCCCAGCCTGGGCGACAGAGTGAGACTCTGCCAAAAAAAAAAAAAGACTTTCTGAAGATGACAGGAAACTACACAGAAAAGACAATAAATGAAAAAGAATCCCAATATTTTAGGGCTAAATTATCAAGCTACCTGTGCGATCTCCTCTGTTTTCCTCAGCTTCTCTTCCCAAGTCACTGTTAGTTCTTTTATCAGCTTTTCAGACTCTTCGAGCTTCTCCTTCAGTTCTGGGGCCTTCATGGCCTTTAAAGTGAAACCAGAGATATCTGATGTTCAAAATTTTTCCATTATGTACAAGACAATCAGTTACTGTCCCTCTTAAGCAGTTATCAATAGTCTGTTGGAAAAAATTAAGTTATATGCTGTTGGGGTGGGTTTTTAACCTTTATTAATCAAACAAATGTAAGAGAACATGGCTGGCTCCCTGAAAAAGAAACACCAGTGTTCTGAATGAAAATGAAACAAATCATTAGAGTCATTTTATCCATCATACTTAAATTTCACATTTAAAGCCCTAAAAGATGCTAACGTTCAACTTTGAAATAGATAAGCAGGAAAAATATTACTTAAGCAGATTTCTTTTTCAGTAAGACAGAGGTTAATACTCATCATCAATAAATGAATTCCAGTTAAATTAATCTGCAAGAAAAGGTAAAGACTTCTCGTGTATTTTAAATTTTGAATCTGGGCCTTTAGACTACCTTTCTCCACTGATGGTCATACGTTTTGCTTATTTATCATTATCATTCACACAGAAGCAGCACAGCTGGCTAAAAGGGCAGTGGTTTCCCTTCTAGTTTGTTCAGGGAGAGTAACTAAGAGGTTTCAATACAGATATTTGCAGCTTAACAAAATTTTGAGGGGAGAGGCCTTTACTTGTCAATAATGTGCTTTGACACCTTAAAGTAACATGAGCCTCTAAAGAGTAAAATTCTATGAACAAGAAAGATGGCAGAGCTTGGACAAGAAGCTGGGATGTGATGATGTGAAAGCTAGCTGAGTATGCCTGAGGCTCATGGTATTAACAGAGCCTGACAGTGGCATTTAGTGCTGAGTACAGTTGGACATATATGAAAATTATAGGCCAGGCCAATGGCTCCTGCCTGTAACCCCAACGCTTTGGGAGGCTGAGGTGGGTGGATCACTTGAGACCAGCCTGGCTAACATGGCGAAACACTGTCTCTATTAAAAATACAAAAAAAATTTGTTGGGTGTAATGGCGCATACCTGTCTATAATCCTAGCTACCTGGGAGGCTGGGGCAAAAGAATCACTTGAACCCAGGAGGTGGAGGTTGCAGTGAGCCAAGATGGCACCGCTGCACTCCGGCCTGAGCAACAGAGTGAGACTCTGTCCACACCCATCCCCTGCCCAGAAAAATAAAGAAACAGAAAAAGAAAATTCTAGGTGGAGCTATGTGGCTCTTCTTTTGTTTCCTTTGGCCAGGTATTGCTTGAGCCATCTGGCCGAGATTATATGGTCACAGTAGAAATGCAAATAAGTAGATAATCCACCTATAAATACATTGCAGAACCATTATACTTTCCCCCTAGCGTCATGACTATTTTCAAGATTTATCAGCATTTTTATTTTTCTGATGTTTTGCTACCCTTCTTGCCATCTATCTAAAATTTATACTTAATGTACTGAATGATTATAAATAATAATAAAAATCAGCAACATTTATTGAGCATTACTATGTGCAAGGTATTGTGGTAAGTGCTTTCTAGTATCAATGTTAGGCTAGGGATTGGGGATAAAAAAATTAATAAAACGCAGCATCTTGTACTTTAAGAGCCACAGCCTGGAAGAAGAGAAAGATATATAAACAAACAATTACAAAGCAATGCCAAGATCACCAATTAATAGAGTATTCAGACTCCTGGCTTCACCTTTTTGTTTGTTTTTTCAGTCTTCTATTGAATACTTTTTGATGAAATATGCTGATGGATAAAAGTATTTACATAGTGCTTGACATGTAAATGTTCCATAAATAATGGCCATTAACTGTGTTTTTCTTTCTTTTTTTCTTACAACTTAATACCCTCCCAACTACAGTGGGGTCAGAAGAGAGTGGTGAAGGAATGTGAACTTAGAAGTGTCAGATACACTCCCAAGTCCTGGCATGTGGAACCCTGTGACTTAAACTAAGGCACTTGGCCTCCAAAGCTGTCCTCTTACATATTTCAAATAAGACACTGCCTTGCCCAATAATTTGTAAAAAGCAACACCTATTTGGAAGAATATCATTATTAAAGTTTGAGTAAAGCCAAAGAAAGAAGATAACAATGTAAAAAGATTTTGTTTCTTGTCAGGGCCTGATATAAATGGAAAAGTCAAAGATTTCTGAATTATTCCTAATGTTTAATTATCTTTGATCACGCTGTTTCCATGGCTTAACAAGGAGATGATACCTAACTAAATTCTCTGAAAACTGCAAGGCCCTGTGGAAATAATACTTTATAATGTTAATATAAACAACATACTTTCCCACTGAAAGTTCAAAGGCCAACTGATTTACTGAAGTAAATGATCAGGTAGTAGCAGGAATTATCTCTTATTTGTTTGTTTCCATGACTATAAGTTCCTAGGACAGAAGTCTTGTATTACTCATGCTGGTCTTCACAATGCTTAGCATTTGGCAGATGCCAACAAACAATGAAGTGCTGAACCACATTGAGATGATATATTAGTCCGTTCTCACATTGCTATAAAGAAATACCTGAGACTGGGTAATTTATAAAGAAAAGGGGTTTAATTGGCTCATGGTTCCACAGGCTGTATGAAAAGCATGGCTGGGAAGAGGCCTCAGGAAACTTACAGTCATGGTGGAAGGGGAAGCAGGCACATCCTACATGACGAGCAGGAGGAAGGGAGTGAAAGAGGAGGTGGCACACACTTTTAAACAGCCAGATCTGGTGAGAACTCACTATCACGAGAACAGCACGGGGGAAGTTCACCCCCATGATCCAATCACCTCCTACCAGGCCCCTCTTCCAACACTGGTGATTACAATTCGACATGAGATTCGGGTGGGGACACAAATCCAAACCGTATCAGATGACCTACAACTGCAAATGAGCACACCTTTGCCAGTCAATCCCGCAAGCCAGGGAACTTTACCAGCAGGGAGCACCAGGCTGCTTTTACCTCTGCCTGAGAGAGCTGCTCTCTCAGTTTCTCGACTTCCTCCCGCAGTTCTCGGATCACTTTTGCGTTGGGGTCCTCATTCACAACAGCATGGTTCACAATCCTTTTTGCTCGGTCTGCATATCTTAATGTGGAGAGGGTCTCTTCATAGTTGTCTGCGGCTGGGCTGATTGTGGCTATCATAGAGGTTTGGCTGTTGCCCCCCAAATTGTCCTGCCAAGTATTTCAAACAGCATCTTAGGAAGCCCATTCCATGGACAACACATACGATAAAAGCACTAAATGTGTTATGTATGACATTATTCTCTATGAAGGAAACATTATGTGGAAATGGACTTGCATTTCACAAATAATGTCAAGACAAGATGAAATGTGTCCTCTCCATATTCAAGCAATGAATAATGCCTGTCAAACGGCATTCAAATGGAATAAAAAGGAGTAGAAAATAGTTTTCATTCTGTGTTCCTAGGAATTAGAATAACTGTCATCAGGAGAGTTCTTTAGGTATTTGGTAAGCTTTGTACACACCTTTACTCTGTCACATCTGGAATAGCCAACTTTTAGTTGGAAAAGAACACCAGAGCAATGTATTACCTTAAGCAGCCAAGTGAGGACTGAATCTCGGTAAGGCACAAATTTGTTTTTACCCTTGCCAGCTGCCTGGTCAGCCAGTGATGATATAACCAACCCCAAGGTTGTAAGAGATCTGTCAAGAAAAAATGAAAAATTGGTTTTATGGAATGTTTATTTGGTTTAAGTATAAAATATGCAGAACAATAAAGCTACAGAGTTAATATAATCAAGTCTCTACTAATCTGTCAAGAAGCTGGGGGAGGAGGCCAGGTGTTGGTGGTTCACACCCGTAATCCCAGCACTTTGGGAGGCCAGGGGTTTGACACCAGCCTGGCCAACATGGTGAAACTCTATCTCTACTAAAAATACAAAAACTAGCTGGGTGTGGTGGCAGGTGCCTGCAATCCCAGCTACTTGGGAGGCTGAGACAGGAGAATCGCTTGAACCCAGGAGTTAGAGGTTTTAGTGAGCCGAGATTACACCACTGCACTGCAGTCTGGGCGACAGAGTGAGACACTTTCAAAAAAACAAAAACAAAGAAACCCCACAAAAACCAAAATATCACAAAGAGAAAGTGCTTTGTAAATGGTTTAAAAAGTTAAATGCAGCCAGGCATGGTGGCTCACGCCTGTAATCCCAGCACTTTGGGAGGCCGAGGCAGGCGGATCATGAGGTCAGGGGTCAGGAGATCAAGACCATCCCAGCCAACATGGTGAAACCCCATCTCTACTAAAAATACAAAAGTTAGCCAGGCACGGTGGCGTGCGCCTATAGTCCCAGCTATTTGGGAGGCTTAGGCAGGAAAATTGCTTGAACCCGGGAGGCGGAGGCTGCAGTGAGTCAAGATTGCGCCACTGTATTCCAGCCTGGGCGACAGAGCAAGACTCTATCTCAAAAAAATAGTTAAATGCTACTGCAAATAACAAAGAAGGACACAAAATAGCAAGTGAAAGACTAGACAGCTTTCTTTACTGTTAACAATAGATTTCCATCAAACAAGCTGAAAGGAAAGAAGCCTATTTCCCACAAAACATAATTCCCCAAAGACAAGTCACTGAAAAGTCCCCGAAATACAAGGCTAACTCAAGATTCAGAAAATGAGCAAGAATTCATTTGATCAGAATGGCTGTTAGAATTTTAATAACAGCCATTACCACAGAGTGGCATAAATACGTACATCTTCTTAAGTGAAATAAGTCAAAAAAATTAAAAATAAAATTAAAATTAAAGGAACAAGTCAGACGCAGAAAAACAAATGCTGCATGTTCTTACTCGTAAGTGGAAGCTAAATAATGTGTACTCATGGACACAGAGACTGAAATGGACAATGGGGACCTGGAGGGTGAGGGAGTGGAAGGGGAGAGGATGACAAGAACCTTAATTTTTTTTTTTTTTTGAGACAGAGTCTCTCTCTCTCACCCAGGCTAGAGTTCAGAGGCATGATTTTGGCTCAATGCAACCTACACCTCCCGGGTTCAAGTGATTCTCCTGCCTCAGCCTCCCGAGTAGCTGGGATTACAGGCACCTACCACCACATCTGGCTGATTTTTGTATTTTTAGTAGAGATGGAGTTTCACAATGTTGCCCAGGCTGGTCTTGAACTCCTGATCTCAGGTGACCGTGGAGTCCCAAAGTGTCAGGATTACAGGTGTGAGCCACTGTGCACAGCCAAGAAGCTTAATTAATACTTAATGAGTACAATGTATGTTATTCAGGTGATGGATACCTTAAAAGCCTTGACTTGACCACTGCACAATCTGTGCATGTAACAAAATTGCACTTGTACCCCATACATTTATACAAAAAAGTGTATCATATTTGACAGATTTAAAGGTTAAACAAATTTAACCCGAGAGAAATGAAAACATAAGTCTACACAAAAACTTGTACATGAATATTCAAAGCAGCTTTATCCACAAAAGTCAAAATGTGGAAATGACCCCACGCCCATTGAATGCTGAAGTGATGAATAAAATCTGGTATACACACACAATGGAATATTATTTGACCATAAAAGAGAATTAAGTTCAGATACATGTATTACAACAACTACAACACGGATGAACCTTGGCAAATTATTTTACGTGAAAGAAGCCAAACACAAAAGGCCATTGTCCTGGGTTAAACGGTATTCATGTCCAGCAGACCCTCAGAATGGGACCCTATTTGGAAAAAGGGTCCTTGCAGATGTAATCAGTGAAGATGAGATCATACGGGATTAGGGAAGGCCCTAATCTAATGAGTGATGTCCTTATAAGAAGGTCATATAAAGATACCCAGGGGAGATGGTCACGTGAAGATGCAGGCAGAGACTGGAGTGATGCACCTATAAGCCAGGGAACGCCGAGGATTGCTGGCCCTACAGAAACAAGGGGAGAGGCACGGGACAGATTCTCCCTCTGACCCCCGAAGAAGGAACAAACCCAGCTGACCCCTTGATTTCAGACTTCTGGCCTGCAGAACTGTGAGAAATAAATTTCTGTTGTTTTAAGCTACTCAGTTTGTGGTAATCTGTTACAGTAGCAATAGGAAGCTAACACAGCCATACACTGTATGATTCCATTTATATGAAATATCTAGAATAGGCAAATCTATAGAGATGGATGTAGTGGTTGACTAGGGCTGTGGGTGGGGGTAAAAGGGAATGATTTCGGTACAAGGTTTCTTTTGGGTATGATGAAAATGTTTTAAAATGAGATTGTAGTGATGGCAGTACAACTCTGAATATATTAACGCTACTGAATTGAACACTTTAAAATGGCGAACTATACTGTATGTGAGTTACTTCTTAATACAGCTGTTTTAAAAAATCAAATACGTTCAATCACTCCTCCAAAGGAACAATTTTTTGAAAAAAATTATGTGATACTAGAGTCAAGTAGGAGTTCAATATAAGGTAAAAACACATTTCTGCTTTAATATAGAATATAGGGCATTTTGCAACTACTGTTATTTTTGATTGGAAACAATTCTTTCAACTATCCCAGATATTTTACTATCTATGTATGGCAGATATTATTTTAATTTACACAAGCTCTAAAGAGTTCAGTGACTTAAACGTCAATATTGGTAACTTTATGGTTGACAGTGGCCTTTCACGTGAAAATACATTTTGGAGATGACATGGACTTATCCATCACCGAGAGAAGACTTTCCTCTGCCTTGTCGCAACTACTTACAATTTCTACTTTGACAGTGTAAGGGGGAAACACAGAAAGTTTCTGGTACTCCTAAATGTAGAAACATGAAATCTGAATAGCACTTTTAGAGAAAAAAGGAAATGATACAGTGTCATCAACGTCCATCGTACGTCTTGTCTGCAAGCTGACTGAAGGGAGCCAGAATATGGATTATTTTAAGCTAGAGGCCATTGAGAACCAGCAGACTCAGGAAAAGCTCTAAAATCAGGGCATTAATTTTCCTTTTGTAAAGGACATTTCCATTTGTAGAGGTGTCTCCCTCTCTAGCACCAAGAAGGGGAGTACTGTTAACAACTCTTCAAGGTGGGGAAGTGACAGAAACCTGTGTAACAAACCTCTCTAGACAACTCTTGTTCACCATACTTTTCCTGGTCACCTTCCCATAATCTGCCTCCCCCATCCAGAGGCCCAAAACCCCTTTTCCTTTTTTTTTTTTTTTTTTTTTTTTAAACACAAGTCTCACTTTGTTGCCCAGGCACTGGCATGATCATGGCTCACTGCAGCCTCAACCTCCCAGGCTCAAGCGATCCTCCCACCTCATTCTCCTGAGTAGCTGGAACTACAGGCGCATGCCACCACACCTGGCTAACGTTTTGTAGAGATGGAGCCTCACTTTGTTGCCCAGGCTGGTCTTGAACTACTGGGCTCAAGGGATCCTCCTGCCTTGGCCTCCCAAAGTGCTGGGATTACAGGTGTGAGCCACCATGCCCAGTCATATGCCCAAGTTATAATCACCACTTTGGGTTATTCATCTCTGGGTGCTCCCAGGTGTAAGCAAGACACATATGCTAATAAAAATCTAGTTGCTTTTCTCTTGTGAATCTGTCTTTGGCCAGTCTAATTTACACGGCAAATAGAGAAAAAGTATTTTTTCTCCCCTACATCAGTATAGCATGTAAGCAGCAGCATCAGAGGGGTGGAGCTGTATGGAAGGGGTTATATGACTCCAATTCCCATGTATATTTTGCTCTGTAACTCATCCAGTTAGAGAAGTATATCATTAGTAGAAGCTGCCCCTTTTATCTAACAGTATGCACACATTCAAAACAAGAACTCTATATAAATCTATTACCGTCCCCTTGGAACAGAAAGAAAATAACTGCAGGGTGAGTGGGACTCAATAGCAAGTGAGAGATAATCAGGTCACTCGGGGATGAGGAGCCCATGCTATCCTTGTCATCTATGTTCTACTCAGAAGCAATGATGCAGGGGCTTCTGGAATCCCAAAACCTGTTAGAAAGTTCAACGTCTGAAAGGTGAATCACAGGCTTATATGTCTGTTTGTGTCTATACACACACATATATGTAAGTACATGTATGTGTGTGTAAGTACATGTATGTGTGTTTATATATATATACACACAGGTAAGCATATGTGTGTGTGTATATATATACACTTATACATATATAATTTTTTTTTCTTTGAGATAGGGTCTTGCTCTGTCACCCAGGCTGGAGAGCAGTGGTACAATCCTGCCTCACTGAAGCCTTGACCTCCCACGATCAAGTGATCCTCCCACCTCAGCCCCCTCAAGTAGCCGAGACCACAGGTGTGCGCCACCACACCTGGATAATTTTTTAAATTTTTTGTAGAGATGGGGTCTGGCTATGTTGCCCAGGCTGATCTCAAACACCTGGGCTTAAGTGATCCTCCCACCTCAGCCTCCCAAAGTGTTGGGATTATAGGCATGAGCCACTGAGCCTGGCCAGGGTTACATATTTTTATGAATTATTTTATTCTCAGGGAACTTAAAAATATAATAAAACCACTAAGAATTGGTCCTGCTAATACTGTCTTCTCAAGCTGGAGGCCAGCAGGCAGCCTGTTGGCCTCACAGATATACAGACCAAGGGAACAGTTGTTTGCCAATTTTAGTGGAAAAATAAGTTATTCCAGGAATCTTTCTGATTCTACTAAAGCACAGCTCCTGAAGTTGGATATAATAAGGAAGATTCCAATCTTTAAATCTCTCACCAAAAGTTCTTAGGCAGGGGTGAGAAGGGCCTGACTGGAGAGGAAGTAAGTCTTAAGCTAGGAGATGACATTTATAAAAGGACAGTCATGTTTTAAGATAGAATTAAAAAAAAAAAACTAACATAATGAAGAACTCAGGATAGAAAAAGTAAAAGAAAGTTGGGAGGGTCAAAAGCAAAATAAAAGCCACTCCAATAAATATAATCAGTGAGAAAAAACTGAGTTATAATTCAACTTTTTTTTTTTTTCTTTTCTGCACCTTCCCCTAACCTGCACCATTTCCCCTGAAACTCTGACCATTAGATTTCTTTCCTTGGGAGTGGATATGATGTATGTGTTATCTGTATTGTATAGCACGGATTTCAAATATTATTTTACTTATTAGTCCAATAACCAGGTCTAAGATCATACATATAATACTTATTAAACTTTACTGGAGTTATTTGTGTAGCTATTTCTCTGCCTTTCTATTTAGATTATGATTACCTTGAAGGCAGACAGTGTAATTTGCCATACACATTCCTCCATGCAATTACTGTGCTTGGTTTATGACTAAAAGCACTCAGTAACTATCTGCAGAGTTAATCTGAATCTAGATCCAGTGAAGACCAAAACATGGACCTCTGTTTAAAAAGGACTAATTCAATGATGGTTTTGGAAAACACATCGAGTGCTATTTGCTAACAGAACACTGGTTTTCCTGGAAGCAATGTGCTGGGCTAAAAACTCTATTTTCCAAATGCCTCTGCTGCTTTGGGTAGCCATTAAACACAGTTCTGGCCAAGGAGATGTAGGTAAACATTACTGGGTGGGGCTTCCAAGAAAACTGTTGTTCTCCTGATAAAAGAAGGTACAAATTCAGCTGACAGAAGCCTGTGGTTTTTTGCCCTTCCTCCTTTTTCCCTCTTCCAGTTTGTACCACAGATACGGATACAATGTTTGGAATGGTATAGCCATCTTGAGATCATGAGGATGACATGAACACACATTAAAGTTAGTACAGCTGTGTGCATTTCTAAGGTGCTGTACCAGCCTCTGGACTTCTTGTTAAATGAGAAAAATTAACTCACGTCATTGTCACTGTAGCTGGTTTCTGTTGCCTAGAGCAGAATGCAATCCCTGGCTTTGAAATAATTAGTTGAGGCTGGGCGCAGTGGCTCACACCTGTAATCCCAGCACCTTTGGAGGTTGAGGTAGGCAGATCACCTGAGGTCAGGAGTTTGAGACCAGCCTGACCAACATGGTAAAACCCTGTCTCTACTAAAAACACAAAAATTAGCTGAGCGTGGTGGTGCACACCTATAATCCCAGCTACTTGGGAGGCTGAGGCAGGAGAATCACTTTGAACCCAGGAGATAGAGGTTGGAAGTGAGCCGAGATCGTGCCACTACACTACAGCCTGGGTGACAGAGTGAGACTCCACCTCAAAAAAAAAAAAAAAAAAAAAAAGGAAATAATTAGTTGAAAGATTGATGAAATAAGTGGATTTGAGTTTAGCGTTCTCCCCAGTAAGTCCTCACTCGTAACAGTAAAGGAGAAATGGAAAAGAATATGGATGGCAAATTATGAGGAAAGGACAATGCCATCACATGACAGGTGAGCAGAGAAAATGGTGATAGCCACAGTATCAGCCTCATTCCCTTTCAAATTGTTTTCCAGTGGTTAATGCCAATCATTAAACTCAATGTTCATCTAACGCATATCATTCCCAATCTCATTTCCATTTCAACCATTGTGGTAGAACAATAGAGTACACCCTGACATTTCTGAAAATGTTAGTGTATACTTTAAAATGTTACTGCATACTTTATTGTTCTAAAGATCTTAATATATGTTAAACCTAGAATTCTGTCATCAAATAAGTTTGGGGAATGACAAGCCAAAGTTCTATCCAATTTATTATTGCAGGATGTCTCTGAGCTTTTAGCACTGTGAATCTCCAAAGAAAGGTTTTATAATTATTCTTTCTCAAAATAACTTGTCCAAGGATTCGTTTCTTTCCAAGCCATCTGAGGAACTAGTGTTTGACAAAAATGCTTTAGGAAACCTTGGGTAACCCTATCAAATTCTTCCAACGATGCGGCTACTGTGTCCCAAGGAGTAAGAGTTTTGCTGTCCTTTATGGGTCTCTCATTTTAAATGCAAATATGTCTATCCAGGTTTTTAATTCACATGTATGGACTCTGTAATATAAAAGTCATAAATTAAGAAGGACACCCACCCTTGAGTAACGGACAGAAGTAAGCCATTTTATTTTTCTCCCTCGATACAAATTCATGTTTTGTTATTCAGGCAATACCTCTTTAGGGTGGGGCTTCTGTAAGAAAATGAACAAGAATCATGGAAAGTACTCAAGAAGAAAAAAAGGAAGACTGAGTGTATTAGTCCATTTTCATGCTGCTGATAAAGACATACCCAAGACTGGGTAATTTTTAAAGTAAAAGAGGTTTAATGGACTCACAGTTCCATGTGGCTGAGGAAGCCTCACAATCATGGCAGAAGGCAAAAGGCACGTCGGCGGCAGGCAAGAGAGAGAATGGGAACCAAGGAAAAGGGATTTCCCCTTATAGGCCGGGCGTGGTGGCTCAAGCCTGTAATCCCAGCACTTTGGGAGGCCGAGACGGGCGGATCACGAGGTCAGGAGATCGAGACCACCCTGGCTAACACGGTGAAACCCCGTCTCTACTAAAAAATACAAAAAAAAAAAAACTAGCCGGGCGAGGTGGCGGGCGCCTGTGGTCCCAGCTACTTGGGAGGCTGAGGCAGGAGAATGGCGTAAACCCAGGAGGCGGAGCTTGCAGTGAGCTTGAGATCCGGCCACTGCACTCCAGCCTGGGCGACAGAGTGAGACTCCATCTCAAAAACAACAACAACAACAACAAAAAAACCATCGGATCTTGTGAGACTTATTCATGACCACGAGAACAGTATGAGGGAAACCGCTCCCATGATTCAATTAACTTCCACTGGGTCCCTCCCACAACACGTGGTATTTATGAGAGCTACAATTCAAGATGAGATTTTGGTGGGGATACAGCCATACCATATCACCGAGTCAGGTGAAATACTAGAAATATCATGCTTATAAGTTATTCTATTATAACAAATTATACTGATACAATCCTAGAAGTAACATATATGAATTTCTCTAGAACAAGTGCTCAAGAGAACCCACTTTTGGAGATGTTAGCTTATTGATAAGATGTTAGCTTATTAACCACAGGAACTGAAATAGAAATGAGACTGGGAACTAGATAAACATTGTTTGCATTTAGTGACTGGCCATTACTGAATAAAATGGAACCATCCCATGTTCAGTGTCTGGGGGGATTAGAGAGGGCTCTATGATCTAACTGTGTTCTCAGCAGACTGCAGTGACAAGGAAAAGGCTTCCTCATTCCACCTTCACCAGACAGGTGGAACAGTAGACTGGCTTTTCAAATGTATCCCCCTGCAAAGATGGTCCACAGATGACCTATACCTCCTAAGCTCCGAACACTCCCTGGCAGCAGGCCACATAGTGTCTTAATGCTTTAATGAAAGGAGTAACATGTGCTTAAAGGTCTTAGAGCTTCAGGAGACACGAAGTTCCTAAATCCACAGCCCATTAAACAGACACTGATGTTTGTGTGAAGTCCCTGACAGGACTGCTTAAGAGGATTATTAATGCTCCATCCAAAGAAACGTAAGTGGGAGGCCGAGAGGAAAGCGTAAGAACATGTCAGAGATTTCTTTAGTTTTGGAACTCAACTTTTTTTTTTTCTGAGACAGCCTCCTGAGTAGCCGGGATTACAGTCACCCACTACCACGCCCAGCTGATTTTTGTATTTTTAGTAGAGACAAGGTTTCACCGTGTTAGTCAGGCTGGTCTTCAACTCCTGACCTCCAGCGATCCACCTGCCTCAGCCTCCCAAAATGCTGGGACTACAGGGGTGAGCCACTGCACCCAGCCAAGGCATACAAAATGTTTGCTGGGATTTTACTTATGTTACTCAATGTCTCTAAGCATCAGTTTCCTCATCTTTAAAATAAGATTAAAAATACATGTTATGAGCCTCCCAGAGTGTATGAAAATGCTCTGAAAAGTATAAAGAACCCTTAAAAAGGAAGATCATATCTCATAAACTAGTAAGGAATATACAAATCAATTTGTGAAAGAGACCATATATAAATAAGATGAGGCCAGAATCGCTGGCTCACACCTATAACCCTAGCACTTTGGGAGGCCAAGATGGGAAAATCGCTTGAGGCCAAGAGTTTAAGACCAGCCTGGCCAACATAGTGAGACCCCATCTCTTAAAAAAAAAAAAAAGGAAGAAAAGAAAAGAGAGTAAGATGTTGAGAGAATTCTATTCAATTCAACAAGTCATTATGAAAAAAGAGCCAGTTACTAAATGATCTAAATCACGTAATCACCAAGGCTTGGGGTAATCCAGTAAGGGCCACTACATAAATTCATGTCCAAAATTAAGGGGGCATTATTTACATTTACTCTGGGACAAAAGTATCATCCAGATGCTGCCTGGCAAACAGAATGCACAGCCACCCCCACAAGTGTAGCCACAGTGGCTGAGCCTGGGCTCAGAGACCAGCTGACTGCAACCATTCCCAAAATCCACACTTAGAACTTGGTGACCTGGGAGACATCATTAAACTGCGCTCTGTCTTGGTTTTCTCATCTGTAAAATGGGGATAACGGACCCATGCCTTGATGTTGATGTGACATTGCGTATGGAACATTCAGAATCGTGCCTGGCAGTAGCAAGAGCTCAATAAAGTTAGTGGTCATTCCACATCTAGGCCAGTCATACACATACACACACACACACACACACACACACACACACACACACACACACACTCTCTCTCTCTCTCTCTCTAAATTCCAATCAGTCTACAGACTTTCCAGTGTGATCCCACAAGCCCCACCGGCAGGCATGGCCCAGCACTTGCAAATGAATCTCCAGGAGGTATGGCAATCTTTTCTTTGATACCTGCTCCTTCACACTCCCATTTCTGCCTCCCCATCCTGGTTTCTGAACTCATTTTGGAATGCAGGGCTGCAGGGCCAGTCTGGAATCTTGCAATGCCTTGTCAGTTAATACAGCAAAATCCTTTGTTATCAGAGCAGGAGACAGAATGACTGGATGATTAACTTCCTATAGTAGCGGTCTTTCCCAGTGAGTACGGCTGTGTCCATCTGATAGAGGGGCCACTATTTTACTTCTAATTTTTAAACTTTTGTATACTAAAATAATAACGTGTTAACATCATCTTAAATGCAAGCTGTGCAAACACATTCCTGACTATATTTCCTCTTGTCACGTTCTGTCCTAAACGAAACCCTAAGTTATTACAGCTCAACAGAAAAAGATTACAAGTATACACTACTTTCTGCAAACTTGGAATCATGATAATGGTTATCCTGATTATAAAAAACAACAGCTATAACAATTAATATTTATTCACTGCATACTAAGTGCCAGGCATTTCTCTAAGCACATTATGGTCATTTTATCCCTAACAAATCTGTGAAGTAGGTACTATTATTATTATTATTATTATTTTGAGATGGAGTTTCACTCGTGTTGCCCAGGCTGGAATGCAGTGGCGCGATCTTGGCTCACTGCAACCTGTCTCAGGGTTCAAGTGATTCTCCTGCCTCAGCCTCCCGAGTAGCTGGGATTACAGGTGCCTGCCACCATGCCCAGCTAATTTTTTACATTTTTAGTACAGAAGGGGTTTCATCATATTATCCAGGCTGGTCTTGAATTCCTGACCTCAGGTGATCCACCCACCTCGGCCTCCCAAAATGTTAGGATTACAGGCGTGAGCCACTGCCCCCAACCTGCTTTTATTTTTAATTGACACACAATTGTGCATATTTATGAGGAACAGTGTGATATTTTGATACATGTATACAATGTATAATGATCAATTTAGGGTAATTAGTGTATCCATCACCTTAAACACTTATTTTTTGTGTGTGTTGGGAACACTGAAAATCCACTTTCCTAGCTATTTGAAAATACACAACAAATTGTCAATTATAGTCAACGTACAGTGCTAGGGAACACTAGAACTTATTTCTCCAATTTAGCTGTAATTTTGTATCCACTAATCAACCTCTCGTTATTCCCCCTGTCCTCCCCTTTCCAGGCCCTAGTAACCACCATTCTACTTTCTACTTCTATGATATCAACATTTTTTAGCTTCCACATACGTCAGAATATGGTATTTGTGCCATTTTTGAGCACTCTGTAGTTTTATTTAATTAAACCTTGTCATTTTTTTTGTTTTTTGAGACAGAGTCTTGCTCTGTTGCCCAGGCTGGAGTGCAGTGTGGAGCAATCTTGGCTCACTGCAAACTTTGCCTCCCAGATTCAAGTAATTCTCATCCCTCGGCCTCCCAAGCAGCTGGGATTACAGAGGTGTGCCACCATTACCAGCTAATTTTTGTTTTTTAGTAGAGACAGGGTAGAGATGGGTAGAAACAGGGTAGAGACTGAGTAGAGAAGGGGTTTCTTTTTTTTTTTTTTTTTTTGAGGCGGAGTCTCGCTCTGTCGCCTGGACTGGAGTGCAGTGGCCGGATCTCAGCTCACTGCAAGCTCCGCCTCCCGGGTTTACGCCATTCTCCTGCCTCAGCCTCCTGAGTAGCTGGGACTATAGGCGCCCGCCACTTCGCCCGGCTAGTTTTTGTATTTTTAGTAGAGATGGGGTTTCACCGTGTTAGCCAGGATGGTCTCGATCTCCTGACCTCGTGATCCGCCCGTCTCGGCCTCCCAAAGTGCTGGGATTACAGGCTTGAGCCACCGCGCCCGGCCGAGAAGGGGTTTCATCACGTTGCCTAGGCTAGTCTTTAACTCCTAGCCTCAACTGATCCACCCATGTTGACTTCCCAAAATGCTGGGATTACAGTCGTGAGCCACCATATCCAAACACAAACCTTATACATCTTTTTTTTTTTCTTTGAGATAAAGTCTCACTCTGTTGCCCAGGCTGGAGTGCAGTGGTGCAATCTTGGCTCACTGCAACCTCCACCTCCCAGATTCAAGCAATTCTCCTACATTAGTCTCCTGAGTAGCTGGGGTTACAGGTGTGCATGACTGTGCCTTTTTAGTAGAGATGGCGTTTTGCCATGCTGGCCAGGCTGGTCTCAAACTCCTGACCTCAGATGATCTTCCCGCCTTGGCTTCCCAAAGTGCTGGGATTATAGGCATGAGCCACCATGCCTGGCCAAAAACCTCATACATCTTAATAGACACAGGTTGTTGTTGTTGTTCTTCAAACCAGTTTACTAAAGCGATACAGACTTTAAACAACCTGTGCATCAGAACCATCTGACCCTCATAATGCAAGAAATCCCCCCAGAAGGAAATCACCCAGGCTGTTCCGGGACCACCTTACTTGTTAATGTTGCTGCCTTCTTTCAGTCGCTCTCCTGCAGCTCCTGTTTTAGATACTCTTTCGCTACCCGCCAGGTCTACCAAGCTGACCTTACTGACTTTCTCCCCGGAGTTCTAGTTACAGGAAACAAGAGAGAGAAAAAAACTTATCAATAAAAACCACATGGATATCTACATACACGTTAGCACTATAATTGAGCAATCTATCCCACTCACATGGCAAATTTCTTAAGTTTTTAAACGGTCAGAAGAGTTATTTGCACTAGCAACTAATTTCATAGTTAAAATTTAAGTTGGCATGGAAATGTAGCATTTTTGTTTTGCAGAAAGTACACCCAGCTTTCTGGAATACAGTCAGAAAGCTGGAGATTTTAAATGCCTATGAGGAAATAGAAGGACATGATGATTTCTGCACATTCAGGTCAAATCCTTCTTCTTTTGAAAAAAAGTTTAGGCTAAAGGTTGTGGTGTCCTCTTTAATATCCCTCAAGGACTATGAAGCTGACTTGTTTCCATGGGAATTTCAGCATGGAAGGATATATATTAAAAGCTGTACGGTGATGCCATCACACTTGTTAGGGACTTTGCACAAGAAATACAATTATTTTTCTTTTTTGTTTTTGTAGAGTCCGGGTGTTGCTATATTGTATCAGATGGTCTTGAATTTCTGGCCTCAAGCAATCCTCCCGCCTCAGCCTCCCAAAATGCTGGAATGACAGGCATGAGCCACCGCACCAGGCCAAAATCCAATTTTTTAAAAAGTCAAATATAAAGGAAGACCTAACAAATTAAATGATGTAAGCAAAGTAGCTCACCTAGTAAGCAGAAGAGCCAACATAAAATTCTCAGCCACTGAACCCAACCGTGAAAGGCTTTACCTATATGGACACTTTCAGTTCTTCCACCCCCTTCAAAGGTTCTGCCTAATCCCTCACCCCAGACTGCAGGTCATAAAGTGTCTGTGTGATTATGATGTTGAACACAGCATGGGAGCGGCTGCTTTCTTCGTTCATGTTGGTAGCAGCTACCGTTCGAGACTTATTTCCCTCAGACATCAATGACTCAATATCCTAGGGGCAAAGCATAAGGAAAGACCATAAGCAAAAACACAAGAATGCAGTCCTGCACACCAGGTATATGTATTAATGATGATTCCTCTGATGCCTTTGTCACCACCCTTCCATAAAAACCTCCCTGCTGCTCCTACACTGAGCCTGGTTTGAGCTTCTACCTCACCCAGGGCTTTCTAATGTATGAAACGTTTCCCCTTATTCTTTCCATTTCCCAACTGTCTTCTTTCTCAGTTGAGTCCCTATTTTCTCCTTTTTGGGTTCCTGGGGTAGCTAATATTTACTGAGCACTCCGATAATCAATAATAGCAGTGACTTGATTTAACTCTCCTGTGCTTACCAACCCGCTGATGCCTGCCTGTCTGCCTCCCTCCTCCAACACTGTGGCTCCCTGATGGCAGGGTTTTTTCCTTATTCCACTTTGTACACTTGCTTCTAGAATGCCTAGAGCCTACGGGATCTTATGAAATATTTGCTGAATGAACTTTATTTTCTTGGTTTTGCATACAAGGACACTGAAGTTCATGGAGGTGAAGCAACTTTCCCCACATCCAGTAAGCGGTAGAACTGGGATGCAAATCAAGAGCACCCTGGCTCCTACTAGTAAGTGACAGGATAACATCAACACATACCTCAACCACACTGACCTAAGAACCAGGGACCTCAGCGGAGGGGCTGAGTTAGCACCTTTAGACCAAAAAGGTATCCATTCATGTCAGAATCTAAATGTTTTTAAAATGATCACTGTGCTCTTATTTCTGATTAGAGCAATTCTATATATATCTTGATTTAAATGGCTGGAGAGTCACTGCACAGATTAGTTTTAGCCGTACTAAATCTGGGGTGATAATGGGCCAGCCACATCCCACAAACAGCACAAAGTAAGTGCAGGGATTTGCTTGTTCCTTCATGCATTCACACATTCATTCACATTCTTTAGCAACAGAGACAGCAGTTTGCGTTACGAGATTTCCAAAGCAATCACTATAGAAATAGAAGCAGAATCCTGAGTTAGATCTTAACAAGGCATGTAAGTCAAAGAGTAAATAAAGTAAAGTCAATGGCAAGAGGAGTGATTCAGAAAAACAGGAGAGCAAGAAGTGACAGAAACCAAGGCAGGAGACCCTGCCAAAAAGAAAGGGCTGTACTAACTGCCAAATACTGTTCAGACTATCACATGCCTAGAAGGATGTCACTGGCATCATTGGGAGCACAGTTTTAACAGAGTAGTATTAGTGAAAATATGCAGCAACCTGAAAACATTGGGCTTTCTGGCCATACTGTAAAACCTTCACAACAAAGCAGCTTGAAGAGTGTGATTAAAAGCCTTTTTCCTCTCTGTTTGCAGTGTGCTGATACTGAGTTTCTGAGGCCCTGAGTAGTATCATTGGGCTATAAAGCATCCACATAAAATATACTCAGTATCACTTACATACTTGGATTTATAGTCAGCTTTTAATCACATTTTTTAAAAAATGACTTACCTCAAAACTAGTGACAGCTAGTTGAGATAAACCATCTACATATGGTCCCAAAACTTTATGTTCTCGAACTTTAAGAGACTGTCTATTCCTGTGGGAGGGAGGAAAAAGGAATAAATGAATCAGACCAAAGCTGGAAGCTTTTCTTTCTTTTTAAGTACACAGTAACTAAGATAACAATTTCAAAATAATTTTTTAAGGACTCCTCCCCCCAACAAATCTAAAAGCTACTTTATTTGGATTAGCAAAACAATGTTTCACATGAGAAATGTGTATTATGCTCTGATTTCTATTTAAAGTATGTTACTATTTTAAACATTCTATCTCTAGTCACAAACCTTACTGGGTCAGGCTGTCAGTTATACTTTAGGGAGGGTTGGGGGAAAAGTGAACCAAAAAACATGCCAGATCAAATTAACCTTTAGGCTATTTCATAAATAAGCATCTTCTCAGTGGATAATGTCTTAAAATTATATTTAGTTTTTGAGACAGGGTCTCACTCTGTCGCCCAGGCTAGAGTGCAGTAGTATGACCCGGGCTTACTATAGCCTCAACCTCCCACCCAGGTGATTCTCCCACCTCAGCCAACCATGCAGCTGGGACTACAGGCCCATGCCACTATGCTTGGCTAATTTTTATATTTTTTGTAGAGATGTGAGCTTCACTATTCTGCCCAAGCTGGTCCTAAACTTCTAGGCTCAAGCAATCCTCCACCCCCAGCCTCCCAAAATGCTGGGATTGCAGATGTGAGCCACCACAGCCTGGTCAAAATTTTCGAATTAGTAGTAAGCAATATTAAAATGTTTAAAGTTTACTTCAAGTCTGCATTGGTTTATGCTACTTCTATGCTTACACTTTTTTACACAGAAAGTGAGATTATAGTACAGAGTTTGTTTGTAATTATTGATGTTGTCCTATATTTAGAATTGGTTCTGCTAATGACAGTTTTAAAGCTCTTTTGAATTTTTAAATGATAAACCTGATTTGGAACCCATTTGAACAGTTTATCAAAAGACAATGGAGATTAAAAGCAAAGCTATGTATATACTGACCATATTGTGTATGCCATCTTATTCAGGGCATCGCATATTCATCATCTTTCAAATTAAGAGTCATTGCTTAGCATCAGCAATATATGGGAAGAAGAAGCTAAGAAGCATCACTGAATGCATCCCAAAGTCCTGGCATTGTTCTCTGAAGCGCTTTTCAGTTATACCGCTTAATTTCATAATATCCCTACAAAGTAGGCTTTACCACCTTTATTTTAAAGATGACGAATTCAATGTGACAATGAGCTACTTAGATGCACACGATCCAGTACACAGCTTACTCTGCTTGCCAGAGATTCTATAATGCTATTCAGCAGCAAGAAAAAGCAAACCCAGCATTGTATCAAGTGCCTGTGATGGTGTCCAATATCGGAAATTCTTGTACACTGCTGGTGGGAATGGAAATTGGTACAACCACTTTGGATAACAGTTTGTGCTACTGAATAAAATTGGAGATTCAATGTTTTGTGAGTTACAATTCCACCCCTAGATGTGTTACGTAGAAACTCCTGCACCCCATACACCAGGAGACCTGCAAAACAATGTTTTCAGAACAGCACTGTATTGATAAAAGCAGGAACCATACAAAAGACAGAGAAAGTGATGAATTATTGATATAATCACACAATGAAATGCTAGACAACAGTAAAAACGCATTAGCACTTCATATATAAGAATAAATGAATCATGGTGGAAGGAAAAATCACCAAAGAACACATATTGTGATGTCATACAAAGTTAAAAATTGTGCCAAATTATTTCCAAATGCTAAAGAAGAGGAAGAGAATGCTAAACACAAAATTCACAATAGTAGTTACCTTGGGGAGGGACAGAAAATGGATCCAAGAGGAACATATAGTGAGCTTCACAATTATTGGTCATGTTCCATTTATTTATTTATTTTATTTTAGCTAGAGTACTTTTGGCTAAGTCAGATGTTCCATTTATTAAGTCAATGTAGATAGGCAGTTGTTTTTATTACTCTTTACGCCTTACAGGTATTATAAATGTTCTTTTGTATGCATTAAATAGTTAACAGCTTCTTAAGATTAAATATAAACATTTTCTTTGATTAGGTCACTTCCTCGTCACTCATAATTTTGGTCAAAATGCACCAAAGTAGTAATAGTGGTTATTAATATTATTATTTTTTTGAGATGCAGTCTCACTCTATTGCCCAGGCTGGAATGCAATGGTACGATCTTGGCTCACTGCAACCTCTATCTCCTGGGTTCAAGCAATTCTCCTGCTTCAGCCACCTGAGTAGCTGGGATTACAGGTGCCCAGCACCACGCCCAGCTCATTTTTGTACTTTTAGTAGAGACAGTGTTTCACCATGTTGACCAGGCTGGTCTCGAACTCCTGACCTCAAGTGATCCACCCATCTCAGCCTCCCAAAATGTTGGGATTACAGGCATGAGCCACCACGCCTGGCCTTAGTGATTATTTTTGAATGGTGAGATTATAGGTCATTTTTACTTCTTACACTTTACCTATTTTTGAAATTTTCCATAAATAGACACTATTTTTAAATCAGTACAGTTTTTAAAAAAAATTTTTTTTGAGATTGAGTCTCCCTCTGTTCTCCAGGCCAGAGTGCGGTGGCATGATCTTAAATCATTGCAACCTCCGCCTCCTGGGTTCAAGTGATTCTCCCGCCTCAGCCTCCCAAGAAGCTGGGATTACAGACGTCCATCACCACACCCAGGTAATTTTTGTATTTTTAGTGGAGATGCGGTTTCTGTTGGTCAGACTGGTCTCAATCTCCTGACCTCACATGATCCGCCTACCTTGGCCTCCCAAAGTGCTGGGATTACAGGCATAAGCCACTGTACCCGGCTCTAAATTTTTTAATTGAAAAAAAGTAAATGGTCCCCCTGACTCTATGAATCAAATAAATACATTATTATTATTATTATTTTTTTTTTTTTTGAGACGGAGTCTCGCTCTGTAGCCCAGGCTGGAGTGCAGTGGCCGGATCTCAGCTCACTGCAAGCTCCGCCTCCCAGGTTTACACCATTCTCCTGCCTCAGCCTCCAGAGTAGCTGGGACTACAGGCGCCCGCCACCTCGCCCGGCTAATTTTTTTTATTTTTTAGTAGAGACGGGGTTTCACCGGGTTAGCCAGGATGGTCTCGATCTCCTGACCTCGTGATCCGCCCGTCTCGGCCTCCCAAAGTGCTGGGATTACAGGCTTGAGCCACCGCGCCCGGCCAAATAAATACATTTTTTAATCACCTAGTTAAAAAAATTCAGATCCCTGGGTTTCACCCTAGGTTTACTGAATCTAGTCTCTATGGGTGGGAATCAGGTAAGTGGATGCTTAAAACGTTCCCCACATGATTCCAACGCCCAGCCAGGTAAAGGAATTGCTTGCCTTGGCTGGAATGTTTCAATCCTTCAACCCTTTTACCTTTAACACAGAAGTGCTGCTTTCCAATGTAAATGGAAGAACTAATGAGTTATTCCTAACTCAATTTTTATGAATGGTTCATGGTGGCAAAAAAATAATACCAATAGTAAAAATATCTTTTCAAAGGGCATACATAGGCAACTTAGTACATTAATGTAGGATAAACACTGGGTATACCAACAGGCTTTGAGAAGCTGATGATTTCTCTGTAAATGAATGAAAACCAGTGTAGTCACCAAGAGCTTAAATATGTATATTCACTTCCAGTTTTAACTTTAGAATCATTTAAAATTATCTCCCCCTATTAACACACTTAATCTTGACCACTAACTTACCCTTTGGGGTCTAAAAGATCTCGAACTTTCTCATTATAAATTTCCATATAGGACACTTCGACTTTAAAGGTCTGTGACTCATTTTGCTCCAAAGAGATCCTTTTAAATAAAGCACAGCAGAGCCTTGGAATAAGGCCCAGCTGCTCAGCATGGCCCATCATGGAAAAGGATTTTCCCGAACCTGAAGAAGAAGCAAGCAAAAAGAGAACAGATAAAGGAGTAAGCAAAATGCAATGCTTCAGCCATAAAAGGTTTCCCCATATACTGGCCAAGGTAACAGAGCAGAAAAGTGGCCAACTTAGCCTCAAACCCTGTTGCTCAGGCTGGAGTGCAGTGGTGTGATCATGGCTCACTACAGTCTCAAACTCCTGGGCTCAAGCCATCCTTCCACTTCAGTCTCCCGAGAACCTGGGGCTAAAGGTGTGCCACCATGCTGGGCTAATGTTGTTAGTTTTTGTAAAGACGGGTCTTACTAAGATGCGCAGGCTGGTCTCAAACTCCTGGGCTCAAGAAATCCTCCCACCCCAGCCTCACCAAGTGCTGGGATTCTAGGCATGATCCATCACATCTGGACTATAAAAGCAACTTCTTACCTGTCTGTCCATATGCAAAAATACACGCATTATACCCCTGAAAGGCTTTTTCAAGAATTCCTTCCCCAAGGCACTTGAAAACCACTTCTTGACCTAAAAAACAAGCCAAAAATTAAAAACTAATAAAAAGAATAATTTTTCTTGACCTATTTGTATTAATAACAATATTATGTCAATTCAAAAAAATGTTAAAAGTGTACAGAATGCCTACTAAGTACAGGGCTGTGTATTAAAGTTTGATACATGCAATTTCATCCACACTTCTAAACTACAGGCCAGTACCCTGGATACACTGTTTCCCTCTAAGACATTTCTCTAAATATTAAAGTTTTCTTTCCATTGTGAGTGGACCATATGGAAGCATCATTCAAATTTGGTGGTTTTTTCTTATGACTGAGCATCTACAATGTCATTAAATATGAATTGCCTTATCTCCCCAGCTAGATTCTGAACTGCCACTGAACAAGACCATGTTATACTCACCTCAGTATCCCCCTCAACACCTAGCTTAGTGTTTTGTAAATGCCAAGTGCTGAAAAACCGTTAGTTGCTGAGGATGGATTGACAGGTTCAGCTGCTGTTTGTAGATTCACAGCACCCGTCACCTGTGTCCTCACAGGGGGAGTGGGGGACAAGATCTCTTTCGTGAATCTCTCTGTATCTCCTGGGGGGACTGTGTCATGTACTACATTATGGCAGAGCGGGGCTGAAGAGTAAATGTGTGACAATCTGTTTTAAACACATAAAAGGACAGCATTTGCTACCCTTTGAATTTGATGATTTTCTAATATTCATTCTGCATCACTAAGACAATGAGACTTATATTCTCCTTCCTGTCCTCTTACAGTCCTTAGAATACTCACTCTGTAGCATTTGCAAAAACTACTAGTTTAAGCACCTGTTTCCTCCACTGGAATGAGAGCTCCCTGATGCCCAAAACTGTAACCTGCTTATCTTCATAATCCTAGAGCCTAGTACAAAATGCTTAATAAATGTTGAAATAATGAGTCAATTTAACGTTTTTATCTTACATGATAGTTCCTTTTACATTTGAAAATAATGTAACACAACATAAGCTTTTGGTTTTATGTTTTTCTTTTATGGAAATTCAGATCTGATTTTAGGAGTCTGTTACTATACTATGATATATGATGATTGCAGGATGAGACTCTTAAAAGTGTTTCGACACAAAACGAGATAGTATTTGTGATATGGTTTAGTTCAGTGTCCCCACCCAAATCTCATCTCGAATTGTAATCCCCACGTGTCAAGGTTGGGACCTGGTGGGAGGTGATTGGATCATGGGGGCGGTTTCTCCTATGCTGTTCTCATGATAATGAGTTCTCACAAGATCTGATGGTTTAAAAGTGTGTGGCTTCCTCTGAGTTCTTTTCTCTCTCTCTGTCTCTCGCTGCCATTTAAGACACGCCTTCCTTGATGTGCCTTGCTTCCCCTTCACCTTCCACCATGATTCTAAGTTTCCCGAGGCCTCCCCAGTCATGTGGAACTGTGAGTCAATTAAACCTCCTTTCTTTACAAGTTACCCTGCCTATGTAGTTCTTTGTAGCAGTGTGAAAACAGACTAATACAATTTGCAACCATTAGGCTGGCAAAAAATAAAATTCTGACAACATGAGATATTGCTGCATATGGTGGGAGAATGAATGAATACAGACATTCTGAAGGAAAACTTGACAGCATCTGTAAAAGGGAATATGCCTACACTGTCTGACCCACTGTGAAGCGTCTATTCTAGAGATACATTCCTGAAAAGGGCCCTGTGAAGGATGTTCATGGCGGTGTTATTCATAATACTGTAAATGGGAATCAAGTTAAATGCCCGTAAGTATGAAAGTAAGTAAAGTGTGACTGTTTTATATGATGGAATATACTACATAACATTTTTTTAAAAACAATAAATCCCCAACATTCACATCTATGTGTAAATAATGCTCGAATTAAAGAACACTGTTGAGTGAAAAAAAAGCCATGTTCAGAACTCTACGTAAAATGTAAAACCTTATGTCAAATAGTGGGTGTGTGCGCACGCTGGTGTGTGTGCAAGAGAGAGATCTACGAATGCTAAAGTGTAAAAAATCGATTGAAAAAATATACCAAATTTATATAACTTTATTTCTCTATTGCTAACTTCTACCATCTAGCATAGATGTTTGGTAACTTCGTTGATGGAATATGCGGATTTTTTAAAATGGGTGTAATCAGAAGAATCTTGTCTAAACACCCAGGTCTGTTGTGAAGAGTACCTTAAGATCCGTATGCAAATACGTATATATTCAGAGAAGAATAAGGTATAATCAAAATTATTATCGGCTTCACAAATTGCTTTTATGTTATAGTCAAGTATGATAGCCTTGTGCTCACGAAGAAAATACCTGACCACTCTGGTGTGTGATCTTTCATATACATTAATATTTATTTCTCATATGTTTTCTCAAAGGACCTTCCTTATTCCACAGATGTTCCCAAGCCCCGTGCTAAAAGGCAGGCCTTAAATCTGGAGCCAAGCCCTATATCAGAGAAGACCCAGAATTAAATTCAGCCTCTACCCAGGCTTATTAGAATTGCTTGTGGTCCTCAGCCAGACCCAAGTGCCATTTGAAGGCATTCTAAAAGCAATACATTCTTGGCACAAGCAGCTGAATGGAGCAATCCTGTTTGATTTTCCACACTGGTTAACCAGCCCCCAGGAAGGGAGTGGGGTGAGGGTGGGGACAAGAGACTTCAAGAGTTGGCTAAGTCAAGCATCCTGACCATAATTCATGATTTCAATTCATATTCAGTAACTTGAGAAAAAAAAAAAAAAACCCACAGCTTGAGTTGGTGAAAGGACTCAATTGCAGAGAAGCACTGTGGTCAAAGAGATTTTATTATGGCGTTTTACAGCCTAAAGTTAATATCTATTATATCTATTCCTATATTAAGTAGTGAAATGTGGTACTTCTGGTTTCTGCTTCTGATGCTGAATATGCTGGAATTAGGAGGAATTATTTTCCTAGGTTCTTTTAAGAATAAGTAACAATGTGTCTTTTTCCTTGGTAGGAATGGCCTTTTAAACTGAAGATTGTTAGTTGGAAAAACAAGGATGACTGCTATATAGCTGTATGAAATAGGTTTATGATGTAAATGAAACAAACCACCAGGATGTGTATACTAAAATTGCATGAAAAATAAATGAAATGATCGAAGAACTCCCCAGCATATAAAAACACAAGAGTAGGCTGAGCATGGTGGCTCATGCTTGTAATCTCAGCACTCTGGGAGGCCGAGGTGGGAGGGTGGCTTGAGGAGAGGAGTTCAAGACCAGCCTGGCCAACAAAGTGAGACCCTGTCTCTACAAAAATTGTAAAAAAAAAATTACAAGAGTAAATTTCAGTTTAGTGTATGACCAAATTGTTGCAAATACTAAACAGGACATGATTTAACCTATTAAACTTGTATTCTAAATTTACTATTTACGCTACTAAGGAAAAGCAAAGATAATTTTTATCAACTGCCCTGTTGGCAATGTACTTTATATATTTTATTTGTTTTTGTGTTTTGTTTTTTGTTTTTGTTTTTGTTTTTGTTTTTTGAGACGGCGTCTCGCTCTGTCGCCGGGGCTGGAGTGCAGTGGCCGGATCTCAGCTCACTGCAAGCTCCGCCTCCCGGGTTTGCGCCATTCTCCTGCCTCAGCCTCCCGAGTAGCTGGGACTACAGGCGCCCGCCACCTCGCCCGGCTAGTTTTTTGTATTTTTTAGTAGAGACTGGGTTTCACCGTGTTAGCCAGGATGGTCTCGATCTCCTGACCTCGTGATCCGCCCGTCTCGGCCTCCCAAAGTGCTGGGATTACAGGCTTGAGCCACCGCGCCCGGCCTGTTTTTGTTTTTTTGAGACGAGTCTTGCCCTGTCACCCAGGTTGGAATGCAATGGCGCGATCTCGGCTCACAGCAACCTCCGCCTCCCATGTTCAAGTGATTCTCCTGCCTCTGCCTCCTGAGTAGCTGGGATTACAGGCATGCACCACTACGCCTGGTTAATTTTTACTATCTTTAGTAGAGATGAGGTTTCACCATATTGGCCAGGCTAGTCTCAAACTCCTGATCCACCCGCCTTGGCCTCCCAAAGTGCTGGGATTACATGTTCTATATCATTGAATCCTCACAATACTCAAGTAGAGTAGGTAGGAATTATGACTGATAAGGTGACTGGGGCTTGAAATGGTTAAGTCATTTGCCCAAGATCTCATTATCAGTGAATGGCAGGGTTTGGGTCAGCTTATAGTGACTCCCTACTGTCAAGGCTGATTTCATTCATCATCAGTAACTCATGCTGCATGACACTGGGAATCAGTTGCTCTCACCTCTAGTCTCCAGGATAATTTTAACAGACTCTCAGACCTCATCACACTGCACAACTTTTTTTTTCTTTCTTTCTGAGATGGAGTCTCATTCTGTCGCCCAGGCTGGAGTGCAGTGCAATCTCGGCTCACTGCAACCTCTGCCATCTGGGTTCAAGCGATTCTCCTGCCTCAGCCTCCTAAGTAGCTGGGATTATAGGGACCCGCCACCAAGCCTGGCTAATTTTCGTATTTTTAGTAGAGACGGGGTTTCACCATGTTGTGACCTGAGGTGATCTGCCTGTCTTGGCTTCCCAAAGTGCTGGGATTACAGGCGTGAGCCACTGCCCCTGGCTGGCACAATTTTTTTTTCGTGTTCACCTTTACTGCCAGATTGTGAAAACAGTAGTTGCTGCATCTTAGTAGAGTGCCTGGCACGCAATAGGCATTTGTATTCACTGAATTATTCCTGTGTTGATATTGTTGTTCTCAGAAAAATGTATTTTTAATTGGGTGGGAGCCTCTTCCCTCATCAGTGACAAAAAGTTATCAGAAGACTGTACTTTTGTACTCTAGCCTGGGTGACAGAGTGAGACTCTGTCTCAAAAAAAAAAAAAAATTGTTCTTTGAACTTAAAAATAAATGTTTAATTACTTTACACTTTGGTCAAAGTATGACTGTTTTTGAAATTCTAATGAATCCCATAAGACTACAGTAGGTCTTTGTTAAATAAGCCAATGAGGTATGAATAGATGTGTCAACATACTATGTAGGTACTGATGAGGTAATTTTGATAAAATTACCGATCACATTTTTACTAATACACACAGTACCTCCTGGACATGACAACAAAATATATGACAAAAAATAAAAACTAGTCTCTCTGATTTCCACTAAATATATACATGTGATTTCAAATATAGTCAGCTTCTTTTAGTTACAGTTATGTCTGGCAGATAGAATATAATTCAAATTTGTCATATTTAGTAAAGCTTTATTCATAATTGGAAAAGAAAAAAATCTGAGAAAAACAACATAAAAAATTGAAAACAATTACACTACGTTTCTGAAAAAATTTTTCATTCTCCATGTATTTTTACAAATTTACACAAGATTGGAGTCTAGAGACACTGGAATACATTTTATTACTATGGCTTTGTGTCTCAAAGACAATGCATTCTCTTTTAAGACAAGAAACAATGAACATTTTCCCATCTCTACAAATATACATCAATATTAGCATTTTAAATAGGAGCTCAGCTTTCCATTGTATGAATAACGGATGCAACCAGTTCCCTACTATGGATATTTAGATTATTTCCTTTTATTTTTCTGCAATATTTATTCTCATATGTCTACCTCTGTGCAGTTTCCTATTGACTTTACTAGGCAAAACTTCAAAAAATCAAATGTCCAAGTTCTCTAAAAATGCATGAGTCTCTACTTTCAACACCCTCAACAACAATCCCTATGATTATTCTTCTTAGTTCTGACGAAGTCAGTAGGAAAAAAAAGCCTCTTGTTTGGATAATTTTTCTTCTATTTATTGTTCATTTGTACTAACACTTTAGTAAGTTGACTATTTAAGTCCTTGGGCTAGCCATTGCTTTTCTTCTCATTAATTTTAAAATCCTCATTATATATTGAGGATATTAATCATTGGTCTATCTTATAGGTTACAAGTATTTTTTCCCAGTCTGTCATTTGTCTATTGGTCTTACGTTATTCTTGGTCATACAAAGTCTTCTGGTCTTTCATATTCACATCTTTTCTCTTTTCCTTCATGATTTTTGCCTATGATATGTGTTATGCTTCACAAATCCTTTTCCACCCCCAAATTATATAGAACTCACCCATATTTTCTTCTAGTTTTATTTTTGTTATTATTTATTTGATTTATTTTGGAGACAGGATCTCGCTTTGTGTCCAGGCTGGAGTGTGGTGCAGGATCATAGCTCATGGCAGCCTCAAATGACTGGGCTCAGGTAATCCTCCTGCATCAGCCTCCCAAGCAACTGGGATCATAGATGCGCACCACTAGCTTTTTACAATTTGACTTTCAAACCTGAGTTTTACTCTTTATCAGCTATGTGACACTGGGAAGGTTCCCAGTTTATCGATAAAATAAGACTAATAGTTGCTACCTAAGTGGCTACTGGGATGGTTTAATAAACCAATATAGATAAAGCACTTACCACAGTATGTGGCCAGTAAAAATCTAGAATATATTTTAGTTATTATTATCTCTTAAGTCTTTAATCAATTATAATTCATTTTACTGCAAATAAAACGTAATTATCTAGTTATTTTTCCTTCAGATGGCTCCTTCATTTTTGCAACAATTTTGTGGCATAATCCAATTTCAAAGATAAAAGAAAAAAGGTCAGGTGTGGTGGCTCATGCCTGTAATCCCAACTCTTTGGGAGGCTGAGGTGGGAGGACCTCTTGAGGACAGGAGCTCAAGACCAGTCTGAGCAAAACAGAGAGACTCCCATTTCTACAAAAAATAAAAAACTAGCCAGGCATGGATGGGCTGGGCGCGGTGGCTCACGTCTGTAATCCCAGCACTTTGGGAGGCCGAGGTGGGCGGATCACGAGGTCAGGAGATTGAGACCATCCTGGCTAACACGGTGAAACCCCGTCTCTACTAAAAATATAAAAAATTAGCCAGGCATGGTGGCAGGTGCCTGTAGTCCCAGCTACTCGGGAGGCTGAGGCAGGAGAATGGCGTGAACCCAGGAGGTGGAGGCTGCAGTGAGCCACTGCACTCCAGCCTGGGCGAAAGCAAGACCCAGTCTCAAAAAAAAAATAAAAAAATAAAAAATTAGCCAGGCATGGTGGTGGAGGATTGTTTGAGCCTCAGAGGTTGAGGCTAGAGTGAGCCATGATCGTGCCACTGCACTCCAGCCTGAACGACAGAGTAAGACCCTATCTCTTAAGACATTAAAAAGAAAAGATACTTGTTCTTAGAAAGATTTCTGAAAGGAACCAATCATTGGTATTTTTCTAGCTCCCACAGAGGTCCCATTTAAAACATATTACTGACCAGATATAATGGTGGTGACTCTCACCTGCAAGGGTGGGGGGAACAGAAAGGGTGGAGTGTGTGTTCATGTGTGCACGGACATGATGAGAAGAAGGAACAGTATCATTATTTGGGCCAGGGTATGCTAACCCATATTGTCTATGATAAGAAAAATTCTTCCTTTTTTTTTTTTTAACATTGGGAGAGAAGGGTACAGGGGGAAAAATATATAATAAACTGTATCAGCAAAGCTGTAAGTGGGACAGGTTCTGGAGTTCCCCTTATTCTGCCCTTCTGGTGCCTTTTCAGCTGTGTGAACCCCTGGCTGGAGTTATACTTTTTTTTTTTTTTTTTTGAGACGGAGTCTCGCTCTGTCGCCCGGGCTGGAGTGCAGTGGCTGGATCTCAGCTCACTGCAAGCTCCGCCTCCCGGGTTTACGCCATTCTCCTGCCTCAGCCTCCCCAGTAGCTGGGACTACAGGCGCCCGCCACCTCGCCCGGCTAGTTTTTTGTATTTTTTTAGTAGAGATGGGGTTTCACAGTGTTAGCCAGGATGGTCTCGATCTCCTGACCTCGTGATCCGCCCGTCTCGGCCTCCCAAAGTGCTGGGATTACAGGCTTGAGCCACCGCACCCGGCCTTGGAGTTATACTTAACCAATTCTTTGGTTCGGTGACCTTCAGGGCACCACTGGTATAGTAAAAACAACTACAAAAAAGGCCAAACTGTCAACCAAAGCCTAAAAGGCACCATGACTCTTGATATAGTCTCTGTCCTCTCTAGCAATCAGCTCTTGGTGAAAAACAGATGACGGCTACACTTCACTCTGCAATACAAAATATGAAATATTGTATGAAGAACCCTCATACGGTCTCTTAAAGAGACCCTAATTTATCCAAAAGACTGAAGGGTTTTTGTTTTTTTTTTTGTTTTGTTTTGGTTTGGTTTGTTTTTGCTTTGTTCACTTCTATTTTTTAAACACAACGGTCCCTTTTCTCAACATAGGAAAAAATGACTTGCCAACTGCTTTTTGAACCTCAGTTCATAAAAAAAGGAACCATTTATGCTGAGTGGTGGGAATCAGGGAATTCAAACAGTGCATGGGTGGATCCCATAAAAGACGCAATATCTCCACCCTAAACGTTTTCCAACTACAGTTTACACTCAAATAGAATGAAGTGCTATTTGTCTAGGGGAAAGCACACCAGCTCATAAGGGAAGGTTCGTAAGTCCCGTGGGAAGCAGGAGGATCTATGAGTATTTGTTTCTATCACAGACAATCCGAGCAAAGCCGTAACATTGTCAAATCCAAGAGGCCTGTGACTTTTCAGCGGAACCAATGCCAAAAAGGCGGCGGCCACTCTGCAGATGTTAGCTCCACATGCCTGGTGCGGCAAATTCACAGGGCAAGCCTGACCTCACTTGTTAATAACCATGACCACAATGCCAATTTCCTCTGGGGTTTATGATTAGACCTTCTATAATCATGTGAACAAGTCTTAAAACACAGGCATGCCCAAAGTAACCCATAACACAATGTCAGAACAGCAAAGAGAGCTGCTACATGGAATTTCTGCAAGCAAAGTCACAGACCTGAGTCACCCAAACCTGAGTCACATACAATACGAATCTTTTTCTTTTTTGAAAGAGACAGGGTCTTGCTCTTCCACCAGGCTAGAGTGTAGTGGTATGATCATAGCTCACTACAGTCTCTAACTCCTCGAGATCCAAGGAATCCTCCTGTTTCAGCCTCCTGAGTAGCTGGGACTATAGACGTGTCCCACCATACATGGCTAATTTTTTATTCTTATTTTTTTAGTAGAGATAAGATCTTGCTATGTTGTCTGAGCTGATCTTGAGCTCCTAGCCTCAAGTGAGCCTCCCACCTTGGCCTCACAAAGTGCTGAAATTAGAGTCATTTGTACCCAGCCTGATACAGATCTTTGAAAAGCTAACACCCTTGGGTATCCACACTTGTGCATAATCTGTCCCTACTTAGAACAGCAGCAATAGGCTCAAAGCTACCATGTGTGTGTACTGGGAGATGGGTAACCAAGGAAATCTCTTTTTATGGCAATATCCTGATAGCAAAGCATGAAAGAAACCAGGGATGGAAGGAAAAATGCAGCTATCATTCCTATGCCCAACATCTGATGACTGAAGAGGCATAGGATAAAAGAGTCACAGTGGGCTGTGTTCTAGAAAGTGAGAGAATGAAATGGGAGGATATAAGCCCTGTCTTGTTTAAAATCTGCATTAAACAAGGCAGACACCTATGGCCCATGGCTGAATAAAACACTAAGCATGGTGATGCACAGATCAGACCTGGCATATGCACAGAGTATTTATTGTTTTTCTAAAGTGACTAAACAGAAAAGCATCCAAGATTTGAACACGATCAATAATTTCACCAGTTTAAACTGAATCCCCAGTTTTCTTTCTTTTCCCTATCTCTTCTCTTTGGAATCAAAGTAGGGAGAGAAAAAATAAAAATAAAGGCTGGGCTCACGATTTATGACTTGGAATTCCTGGGCCTACTCATTTGTGACGGTGTTTTTCCACTTCTAAACAGGGCTGACAGGCACAGCGATTTTGATGAGTCTGGACTTGGCAGGTGGCCCAGCTCCAAATCAGAGCACCTGGACAGCACAAGACCAGACAGGTTCTTCTCACATACCTGAAGGGGTGAAGAATGCCCAGCTTGGATGAGTTTTAAATAAATCCCCTTCTCAAAAATCTTTGGTGTATGGAAGTGCAGCCTTCAAAAATTCTCATATGTAGTTACTTCAAACCTGGTTTAAGTTAAATAACCAAAAACTACAGAGGTCAGATAAAGAAACTGAAGCTGTAAGGCTTGACTTGGTATTGCTAGATTTAAGTTTTAATCAACTACAGAAATGTTTGCCATTGAGGTGCCTGGTAAGAGGATCCCAAGAAACCAGGCCATGAGGGTAAAGGTAGACCACAGACATTTTCCTTGGTAGCATCCAAGAGCTATCAGTGTTACAGTCCTTGGAAGTCTGGCTTGCAGCTTGGCATGGGTGACTCACCCAGATGGATGTTTCCACCACAGCAACAGCACTGGGGCTGGCCATGAGCATGGTCTTTTTTTGTTGCTGGACAAAGTGGGTGATTCACCAAGGAGGAGGTCATGCAACCACTGCCCTCGGCACTGGTCCCGAGAATGAAGAAAGAATATAAAGCCACTCACCTGTGAAGAATGTCTTACAGAGAATGTGTGTTGGAGTCATACAGGAGGGTGGTTCCCACAAAACAATTGCTAACAAAGTAAACCTTCATTTCTATCTGATTTGATGGTGTTTTACACCCGCTCTCTCTGATAAAGAAGCAGACCCAACTCAACATCTCTTCTGGATTGTGGGCTGCACAATATTTATAGTATTTGAGGGGAGGTTAAAACAAAGCCCAAACCAAATATAAGGATCCTAGAGAACTTCTGACAGGAGTGAGGGTACGCTTAGTAGTATTCCTGGCTAGGTTCTAAGCCAGAGCACTTCAATATGACTTCCTTAGGAGTCACTGAATGACTCTTCAGGATGAGAGAGGAGAGGAGCACCACAGGCTGGAGTAGAATCCATAAAATTTTCACCAGCATACATGTCATTAACTAACGTCCACATTTACCAATGCTTTCAGTGCTCTCACAGGGAGCAGGGTCTTGCTAAACCTCAGTTTTGTTATCTGTAAAATGGGGGCAGTAATAGTTTCTATCTGATTGGGTGCTTTGACAATTTTATCACCTAGTGCATGTAGAGGGATCGGCACAGTGCTTGCGATTCAATGCTCAGGGTTGTACTGTCTATTGCTATTGTTATTCACCCCTCTAAACACAAGTTAAAGGATCTTTCTGGGTGCCAACAAGTACCCTAAGGAATAAATGTGGACAAAGAAAGGCAGGTATTGAAGAAATGGGGATTTGATAGGATAAAAAATAGGCGAGTAAAGGGGAGAACAAAAAAGCAGCATATATATTATATATATATATTTATTTATTTACACATATATATACACTTTAAAAAAATTAACAAGATTAGCAAAGCTCATTTATTTTTTAACATCCTTTACAAGAAAAATTTTTCTTAACTGATCTTCTTGTCCAGTTATCTGGATTAAGCAACATTCTCTCTTCCATCTATGAAATGCCCCCTGCATGCTAAATCACTCCAGCTGGGAGGCAACTCTCTGGACTCTCACCAGCTGAGTTATGCTTGTACAAAGGGTCAGTTGTATTTGCTCCTAAACTGTTCTATGTCAGTTGTACTTCTCTGTAATTACATAATTTAATTAACAAATGCAAAAAAGAGGGTTGCTGATTCTAAGAAAACTCTAAATGCAATGCTTAGGAACAACTTGATAAAGGTGAGTCACCAAAAGAAATGACAAATCAAGTATGAGGTGAGATAATTTATAAAAGACCACAAAAGAAAAACAAAAATCTACGAGGATTTGGCATTTAGATTTTTTCATAAATGTCTTTTAAAATGGCATGTATCATTTATAATGAATCCCTACCTTAACAAACTATTCAAGTAGGAACTACTAGTGCTGCTCATAACTATAGGGAAAACTTTTTTTTTTTCTGAGACGTAATTTTGCTCTGTCGCCCAGGCTGTAGTGCAGTGGCGCGATCTTGGCTCACTGCAAACTCCACTTCCCAGGTTCATGCCATTCTCCTGCCTCAGCCTCCCGAGTAGCTGGGACTACAGGCGCCCGCTACCACGCCCGGTTAATTTTTTCTATTTTTAGTAGAGACGGGGTTTCACCGTGTTAGCCAGGATGGTCCCAATCTCCTGACCTCGTGATCCGCCCACCTCGGCCTCCCAAAGTGCTGGGATTACAGGTATGAGCCACCGCCCCCGGCCAACTATAGGGAAAACTTTTATGGTTTAAACCCAATAGCTAACAATTATTGAGTGCTTCCTCCATGCAAGGCACTTACTGAGTGCTTCATATACATAATCTCATTTCAACCCACAAGATTTATAATAAGGAGGTGCTGTTATTATTGCCTACAGCCACATAGTTGGGAAGTGGCAGAGGCAGAATTTGAGCCCAAGAAGTGTGACTCCAGACCTTGTGCTTTTAACTACTAGAAAAAAGCCTTCATTCAAACAGACCAACTGAATAGTAAAATAACGAACCAATACAATATGCTAGAATAAATTAATATTGTAGAACTCTGCTAAGAAATTGGTTCTATTTTGGCTACTGTTGGCTTTTAGAATGTAAATTTTGCTGCACAAATGTTGTGTCTCATTACGATTCTGCTTTGGTTAAGCAATATGAAGCAGAAATCATTTCTGGCTCTAAGCACAGAAAATCCCCCATCATGGGAACAGAATCAAACATGGCTGCTGTTCCCACAGCATCAGTCCACAGATTGGAGGTGCTCTTCTCTCCCCTCACAGTATAAAGCAATGCTAGCAGAATAAGAGGCAGATGTACGACCTTTCTCCTGAGTTGCACAGCATCAACAATGCTCGAAAACACATGGCTTCAGCACATTTGAGCAACATGCCATATGGCAAGAACTGTTATATAATTTCTGAGTCAACAGTTTAGAATCTCTCAGGCCAGGGAATGTTCACATCCACACTGACCCCAGATATGTCACTACCAGTCTGTTTTTTGTTTTTTTTTGGGGGGGGGGGTATGAAGATTTCTATAGATCTGGGAAGAAAATAAAAACCAAAGTTACTGGAAGTCACTGTTATCTAGTAACATGGCACATTTTAGAAATGTTAAAATATGCATTGATTCATTGTCAAGAATGCTTTAATTGCAATCAGCAGTGACTCAAACATTTACAAAGACTGCTTTCAAGTTTATCAGTATTGACTATAATATACTAACTTTATAATCTTAAATGTGGATCTGTGTATATCCGCATGTATATATGAAGTTTGGGAGAACACATGAGTTTATGCAGAAATGCCATGCTCCAGGTATCTAATTCTGCAGGTTATTTCTGTTTTCTTCATTAGCCCTTACACAGGGTTTTTGCTTCAAACTTAGAGTTAACTGCCAGACAAACATTATTACAACTACCTAGCCAAAAGGTAATAGGAGGAAGAGACAATATATTTCAAATGTAAAATAATTCCTGGTTGGGCGCAGTGGCTCACGCCTGTAATCCCAGCACTTTGGGAGGCTGATCACTTGGCGGGTAGATCACCTGAGGTCAGGGGTTCAAGGCCAGCTTGGCCAACATGGAGAAACCCTGTCTCTACCAAAAAATACAAAAATTAGCCAGATGTGGTGGCACATGCCTGTAATCCCAGCTACTCTGGAGGTTGAGGCAGGAGAATCACTTGAACCCAGGAGGCGGGACGTTGCAATGAGCCGAGATTGTGCCACTGCACTCCAGCCTGGGTGACACAGCGAGACTCCCTCTCAATAAATAAATAAATAAATAAATAAATAAAATGTAAAATACCTCAAAGCATGATTCAATGCAATGTGAATGGCTTAACAAATAAGCCTTTAATTTGCCTTTGAAAAGTCCACTGGAACAGCTGTGTGGCCAACATAAAATGGCTGATTCATGTTTTATCAGAGAGCTGGAGGGGATCTGAGATCATTCCAGGCTGTATCTCCTCCTTTCACAGATGAACAGAGACCCACAGAAATTATCCTGCCCAAGGTCTAGCAGTTTGTGGCAAAACCAGTTGTCACAAATCTCAGTACATTGCATTTTCTTTCCAATACTGACTCCTGTCACAATGAGACAATAATAAAGACGACGACAAATATTAAGGGAGTGCTTCCTACTCCCTAAGTAGCCAGGTACTTACTGGATTAAGCACTTTAAATGAATACATCATTTAGTTCTCAAATCAACCCTATGAGATCAGAACTATTAGTATCCTTATTTACCATATGAGGAAACAGAAGGATCGTGAGATTCAGTAACTCACCCGGCCTTACAGAGATAGAAGGTGTTACAGCCAGGATTTGAACCAAGTCTGACTTAAGAGCTCATATTCTTTTTTTTTTTTTTTTTTTGAGATGGAGTCTGGCTCTGTCGCCCAGGCTGGAGTGCAGTGGCTGGATCTCAGCTCACTGCAAGCTCCGTCTCCCGGGTTTACGCCATTCTCCTGCCTCAGACTCCCAAGTAGCTGGGACTACAGGCACCCGCCACCTCGCCTGGCTAGTTTTTTTTTTTTGTATTTTTTAGTAGAGACGGGGTTTCACTGGGTTAGCCAGGATGGTCTCGATCTCCTGACCTCGTGATCCGCCCGACTCGGCCTCCCAAAGTGCTGGGATTACAGGCTTAAGCCACCGCGCCCGGCCTAAGAGCTCATATTCTTCAACTGTTCCAACCAACCCACTGCAATGCCATTATACCTACTAGAGAATTACATGTTTCTAAATCAGAAAGTGGGAGCATGGAAGCTCTTCCTATAGCTTTATAAATAGCAAGACATGATTGAGAATTTACCATTTTGACACACCACACAGAACTTAAGAGCCCTTGCTTCTCTTTGCCTTCTCAATCCATGCACTTATCTTTCTCTCTCTCTCTCTCTGTCCTTGCTACTCCCCAGTTTTGAGAGCAGCTTTGAGAGTCCTGATTCAGTATCAATGATGCCATTATTTATCGAGCCTGACAAATAGGTCGGTTTCAGGAAATATGTGCTTCCCCTTCTCCACTTCCCCTGTTTTCCACCAGACAATGAATGCTTCTATCTTAATGTTTTTATTCACAATTAAGAAGGAATTGTTATTTTTTAATGAAGAGAAAATAAATTAGTATGGAAACCATCAACTAATCTACATGTAACGTATTTACTAGGCAGATTATTTACAATGGATATAAACTTGAGAGAATAGTAAGCATGAATTTTACCTTTTGCTAAGGAGGAGGAATGTCATAGTATTTGTATGATAATGGGAATATCTGAAGAATACGAAAATATCCTCCCAAACTTTGTAAGTAGACAGTGCTCTATGAGCTGGCAGAACCCAATTTCAGGGCTAACTGGAACATGGTACTCAATGTGATCATGCAAAATATCAATATGTTTAAAAATCATTTTGATCTTTTAAAATATATCTGAACTATTTGTAATGAAGAGCTACAGAAATCTTGAGTTTCACAACTAAATTTTATCATCTGTATGTAATAAAGTCATTTCTGGTTTGGGAAAAAAAAAAGTTTGTTGTATATCCAGGCACATGAGTGGTATATTGCAGAAGGCTATAGTGTTCTCTGTAGGCAGTAATAGAGGATGCGATTCCAGAAGATATGGAAAAGAAAGAGAAAAACAATCTTCCTTAAGCATTATTTTAACCACATCACTCCAATAGCCCCTACTTTTCACCATATTAGTCTAAAGTTCTTAGAATTTCCTATTATCTGGCCTCACTCAACATGTACAAACAGGTCTCCCATAGCATCCCCCATCCCCCACAAGATGCACCTTCTTATTTTTCTTTCTTTCTTTTTTAATCTTAACTTCGCAGCTGTTTCCCCTGCTCCCCCACCCACCCCCACCCCCCCGCCAAGATATACCTACTGCTCACACCAGCATTACCACCATGGTACTGCATCTTCCTTTATGGAAAGGTTAAATGAAAGTATCATTTACGGGAATCTTCCATTAATCACCACATAAAGTGACCTATTTAACCCTTATAGCAACCACATAGCATAGGTATTGCCATTTTTACTTTCTTCCATAGAAAACAAATTGTATCTCAGAGAAATTAAATAAATTGTCCAAGAGAACCAAGACAGAGGTCCTGAGATTCAAACCCAGGTCTCACATCAAAGTCCATGTGTTCTCCTTGATACATGTCGCTTCCTCTTGTCTGGATGTCTTCTAGGCTTTCCTTTGACTAAACTCTAAACAACTCATATGTTGACAAGTAATAATCATATGTATTTATGGTATGCAACATGATGTTCTGATACATGTATCCCTTGTGGAATGGCTGAATCAGGCTATTTAATATGTGTGTTTTCTCAAATATTTATCTCCTCTATGTTCCATCTCCTCTACGGTGCCTTCCCAGACAACTGGTGCCTTTCCAGATTTTATCTCTTTGAAATCTGGTGTCTCTTTTCTCTCTCTTTAAAATCTGGTGCCTTTCCAGATTTTCTCTCTCCTTGGATTTTATGTAACACTTAAAATCTATAAAATTTAGAGTTTAAATATTATCTCAAAATATTATTTGGTATGCACTTCTTTTGCTTTCTAACTCATTTTTGGATTTCTCAAGGGCTTCCTGGGCTGCACACACATAGTAGTGGGGGGGGGGTCACGAATACTTAAAAAATTATTGTGAGACTTTCTGGATTCCTGAGTTACATGAGAGGAACCAACACTAGACACTGAGCTGAGGTACCGAATGAGTGGTGAGAGGAGTCCCAGAAGAGACGGTGGAGAAGGTAGAATGGGGCTATATGATAAAGGACCTCAAATGTAGTAGAAGGGGTACAGATTTTTTTCTAGCCTGTGATGACGAGTCCTGGAAAGTATCTGAGAAGTACATGAGAAGACCTCCAGTTCAGGAAGATATATATGGCTGCATCTTGAATAATATAAACTGAACACGGTTAATGACGGGTTTGTAAAACCATAGCTTTTATCCCCATTTGTCTCTGCATCTGTAGGAAATGTTTTACTTTTGTTGTTGATTTAAATCTAAAAGTACACGCCCGGCAGAAAAATACAGAGTGCTAACAAGTCAAGACTGTTCCAGACTCTGCAAAACTTACCACATAAAGTACCAAAGGACTGACAAAAAGACAAATTAATTACAACCAACATTATGAACTACTTATTCACTTTAATAAAATATATTGCTCAAGTTGCAGGAATGGTATTTGGAAAGGCTAATTTACCCAGTGTGAGCAACTGAAGGAATTTTCCTAGTTCAAAATTGTGAACTCTTGAAAAAATTATGTCATCAAATAATTTCTCAAGTTTGCTTTTTATGGCAAGGAAAAACCTATCAACAAACAAAACATTAATTCTCTTTAAATCAGTCACGTGCTTTTACCTCCAAATCTTTTAAGGCCAATACCCTCCCTTCATTTTTTTGTTTTTAACTAAACGAGAATGTCATTCAGCTGATGCTCTTATAAGTAGAAATAAGGAGAAAACCGTCATTAGGATGAAATATTTAGTGCACGAGATCTATTGTACAACATGGTGACTATAGTTAATAACAACGTATTGTATTCCTGAAAATTGCTAACAGAGTAGACTTTAAGTGTTCTCACCACAAAAAAGGGTAAGTTCATGACGTAAAGCACGTGTTCATTAGCTCAATTTAGCCATTCCACAATATATACATATTTCAAAACATCACGCTGTATATGATAAATATATGCAACTTTCATTTGCCAGTTACAAAAGTAATTTTTTTTTTTTTTTTTTGGAGACAGAGTCTCACTCTGTCACCTAGGCTATGGTGAGACAGCACACTGCAACCTCTGCCTCCCGGGCTCAAGCCATTCTCCTGCCTCAGCCTCCCAAGTGGCTGGGATTACAGGCACCCTGCACCACACCTGGATAAGTTTTGTATGTTTAGTAGAGATGGGGTTTTGCTATGTTATTCAAGCTGGTCTTGAACTCCTGACCTCAAGTGATCTGCCCACCTTGGCCTCCCAAAGTGCTGGGATTACAGATGTGAGCCACCATGCCTGGCCGAAAAATAAATTTTTAAAAAGATGAAACATCTAAGAAAAAGGGGGCATAATCAGAAGCAAAAGAATCAACAACTTCCTCCACCAAACCAAATGCTTCCCTCTGGAACTAAAGCAATTGTGACTAACTCCTAGGAAAGCCTATGGTCATAAATAACAAAACAGCAGTCGTTTATGTTGGATGGAATGAGGATAAAATACCACAAGGAGGCTGGGTGCGGTGGCTCATGCCTGTAATCCCAGCACTTTGGGAGGCCGAGGCGGGTGGATCACCTGAGGTCAGGAGTTCGAGACCACCCTGGCCAACATGGTGAAACCCCGTTTCTACTAAAAATACAAAAATTAGCTGGGTGTGGAGGCATGTGCCTGTAATCCCAGCTATTTGGGAGGCTGAGGCAGGAGAATTGCTTGAACCCAGGAGGCAGAGGTTGCAGGGAGCCGGGATCGTGCCACTGACTCTAGCCCGGGCAACAAGAGCAAGACTCCATCTTTTTTGAAAAACAAACAAACAAACAAACCCACAAGGAGAGAACCCTAGCAAAATGTGGGGCTGAGAGGCAGCACTTCCCCGAGGAGCATGTAGTATTCATTCATAGGACCACTGATAGCTGAGGACGCTCAGGACCTGAGTAAGGTTTGGAAACCACATCACCTGTGCTCTCCTTATATAAACAGAGCAGGGGGCGAGGCGCAGTGACTCACACCTGTAATCCCAGCACTGTGGGAGGCCTAGGCGGGCAGATCACCTGAGGTCGGGAGATCGAGACCATCCTGGGTAATATGGTGAAACCATGTCTCTAATAAATATACAAAAAATTAGACGGACATGGTGGCACATGCCTGTAAACTCAGCTACTTGGGAATCTGAGGCAGGAGAACTGCTTGAACCCAGGAGGCGGAGGTTTCAGTGCACCAAGATTGTGCCATTGCACTCCAGCCTGGGCAACAAGAGTGAAACTCCAGCTCAAAACAAAAACAAAAACAAACACACACACACACACACACACAAAAACAGAGCAGGTGATGCCCTAAAAGTTAGTGATAAGGAAAGGCATGGCAAATGAAACCTTTTTTTACATGACCCTCACAACAGCTACCATTTATGGCTTGAGGTGGTTCCCCCATTATCTCAAATCTTTAGAAAATCTTTGAAGACACCAATACCCCCCATTACAAGTGAATAATTTGAAGCTTAATAAAAATCTGTTCAAGGATTTTGCAAGTAAGTGGCAGACACAGATTGTGAAACTAAAGCTTATTGACTTCAAAACCCATGTGCTATAATTGGAAAGCACAGGTGTGAATTACATACAAAAAGTAAAACTTCAGAGGAATTAAAGACAATCAACTCAATGCAAGAAGAGGCCAGAAGCCCAACTGTCAGGTGTGGAGGGAGAAAACTTACCAGCATATTTTGTAGTGTTAGATTCATCCATGGACCAAAAGCAATAATCAAAGGCAAATACCTGAATGAAAGAACAAAATATTAAGCTTAAAGATTAATTAACTTCTTATGAGTAAATCAGACTGAAAAAAAAAAAATTACTGGTGAAGATGAGAAGGATGGCCACTATTGCCTGATTGAAAAAAATCACTACAGGTTTGGTGCTTTCGTTAACCATAAAATTTCATATTTTCCTCCTTTTTGGGGGACAGGGTCACCCAGGCTGGAGTGCAGCTGCAACTATCACAGCTCACTGCAGCCTCAAACTCCTGGGCTCAAGGGATCCTCCTGCCTCAGCCTCCTGAGTAGCTAGGACGACTGGTGCACGCCACCATACCGAGCAATTAAAAAAAAAATTGTTGCAGACAGGAGGTCTTGCCCTATTGCTCAGGCTGGTCTCAAACTCCTGGCCTGAACTGATCCTCTCTCTTCTGCCTCCCAAAATGTACTGGGATTACAGGTGTGAGCCATCGCGCCTGGCCCTATGATACTTCTTTTAGACTAAATATATGGTTAGCTTTCTGTATTAGAATAAGTTGTATATAAAAATTACTATTTATCTAGAATTCAAATAACCAGACACTTTAACCAGATATTTTTTTCCACAATACATCTGATGAGAAAAAACAAAAAGCAAAAACAACGTCTTCTCTCGCAGATCCATGGTTTCAGCATCCACTGACCCTTCCAGGTCCATCTCCCTCAGCTTCTCAAGTAATACTCAACTTTCATATAAAGCAGTTCCTTCTCCTAGCCTTCCATGCATACTGGAGCTCAAAACTCTCCATATTCCCATCCTGCACTCCTTTCCCCTTCTGTCTCAGCATGCAATCTCCAGCAAAGCATGGTTTGTTTGTTTTTTTTTGGTGTGTGTGTGGGGAGGTTCTTACTGTATTTTTAATATGCATTGCCTAGAAAAGTAAAGATGTGAAACAATTTTACATGTTTAGTATTTGGTATGTCTTTTATATGTAAAAGTATCTCTTCATATTTTTTAAATTTTTAATTTTTTTTGAGTTGGAGTCTCGCTTTGTCGCCCAGGTTGGAGTGCAGTGGTGCAATCTTGGCTCACTGCAACCTCCGTCTCCCGGGCTCAAGTAATTCTCCTGCTTCAGCCTCCTGGATAGCTGGGACTACAGGTGCTTGCCACCATGCCTGGCTAATTTCATGTTTTTTCTTTTTTTCTTTTTCCATAAGTTATTGGGGTACAGGTGGTATTTGGTTACATGAATTAGTTCTTTAGTGGTGATTTGTGAGACTTTGGTGCACCCATCACCTAAGCAGTATACACTGTACCATATTTGTAGTCTTTTATCCCTCACCCCTCTCCCACTCTTCCCCTCAAATCTCCAAAGTCCACTGTATCATTCTTATGCCTTTCCATCCTCATAGCTTAGCTCCCACTTATCAGTGAGAACATACGATGTTTGATTTTTCCATTCCTGAGTTACTTCACTTAGAACAATAGTCTCCAGTCTCATCCAGGTCGCTGCAAATGCTGTTAATTCATTCCTTTTTATGGCTAAGTAGTATTCCATCACACACACACACACCCCCCACACACACCACAGTTCCTTTATCGACTTGTTGACTGATGGCCATTTGGGTTGGTTGCACGATTTTACAATTGTGAATTGTGCCACTATAAACATGCATGTGCAAGTATCTTTTTCATATAAGATACTTATTTTCCTCTGGGTAGATACCCAAGAGTGGGATTGCTGGATCAAATGGTAGTTCTCCTTTTAGTTCTTTAAGGAATCTCTACACTGTTTTCCATAGTGGTTGTACTAGTTTACATTTCCACCGGCAATGTAAAAGTGTTCCCTGTTCACCGCATCCACACCAACATCTACTGGTATTAAATCATCAATTCACTCTTACGTGAATTAACTTTCTGTATAGCTACTGAATGTCTCCTATATACCAGGAATGGCTGGTGCTTCTTGGTGCTTCCTCTGTAAGGACTCCCATTGAACTGCTGTTTTTTCTTTTCTTTTTTTTTTTTTTTGAGACAGAGTCTCACTCTATTGTCCAGGCTGCAGTGCAGCGGCACAATCTCAGCTCACTGCAACCTCCGCCTCCTGGGTTCAAGTGATTCTCCTGCCTCAGCCTCCCAAGTAGCTGGAACTACAGGCATGCGCCACTATGCCCAGCTACTTTTTGTATTTTTAGTAGAGACAGGGTCTTCCATGTTGGCCAGGGTGGTCTCAAACTCCTGATTTCAAATGATCTGCCTGCCTCAGTCTCCCAAAGTGCTGAGATGACAGGCGCGAGCCACCGTGCCCGGCCCTAACTGCTGTTTTTCATGCCCATTACCATCACTTGTGTTCCAGCTGTTATTATCAAATGTGTAGAGCAATGTTCCCCAAAGTGTGTTCTAAGGAACCAGAGGTTCATGAGCTAATCCATGAAAAAAGATCAAATCATGTTGGAAGCGGTGCATGTTTTATCCTATTTGAGATTCTCAATGCTAATTCTCAAGGCTCTGAAAAGTCTTTCAGAGACTTTTCAGAAAAGAAGTCTGGTAAAGAAGTCTATTTGATTGTTTAACGTTTTATTTCCCCAATTCATTTTGGTGAGGAGACTCTTTTTGGAGTAACATCTATTAACATGCCTTGAAACTACTATTTCTCAGCACATCCCTTAGCAAACGCAGCCCAGGTGACTCAGTAGCTGCCTTCCTGGGCTCCCTGCTATTGCCTTTTATCTCTTGCAGTGCAAATAGTAAATTACAAACCTCCCATGGGCCGGATCCTTTAATGCTTAATCACTTCCAAGAGATCTTAAGCACTGAGCATACAGAACCCACGGTCTCTGGCCTGGCATTTGAGACTAGCCACAAAAGGCCCTCCCAGCCTATTAACCCCAGCTTCCTCTTGCTCCAGTGGAACCTGTCTTTACCTCAGAATTACTAACTATAATTTCATCTCTGTCCTTGTTCTCTCCTTCTTTTCCACCCTTCAAAATACATCATACCCTTTAAGGCCCAGTTCGATACATTTTTTCCTCCCAGAAGCATTCTTGTTTAAATCCAAAGGAATTATCTTTTTTTCTCTGAAACCTTACAACACTGTTTAGTTCTTTTTTATGGCTCCTATCTCAATTATTTTATTTTTCATTTATCATGTATATGATCTCTGTGTGTGAGAGACAGCATTCATTCATTCATTCATTCATTCACTCATTCAGAGACAGGGTCTCCCTCTGTTGCCCAGACTGGAGTGCACTGGCACTATCATGGCTCACTGTAGCCTCAATCAGCTCGATTGATCCTACCACCTCAGCCTCCTGAGTAGCTGGGACTACAGGCACATGCCACCACGCCCAACTAATTTTTGTGTTTTTTGTAGAGATGGGGCTTCGCCATGTTGCCCTGGCTGGTATCAAACTCCTGGGTTCAGGCAATCCTCCCACCTTGGCTTCCCAAAGTGCTGGGATTACAGGCATGAGCCACTGTGCCCGGCCTGTATATATGTTTTATGTCCACTTATAGACTAAGTTCCCTGAAAGCAGCATCCATATTGAATTCAGCTTTGAAGCCTGCAATGTTTATAGTAGTCACTTTATAATGACTTACTGAATGATTAATGGCATTAAGATCTTGCAGGGAAGCAGGCACTTTTTTATATTATAAAAGACTAATAAGTTGTACGCAATGCTCTCTCTTGCCAAAAAAAAAAAAAAAGACTAGGTTATGTTCTGAATAGTTTTGGCACTATATATACTTTATTTTAATGCTTTTAAAATTGATTTAGGTACTCAACTTACATCATCAACCCCAGATCCAAATTCAATTTTGTTAAACATTCACTCTGGTTTTATAACAACCAAGTTTCAAATGAACAGTTATGAAACAATAGTTTCAGCCAAGAGAATGTGGAATATTTACTGCATTCAAGGGCTCTTCCAATGACTCTAGAGACCAACCACACAGGCGTAATCCAGTTAATCTTCCTGCCTCTGGGCAGGACTGAACTTCAACACTTCTAAGAAATGAAGATCTATCTTGTTTTTAAACATTTCCAGAAAAGGAGATTCCACAAACTCCCTTTAATGGCATCTTATAATACTTAACTTTTATTCCCAGGACATTTTGCTTTTCTTTTGACCTAAGTCAACTCTCCTTACTTTAAACAGCCAATAGAGGCTATTTTCCTTTCCTTTTTTTTTTTTTTTTTTTTTTTTTAAGTATATTTACTGCTCTCCTTCTTATATCCCAGGCACTGTGCCCAAGCTTGATCCATGGTGAATTTCAGTGACATGTATCACCCTAAATATTAAGAAAAAAAAAATCCGCTCACCAAGAACCTCATTCTGTGCTGCTTTCAATAACTTCTGGTTTCTGTACTAAAAAAATTTGCAGTCAGTATTTATTGAGCATGACCTACAAACCAGGCCTAGCAGTAGTCATCTAATTCATTAATTCACTTATCCATTCACAAATATTTATTGAGTACCTATTGTGTGCTAAGCGCTAGAATTATAGCAGTGAATAAACATGCAAAGACTCGTGGAGCTCATGAGTATCCTATTACTTGCATTATCTGTAGTAATACTTACATTATTCATGTCCCTTATGAAGCTCCCAGTGGGGTGAAGGGAGAGAAGCAATATGCAAGCAAACAATAAACACATATGGCGCCAGGAGGTAATCAGTGACACAAAAATGTAACAGCATGGGGGTACTGGAGAAAACTGGAGCAGGTCCTATGAAAGCTTGTGGAAAAGTACAGATAGCCAGAGGGAACAGCAGGTGCAAAGGCACTGGGGCAGAGAGCACCTGTGTGTTCAAGGGCTGTGTTTTGAACACAGTTATTGTTATATATAGTGGAATCATCATTTTTTCACTTCTTCAGTTATTGCTACATGTAGTGGAATAATAATTTATTTTCTTTTTTTTTTTTCTTTATAGAGACAGGGTCATGTTGTGTTGCCCAGGCTGGTCTTAACTTCTGGGCTCAAGCGATCCTCCTGTCTTGGCTTCCCACAGGCATGAGCCACTGCACCCAGGTCAAACTTAATTTAACGATTTGCTATTCTTCAAATAAGGTCAGCAAGCTAGAGATTGACATTCATAGTAATACTACTTAAAATAAAATGAGAGCTACCCCAAATTTTGAGGGTCTACCTGTCAGTAAGAATTATTCCAAAGTCTGTGAAAATTTCTAACAAAGTTAATCATTTAAAGTTGTTTTTGCTAATAAAAGGGCACATGACAAAATTTTCATTTTAAGCATTTGCCCCCTAGAATTCAGACAAATATTAAAACCCTGCAGATGAAAAAAGAGTCCTGATGATACTGATAGATACAACTGTTGCCAAATAGCAGCGCCCTTTGAACTACATTATGCCTTGAATTTCAAAATCTTTGATCACAGGCATTTTAGAATGATGATACCTCAAACCAGTCATGGAGTATACGTTGTTATTTTACTAAACATTTACTAGGAAGAAAGCCGAAGTCCAGAAATCTACATGATTTCCCTAAAACTCAAAGCAAGTGAATAGAAAAATTCTTGTTATTTTTTTTTTTCTCAGCTGGAAGTGATCTCCCCATCCCCTTTCCCTCCTATAAAATTTTACAGCAGTTTGTAGCTCCCAAGACACTGATTCACATACAGTCCTGTTTTATGCCTTGGTTCTTCTGTGTGGATCTTACTTCCAAATCTAAATGGTGAGCTCCATGACAGCAGGGACTATGTTCCATGCACCCCATAGTGCCTGTTTCAGCATCTCATACAGGGCAGCAACTGTATGTAATATTTTTTCAATTAATAAACATATTACCAGAAGGAGTTGGAACACAGACAAGAGCATGGAGTGGATGTAAGAACTATTATGAATAAGCAGAGGTTCAAGCTGGAGGATATATTTTTAGATGTTTCATTACTTTCACATGCATGGTTTGGGGGAACTTGGTTCCTGCAATGGTCAAATAAGGATTCGGTCACTAGATGAGCGCTGGGGTCCCCTTCAGCATCACTATTCCATGGTACAGGTGGATAAACAAGCAAGGGTATATCATGCACAATTTGTAGTCTGCACAGAAATTAGAACATTTATTTGTTTGACTGTCACTAGAAAAATTATGGCCGTCACTAACACAGTTTTAAAGATGTTTAAAATAATTCCTTTGTCATGTCCTTGACATTTCCCTTGCAATCTCTTGTTAGTTCCATGAACTATTTACAAACTATTACCCTTCTTTTCATGCCAAAATGTAATTATAATTGAATAACACAACGTTTGTTACAAAACGAGACATGCTTTTCTTAGGACTTTACAGTAGTTTTGATTTTCCCATACAAACTACATTGACATTTCAAAAGGGAGAAAACCAATTTCTCAAGACTTATTTCTTGGAAATTGACGACTTTGTTTTTTTCTAATTTTTAAAAAACTTTATTTTAGAGAGAGGGTCTTGTTCTGTCACCCAGGCTGGAATGCAGTGGCATGGTCATAGCTCACTGCAGCCTCAACCTTCCAGCTCAAGCAATCCTCCCAAAAGTAGCTGGGACTACGGGTGCATGCCACCATGCCCAGCTAATTGTTATTTTTTTTTTTTGTAGGGATGGGGGCTCGCTGTGTTGCCCCAAGCTAGTCTCGAATTCCCCTGGCCTCAAGTGATCTTCCTGCTTTGGCTTCCCAAAGTGTTGGGATTACAGTTATGAACCACCATGGCTGGCCAGAAACTGATGACTCTGAAGAAAAATAAAGTCTTATTTTTTGCAAACCCACCATATTATACTAGAAAAATGTTATTTAAGACTTCTAGGCTGGGCGCGGTGGCTCACGCCTGTAATCCCAGCACTTTGGGAGGCCGAGACGGGCGATCACGAGGTCAGGAGATCAAGACCATCCTGGCTAACACGGTGAAACCCGTCTCTATTAAAATACAAAAAAATTAGCTGGGCTTGGTGGCGGGCGCCTGTAGTCCCAGCTACTCGGGAGGCTGGGGCAGGAGAATGGTGTGAACCCGGGAGGCGGAGCTTGCAGTGAGCCGAGATCGCGCCACTGCACTCCAGCCCGGGCGACAGAGTGAGACTCCGTCTCAAAAAAAAAAAAAATAAAAATAAATAAATAAATAAATTAAAAAAAAAAAAAAAAAAAGGACTTCTAATCGGGCCAGGCTCGATGGCTCATACCTGTAATCCCAGCACTTTGGGAGGCCAAGGTGGGCGGATCACCTGAGGTTAGGAGTTAAAGACCAGTCTGACCAACATGGTGAAACCCCATCTCTACTAAAGATACAAAAAATTAGCCAGGCGTGGTGGCACGCACCTGTAATCCCAGCTACTCAGGAGGCTGAGGCAGGAGAATAGTTTGAACCCAGGAGGCAGAGGTTGCAGTGAGCCAAGATTGCACCATTGCACTCCAGCCTAGGCGACAGGGCAGGACTCTGTCTCAAAAAAAAAAAAAAAAAAAAAGGCTCTGTTGTCCAGGCCAGAGTTCAGTGGGGCTTGGGGCAATCATATTCCTGGGATCAAGCAGCCTCCCAAGTAGCTAGGACTACTAGGACTACGGGCACGAGCCACCATACTTGTCTAATTTTGCTGTTGCTGTTGCAAAGATGGGGTCTTGCAATGTTGCCCAAGTTAGTATCGAACTCCTGACCCCAAGCAATTCTCCCACCTCGACCTCCCTAAGTGCTGAGCCACTGTGCCTGGCCCAGCAGACTTCTTAATGCATACAGCTGAGTAAAACAACAAAATTCAAACCAAGTATAAATTTTACATTTTATTAATAAGAACCAACATTGTGAAAACATTTTTTTTGTAAAGGCATTCATACCTTTTCAACTAAAAAAAGAGCCAAAAGCACAGAGGTTTTCTAGTTGTTTTTGAAATCTGAAAGCTATTGCCTTCACTGTTTTCAACATTTGACTCCACCTTCTCAAAATCCCACTCCTTCTTCTTAGTTTGCAACTTATAAAACTCATACCAGCATTTAATTCCCTGCAGCTTGCGATACATCTGCTCCACCTTTATCAGGCTCTTAAAAATGTTAGCTTTGCATTTTTGTCAACCACTGAATATCTAATAAAGTTACTAAAGCTGTTTTTAATAAGGCAAATGTGTTGAATGATATATATAATCTGAGGTAATGAAGTTCCATGACTTACGAATAGGATGTAGCACAGTTAAACTCCACTCTTATCTAAAAGTCATCTCTGATGGCATTTCAGCAAAATTCAATTTACAGTTAAAAAAAAAAAAAAAAAAAAGGCCGGGCACAGTGGCTCACAAGGTCAGGAGATCGAAACAAAAATTAGCTGGGCGTGGCAGCACATGCCTGTAATCCCAGCTACTCGGGAAGCTGAGGCAGAAGAATCGCTTGAACTCGGGAGGAGAAGGTTGCAGTGAGTTGAGATCGCGCCACTTCACTCCAGCCCAGAAACAGAGCTAGACTGCGTCTCAAAAAAAAAAAAAAAAAGCAGCAGCAATGGCCAGGCGCAGTGGCTCACGGTTGTAATCCTAGCACTTTGGGAGGTGGAGGCAGGCGGATTACTTGAGGTCAGGAGTTTGAGACCAGCCTGGCCAACATGGTGAAACCTTGTTTCTACTAAAAATACAAAAATTAGCCTGGCATGGTGGCATGCACCTGTAATCCCAGCTACTAGGGAGGCTGAGGCATGAGAACTGCTTGAACCTGGGAGACGGAGGTTGCAGCGAGCCGAGATTGTGCCACTGCATTCCAGCCTGGGCAACAGAGCAAGACTCCGTCTCAAAAAAATAAAGAAGCAAGATCTTCTATGTTCCTTGGAGAACCAGAAGGCATTCGCGTTTTAAGATATGTAATCTGTAACCATTTTTCTGATCCATGAAAATGAGATGTGAAGGCGCTTTCAACTGCATTACCTCATTACCTCTGTATCCTTTCATTTGTGCTTTCGAGTTGTGTGCTTTCACTAATACGTTCTCCGACTGCAAAACGGTCAATTTAGAAAGCAATAAACTAACACCCACTTGTTACCTTTTTCACTTTTAGGGGCTGTAGGGAACTCAAGTATGTACTAGGCCTGTTTGTATCCTCTTGCTTACAATCTAGTTAAAAAGGTAAAACATAAAACAAGTATTCTTTTTCTAAGAAAAGTAATTTTTTCCCTAAAATCATTTTAATACCTCTCAGAAACCCTCCTCAGACACAAAGTGATTAATCTAATACTTACTATGTCAAGATAATTTAATTTTACATAAAGAAATATTTCTGGACATATACATCAGATTTTTGCAAGGTGAGCCAAAACCTACCTTTTGTTTCCTTTTAATGTCATCTCAAATGTCACTCCTTTATAATTTTTTTTTTTTTTTTTTTTTTTTTTTTTTTTTTTTTTTTAGATGGAGTCTTGCTCTGTCGCCCAGGCTGGAGTATAGTGGCATGGTATCAGCTCAGTGCAACCTCTGCCTCCCAGGTTTGAGCTATTCCCTTGCCTCAGCCTCCTGAGTAGCTGGGACTACAGGCGCCCACTACCACGCCTGGCTAATTTTTGCATTTTTAGTAGAGATGGGGTTTCATCATGTTGGCCATGCTGGTCTTGAACTTCTGACCTCAAGTGATCTGCCCGCCTCAGCCTCCCAAAGCGCTGGGATTAAAGGCATGGGTTACCTCACCCAGCCTCCTTATAAAACTTTTAAGGATACTATTTCTCATTATCCTGAATTTCCATATCTGTCTAATCAGATTCTGTATGTGTGTATATATGTATATATCTATTTATATACAATTCCCTTTGTTCTGCTGCAATATTAATTCTTAGTGGATAAAGCCTTGGTTTCCCTAATCTTTTCATTACCAAACAAAAATACTCTGCGAATTTACATTTTAAAGCAACTTTTGCTGGGCATAGTGGCTATAATACTAGTGTTTTGAGAGGCTGAGACTGAAGGATCACTTGAAGCCAAGAGTTCAAGACCAGCCTGGGCAACAGAGTCTCTACAAAAAATAACATCAGCCAGGTGCAGTGGCATGTGCCTGTAGTCCCAGATACTCAGGAGGCTGAAGCAAGAGGACTGCTTGAGCCCAGAAGTTTAAGGATGCAATGAGCTGTGATCATGTCACTGCACTCCAGTTTGTATAACAGAGCAAGGCTGTCTCTAAAAAATAAAATAAAAATAATTTACAAAAATTAAGGCAACTTCCTGGTGAATTACCTCTTAAACAATCATGTAAATCTTTGTTTTCACATGTGACGTCTGCTTAAAATAGCACAACCGAGTCAGTGTAAATCCTTCAGTGGCATAGCCAGGATAGCAGCACCCCAACAGTACTTTGCCAAAGTCTCCATTTTTACTTCAACTGCCACAGTAACAGACTGCTGTCACCTTACAGGCATTATTTTTGTGTTTGTGTTTGTGCACTCCTTTCCCAAAAAGACACAAGCAATGACCCTATACATCTGTATATTATGTCAATGGTCAGTCACCTTCTCAGCTCTGAGAGATTCCACCAATGACTAAGAAATCCTTTGGGTATACTGAACACAGTAAGATGTCTAGGGAAAAAAAGAAAGAAGGGGAGAGCTAGGTACAGTCGTATGCACCTGCAGTCCCAGCTGCTTGGGAGGCTGAGGTGGGAGGATCACTTGAGCCCGGGAGTTTGAGGTTGCAAACTATGATCACACCTGTGAACAGCCACTGCACTCCAGCCTGGGCAACCTAGTGAGATTCCATTGCTAAAAGGAAATAATAATAATAACAAAAAAAGAGAAGAGAATGTAGAACTATAAGGGAATTTCTCCTTCCTGTAATTCTCTCCCTTTCCTCACCTTGCTTCCCTGCCTAGTGAAGTACAACTCACACTACTGAAGACCTGTTCAAATGTCCCCTCCTCCAATGTTTTCTCAACTTCCTCCCTGTAATTTTTGCCTCCTCTGTGCTGTCTTAGCCAGCAGCTCTCCCTCTCTAACACACGCTCATCTACCTAAATAACTGCACATTTTACATTAATTTAGGATTGTGGTAACATAAACGGAATACCTACTAAGGTAATACTTGGCACACAGTGTAACTCAGTTTATGGCAGCTACTGTTATCAATATTATCATTACGTACTGATGGACTTTTCTCCCCCATTAATAGCACCGCTACTGCTGTAGAGCATTTGTTGTGTACCAGGCACCAACCTAAATACTTTATATTCTCACCAAGCAGGGAGGTTTTCTGAGCAAGGGACTGTGCTAACTTATCTTTATTCCCTCTAGGTATAGGATAGTGTAGATAGGTACTCAGTATTTGCTGAATTAAATAGAAAGAGACGTGAAAAGGCAAAAAAAGGCCATGTGTGTGGGAGTTGCTACAGACTATTTGGTTCTGTGTCAAAAATTTCAATGCAAAACACACTACTTCCTAGCACCCAAATCTAAAATCAAAACGGCTTCCCTTCGGGAAGAAAGTCTGCTCTCTGTGGATTTGCTTTGCTTTGTATGAAGGAGTGTGTCCTCTCCTTTACACTGCCTTCTTCCTCTCTTTGTACAATTAATCCGCTGTTCACATCTGCAGACCCAGCTGCCATTAACAGCCTGTTCTGCCACTACCTACTTTGAAAACTGAGCCTCAGAGCTCTCTGAAAAGCCCCATTTCTCCAGTTGTAGGAACACTAGCTTGCCAATGTCCTGTTTTGTGATTACGTTTCAACTTTGTCAATTTGAAAGACTACAATTAATATGAAAGTGACACTTCGAATTTGTTCACATTTCACCACACCATGTTATGAATACTGAGTCATACCAAGTAAAGTTCTAGTTTCACGTTCAAATTTTTCTTTGAATGCCAAGTTTCAACGCTTTTCTCTTTTTCATCTTTCTCCTAATATCAAAGATGTGAAGATTCATTAAAAAAAAAAAAAAAAGGAAGAGTTAAACTTCATTCATCTCAGAGGAACTGGACTGAAATTGAAAGGAAAACCCAGCACCGAGAGTCTGTGTGATCACAAAACTGCCTTCACTACTGCTTTTCTAAAAGCAGCTCTGCCAGCAGGAACTCCAGCCTGTATCTCAACATATCTCCTAAGGAACACTAGAGTCATCACCCTTATTACTGGTGAGTTTTACTGACAGACCTACCTTCCCATTTAAACATCTGTCAAGTAACTGCTGCTTTTTGGTAATGTAATTAATCATTTCCTTTACATATGCCTATATATACATACCAAATAATGTCTTACATTACACAGTTGGCACTGACTGATTGTGAAGATGTGAAAGCCTCTTAAAGATTCAAAGCCAGCAGCATTTGCTGCACATCTACAAGGCATTGTCCCTGATCTCAGGGAATGCACAGTCTGTTCTAGGAAACTACTATCTTTGGAAAATACTACTCTGCATTGCAGTTCAAATTTCTGTGGATGCATGGAGACGGTATCTCTACAAAGACCTAATTCATGCTTTCATTCATTTAATGAATAAATCTGAAAACAGGAAATCATCCTCTCAAAACCCAGACCAATATTTTAACAGCACAGAGCTCCCATTTAACACTGTACACATAAACTAGTGGTGCATAAGCAGTGAAGCACTAATTCAATTCTAACTCTTTCAAATACTCTACTCATTTCATATCTAATCCTTTATCGTTCATTTTCAAAATCCGCTTTACTGGTTGCTGAGGGGTGGGGGTGGGAGTGTCACAAAGGCACAATCTGTGGTATCTCCAGTTCTTTCATATCCTGATCATTTCTCAAAAAACCTAGCCACCCAAATAACTTCTCCAACAGCACACTCAAAGGTGATGTGGATATTTTCAAACACAGAATACTTCTTCTTCAATAAAAACAGTCCAGAAGATAAGTTGCAAATGTCTAAGCATCTGCTATCAGATCTTATCTGCTATCTCTGATAAATGATTATTCTTACTCATAAAAATGAGACGAAAAATAAAACATAGATTAACTCTGAGTCATGCTAACATCACCACCATGAGCAATCTCTGGGTCTGGCTCAGAACTTCTGGACCAAGACCTCATTTCATGTGCATATCTCTCTAGTCCCCTCTGCCTCACTGCACCATGCCAGGTGCATCCAGCCACAGAGGAGAATGCTAGGCTGACTCTATGGCCCCAGGTGACCAAAGCTAAAGGACCCGAGGCAGTCCAGGGATTGCAAACATTTACTCCCAGTTAAGTCACGCTGGAAAGGACTGATGAAGAGTTCACGCTGCTGGGGCTGACTCGGGCCAAGTGGGAGCCAAGAGACTCCCTCGTCCAGAAGGCTTTCACTGTTCTAGACAGGGAGATGGATCAACAAAGAGACAACGGAGATGGATATCTTTTCTTCCTGGGGCCTATACTCCATGTGACCTGCTACTCTGTCCGTGGCACTGTAGACATCTAAAGGCACAGAGTTACAGTGAGAACATCTGGTTCTGAACGAAGCCAGGAAGAAAGAAAGGGAAGAGTAGAACCTGTAGGAATTTCAAGACAGAAACACACAGCACTTCACTTGAACCCGGGAGGTGGAGGTTGCAGTGAGCCAAGATCATGCCATTGCACTCCAGCCTGGGCAACAAGGGCGCAACTCCATCTCAAAACAACAAAAACAACACCACCACCTAACAACCACCACCACCACCACGACCACCCTATGTTTCCGAGGATTGTTTTGTTGTTGTTGTTAAAAAGAGAAAAAAAAAGCATTTAGAAATATGATTTATAATGACAAAGTGTGGTATATTGTATTACTGTTCCAAATGACTCCTGGCCCTCCTGGTAAGGGAATTACACAACCTTGCCTATTGCTACATGCCATGCAGTGCCTGTAGTAGGAAAGAATATAATTCCTGACCCTACTGACATCAGGCTTGGCTGTGTGACTTGCTTTGGCCAATTAAGTATGAACAAAGTGACATATGCCAGTCTGGCCAACAGCTTTAAGAAGCCAGTGCACAGTTCTCTTTCTTTTGTTCCCCTCTGTCACAGTATTAGCAAGTCCCAGGTAGCGGTTGTTCCTTCAATCTGGAGCCCAGATTGAAGTCATATGGTACATGGCCACAGGGAACCTCGGCTGACATGTAACATCAGAGAAAAATATTTTTGTTGTTTCTAGGCACTGAACATTTAAGGTTGTTACTGCTGCATCACGGAGCATAAGCAGACTCACACACAAAGCAGTTCCTTTAAAGTGAACCTAGATCATTATCCACCCTACATTCTATACTTATCAATTATCTTCTGTCTTGCAGCCGTATGAATTTCTTGCAAGTACAGTTCTGATCATGTAGCTTTTCTATATAAAGATCCTAAATGATCTTCATAGCCTACCAGATTAAGTCCAGACTCCCAAAGCTCTATAAACTACCCTCTCCCAGTTTTTTTTAAAAATACGATCTTCCTTTCACGTACTCTACACTTTAACCTGAGTGTGCAACTTATTTCCTAATACATCAATTACTTTCTTGTCTTCTTTTACAAACCACTTGATTCTTTTTTTTTTTTTTTCGTTGAGACAGAGTCTTACTCTTGTTGCCCAGGCTAGAGTGCGATGGAAGGATCTCGGCTCACTGCAACCTCTGCCTCCCGGGTCAAGCTATTCTCCTGCCTCAGCCTCCCGAGTAGCCGGGATTACAGGCATCCACCACCATGCCTGGCTATTTTTTTTTTTTTTTTTTTTTTTTGTATTTTTAGTAGAGACGGGGTTTTGCCGTGTTGGCCAGGCTGGTCTCGAACTCCTGATCTCAGGTGATCCATCCGCCTCAGCCTCCCAAAGTGTTGGGATTACAGTTGTGAGCCACTGGGACTGGTCCCTACATCTTGATTCTTATCCTAAATTTCTGCATCTTGACATCTTATCCATACTTGGAAGGCCTACTGAAACTCCATGTTGAGCTGTGGAGCCGCCTTCCTCAGAAGACATAAGACACAAAGTACTGAGGTAGTGAATGATGATGTTACCATCATCTATTTTCCATTACTTAGATTACAGTATATCTAATCTTCCTCATCATGTTACGAATTCTAGAAAACAAGAACTACTAGTTTAATCACTCTTGAGCCCCACAAACTCCTTGCACAATACTTTTCACAGAAAGTTTTCATTTAATGTTTGCTGAATTAATACATTTTGAATGGATAAAAACAATTCCTAGGAAAAATGCGTAGCGAGAAGGTTATGCTGTCATTGAGTTCATGCAGCTGCAACACTCTTGGACCCAGATATAAAAGTAAAAATGTAAAAGATCAAGGTAGGTCTGCTGCATTTGATTGTGTAATGAAACAAGCAAAAGCCTTAGGAAGCATACTGGTGTTCAGTAGTAAGCCATGTGTTTGACCTGAAACAGAGCTGTCCAATAGAAATATAATGCTAGCCATATAAATAATTTAAAATGTTTTTGTAGGCACGCTGAAAAGTAAAAAGAGGCCAGCCATGGTGGCTTATGCCTGTAATCCCAGCACTTTGGGAGACCAAAGTGGGCAGATACTTGAGGCCAGGAGTTCGAGACCAGCTTGGTCAACATGGTGAAACCCTGTCTCTACCGAAAAATACAAAAATGACCTGGGCGTGGTGGCACATGCCTGTAGTCCCAGTTACCTGGAAGGCTGAGGTGAGAGAATTGCTTGAACCCAGGAGATAGGGGGTGCAGTGAGCTGAGATTGTGCCACTGCACTCCAGCCTGGGTGACAGAGTGAGAGTCTGTCTCAAAAAAACAAAGACAAAAAAAGTAAAAAGAGATGAAATAATTTAATATAAAAATAATATATTTAACCAAATATATAAAAAAAATCCTACATTCTTTTTCTTTCTTGTACCAAGTCTTCTAAATCTAGCATATATTTTGCACTTACATCTCAAGGAACACTAGCCACATATCACACGTTCATAAACCACTTGTGGCTAAATGGCTACTGTACTGAATAGTACAGGTCTAGAACTTACCCCATTGAGGCCAAATGCTTTAGTAGCAAAACAGCAGAGGCAAGAGAAAATGAAGGCAATCACAGATTGTGAAGCCAGACTAAATAAAGTTGCATTTCAGATGGCATAAACTGTACCTAATAAGGTTTCCCCCTCACTTTTTCTGAGCAACTTTTATAAGGGCAGGTGTTTGGTATGTATCTGTGTGCTTCTTCAAATGATTCAGTTTCAAAAAACAACAATTTTGTTTTGTTATAATGTAGTCAATGTCTTCAGCTTAAAATTTTGCCAAAAATTTATAAACATAGAAGTGAAATCAAACACCTTGAAGTTCAGTAGCCTAACCTAACTCATAAATAAAACAAAAAACATTGAAAGTGAATTTAATTCGCAAGCTCTAGCTACTCAAATAAATCACACATGAAATTATAAGATACTCAACAAAACAATCGTGAGTTTAAAATGAGCAAACGGAGTAAAAAAGAATATGATCCTACACAAACTGATTTTTCAGTGATTTATACGTTTCCCCCCCAGATTCTTCCTTCTTACGCTTTCCCTTGTATCTTGGCACATAAAATCCAACACATAGAAAAACTCATTTACAATCATGTGGTGTCATAGAAAATACAGTTGTCCCTCTGTATCCTTGGAGACTGGTTCCAGGAGCTCCCGAGGATAACAAAATCCGCAGATGCTGAAATCACCCTGGACTGTACCTGACTGGCAATCAGGAGGCCTAGACTGGAGCCAAGCTCTCCCCCTGAATGGTTTTAGCCAATTAAGCATCAGTCTCTTTGGTCTTGAATAAAAAGGTTTGAATGGTCAGAGTTTAAAAATCTCTTCTAGCCGGGCGTGGTGGCTCACGCCTGTAATCCCAGCACTTTGGGAGACCGAGGCAGGCAGATCACCTGAGGTCAAGAGTTTGAGACCAGCCTGACCAACATGGAAAAACTGTCTTTACTAAAAACACAAAACTACAGGCGTGGTGACACATGCCTGTAATCCCAGCTACTTGGGAGGCTGAGGCAGGAGAACTGTTTGAACCTGGGAGGTGAAGGCTGCAGTGAGCCGAGATCGCACATTGCATTCCAGTCTGGGCAACAAGAGCGAAACTCCGTCTCAGGGGAAAAAAAAAATCTCTTCTAGCTCTGTAGTGCTAACTTGAGACATAGATGGTGCTCAATAAATATTGAGGGATAGAAGAAGAACATGAAAAAAAGGAGGAAGAATTCTTTTTTTATTCCTGTGTGTTTCAGTGTGGCTCCTCAGGAAGGAAAGATACTTGTCCTAGATAAGACAAAACCATGACAAGCGAGGGGTCTTGGAACATGCCAGACATTCTGGGGGCCACCTGGGAATGCAGAAACTGGGCTTCTGCAGGCAGAGCTGCTTTGACTGAGGACACTTCCCTGTACCTAACAATAGAGTACGTGTAATGGCATAATTAGGTAGTGATTCTCCACACAAGTGTCTTCTTCCTCTGCACCACCTCTTGCCAAAATCCAAAGTTAATCAGAAGGTGGCTAAACAAACAAGCACTTTCCCCTTTCTTCTTCTTTTTTTGTTTTCAAAGAGACAAGGTCTTGCTGTCACCCAGGCTAGAGTGCAGTGGCATGATCATATCTCACTGAAGCCTCAGACTCCTGGGCTCAAGCGATCTTCCCACCTCAGCCTCCCAAGCAGCTGGGACTACAAGGACATGCTACTATGCCCAGCTAGTGATAATAATAATAATAATAATAATAATAATAATAATAATGTTATTATTGTTATTTTAAAGACAAGGTCTCCTTATGTTGCCCAGGCTGGCCTCAGACTCCTGGCCTCAAGCAATACTCCTGCCTCAGCCTCCGAAAGTGCTGTGATTACAGGCATGAGCTACCACACCCAGTCGAATTTCCCTCATTTACATCTATCTGCAATACTTCTCAGACAAAAACTTCAGACTCAAAACTACAGCCACACTGAGAAGGAAAGATACTCCAACCCTACAAATTATAAGACAAAGCCTCTCTTTTCCCCTGTAAACTACGGAGAGGTAAGAAGCAGATGTCTCATGTGTGCCCAAAAGCTTGCTTTTCTGCTTTTCTGTCTAAAAGAAACAAAACACACTTCCATAAATACTACACCATAATACACAACTAAAGGGTATGCATGAGGCTTATGCTGAAATAAATGTTTCTCCACTCAAGAGTGCAAATTTAGAAAATGTAACATTTATCAAAGAGAAAAATCCAAAGACACGGTACAAAGCAATTTATAAAGACAGAAACTTATATACATTTCCCTTGTATTCTGACATGCTACATTACACATGCTATATAAAAGAATTTTAAATCTAACTTTTAAAACTCAGCTGGAAGAGTTATCTTCATCTTCTCCTTGCCCTAACACAACACTTAGAAAAAATAACTTTTAGGAGTTAGGAACAAAAGAAACCCAATTCGGGAGGCCGAGGAAGGAGGATAGCTTGAAGCCAGGAATTTGAGACCAGACTGAGCAACAGAGTGAGACCTCATCTTTACAAAGAATTAAAAACTTAGCCAAGTGTGGTGGCTCATGTCTTTAGTCTCAGCTACTTGGGAGGCTGAGGCAGGAGGATCGCTTAAGCCCAGGAGTTTGAGGCTGCAGTTCAAAGATGCAGTGGGCTATGATTGTGCCACTGTATTCCAAGCTGGGTGAGACCCTGTCTCTTAAAAAAAGAAAGAAACCCAATTTAGGGAGAACAAGTGTATGAATTCTCAACCCCACCACCACCAGCAGCACCATTTATAAATCTGCGGCTTTTCTTAATTTTCATTGGTTCTTCCTCCTCTTTTCATTCTCCAAAGCGGAGTCCCAAGGTGCTATCCTCTATTCTCTCATATCTTCTATTCCACTTAATCCTGTTTTCAAGACATCCCTCTTCCGCCACTTCCTACTCTCTTCACCCCAATAATTTACCTGATCTTTGTAAGGCAGGGTCTGCAAATTCGTATCACCTGCTAAGCATTCTATCAGACGGCTGCCATCATTTCCAACTCAGCCATCTGAGTTGGAACCCATCAACTTCCCACTGAACCAAACTAGCTCTTCCTTCTTTAGTTTCTGCTGATTTTTCATTCACTCAGTTTCAAACCCCAGACACATCTCTGACTCTTGCTGTACTGTCTTTTCCTATATGCTGTTAGCATCAAAGTCCTGGTTACTTTATTTCTGTAATGTTTTCATAACTCTTCCCTTCCTCTTTCCTACTCTCACGGGCACTACTCCTGTGCAAACTCTTATTACCTTTTTTTTCTGATGTATTTTACTGAATACCACTGCTAGCTTCCCTACTGATCAAGCTTTGTTCAAAACAGGCAATAGAGACATTGAACGTATCAAGGTCCAACCCTGACATCAAGACCTGTCACAGCTGGGTGATACTTTGCAGTGGTAAGAATGTCTTTTGTATGCTAATGAGATGACTGGTGGCTGGGGTCCCTAGGTGGCTTCAAGATAGGGTGGGTTACCAGGAAGACCAAGGCAGGATTAGAGGGTTGGGACATTTAGCCCCATTCCTGACTTCCGGGAGGGGAGAGATGCTAGAGACTGAGTTCAATGGATTCAATCAGTTAAGCCCTATGTGATGGAGCCTCCATAAACATCCCTAAACTACAAGGATAGGAGAGCATCTGGGTTGCTGAACACAAGAAGATGCTGGAATGGCAGAACACACAGAAAGGGCAAAGAAGCTTCATGCTGCCCTATATACCTTGCCCTATGCATTGCTGCCATCTGACTCTTTCTGAGTCTTATCCTTTATCATAAGCTGGTGATATTATGTAAAGGGCATTCCTGAATTCTGTGAGTCATTCTAGCAAATTATGGAACCTGAGGAGGGGGACATGGGAACTCTTGATTTATAGCCAGTAGGTCAGAAGTATAGGTGGCAACCTGAGACTTGTGAATGGCATCTAAAGTGGAGGCAGCCTTGTGGGACTGAGCCCTTAACCTGTAGGTCTGTGCTAACTCCAGGTAACATGCCAGAATTGAACCAGATAGTAAGGCACTCAGCTGATTTTGGAGAACTGGAGAGTTTACTGGTGCTGGGGAAAACACCATATATTTGGTGTCTGGAGTGTTCTGGGTAAATACAGTTCAGTCACCCAGGATTCCTCTTCATGTACCTTTAGTCCAACTCTACACCTTGCCCTTACCTGAGCACAGTTGACACTCTCCTAGTTCAATCTCTTGGCACATCTGTCTACAATCAAATAACCAATGTGGGCTTTCAGAAGCTCTGCATGTTTTTCATTCAATGTATCCCAAGTATTTAATGTTTTTGATGTTTTGATGGTTAAAAATTTTATTTTTGTATTGTATATTGACAGTATAAAGAAATGTATTTTGACCTTTCTTCTGCCACCTTGCAGGAGCTTGTTTGCAGATTTCTTAAGGTTTTCCAAGTATACAACCTTATGGTACCTTATTGTAAATATACTTTTGCTACTTCCTTTCCATCTTGAATTTCTTTTACTTATTTTTCTTGCTTAACTGCACTGCCTAGGACCTCCTGTCAATGCACAATATAAGTTGTTAGGTCAATATCCTTGCCTTATTCCCCATTTTAGGCAGAAAGTATTCAGCCTTTTACTACTACATAGGATGTCAGATGTAGATTTCTCATGGGTCTTTTATCATATTGAGGTTTCTGTCTACTGTTAGCTTGCTGCAAGTTTGTATCATAAATTCATAAATAAATAATGAATTCTGTCAAATGCTTTTTTCCCTGCATCTTTTTTTTTTTTTGAGATGGAGTCTTGCTCTGTTGCCCAGCCTGGAGTGCAGTGGTGCAATCTCAGCTCACTGCAACCTCTGCTTCCCAGGTTCAAGTGATTCTCCTGCCTCAGCCTCCCAAGTAGCTGGGACTATAGGTGCGCGCCACCATGCCCAGCTAATTTTTCTATTTTTGAGTTGGGGTTTCACTGTGTTAGCCAGGCTGGTCTTGATCACCTGACCTCGTGATCCGCCCACCTCAGCTTCCCAAAGTGCTGGGATTACAGGCATGAGCCACCACGTCCCATCCCTTTTTTTTTTTTTTTTTGAGACTGGGGGGTCTGTCGCCCAGGCTGGAGTGCAGTTCCATGATCAAGCTCACTACAGCCTCAACTTACTGTAACCAAGTGATCATCCCACGTCAGCCTCCTAAGTAGCTGGGACTACAAGCACACGTCATCATGCCCTGCTAACTTTTTTTGTTTTCTATATTTAGTAGAGACAAGGTCTTGCTATGTTGCTCAGGCTAGTCTCAAACAATTCTCCTGCCTTGGCTTCCAAAGGTCTGAGATTACAGGCATGAGTCACTGCACCTGGTCTTTTTCTGCATCTTACGGATATGATCACATAGTTTTTCTTTTTCATTCTGTTAATAAGAATTATAGTGATTTTTTCACAATCACGACTTTTTGTTTTTTACAGCAGTTTTAGGATTACAGAAAAATTGGGCAGATAGTACAGAGTTCCTATATAGTCTTGCTTGTCCCCACTCCCTACTGTTAAGAATTGTTTCCCCAATTATTAACATCTTTATTAGTGTGGTACATTTGTTATAACTGATGAACCAATATTGATACATTATTCGTAACTAAACTCCACAGTTTATATTAGGGTCCACTCTTTGAGCCGTATGGTTCTATGAATTTTGACAAATGCATAATGTCATATATCTGCCATTACAGTATCACACAGTACAGCTTCCCCTATGCTTTACTTATTCATCCCTATCCCAACTCCCTCTCAATTAAAGAAAGCTGTTACTACTAATAATAGTATTCAAAGAGTACCGTCCCAGGGATTGATAGAAAGGATGTGAGACCTTTCCTGCATAGCAGTTGGGTAAGAATAATGGTAACTCAACCATGGCTGAGTTATCATTAACTCAACTGGACCAGCTAGGCATTTGGATCTTCTTAAGAATGGATTCAAAGCAGCTGGATCTATCTGCTGCTAACCCCTTGTACTAAATTATTAATTTCGGTTTTGGGTTTTTCAGATTGAGGATTTATTTCTATTGGGTTATTTTCCAAATCAGTTATGCCACTTTCTATAATTTCTAGTTCTCTCCAACATTTTCAATCTTATATTTTATGTCTTTGAAGATAACAAATATATTTATTTTGGAGTTCGTGTCTAATAATTTGACCATCTGAAGCATCTATGGGTCTATTTCTAATTTTTATTATTTCTGCTGGCTCTTGTTCATGTCACATCTTGTCATGTACCTCCTTAACTTTGACGGTGTATTGGACATTGTATTTTTAAAACAGTTTGTGGAATCACTAAAGACTTAGGATTTCATTCACTTCTGCCAGGTGCCTATGGGCACCTGCATTCTGGTATCACTTTGTTCCAATTTTTGTGCTTGAGATTTCCTGGATCATACAAATGACTTGGAACCACACAAGAATCCATGTGATGGCTGGTTTACCTCTGTTTCACCTTCATACCCTACCCTTGGCAGCATCTCAATCAACTTTACCAACCCAAAGTATAAGGAGATTAGCAAGGACTCCACCTCTGGAAGGACCTGAACTCTAATACTTTGTCCTCCTCAGCCCCACAAAGCGGTCAGCAATATGTATTTGCTCCATCTTTAAGCCGCTCCTTCCTGAATGGCATATATCTAAACGCTAGGTTCATCTCTCTAAATTTTTACCTCTTTCTAGATCTTGGTCTAGTAATTCCTCACTAACCTGGCTTATCTCCAGTGCCTTCAGGCATAAGTGTTTAATATTTTGTCCAGTCCTAGTTGTCCTCAGTGGAAAAGGTAATGCTAACTACTTAGTTTGTCATTTCTGACAGCAGAAGTCTGAACAGGAACTTTCTATGAATTTCACAAATATTTTACCTCGTCTTTAATATAATCAATTTTACATTATATTGTACACATACCAATCATCTTTTGGTATATGTGGGAAATTGGTTCGGGAACTCCCATGTATACCGAAGTCCACACAGACTCCAGTCCTACTCTGTTGGTCCCCTGGAACCCACCTATAGGAAAAGTTGGCCCTCTGTATACATGGGTTTCATGTCCCACGAATACTGTATTTTCTATCTGCGTTTAGTTGAAAAAAATTTGCATATAAGTGGACCTAGGCAGTTCAAACCTGTGTCGTTCAGGGTTCAACAGTATTCCCCTCCCCCCACGCCCATTAGAATGCTAGGACTCTGTCTGACTCATGCAGCAGCTGTCCCCTGCCCAGAATAATTATTTGTTAAATCGAAACAACCAGGCTTCTCTGATGCTTTTGATTACTTATGCCCAAATCTCATCGTCTTAAATAAAATTTTATTCTTACATAATCATCATTAAAAGCACCTTGCTCTTTCCCACCTTCTTTCAACATTTACATGGTTTCTAGGAGGCAAGGCCTGTATCTACTTTGTGTCCATCTTTATTTGATTCTATTGAGTCATTTATTTGATTTCAAGATGATCTTTATGCTTTCCAGATGTGCCTTATGGCACGCATATAGGCATTGTTTAACATCGTGATTCAGCTTTAATTTTATTTTGAAAATTTCATGACACTTCTTAGGAACAATCAACAGGATATCCAGCAAAAATAAGGCTGGGAACCACTAGGCTATATATGCTCACTAGAAAGTGACAAGAACATTCCTGTGTACAAAGCAATAGTGATTTTTAAAAATGTTTTTGTGTCTCTTTTTCATTTCAGTGCTTTTCCTTCACTAAGCAGGCATATGTGGAGTTGTGCAGTATTTCATTGATATTTTGCTGTGGGGGAATACTTTGTACTACAGGACTGACTGTTCTGAAACTTTGGGGAACCAACAGCAAGGGATATAAAAACTAGATAAACAGCACTTACACATTCTAGTAGAGACCAATTTTAGGGATTATGTCTACACTGACAATTGCTCGGGGAGAATCTCCTGATTCCCTAGATTTGGCCAGAATGCCACTGCCAATACTTTTCTAATATGTTATATATTTCTACTTTCTTAACAGATCTCATTATCATTTGTTCAATGCATGCCTTCCTTGCTAAAGCTGAAACTCTTAGTGCCAAGGACAATGTCTTAAATGAGGAGAAGGCATACAGCAGCATTTTAGTGGGTTTCCATAATCCGAGATGGTTTGTTCTTCATAACCCCAGGGGAAAGTAAGCTTTGTCTTTTCTGGATTCCATACCATCACCCAACTTGTCTTAGATTCCAACCATATAGTTTGTGTAGGTAAGCCTGTTCTAATCCTATCTCAAGAAACACAGCTATAATCAGCATTACTGGCCAGGGGCTGGTCAAATTTCTCATTCCTTTTGGTGCTAAGTGTCCCTCTGATACTCAACAAAATGCCCACTGGTAACAAAATCAATCTTCAGTTATTCAGGGGCTGGTCATTCAGATTCCTTACTTCTCATATTCCCCCACTTCCCTCCTCTAACTATTCTCTAACTTCTAGGCTTCTCACTGGTAAAGATGCCATCAAAGGTTGGCCAGAGCAGGTGGGGAAAAAACTAACTAGTGGCCATTGTGATGGGCTAGGAACTCCAATGAGGCATATAAAGTTGGTAGAACGTTGAATCTCTATTTAAAAGTGTGAAGAACTTTTCCAATGATAACAACTAATCTCAGTGGGGCCAGGAAAAGATAGTTTGTCCAATCAGTAATCATGGTTACCAACTACCATCCTATGATATTACCATAGTTGTTCCTCCATATTCTAGGGTGTTGATACTGTGCAGTTCCAGTTCTTCCATTCACTCAATCTGTGAGTTTGGACATGCTATTTCATCTCTCTGAGTCTCATTTCATCATCAAGAAAACAGAAACAATAATCTGACAGGTTTGCTTTGAAGATTACAGCATTCATTCCGAGAATGAAATAATGTGTGAAAGTGCTCTGTCAATGTAGACTGACATTCTAACTTTACGTTAATACTGACATTAATTGTTTGTTCATGGTGTGAGTTTTAAATTAGGATGCTGTTTTTAGTTCTCAGTGAGACAGATTTTCTACATGGGTTACAGTGATAAATTAAATCCTGGATTTTTGCAAACTAAAGCAGTATACATGCCAAATTTCATATTAGTGCTTACCTTGGGAGGTTTCCTTAATGATGGAAAAAAAAATTCAGCAGCAGGGATACAGAGGGTTGTCAACACAGCAGTCACATCAGAGGGAAACAATGAAAGAGAAAAAACATAAGGTAAATTCAGCACCTTGATAACATGATCTGAAAGATATTCTTCTTCATGAAGATCAGAAGCCAAATTCAAACACATTACTGACTGAAGCGATAAACTCTTAATATTTGCTCAAAAACATGGCATGGACATAATGATTTCTCTCTTGGTTCCACAGAATGAAATCAGACAATCATTCAGATATTTTTAACGATTTTTAAGAAATGCCAATGGCAGAGCATCAAGATAAAGAAAGATGCCACAATCCTTACTGCATGTGATTAAATATTTTTAAATCAATTTTTATATTTAAATTTTTCTTATATTTTTGTTAAAATATATGCATATTTTCCTTTGATAAATACATATACTCTAACATAATATATGTGGGAGTTTTTCTCATTTAAAAACCATGGTTTTAAATAACTCATATACTTTAACACTGAATAGACATTTAAAAGCAAGTTTCCATGTTTTCCCCACCATCAGCCACACATGCACTTGCTAAAAGGTCTGTTTTTACACGTTAATAACTCAGAAATGACTGAAACTGCACCTGGAAAAAACTCTGAAAAGGAAATAGTTTTCTTTCTTTTCTTCTCCAGAGATGGGGTCTCACTTTGTTGTTCAGGATGGAGTGCAGTGATGCGATCATGGCTCACTGCAACCTTGAACTCCTGGGCTCAACTGATCCTCCTACCTCAGCCTCCCAAATAACTAGGACTACAAGTGTGTGCCACCACACCTGGGTAATTTTTTACTTTCTTAAGAGACACTATGTTGCCCAGGCTGGTCTCAAACTCCGGACCTCAAGCAATCCCCCCACCTCAGCCTCCCAAAGTGCTGGGATTACAGGTGTGAACCACTGCATTTGGCTAGGAAACAGTTTTCAAGGCAGTAAAATGTTAGGTTGACTTGCTTTGTAAATATTTTCTTCATGTACAAAATTAAGGAGCTCAATTATGATTTCTAAGTTATGCAACCCTAAGACAAGAATTGGCCTTCCTGATAGTCACTCTTGATCAACCTCTGATATCCTCAATTCATAAACTGTAAAATTACTATGAAAAAGAAATGGGGGCATTTATCCTATGGCTTTAATCCTTCTTAGGAAATAGAATCATGGGGCTCAGAAAATAGATTTTCCAGGGCAGAGGACACAGAAAGGTACACGCAAAAACAGCAGGATGCCTTTTCTCCATCACTGGGTGTGACACTCCTTACAGAGCTCTGAGGGACTCGAACAAAACTGAGAGCTCAGTAGCAGGGGAAAAAAATGTCCAATCACATGCATAATTCTATACTTCCGAGTGCAGGGAAGAAAAATCATCCCATTCCTATAATGATGAAGTTGAAACATCATTTTCTTGAAATTCCACAAATTAGCTGAAAGAGAATGACCCCTTATTGCCTTATGTCATTCCCTCAGACAGACACAATGGGAATGTGATGTTTGTCTTCAGGTTTTAGAGGGGAACTAGAATAACTGGTATCTCTGGCTGCCATTAAGCAAGTCTCAACATATTTGTATGTCTACCCTTTAAAACAAGATAAATATTTATAGAGGTTATACATAAAAATGCACAAGTGTTTTTAATTCTAAGCAAGTCATGGATTTCCATACTGTTAAAAAACTTGAGATTTCTGCCATGAAAATGTCCTTAAGTGGAAGACTATTCAGAAAGGCCTCAGTTCTAAGTAGGTAGAACAATAATAAAACTTTATGAACCACATTTTTGACTACACCTTCTCATTTTGCTTGCTTTATTCTTTAAAAGCCATGTAAATCACTGCTTTATTTAACAAAGGAAAGAAAAGTCACTTGGGTTACAATAAGGCCATTATATGAAACAGCACGGACCAAAGGTAATTAAATGTAGGTTTCCCATTTACGTTATGATGAACCCAGTAACCAACGGGGCTGCGACAGACTAGGGAATCCCAGTGAGCTCTCTGGAATTCTCATATGTGCCCTTTATGCCACAGCCACAGCACAATCATAACCACCACCAGCAGCAATGAACCAGTGCTGGTTTGTAGCCAGTAGTGCATTCACCTTCTTAGCCGTCAGCAACAAAATTATCCTTTCTTCACTGACATTCCAAGAAGGTTTTCTTCATTCTTCTTAGAAAACCAATTCTATTTCAGCATTTTAAGCACTTTAAAAGTCTTTATCACTTAGAAGATAGCCCATAACATGGGAATACCAACATAATTCTGCTACCTTCTTTTGTGTTTCTGAGTAAAGACTGCTTGTTAAGAATAAATGGAGACTGGGCAGAAAAGAAAAAAGGGAAGCCACAAAGCTCATCTGCTGCTACCCAGACTTACTCAATATTCAGTTTAGAATAAGGATCCTTGCTAAAGAAGGAAAAGTAAACCCTGTAGCACATCATAACTGTACTTCATTCATTGATACACCCTGTACTTCATTCATTGATATACACTGTACTTCATTCATTGATACACCCTGTACTTCATTCATTGATATACACTGTACTTCATTCACTGATACACCCTCTACTTCATTCACTGATACACCTTATTAAGGTTTGAATGAGGTGATGGGCTGCTCACTCATCCTAATTCAGATTCAAGGTTACTGCCCCAAACTCTAGAGGCTATATGTCCTTCTTGGGCAGTTGTGAAAAAAAATGTTTTCAGTATCAGTAATACTGACACTATAATCGAATACAGTATGCTATCCTTTAGGGGAAAAAAAAAACTCATGTGATATTACAATGTAAAAATAAAAAATTTCATATACATATGAAATCTTAATCTTCATCCCTTTCATATATATAAAGTACTAAAATAAACTTAACAGGCTGAGATGGCTTCAAGGTCCTGGGTTTCTATATAAACAAAACAAAACTTAAATTCAGCCAATCACCTCCAATCACCAGCAGCCAACTGAGCATTAGGCACATAATCAAGAATTTTCCACTGGGACAATACAAATGAAACAACTGCTCCAACTTTAACCAATCAAATAATTTCTTTGCTTTCCTTCTGAGCTCACCCTACAAAAGTTTTCCCTTCATGACCCTTCAGTGGAGCCCCAAACCCCTTCCAGTTTGGAGCTGCCCAATTCATGAATCACTATCCGCACAAATAAATTCTTTAACATTTTAATGCACCAAGTTCATCTGTTAACAAGTTGAAAAACAAATGAAATGAGAATGAATAATATAAACATCTATCAGATTCAACACAAACTATACAAACACGTATTTTAAAAATTATGGGCTGGGCACAGTGGCATGCACCTGTAATCCCAGCCACTAGGGAGGCTGAGGCATGAGAACTGCTTGAACCCAGGAGGCAGAGGTTGCAGTTAGCCAAGATCAGGTCACACTGCACTCCTGCCTGGGTGACAGAGCAAGACTCCGTCTCAAAAAAAAAAAAAAAAAAAAAAGGCCTTTTGTTGACTGTATCAGTCAAAGCCATGACTGTTAGTCAAGTACAGACTACTGTTGAGATACCTATGTGGCTTCATTACAGAAAGAGGCAATCATTTTGCTCAGTAAATATCTAGTGAACTAAAAAAAGAACATCCCTTGAAACAGACCTAACTGACCCCGACACATAGGTTTGGTTGCTGACTCCTTAGAAAACAGCATTTCATTGACACTTGCCTAAAGGTGTGTTTATTTCTGACTACTCTCCAATGCCCATCCTCCCCTTCATTCTCCAAAACATCCTTGTTTTTCATCATGTGAACTTCTCTAAGTAGTCAAGTATTAGTACTTTTGTATATTCCAAAGAAATAAACTAAATACAATTTGACATTTTAGAAGACATTCTAGGTTCCAGGATTTGGAGAGAAAATAAGGAGGGGCAGTTCTTATTTTCTACATTGATAGTAGTTCTATTTTTGCAAAACACTGAAGCTCCTCTTCTCTCCCAGGACAAGCAGGTTGATCTCTTTCAGGTCACCCACACCATGAGATTTTACCACACAACTCATGCAGTTTACATGCCTTTATCCCACTTTGTCTTTCCACTCTGCCTGATCATACCTGCCCACTCTTGAAGACACAGTTCAAGGCTCAGCTCTCTCAATTCCTCACCAGCCTTGGAGACTACCTTGGCCTTCACTACTTCTAATATCCCAAGACTCCTAGGGTCGACAAAACAGCTTAGCACTTATTGGCACACATAAAGTTCTGTTGCCTTCAGTAACTTTGTCTGCATTTGAGTCTCATATATCTTTAAGATTTAAACCCCTTGAAAACAGAAGCCAGGTCACATGGTATATAATCCCTGTCCCCAATCCCATCTATTCATGTAGGGCTGAGTACAGTATAAGAACTCAGAAATAATTCTTTTACATTAGTGAGTTAAATATAATCCAGTTGTGAGGATTTACTTAAATCACCACCACAATCCTGCAATTTTGGGGCAAGACTACCTGCATTTAACAGCAGTGAAGACTTCAGAGACTGTCAGAAAATGCAGAATATTTGTGATGACTTACTTAAAAATAATTATTTCTCTAGACCAGCATTTCACAAGCATAGAAATTGAATGGGATGTTAACAAAGGTCAAGCCCTTAAAAAGCTTCTGACATCAACTAAATTGAGAAATGCTGCTGAACACAGTTAAATACGGGTTTCTTTAAGGCAGTACTTTTTAGAGACTTTGACATGCTAATATATGTTGTTACTCTCTTTGCATATTCAATGCAACATTTCAACAGCAGCATTCCCCAAACTTATTTGATCATAGAATTTTCTTGGAGGAACATATTTTGGGGAAAACATATCAATGATTTTGATAAACAAAAAAGTATTTTGAAGGATGCAATGGGATTTCCATATTGCAACAAATCTAGCAGCTCAATAATCTCAGGTATTGACATAGTATGGCTAAAATTTGAGATGAACAAAAAAATTGCTATTAAAAATATACACAATTATCAGAGAAAAGTAAATTTTAAATGACTTTTGAAATGTATACTTATGTAAGTGCTTTAAGAGGTATAAACAAAATGGCACAAGAACTCACAGAACAGAGGGATCAAAGCTGAATGCAGGCATGAGGATGTGGTGGTCAAGAAGAGAGAGGATCTGGAAAGGGTCTTCAAAGACAGGGAAGACTCTAACAGGGATGTGGGCTACTTCTAATAGAAGTGATTGTGTTAGCAAAAGTACTTGAATGAAAATATTCTAGGTGTCTTGGCAAGGGTTCAGTTTGATGAGAACAGAGAGTATATTGGCGGGGATGGGTAGGGAGAACACTAGAAAACAGTACAGTTGCCAGGCGGCGTGGCTCACGCCTGTAATCCCAGTAATTTGGGAGGCCAAGGTGGGAGGATCACTTGAGTCCAGGAGTTCAAGACCACCCTAGGCAACACACTAAGACCCCCATCTTTACTAAAAATAAAAAAAAAGTAGTAGGTGTGGTGGCTCATGCCTATAATCCCAGCATTTTGGAAGGCTGAGGTGGGTGGATCACTTGAGGTCAGGAGTTCAAGACCCGCCTGGCCAAGATGGTGAAACCCCATCTCTGCTAAAAATACAAAAATTAGCCGGGTGTTGCGGTACATGCCTGTAATTCCATCTACTCAGGAGGCTGAGGCAGGAGAATCACTTGAACCTGGGAGGCAGAGGCTGCAGTGAGCCGAGACTGCACCACTGTATTCCAGCCTGGGTGAGAGTGAGACTATGACTTAAAAAGAAAAAAGAAAATGGTAAAGATAAATTGGACCTATAGTGGGACAGATCTTGAAAGGAGAAGTCTGTATTTAATTTAGTAGGTAGTACAGACCTGGAAAGTTCAATAAGGAGGACTAAAATAAAGGAGAATAGCCTATCGCAACAACAACAGTAAAAATCCTAAACAGCTTAAGTTCTTTCCCCACACTTCATTCTGAAAGATGACTGGGTCAAGGAGTCCTCTGACCACTGTTTACAGCTTATTGACTATAATTAGCTACTTAGAAGTTTGGCAGCCAAAGGCTCTGATGTACAATGGCCTACACCAGTCAGTACTTTGAGAGATGTGTGTGATCAGAGAAGTATCTTCTGAACCAGAAATTTCTCTTTCATGTATTAAAATATTTTATTAATTGTTGGAAATGGCTGCAACCTAGATCTGAAAGATACACAGTTACATGGCATTTGCCTCCTGGAAATTAGTTTAAGGACATATTCTTTATTATGAAGTCTGTGACTGTCAATTCCAACTTGGAGAACTAAACAGGTCATCAAAATCTTCTAAGTCAAACTTGCCCAACCCATGGCCCACGGGCCTCAAGGGGCCCAGGACGGCTTTCAATGCAGCCCAACACAAATTTGCAAACTTTATTAAAACATTATGAGATTCTTTTGTGGTTTATTTTTTATTTTTTAGCTCATTAGCTATCATTAGTATTAGTGTATTTTGTGTGTGGCCCAAGACAATTCTTCTTCTTCCAATGTGGCCCAGGGAAGTCAAAAGATGAGACAACCCTGTTCTAAGTATTCTCCTAATCAGCAAGTATTTATTGAATACCAGCTCCCACAATGCATATTATGAGTGCTTTGAGGGAATATTTAGGGGAATTAGGCATGGTCTCTGACATCCGGAAGCTTAAAACCATGCAAGAGAGACTGACATATACATGTATAACTAATATTAAGTGGACAGTAATAAGTGTGACAACAGAGACAGGAATGAAGAGCTATGTTCAGTCAACAAATATTTCTCACGCACTTTCTGCCACTCTATTGGGATACAAAAATAAATTAGTCTTTTTGCCTTTCAAACAAGAAACTGATTTTTTTATACACATATCACAATACAATATAAAGTGCATAGCAGCTCTCCAAAAAAGCAGGGGATTCACTGGGCAAAGGGGGAATTTTCTTGGAGGAGAAACGCCTGGAGCAGAATTTAGGAGGACTTAATAGGAATTCACCAAGCTGACAAGCCAAAGAAATGTTATCTCAATAGGGAGAATCATCTGTGCAAAAAGCACCAGAGAACACAGCTCATTTGAGGGCCACAGATTGTTCTGTTGCCAAGCTCAGCAGTTAGACTACAGTTAGCAGAGAAGGTGAGACCTGGGATGATGGTATAGGGATGAGGTTTTGTAGGACAGTAGGTACCATTTTCAATCAAGATTTATTAAGTGTAGTTTGGAGATAAGTTTATATACTTGTGTATCAATAATCAAACATTACCTACATTGAAAACATATAACAAAAGCTTCTATGAATTATAATAAGTAGAAGGGGTTACATATGCATCTGGAAGAGCCTTTGAAACCTATCACAAGAAGAATGCAAATGTCAAAAACTTTAAGTTCCAAGACAAAGGCTGGTTTGAAAATTTTAAAAAAGAGAGCCATCAGATGATCAAACCTACAATCACTACAGCAACATTTTCTGAATATGTGAAGAGGCTGATTCATTCAAGAGACATGCCACCAAGTTTGTTTTGGAAGAATACTGGATAGATCATTCAGAATCTACTAAATTCAGGATATACGCTTAATGTCATTTTCTAATTTTTTTTCTCCTAACCCCTTATTTCCTCTAAGACTTTGATCTCACTGCCTGTGATGCTTTGTTTCGCTTTCTCCTTCCTTCCTTCCCTTTCTTCCTTTTTTTTTTTTTTTTTTTTTTTTTTGGAGGAGGCCTCGCTCTGCTGCCTAGGCTGGAGTGCAATGATGTGGTATCAGCTCATTGTAGCCTCAGCCTCCTGGGCTCAAGAGAGCCTCCCATCTCAGCCTCCTGAGTAGCTGGGTCTACAGGTGTGCACTACCACACCCAGCTAATTTTTGTATTTTTTTGTCAAGACAGGGTCTTGGCATATTGTCCAGGCTGGTCTTGAACTTCTGGGCTCAAGCAATCCTCCTGCCTCAGCCTCTCAAAGTAAGGCTTAGATTACAGGCATTAGTTACTATTCCTGGGTGCTGCAGTGCTTTTCAAGAACACAATTCTTGCAGCTGGCAAGGGGAAGCTATGGTTCCATGAGAAGACCTGGTAGGGCAAGAATTGAGTAGAGAAGGAAGTCAAGTCAGGAGGATGACAGACTGGGAGAAAACAGCAGAGGTAAGAAACTCATGGTCTGGATATAATTTAAGAGTAAAGATGCAGAGGTGCTGGGTGAGATAAGATGCTACAGTCGATAAGTGGAACCTAACATTTCCGAGGTAGCACATTTCAGGGTAGTAAACTCTAACCTGGTCATATAGTATATCTGTGAATTGGAATGGATGATCATTACTTTAATTAATAGCTAACACTTACTGAGTTCTAATTATGTGCCAGATAGGTTTCTGTTACTATTTGCTTCAACTCACTTAACATATTTAATGACCCTATACATAAAAACTCTCTTTATTATCATTTTTCAAATAAAAAATACTGAGGTACAAGGTATAGAGATTATATGACTTTCACAAGATCACAGTTAATGGCATCACCATGATTCAAATCCAGGCAGTCTCTGGCTGGAGCACACTGTACACGTAACTGCTATTGTATATTGTCTCTCTGGCATCAAAGAATTTGGTTGAGAGCTCTTTCAGCTTAGGCTAGGTATTGATTGGATAGCAATCCATGTGGATGTTCAATGATGTGGATCATCCATGCTTACAAGGGTTATCCATGTGGTTAATAGCATGAATTAGCACTTCTGTGTCCTTCATGAATGTGTAGGAGAAACCTACACAGAGTGAACCTCCAAGAAGGAAAGGCATTTATGGAAAAAAAAAGGAACTGGTATGACAACATGGAGTTAGAAGGCTGCAAACGACTACTTCCTGCTGAGGTAGTAGGAAACTGAGGGCCACTGAAGAGGGGTATAAAAAAAGCCACAAAAATGTAGACGCAGATGTGTTGGGAGCAAATCCTAGGCAGAAGGACAGCTGGAACAAAGCCAGAGTGCACAGGATATGTTCAGAGAACAGCAGGTAGACAGAATGTAATTGAGAGCCATACAGCTGGAAGAATAGACAAGAACCAAATCGCAGACAGCACTGACTGCCATGATGACTCAGCCTTTTCTCAGAAGAAATTGCCACAGATGGTTTGCGCAATGGGAATGACATGGCTAGATCTGTTTTAGGAGGGTGAGACTCAAGCGTGAATTAAGAGGCCACACCATCTAGAGTCAGCAGTGAGGCACGCACTGGTGAGCCTCTGCCTGGTACCAACTGCAGCCCTCACGGTGTGTTAAGTTAAGACACTACCGCAAGGACAAGACACAAAGTAGGGCGGAAAGACAGAACACAAAGACAACTTGAAGGAAAAATCTGTAAGACGTGTTGAGTGCTGTCCCCCCTCCACCTAGCCAGTCCACCACGTCTACAAAGATTGAACCACTGCCCCACAGCATGAAGGGACTTTCCGCATGGGACTTCAGTAGCAGACCTCGAAGCAGACCTGATGGAATGGATGAAGAAAAAATGGTTTCAATTCGTTTGATACTTATTATATTGTTGACAGTTTTAAAAATTAATTGAGGCCGGGCACGGTGGCTCATGACTATAATACCAGCACTTTGGGAGGTCACGATGGGAGGACTGCTTGAGCCCAGGAGTTCAAGACCAGCCTGAGCAACACAGTAAGACCTTGTCTCTACTAAAATTGTTTTTAAAAATCAGCCAGGTGTGATGGTGCGTGCCTGTAGTCCCAGCTATTCAGGAGGCTGAGGTGGGAGGATCGCTTGAGCCCGGGAGATTGAGGCTGCAATGAGCCATGGTTATGCCACCGCACTCCAGCCTAGGCGACACAGCGAGACTCTGTCTTAAAGAAATAAAATTAAAATGAACTCAAAATACACTTGCAATTTTTTAAAATGCTAATGCTGATATGCCTTCTTTAAAAAAAAAAAAAAACCTGCTTCCTTTTAAAAAATTACCAGTTAATCTATTTTCATTTTCAATAAAACTCAAAAAGAAAAACAACTAATTTTGTACTGAAGTAGATAGACTTGTGGTTTGTTTTTGGACTACTTTGGTATATTTGAACTACTTCCTTCTGGCATAACTATATTTGGCTTAAAGTTCTTCAAGCTATAATGAAGCACAGTGATGAGGAATTCAGGACTGGGGGTCAAACAATCCTAGCTCTGCCATGATCTAGCCATGTTGACCTTGGACGAGTTTACTCAACCCCTGAGTCTCAGCCTCTAAAATGGGAGTAGAAGAGCACTCCTACAGCACTGTTGAGGGATGGCATGAGGTGACGTGGGTAATGCTGTACACCATTAGCATGCAGAGTTACTGCTCAATAAATGTTAGATGCCATTGCTGTTGTTACAACAAATATTCCTCCTGAATCATACATGCAAAATGTCACCGTCGCTCAAACGAAATTTCATCTAGGAAAAGGGTACTGGGAGCTGAAGAATGACAGAATTTCTAAAACAGGGTTCTTTCCCTTAAGAAAAAAAGGCTTTTGGCTGGGCGCGGTGGCTCACGCCTATAATTCCAGCACCTTGGGAGGCCGAGGTGGGTGGACCACCTGAGGTGAGGAGTTTGAGACCAGCCTGGCCAACATGGCGAAATCCCGTCTCTATTAAAAATACAAAAATTAGCCAGGTGTGGTGGTGTGTGCCTGTAGTTCCAGCTACTTGGGAGGTCTTGAGGCAGAAGAATTGCTTGAATCTGGGAGGCGGAGGTCACAGTAAGCCGAGATTGCACCACTGCACTCTAGCCTGGGTGACAGAGTGAGACTCTGTCTCAAAAGAAAAAAAGAGAAAGTGAGAGTGGGGAAAAAAAAAACTCTGGAAAGAATTACATAAATATGTATAAAGTTGGACATATTTATAAGAAGTAAATTATGATATGAATTTCTTTAGAAAAGAGCCAAGAGCAGTATGCTACAAACACTTCAGGACAACCACCCCTGACATCTGGTCTCACATACAGCCACACCTACATGTAAGGTACAATACAGCTCCATGACAGTGAAACTGAGGCCAAGGTAGCTGACAAAATGGACATAGGAATAATAGTCTAAAATTTAACAATAGTCCGTATTTAAAAATAGATCCAATATTATAAAATTTGCATTTACTTCCCAATTTGGTAAGTAGTGGGTATTACCCATATCGCTAGCTAGAGAACCTGGCAGTACTGTCTCATGACCTGAAAAGCTAGAGAACCTACAAGCACTGTCTCATGACCTGAAAAGCTGGCAATAAAAGGTGAAGCAAACACATGGTCTATATGTGTATTTCCAAAATTAGAAACAGAAACCAAGGGAGCAAACAGCTTTCAGTTTCCTTTCCCAAAACAACTTGAATTTTCAACTGAGTACCAAAAAGTAGGATATTATTACCAATGTAAGAGGTATCCTACAGGCCAGAATCAAGCATTTATAGTTTAATAGTTTGACTTCTGAAATGAATAGGGAGACAAGATTTTTTTTTTTAATTAACTGTTGGTTTTTGTCAAAAATGTTTCCTGCAATAAAGACGTGTCAACTGTATAAGAGAAGCAATAAACTTCTGAAATAAAGTCAGTAACAGCAAAGTCTTAAAATTCTCACCACGGGGTTTCTAATAAATTCAAAGGTTTTTTTTGGTTGTCGTTGTTGTTGTTTTGAGACGGAGTTTCGCTATGTCGCCCAGGCTGGAGTGCAGTGGCCGGATCTCAGCTCACTGTAAGCTCTGCCTCCCGGGTTCACGCCATTCTCCTGCCTCAGCCTCCCAAGTAGCTGGGACTACAGGTGCCTGCCACCACGCCCAGCTAATTTTTTTGTATTTTTAGTAGAGACGGGGTTTCACTGTGTTAGCCAGGATGGTCTCGATCTCCTGACCTTGTGATCCGCCTGTCTTGGCCTGCCAAAGTGCTGGGATTACAGGCTTGACCCACCACGCCCGGCCTAAATTCAAGTTTTATAAGTTAATTTCATTATTTTAAAACTCTGATGATCCCAAAAACTCTTTTAGAGGTATAATAGTTCATAAATATAATACAATGAAATTCTAATGTTTTCAATCAGTATTTTTCTTTCTGTACTGTGCACACTATCTGGCACTCAGCAAGACTCAAGTTTTGACATATAGGCCATCCACGTCCACTGACTGAGGGGTGAAACCCAGAGTAGTGACCCTCCACCACTGACCGCAGCCCTTTGGGTATGCATCAAATGCCTTGCAAATAATTTGTATTCAAACAATTCTTGTGAAAGGACTCAGTCAACCTATCAGTGAGTTACCAACCTCTCCTGATATCAGGTTCCTCTCCACTATGACAAGAGTAACTATAAACACACTTCTAATAAAAACTTTGTTGGATAAAAATATTTTTTTTAAATAAAAGAAATTTAATGTTACTCAGGTTGAGCTTAAAATCTAAAATACAAGCTTTCTTTACAAACATCACATGTTCTCACTTATTTGTGGGATCTAAAAATCAAAACAATTAAACTCATAGACTCAGAGTGTAGAAGGATGGTTACCAGAGGCTGGGAAGGGTCATGAGCTGGGGTTGGAGGGGAGCGGGGGGGGGAGGTTAAAGGGTTAAAAAAAAAATTAATAAGACCTACTATTTCATAGCACAGCAAGGTGATTATAGTCAATAATAATTTTTTTTTTGAGACAGATCCTCACTCTGTAGTCCAAGCTGGAGTGCAGTAACGTGATCTTGACTCACTCCAATCTCCACCTCCCAGGCTTAAGCGATTCTCGTGAGTCAGCATCCCAAGTACCTGGGGCTACAGGAATGCGCCACCATGCCCAGCTAATTTTTTGTATTTTAGTAGAGATAGGGTTTCACCATGTTGCCCAGGTGGTCTCGAACTCCTGAGCTCGGATGATCAGCCCACCTTGGGCTCCCAAAGTGCTGGGATTACAGGCATGAGGCACCGTGCCTCGCCAGCAATAGTAATTTAACTATACATTTAAAAATAACTAAAAAAGTATAATTGGATTGTTTGTAATATAAAGGATAAATGCTTGAGGGGATGGATACCCCATACTCCATGATGTGATTATTATGCATTGCATGCCTGCATCAAAATATCTCATGTACCCTATAAATATATACACCTACAACATACCCAGAAAAATTAAAAGCTAAAAAAAATGCAAGCTTTCTTTTGCAACTGAGGTACCATCACTTGATAGAGTGACAGGAGAACATTCAGAAACCAAAATTTCCCCTTCTGAAAAAGAAAGCCAGGTTCAGTTCTATCACCCAAACTGGGAGTGATCTTGACAACAGCATCAGCCTGCCCGACATTCCAGAGGATGCAGATTTGAATCAGACACCTATACTTCAAGCTCCCTGCACTTGGAGCCTGGACTTCCCTGGCTGGCGACTGTTCTCATCCTAAGCACTTATTAGCACATAGATGATGCTTATTAAATTGTACTGAATAAACCAATGGAACCCCCACTTCCTATTTCTTTATCTGGGACATGCCACCCTTGTTGAGTTTTATCATGCATCTTCAACTCTTTTTTTCAGTCTCTAACTTCATGTTTGTTTTTAAAACTATCTTACAGTAAGTCTATTGACGGCTGGAAGAAGGGATCACATGAAAATAAACATCCTCCCAGTAATGGTTTGGAAACACTGAGAAAAGGTTACTTGTTTCTCATGGTATCCTCCCTGTCCAGGTACTGGCGTCTGAACAGAGAAACTCCAAACAGACACTGATGGTAAAAGGAGAATTTGTTGAGAACACATTTCTATAATTTCTCCTTTTCAGAACTCTTCTGAAACTTCAGACTTCCTTATAACTAATCTTTTTTATTTTTAAATTATTTTTACTTTTTACATGAGATAGGGTCTCACTATATTGCTCAGCCTGGTCTTGAACTCCTGGGTTCAAGTGATCCTCCTGCCTTGGCCTCCCACAGTGCTAGGGTTACAGGTGTGAGCCACAGTGCTCAGCCAAATACATACATATATATATATATATATATATTTTTTTTTTTTTTTTTTTTGAGACGGAGTCTCGCTGTGTTGCCCAGGCTGGAGTGCAGTGGCGCGATCTCGGCTCACTGCAAGCTCCGCCTCCCGGGTTCCCGCCATTCTCTCGCCTCAGCCTCCGAGTAGCTGGGACTACAGGCGCCCGCCACCGCGCCCGGCTAGTTTTTTGTATTTTTAGTAGAGACGGGGTTTCACCGTGTTAGCCAGGAGGGTCTCGATCTCCTGACCTCGTGATCCACCCACCTCGGCCTCCCAAAGTGCTGGGATTACAGGCTTGAGCCACCGCGCCCGGCCACATATATATATTTTTAAGCATCTTGTAGCTTCTGAATAAACTGAGACTGGTCCCTTTTACTAAGAGAATACTCTGAACTCAGAACAGCAAAGGGCAGGCAGGACAGGATCAGCAGAGGAGCAGGGAGCTAGAATGCAGCTGTTCCCAGGACAGATTCTGAAACATTCTATGAGTTTGGAAAACTCATAGAATTTTCAGAATTAGTGTATACTAATATTTTATACACAGTGGGCACTCAATAATTAGTCGAGTATTTTTCTTTTCAATGAATCAACTTCTTATTCTTAAAATAATCTTGCATGGGTACTTCAAACATTCCTTGCTCTTACAGCGATTTAGCCACATGGAGCTGGAGCCTGTTCTGAAAAGTGCAAAATGGAAAAACTTCACCATTATTAAAAAGTTCCACCTCTGCTGTTCCAGCAGGAGAAACTAGATTTAGAAGAAATGTTACACCGAGAGGCAGGTGAGGACAAAGAGCTGCCTGTGTTTATTTCATCCATGTTTTCAACTCAAAGGATGCATAAGGAGGGGATGGTCAACTCAGCTGAGCCCTGGAAGATGCAGGGTGTTTGTCAGGAACATCAAGGAAGAAAGGATCTGGTGTCAATCCAATGAGGGGAGACTGACTAAGTAAGTCATTCATTGACAATCTCCTGAAACTGAAGGAAAATCCAAAGGGACCGGGATTGATGGAGACACAAAATGGGACAGAAAGGAGAGCAGAGGAAACCAACTTTCAGGAAAGTGGTTATTACCTGGTTGAAATCTGGAAACACCACCCATCCCTGAGCTCATCAAAGCACAGGCTGAGGCTCAGTGCCAGCCTGTTTGTAAACTTGCTGGGCCCCAGAGGAGAGATAACAATGTCTTCCAAGGTATGGGCCACAGTCTCACCTTCCTTTAGAGGTCAGATGCCATGATACCTCCCTCCCCTCAACACTTACAAAAGTATCAGTCCCTGATGGAATTAAAAAGGAAAAAGAAATGGTCCTTTATCACAGATATTTCCAGAAGCACATAGTCCAAGGCCATTTCTTAGTCTAAAGAATGTTCAGGTTAGAAGGCAAATCTCAAGTACTAAATGCCAGAATAAGTGAAACATTTTAAATTTTTATTGCTTTTAAACTACATTATTTATAGTGACCTTTGTTTTTCACTAAAAAAGTGATGCTGTCCCTTCTGAAAGTTTTTAAAATATGCTGCCTGGAAGTTGAGTATAATTAATTTAGAATAGATTTTCATTTCTATGCAATCAACCAGTTAATATAATAAAAAAGATTATAATAAAATGCAAAACTTGAGATGAATACGAGTATATCCACAATAACTATTAATTTAAAACAATAATGCTTACATGGTCTATATGTGTATTTCCAAATTTTAAATCATACACATGCAAATGGGAAATTTTATAAGAAATATGATGTTATTTTATGTAATCACTATCCACTAATAACGGATCCTCAGCCATTTTTGCAAATGTTGTCAAGGAAAGTAACACCTGAAATATCCTTCTGAAAGACAACACACAGACGACTCCAGCCACGGGTCACAGACATCAGGTAAAGCGTGTGGCAGGGTCTCTGTAAAGGGTTCTCCAGGCCACCTCACAGAGCTTCTGCTGCTAATGACCATGGCTGCAATTCCCAGTTTGGGCAAGCCTAGTAAGAAACTCACCCTGCGTTAACCAAAACAAAATTAAGCAGAGAAAACATGGCTCTTGTGCAATTCTCTTGTCATGTCTTCAAAGGTATCACACAGTGAGGCTTTCCAAAAATGCAGCATGAAGCACCAATTCTTGATTTAAAAATCAAGAATTAAGCACCCCTGCGAGGTCATTCTCAGGATAAAACACACACTGGCCTATCTGCCACTATTAAAGACTTGACTTCAATTAATACATCCTTTGATGGACTCAAACATTTAATTACCTGATTTTGGTTTTATTTCCAAGATTGGTTTTCCATTTATGTGAGAGCTTGTACCTTGAGAGCATCTATCTATGGTAGAATAAGAGATAATATATTTGACTTTTCTACTTTAGGGGGAGTCACAACCAAACTTCATGCTCCATGTAACAGCTTCAGAGTTATTAGCTGAATAATTCCTCGGGTTATAGCTGAGCCACACAAATGGTCTTTTATGAGAGTCAGTCCAGGATGGTGGCTGTGAGCAGGGATGCAGAAGCCAGACTGCCCAGGTTCCATTCTTGCCTCTACCACTTTGTAGGGACCTTGGACCTGGTGCTTAAGCTCTCAGTGCCTCAGTTACCTCACCTGTCAAATAGAGCTGTTGTGGGGTTAAGTGAATTAACATATTATAAAGCTTTTAAAGGCGGCAGAGTAACACACATGATGCAAAGCCCTCTCATTTTTGGCCATTTATTTTACCTATAAACTTCTTTTGTCCATCTTCCACAGAAGCACCTATCATTGCTGATGCCAGATGCTTACAGTTTGACAGCATGCAGGACCTGCCACCTTGAGGACTCTGGGAGCAAGAGAACCCCTGACTCAGCAGCCTACTGATTCTGTAGGACATCTGTGCAGAACCATGTAGTTTCAATGTCACATAGAGTTGAATCACCAGGACAGGAAAATTACAGTTCAGGCCAGCCACAGTGGCTCACGCCTGTAATCCCAGAACTCTGGGAGGCTGAGGCAGGTGGACCGCTTGAGTCCAGGAGCTTGAGACCAGCCTGGGCAACATGACAAAACACCGTCTCTACTAAAAAGACAAAAATTAGCCAGGCGTGGTGGCAAGAGCCTATAGTCCCAGCTACCCAAGAGGCTGAGGTGGTAGGATCATTGCAGTAAGCCAAGATGGCACCACTGCACTCCAGCCTGGGTGACAGAGTGAGAGCCTGTCTCAAAAAATAAAATAAAATATTACAGTTCAAATGAATCCCATGTCTATTACGAATGAGATTTTAGGAGGCATGCTAACTGGGCAGGATGGCATTTCTCATCCTCATTCCCAATACAGACCTGGGAGCTACAAATGAGTCTCTGCCAATGACATGTCTGTGACAAAAGTCACACTAGTGGCAAGCGTTCATGGCAGTATTATTCTCTAGGTTAGGAAATATGAGATTAAAAATCTTCATTGTTGACAGCAAACTAGGAATACAAGGATTTTGATTCTAGACCTACATAAACCTAAAAGCAGTCAAAGGGGGATCCATGGACCCATTTTAAATTACATCCAACCACACTACAGAATAAATAAATGGGTAGGTAATAAGGAGCTTGCCCTCATGTGAAACCTCACTGTGTATATGACCTCCCTATAATGTCTGTTACCTTCCCAGAGCAGAATTCACTATGAGGCAAACCTGAGACCAATCTAAGGATTGCTAAAATAAGGATGCAAGTTTCCCTGTTATGCTACAAACCCCATCAGGCTAGCTGCCATCTCTGAATCGGTTTTTATTACCCCCATTCCACTAAGAGCATTTTATTTGAATGTACTATTTATGTAGTTAAAAAGAAACAAATCTTTTATCCATTAGACAAACTCACAACCTAGACCCAATACCATTATGATGATGGAATTCTTCAGAATAACACAGTCTCCTCAAATTGTATAGGAAACTCATTATTTGTGCAAGATATTTAGAGATTCACAACAACAGGAAAATACAAATGAATGGACAGGTAAAGAAAATTTATTTAGTTTAGAGGAGAGCCCCAGGTATGAACTTTGCAGATTCTCCTCCTATTAATGTAACCCTGAGTATCATTTGTGAAGGTTAACAGTCGTGTAATACTGCATTAGCAACTTCGTTCTCTCTTGCAAAAGGCATGAAGAAGAAGGGAAGAATCTGTCAAATATTCTAAACTCAAAATCTCAATTACAAAAGCTATAAATAAAGCCACCATTACTACTGCAATACTTGAATGGACCAGGTCAACTTTAGGGGGAAAAAAAAAAGTTCCCCACTAGACACTGTGCCCATAACCCTCACGGAGCTGCCACTGGGCTTGGTGTTGCTGTCCCCAAGGTCAATAGAGACTGTGCTGCATCTCCGTGACGCCAGAACACTTTACTCACATACTCCACTCCATGGGAAGGAGGAAAACGGAGGGGGAACTAACATTATTGAGCATATTCTACATTTTACATATGATTCTTTTTTTTTTTTTTTTTTTTTTTTTTGGAGACAGAGTCTCGCTCTGTTGCCCAGGCTGGAGTAGAGTGGCACGACCTCGGCTCACTGCAACCTCTGCCTCCTGAGTTCAAGTGATTCTCCTGCCTCAGCCTCTCGAGAAGCTGGGATTACAGGCACCCGCCATCACGCCCGGCTAATTTTTGTATTTTTAGTAGAGACGGGGTTTCGCTATGTTGTCCAGGCTGGTTTCAAACCCCGGGCCTCAGGTGATCCACCCGACTCGGCCCCAAAGTATTGGGATCACAGGCGTGAGCCACCGCACCTGGCCTTACACATGGTTCTTGACACCTTATCTTATTCATCAATCCTTACCACTACTGAGGTGGACTCATTAGCCCCATTTCTCAGATGAGTAAACTGCTCACAAGACTAAGTAAATGGCAAACCAGGATTAAAACCAAGTTCAGGACCTTTAATATATCCCCTTAACACCACAGCTAACTTTGCAACCAGAATTATCTTTTCCAAATACATTTCCTATCATTCCCCTGGCCTAAAATCCTGCAACAATGCCTTAATACACTTGGAATAAACAAATACCAAGTTCCTGATTGTCGTCTGTAGGATATGGTAAATGCTGCCCACCCTTCCCAGCTCCCATCCTTTCCACCCTCCAAGAATTCATAACACTTCCACTTTGAAGGCTTCATGCTCCTGCCCCCTCTGCCAGGAATACCCTCCCCTGCTGGTTCTTTTTCCCCCTTGGTCCGGAGAGGCCTTCCCTGACCTTCCTGTCTTGGACTTCCATTTCCTCGTGGCACCTGTCGCACTTTCTTTGAGTCATGGTTTATTGTCTGTCTTGTCCCCTTTACAAAGTTGCACCAATGGGATGCCTAGGTCTGCCATGCTTGGTGTCATGGACCCCACATCAGGCACATGGTAAGCACCCAGCCTGGCTAGACACACCCATCTCCTTCCAGGCAGAGGCCGGGTCACACTCACCCTGGGTTCTCTCCTATCAGGTCTGGCATAGTGCTTGACATGCAGTAGAGGACAAATGTTTATTGAATAAATACATACATGCATAAGAATAGTCTCAGAACTGTAGACCAAAAGAATGTAAATGTCCCACACTGCCGTTTATGTCAAGCTGTACTTAAATGGCAGCCTATTTTTATATAAATAACAGTTACATTTATTTTACTACTACAGAAAAGTGATTATTTTATGTCTGTTAACTACTAATTTGGAGTCCTTCTCACAGGAATGTGTTGCTGGCTTATTTACTGGATTACTCAGTAGCTCTTAAAGTGGCAGGTATCAAGTGGGGAAGCTAATTCCCACTTCTGGGTCTCAGCAGGTATGTGTGCCGAGTTATCTAAATGGACCTTGTATTTTCTTGGGGCTGCCTTCCTACAGGTAAGAGAGGTATCACTTGGAGTTGAAAGCACTCCCATCCCCAGGCATCTGCACAAGAAGCTCCCTCTGCCTGAAATACCCTCCCCAGGGTGGTGCTGCCGCTGCCTGCACCACCTCCATCCCACCTCCATCCCACCTGCATCCCACCTCCATCCCACCTCCATCCTGCTTGGCTCTGTCCCTCAGTCTCCTATTACTCGGCTTTGTTTTATTCTCAGCACCTTTCACCACGTTAAACCATTTCATTATTTATTTGCTTATTATCCACAGATCTCCCCCTGGATCTGATAGTTATAAGATCCATGGAAAGAGAAGCTTTGTCTATCTTGTTCCCTGATACATTCCCAGTGCCTACAGCATTGTCAGGCATGAAATAGTCACTCAGTAAGTATCTCTTAAATGAACAGACGGATGCAGTCCTTGGCTCACATCAGCGGATCACTAGTAACATTTGAGACAGTGGTGATGTTTCCCTGAATAACTCCATTCTTTGGATTGAAGACCAAGCAAACATACATATAGTGCTGTGTTTTTACAAATGCTTTAATAGTGAAAATTGTGAACACATACGAATGGAATGTGAACAGCATCACATAACATCACAAAACATCACACCACATCACATAACAGTAGAAAGTATCCCTCTTCAACAATTACCAGGCCGGCACGGTGGCTCACACCTGTACTCCCAGCACTTTGGGAGGCCAAGGCAGGCAGATCACGAGGTCAGGAGATCGAGACCATCCTGGCTAACTTGGTGAAACCCTATCTCTACTAAAAATACAGGAAATGAGCTAAGCATGGTGGTGGGTGCCTGTAGTACCAGCTACTCAGGAGGCTGAGGCAGGAGAATGGCCTGAACCCAGGAGGTGGAGCTTGCAGTGAGCCGAGATCCTGCCACTGCACTCCAGCCAGGGTGACGGAGCGAGACTCTGTCTCAAAAAACAAACAAACAAACAAACAAACAAACAAACAAACAAAAAAACAATTACCAACACATGGCCAGTCTTGTGCAGGTAAAGTACTATGTACTCAATGCTGCTGAAATAAGACCATTAAGAGAATTTCAGAAGTTATATTAATGTACGATCCAAGGTGGATTCATATTCAATTCAGGGAAACAAACTAGCAGATTATAAATTTCCAAAGGGCTCCTCTAAGTTTCACATGGTGCTGAGAATAGTAATCATTTCTTTTCCCAGAGATTTCAACCCTCCCGTATCCAGAAGTAAGAAAGCTAAGAGTACCAAAAATAGATGTTCTACAGCCCCAAGGGGTCAGCCATGTCTCCACTCCTAATACACTCAGTGGCTGCTTTACCCACCCTGATTTGACCTGTTCTATTATCTAGTTTTCCAGCACACACAGCAGATACGACAGCTAACAAGCAGGGCTGTGAGAGAGGGTGGCAGCCAAACGGTGTCTCCTGGCAGCCCAATGCTGTGACAAGAGATGAAAGCTGAGGGCAACCCAAGTCCCTTTCACCATGTGGAAAGTATGGATGCTCATGATGACATCCAGCAGCCTCTGGCTCTGCTACGACAGTGGAGAAATACAGTAAAACAGTGAAGGGCTAGTGCTTGAAGGAATAAGCTCCAGTGATCTGAAAAATTAACTTTGATTAAAATACTCATGGGAGGGAAGACATAAGCAGCAGATTGAGTTAGAAAAAATTTTTTTGTTGGATGAGGATTTTAGATAAAGATTCTAGACAATTTCAATGATTTAGGATTCAGCTTGCTTGGTTTCTGTTTTAGTATTTTGATCAAAAGGGTGTAATTACATGTAGTTTTCGTTCCAGTCTCTATTACGTGGTCAAGGTCAAGAAAACAGGAGTGACCAACAGAAGAAAACATACTCCAACGAGGCACGAAATGAAAAGGTGCAACTGGGTATGGCCAAATCAGCAGGCCTCAAACCTGTCATGAAACATGTCTAAAAAAAATAAAAGATAAACTAGCATCCATAGCATCTTTACCTTCACTTCTCCCCCACTTACCAAAAAAGAAAGAAGGGAAGAAGAGAGGATAGGAAGAACACTTTTTTCTTTTACAATCATCAAGGAGAACAATCATTTTCATTAGTGTTTTTATACACAAAATCTTTCTCTGCTTGAGATATTAAAAAGAAAATTTTGGTCTGGGCCCTTTTGGTTAGCTTCCTACTTTTCTGGAATACCATTCCAAGGACAATGACTATCCTTTCAAAGCTGAGACGTTATTCTTTTCATCCATTTACAAAATTACTTATTCACTCTATTTTCATGTAAAAGTAATATGTGGCTGGGTGCGGTGGTTCATGCCTGCAATCCCAGCACTTTGGGAGGCTGAGGTGGGTGGATCACCTGAGGTCAGGAGTTCGAGACCAGCCTGGCCAACATGGTGAAACCCCATCACTACTAAAAATACAAAAATTAGCTGGGCATGGGGGCGTGCACCTGTAATCCCAGCTACCCAGGAGGCTGAGGTAGGAGAATCATTGGAACCAGGGAAGCAGAGCCTTCAGTGAGCCAAGATCGCACCACTGCAACACCAGCCTGGGCGACAGGGCAGGACTCTATCAAACCAGTAATATGTATTGCTTAGAATAAATGTTGTAAATTGAAAGTGAACTGTAAATAAGTTTGCCCTTACAGGGTTACATCCTCCTTCAAGATAACTGCTGTCCTAAGGTACTGGAAAAACTCCACTGCAATCCTGAGGCCTAGGTAAATGGAACCAATGTAAACAATGAAAAATACATAAATGACACCTTCCCAAACAGTATTCAGAGAAAGATTACTGCAGCAAGGCACACTAATATTAATGGTAGTTCAGAGTAGGGGGTCCCATAATCAAACATTTTTTTTAACTCCTGCCTCTATAAGCCCCCAACTTAAAAATTCTCAAAGCATGATAGCATATCGAGTGCACCGAGAAGCTGTGCAGTAAATAAACTGATTTAACTTTGTTTTACTGCAGAGACATTCTTCCCTGAATGGCAAACATTAGCATCCAGTTCAAGGGACCACACTTCAAGGAAAGCTGAACAAATCTCAAGTAACAATAACCAGTTAATACAGAAAAATACACTCACAGTCTCCACTTTATGAAGGAGGAAAAACATACTCAGAGATCTACTTTTAAAAATGTCAGAGGACCGTAACAATGATGCCAGTAGCCCCTTAGTACAATCTTTCCAGAAAGTTTTTCTAAATTTGAAATAAATGCAAACAGCTGAGTTTTTTTATTTGCACTTTGGTCATTTCCACTGGGGTATTTTAAAATGAGACAATGGGTGTGCCCCTTCACTGACTCGCTCAGTGAGGACACAATGGAACAGAACATCTGCCAGTAACTGATGAGAATCAAGGTGGGGAGAGGAAGGGAGAAGAATGCCCTTGGAAAGCCAAGTGCGGGAAGAACAAAAACTCTTGGTGTCTCCTGTGCTCTGAAGACTAGCCTGCTTCTGCTTAAACCATTTGGGCTCCTGGCTGGCCCCAATCTACCTAAAGCTCTAAAGCCTCCCCAGTAGAAGTTTTGGTTCTTTGCTTATAGACATTTCACTTTTCCTGCAAGTCCTATTAGTTGAGTGACTAAAAAATCTGCCAAGTTTACTTATAGAAGTACTTTTATTGATTAATCCGAAGAGAAACTTAAGCTTTTAAATCAGGAAAAAAGGGGCATCAAACACAATACACTGAACTTTTAATTAACAACACTGGAAGCATCATTGGGCCCACAGCAATTTAACTCACTTCAAGTCCAATTTAACTTATTTCAAGTCACAGGAGTGACCCCAGGCAAGGGCCGTCCACAAGATCCTGCAGACACAGGGCTTTAACTCCAGACCTAGGAGACTCAGCTCAACAGCTAATGGTCCCTGCAAAAGTCCATCACATTTCACTCTCTAGAAGGTCTCCAGAAATGAGAACATCCAGTATTTCCACTAAGAAAAGCAAACCATTTGGAAATTCCTAACCCCCAACTCAAGGGATCTGCAGCAAGGTGACCTGCAGAGTTTGGAGTCCATGTTGTTTTCCAAATACCAGTGAAGAAACAAACCTGGAGGATGGAAAAATAAACCATGGTACTCCATACAATGCAATAGTTTACAGCAATGTAAGGACATTAACCACAGTTCCACACATCAATGTGGATGAATCTCAAAAAAATAATGTTGAAAGAAGAAAGCAAATCCGTGAATAATATATTCAACATGATTCTATTACATAAATTCACCCAAAAGGGCAAAACTAAAATATATTGCTTGGGGATATACCGTTAAATGCAAAACTTAAAAAAAAAAAAAGAAATGATAACCAAAAAAATCAGGAAAGTGAGGTTATTTAGAAGGACACTCCTTTGGGTCCACTCTTCTAAAGCATGGGTTATCTGTTTTTTCAGCAAGATGGAGGGTACGTGAGTATTCATTTCTATTATTATTCTTTAATTGCACATACTTCTTCTTTTCTTAAATTAAAAAAATAGAGATGGGTCTCACTATGTTGCCCAGGCTGGTCTCAGACTCCTGAGCTCAAGCAATCCTCCTGCCTCAGCCTCCCAAAGTGCTGGGATTATAGGCGTGAGCCACCACACCCAGCCTGCACATCCTTTTTTTTTTTTTTTTTTTTTTTGAGACGGAGTCTCGCTCTGTCGCCCAGGCTGGGCTGGAGTGCAGTGGCCGGATCTCGGCTCATTGCAAGCTCCGCCTCCCGGGTTTACGCCATTCTCCTGCCTCAGCCTCCCGAGTAGCTGGGACTACAGGCGCCCACCACCTCGCCCAGCTAGTTTTTTTATTTTTTAGTAGAGACGGGGTTTCACCGTGTTAGCCAGGATGGTCTCGATCTCCTGACCTCGTGATCCGCCCATCTCGGCCTCCCAAAGTGCTGGGATTACAGGCTTGAGCCACCGCGCCCGGCTGCACATACGTTTTATCACCTTCGTATATATTTCACAATTTTAAGAAGTAAGCAAGGCCAGGTATGGTGGTTCACGCCTGTGATCACAGCACTTTGGGAGGCTGAGGCAGGTGGATCACTTGAGCTCAGAAGTTCAAGACCAGCCTGGGCAACATAGTGAAATCCTGTCTCTATAAAAAATTACAAAAATTAGCCAGGCATGGTCGCAGGTGCCTGTAATCCCAGTTACTCAGGAGGCTGAGGCAGCAGAATTGCTTGAGTCACAGAGGTGGAGACTGCAGTGAGCCAAGATTGCACCACTGTACTCCAGCCTAGGCGATGGGATTGAAACACTGTCTCTAAATAAATAAATAACAATAAAAATAAAAAGTAAGCAGTGATTCTCTCCAAATATAAAAATTTAAAATTTAAAAATAAAGTAGATGACTCAGGAGACTTCAGTTAGGAGAGATTAATCAACTACGGGAAGGTCAAGAATGCCCCTGGAATTCAGTAAGTCTTCACAATTAAAACAGGAAATTCCATTACATCTTCCCTGTTCCAAAGACCTGGAGGCTGCCAGGCATGAATCCCTGGGTTTGGTTTTTTTTTTCTTTTTTGCTGGTCGGTAGTTTAGGTTTTTTCATGTTTGTGGGAAGATAATATATGGTTATTGGGGTGACCCTCTTCACAATTACTGCACTAAGAAACACAAATTTTCAAATGGCACTTAAGATAAATGAAAAGGGCCAGTAAAAAGGGAGCAGACCAAAATCTTTCACAAGCTGCATCAAGAATCACATAAAAGCTTTTTAGCCCTTTCTCAATTTCCTCTAAGTCTTCAATCACCTTTTCACCAATGTCTGAGTTAAGAATACACTAGACATCTTCATTTCTTATCTCTGATGTCAGTGAGGGCACAACTCTCAAAAACCTTTCCCTAAGATTCAATCAGCTTAGCAGCCCAGGAGAATGACAGCCAGTATTTACACGATAAGCCCTCTCAGGTCAGGCCCAGTCCTCAATCCTGTTGTATCTTCAGCACCCACTTCAATATCCGACACACGGAAGAGCTGAAAAATCTTTTACTTTAAGATACGACTCTCATATAACATGTTCACTGGTTAAAAATACATATGTACATGACTCCAGAATTTTAAAACTATTTTTAAAACTTTAAAAAAATTATCAGGATCACTGAATAAATGTATGTTAAAACCGTGAGATATCTGAGCAGAGATGATATTTCTAAGCATGTATTTCAGAAACTATTTGCTCACGTGCTCAGAAAAGCCACTTACACAGGTTCCAGCAGGACCCATACTTGATCTGGAACATTTTCCTAACACTAATTACAATACTAGTTAGAGCTGGTGACAATAGACATTTTGGGGATTTTCCGAACAATCTCTAGTCATGGACTTGAAATAAGTTAAATTGTTATGGGCCCAATGATACTTTCAATGTTGTTAATTAAAAGTTCAATGGATTAGTGTGTTTAATGTCCCTTTTTCTCTGATTTAAAAGCTTCTCTTTGAATTAATCAATAAAAATACTTCCATAAGTAAATTGCAGATTTTTTTAGTCACTCAACTAAATGGACTCGCAGGAGAAATGAAATGTCTATAAGCAAAAACCAAAACTTCTACGGGGGGAAGCACCTCTTAAAGCTTACATTTATGTTACACTAAATATTCTTGTTTTTGCCCAATTCTTCCTTACAAATGCAAGAGAACAAGGACAAAGAGTTATAGGAAGGACGGCATGATAAGCCGAGAAGTGGATGAGAAGGAGCAAGACAGAGAAAAACAAAAACTTAAAACGTGGCTGCTAAGAAGCAAAGTCTTCCAGATGTGGATGGGGAACATACTGAGATAATTATTTTTACATTCCATGTACAACATTTTCTTTTATTAGTGATCATAGCTGGGTCTGGAATGAAAACTTAGCTGATTCAGAAGTGACAGCAACAAATTTCTACAACACTTAGGTTAACTGATTTCCCCACACCATATGATGGGTAATATCTAAAAAGACAGGAAATAGATGGATATAGTCCTAAGAAAATTTAGTGTCTTTATATACAAGCTTCATATCTGAATCAAATTAAATTCCCTCCTTCCTCTAAACACGCTCCCCCCAAAAAGAAAAAAAAAATCAACAAATGCTTCCGATGTATCCATCAGATATCTGGGAGAATAATATCCAAGCGGAGGGGCAGACAAGTGCAGAAACACTGAGGCAAGCGCATGCTTGGAGGCGAAGATGTTAGGAAGCAGTCTTCTTTGGGATGTATTCTGAAGTTAGAGTGAAGAGATTTGCTGATGAGTTGATTCGAGGTGTGCAGGTCACAGAGGAATCACTGAGAACAAAGTTTTTCACTTGAGCAGGAGGAAGAATAGGGTTGCCTTTTACTGAAATGAGAGGCTGTGGGAAGAGCTGATTTGGTGGAAGAAATGAGGAATTTGGTTTCAAACATGCTAACTTTGAGATGCTAATTAGACATCTAAGCGAGGAAGGCAACATGAGGTCAAAATAAAGATGACACTTCAAGCTATGGACCTGAGTGAGATTATTCACTGTCTTGTGTGGAGTAAATACACATGGTTTCTCCATTATCACTTTGAAGGCACAAATCTAGTAGACAACTCACAAGAGAAAGCAAAAAATTTCCTGGACACTTTACTAGGAGAGAACATAAACAACAGTCCGTGGGTAGGAGCTGATAATCGACAGTATGTGCTTCAGTGTATGTGCACTGCATTTAAACAAAGTTCATCACGTCAACACTTCATAAGAAATATGTCTAATTAGCAGCAGTCATCCCGTGAGAACTGGGGGGCTACCAGAGTAATGACGAAGGCCAACCGTGTTATCTGTTGGAAGGGTTTTTCAGGAGTAAGGACACTAAAATGTAGTTAGCTCTGGAAATTAGTCATTAATGAAGAGGATACTTGGCTAGGGGAGCAGCAAATTAGAAGGAAAATTTCGTTAGCAGTACAAATAGCTACAATTACTAAATATGTCAGTCACTACTGACCTCCCCCAACCCAACTCTTAAGAGAACCTGCTGTGCCCACAGCACCAGAAGAGGCAGCTGTATTTATGATACTCTTTTTTTGTTGTTGTTGAGATGGAGTCTCGCTCTGTCACCCAGGCTGGAGTGCAGTGGCCGGATCTCAGCTCACTGCAAGCTCCGCCTCCCGGGTTTACGCCATTCTCCTGCCTCAGCCTCCCGAGTAGCTGGGACTACAGGCGCCCGCCACCTCGCCTGGCTAGTTTTTTGTATTTTTAGTAGAGACGGGGTTTCACCGTGTTAGCCAGAATGGTCTCGATCTCCTGACCTTGTGATCCGCCCATCTCGGCCTCCCAAAGTGCTGGGATTACAGGCTTGAGCCACCGCGCCTGGCCTATGATACTCTTATGTAAAATGGTCATCTTATAATGAAGATGTCAGAACCAGACATATAATTAAAGTAGTCATCATGTCCACGGTCCTACTAATTCTGAAAAGAAATGCATTGCTTATCTTGTGTTAATATATAGAGTGACCAACATTCATTTCTTGTAAACTTCCATGAATTCCTAAATTTACCTATCTCCTGGTGACTTTTTGAGACAGAGTCTCACTCTGATACCCAGGCTGGAATGCAGTGGCACAATCTTGGCTCACTGCAACCTTCTGCTTCCGGGGCTCAAGTGATTCCCATGCCTCAGCCTCCCGAGTAGCTGGGATAACAGGCTTGCACCACCACGCCTAGCTAATTTTTGTATTTTTAGTAGAGATGGGGTTTCGCCATGTTGGCCAGGCTGGTCTTCAACTCCTGGCCTCAAGTGATCTGCCTGCCTCGGCCTCCCAAAGTGCTGGGATTACAGGTGTGAGCCACCACGCCTGGCCCCTGGTACATTTCTTTAAAACACATGTAGGAGGTTTTTCTGATATTTAGAACAAAGTTTCACTAGCTGCTTCTCGGCTAGAAGGCATCCCCAATTATACACTCACTGGAAAAGCACTGGACTAATAAGGAGATTGAAATTTTCTTTGAAGTAAAAATTACTTATAATCTCAGAGTGTAATAAGCGGAGAATGTTTAAGTATATTAGGATATATTCAGATGATAAACAACTTGTAGATAGTATTTGAAAGTAGTTCCTTAAAATGTAATCAGAATCCAACAATTTCACTTCTGGGAATATACCCAAAAGAAGTGAAAGCAGGGACTGGGTATGGTGGTTCACACCTGTAATCTCGGCACTTTGGAAGGCCAAGGCAGGTGGATCACTGTAGGTCAGGAGTTCGAGACCAGCCAGGCCAACATGGTGAAACCTCATCTCTACTAAAAATACAAAAATTAGCCAGGTGTGATGGCACATGTGACTGTAGTCCCAGCTACTAGGGAGGCTGAGGTGCAAGAATTGCTTGAACCCAGGAGGCAGGGGTTGCAGCGAGCTGAGATCACGCCATGCCCTCCAGCCTGGGCAACAGAGCAAGATCTGTCTCAAAAAAAAAAAAAAAAAAAAAAAAAAATTGAATGCAGGAACTTGAACAGATACTTGCATACCAACGTTCATAGCAGGATTACTGACAACAGTCAAAAGGTAGAAACAACCCAAGTGTCCATCAGTGGACAATGAATAAACAACATGGGTATATACTACAATGGAATATTACTCAGCCATAAATAGGAAGGGAAGTCTGATACATGCTACAACATGGATGAACATCATGCTAAGTGAAAAAAGGCAGACACAAAAGGATAAACACTGTATGAGTGTTTATCCTTACATGAGGTACCCAGAGTACTTAAATTCATAGAGACAGAAAGTAGAAGGGGGTGGGGGGTGGTTAATAAGGAGTTATTTAATGGGTATAGACTTTCTGTTTGGGATGATGAAGAAGTTCTGAAAATGAATAGTGGTGATGGCTGTATAACACTGTGAATGTATTTGATACCACTGAATTGTACACTTTTAAACGGCTGAAATGATCAATTTTATATTATGTATATTTTGCCACAATAGAAATATGAATCAGAGTACAATTAATTTCCCACCTCCATAATTGCTAGGTACTGAGAAAGAGTAAGAGAGTGAGATTTCTCTCAGAGGCAAAGGATGGTGAGGATATGGGAAGCTGGTCCAGGCAAGAAGACTCTTAGAATAAACAAGCAACTTCCACCTGGCAGGCCTCTTGGTGTGAGCCCCTGCAGCACCAGAGCAGCACCCCCTACGCTCCAGAGGCTGACACCAGCAGACAGTGACAACATCCTGACCACTCACAGTCATCAGCCAGCTGATACGTGAAAGACAGGCTTCAGCAAGAGAAAGGTAGTCTAGAATCTTTCTGTCCTGTATACTGCGCAAAATCACACAGGCTGTGAGAAAATACAATATATGAAAGCTGAAGACCTCCTGCAGAAGTTTAGGTATCTATTTCTCAGGCTGGTTTAGGTCTGGAAACATAAACTGACGTCTGTGAGCTAGTCATCTGGGTCAACTCATCTCATCTTCACCAGACTTTGCACAGTACAGTTTCATGAACCAAAATGACTACCCCTCATGTACATGCTTCTCTATCGTGAAGGTATTTTGTATGAACATATTTTTGGGGTTTATTTTCTAAAATGTTCAAAATACTCCAAACCTGTCTCAGATAAAGTTCAAGGAAATCTTTCCACATCAGTTGGAATCAGTAACATGAGAGAATCAAGACACTCTCAGAGCCCTAAGGTGGTGGTGTCAGTGGATCCAGACAGCTACAGAACCTGGGAACACCAGCTGCTAGCCACATCAGAGGCCACCACCAAAGGGCAGAGGAGCCACAACGGGTTCTACTTCATGGACCAAAGTGCTACTTAGGGATCAAGGGAAAAGGAAATCCGGAGTTCACTTTATTCTGCTGTATCTACTATGCTACAAGGAGACTACAAAGCAGTCAAATGCCTCACTATAAATACCTTCACTTTGCTGCTCTGTATCATGCTGTCCAAGATAGCTTACCATTAGAACACCACAAAGTAAGAAACTATTTCCCTGCTTCAAGTAAGGTCACGTGTTAAATGTCATCAGAATATAACCATCCAAAAAATTATGATGGTTAAAATGATGTTCACAAAAAACACATAACAGAGGTCACATCAAGTCCTAAACTTCAACTTCAGAATACCTTGGGTCACGTGAATCATTTACACGTGAACTTAGAAAGACTAGTACACAATGGAAATGTATATTTCCATTATATAATGGAAAGAATTTAATGTAGGATCACAGACACTATAAATAACCTAAAAGCTGAACACAAGATTACAAACAATTTGATCGTGTGAGCATTCCAGAATGAGCTCATGTCACAGCAATAACTCAAAAGAAAAGAATTTCTCAAAAAAAAAAAAAAAAAAAAAAAAAAACGAAGGAGCTCTTTAAGAAAAAGGTACAGGATTCTCACAATTTGTGAAATCATTACCTGCTTTGTAAAGCATATTTTAGGCTAAAAACGAAATTCTTATCACCTGGTTTTACCTATTTGTGTGTGTGTGTATAAGAGAGAGACAGAGGGACAGGGTGGGGGGCGTGAGGGAAGACAGGGTCTCACTCTGTCACCCAGGCTAGGCTAGAATGCAGTGGCGCCTTCATAGCTCACTGCAGCTTTGAATTCCTGGGCTCAAACGATGCTCTAGCCTCGGTCTCCCAAGCACCTAGGACTACAGGTGTGTGCACCACTCTCGACTATTTTTGCAGGGTGGGGAAAGACAAGGTCTCACTATGTTGCCCAGGCTGATCTCAAACCCGACCTCAAGTGATTCTCCTGCCTCAGCCTCCCAAAGTGTTGGGGTTATAGGCATGAGCCACCACACCTGGCCTAGTTTTACCTTGTTGACCTCCTCCTCTAGCAGGAATGGGGCACTACAGGCAAATACATTAGCCAGCCTCCATGATGGCACTAAGCCCACAACCAGACAACAGTCAACGGCACAGTTGAGAGACAGCTGACAAGAAGGGCAACTGTTACACAAGACTCACCGAACCTTAAGTCAAACAAACAGGACTAAAAATGGGGCTACAGTCTGCCTGCAATGCTTACAAATATATCATCTGTGAAGTGTACTATCCTTTTGGTCTCTGAAGGATAAAAGGACTTAACAGGTGACAAAACTTGGCCAAGTGCTACGGAAACTAGAAAGGAGAACAAAATTACCTCTTTCCTGGAAAAAAAAAAAGCACAATTTATTTTGAAACTTTCATCACTAGACATTAAACCATTTGGGAGTATTTACTTAGGAAGGAAATGAAAGAAGTATCAGCTTAGCTGGCACTGTGAAGTACCATGAGAATGTATAAGGGACAGTTCACAAATGCCTAATTCCTCAGCTTCCTAATACAGGCAGTGAACAAGAAGTAACAAACAAATTCCTCAGGTGATAAATCATTTTTTAAAATAACGGATTCATGCATTTCCATAGAGACAATAATTATTTTAATTTCCTGGAAACAGGGTAATAGGAAAGGAACTTACGTTATCAGGAAAAACACCGTTCAGGAGCTATCTTGCATTTGCTGAAGTTGCCTGACCTCAGAGTTCATACACAGGCTGAGTGGTACTGCCAAATTAGCTGGGCAGGATGGAAGGTAGACTAGAAGAACCTGGATTTGCCAAACGTTGCCATAACCTCCCCTGGGACAGAAAATCCAGGGAGTTAAGTAAGTTTCCACAGCAGACTACAGGGCTGGGAAAAGAAAAGGGACAGTGGTCATCTCACTACCACTGCCCCGGAGTTCAGAGGGTTTTAACACGCTTCTAACAGGCTTTCTCGAGCATTAGTTCACTTGATCATTGTGATAATCCAAAGTGTTTACAGAACCAACGTTCCCATTTACAGAACAGGCTTTACCCAAGGGGTTAAGGAGCTTGCCTAGAATTTGATAGACTCAGGCTTAAAAATTATTCTCTGGATTCTAAGTGTTTTCTCCACTAATCAATATCCAGCAGGCTCATTTTTGATTAACAAAGGGCCTTCCTAAAATATCAATGAAACACACATATATGCATAATATCCTTGCTGTTCTTTCATGGGAAAACACCACATTCTTAAGGCTTTGTTTTTCATGTGTGATGTTACACACTTATTATTCCTAAAATGTTAAAGGCCCAACTGTGAGAGCTTTCACATAATAAAGTGCTGTTTCTAGCGCCACAGTTTTATTGTTGGTTGACCAGTTTATTCTAAGGTCACAAGAGCTGGATTATCATTTTAGCCTTGTCTTATTTCGCTACCTTACACAAATTCTTTACTGTTCTTTCAGATTTTGATAAGATCTTCCTCTTTCAAATGGCTATCAAATACAATTTGGACTCATGAAATAGTATTCCATTAAGTCTTAAGAGAAGTGATGTGGCATAAAAAAAATCAATTCTAACTAACGGGGCTATTGAGTACCTACTGAACACTTACCATGTGTTTAGCACCATGTACTAAAATAAGAAGTGACAAATGTACCCTAAAAGCTCACATCTTGGGAAGGCAAAATAAAAAGCAGGGACACAAAATATTGCATTCTTGATGCTTTGTTCTTACTTATTTTTAAACTTTTTTTTAGAAACAGGATCCTGCTATGTTGCCTAGGCTGGTCTCAAACTCCTGGACTCAAGTGATCTTCCTACCTCAGCCTGCCTGGTAAGCGGGACTCCAGGCATGTACCACCTCACCTGGTTCCATGAAACACTGTTGTCATAAATGACAATATTGTAAGACTGAATAACAGAAGACAGTAAAAACTGTGTGTTCATGACAGCGTAGGTACTAGAGCCTCAGAAAAACTTTTAAATGCTATTTCTTCTGATGATAATGGGAAAAAAAATGTAGAAAGTATAAAAGAAAAATAAAGAGCCCCAGTAATCCCATTATCCAGAGACAAGATAACTATTGTGAAGCAATAATGGTAAATTTTCCTTCTAGACTTGTTTCTATGCTTTGTTCCCCACAATGGTTCCCAAACTACAGTGACCAGACTAACAGCATCAGCATCACCTGGAAACTCATTGGAAAAGCAAATGCTTGAGCCCCACTGCAGACGTACTGAATAAGAAACTCTAGGGGAAGACATAGCAATTTGTGTTTTAATAAGCCCTCAAGGTGACTCCGATGTATGTCGACGTTTGAGAACCACCGACACATGCTAGACACACACAGATATACACACATCACTTTTCCCCTCCCCAATGGGGTTATGGTAGACCTACTGTTTAAAATTTTACATCCATATTCGACACCAGGCTTATATTTTGAAAATCACCTAAATATTGCATAAATACTGTATTGTATGCCTGAATGCCTTGTACATGGGTGAACAACATCACAAAATGCTTCATAGAACAAATGCAATTAAACACCAAGAGTCAGCCAGACTAAAACACTGCTGGCTGAATAAATAAGTCATTTAGTAATGTTGCGACCTTATGAAATCCATTTTTAAAATTCTGCATAGTTGCATAAGGTTTTTAGATCTTCTTTTTAAAAAATAAGGAACATCTGCATTAGCTTCTTGATCCTGTCTGTGAATCTATTTTGGGGTTACTTAGAAACTCGCTTTTGTTTTCCAACTTTCTGGCACTGAGCAAACAGTTCCCTGACCCACCAATCTGACACACCGGAACTGTCACCTCAACACCCTTGTATTTGTCTTCTCCACCCCACCACAGCAGAGCACTACTGCACAGATTCCAGAAAAGCTAATGCAAGCTCACGCAGCTTGTATGCAGGCCAGAGGCCTTAACTCAGATAGCAGAGAGAGGGTTGAAGCAAGGAGGAAGTCTGTGAGAAAGGAAAGAAAAAAAAAAACTAAAAAACTGGGTAAGTGGCACCAACATCCCATAGAGACTTTGCTTAATTTGGCCAAATTATTTTTCCAGTTCTGGAATACATCCCTTTCCAAATCTTTGCCAACCCCAAGGAAATCACAATAGAGTAAAGCGGAGGAAAAAGTCAAGCTTTTCATTTGCTCAAGGTCACCCAAAAAGCTTAATTAGAAAAAAAAAAATTTAATTCACAGTAAGATAAGAATATCTAAAGTGTATCATTGTTTCTTCACAAGAAAAGAAAGGCCCTGTGACCTTGACCATGTCCTTGAACCTTCCGGGGCCCCAGTTTCTCTTCTATTAAGAATGACAAGAATGGCTGGAGAACATGAATTTAAGAGTTGTCAAGTGATGGGAACAAAGGAAAGCCAAGAAAGTGCAAGTATAATATGATTTTACAGCACCTATAAAAGATGTACTGGTTGGCAGTCTCTCCTCTCAACCAATGAAGAGTGCATTCCAACTGCATCTTTCTTTATTAGAAACCTCCTGAGCAGAGGTAGACACAGCATACCGGGCACACGAAGGGCACTGCAGAGGAGCGGTTTACCCACAGACTGGAGCCAGAATGCCTGGGCCTGAATACCAGTTTCACTATTTACTAGCGAGGTGACTTGAGCAAATCACTTAACCCCACTGGGCCTTGGTTTCCTCATTAAGGCAATGGGCTTAATCGGGCTTTGTAAGGATTAAATGATTATATAAAGCACTTAAAATAATTTCTCATCTGTATAAGTATTAGCTATTGTTATTATCAATAACATTATTAGGAATACTGAAGATCCTACTCAAAAGATAGAAAGTGAGAGGTGGTGAAGGTTTGGAAACATAATTGAAATGTAACGTATGTGCCAGAAAACAAGAAATCTGTACCTATAAAACATGACATGGGACCATCAAAAGGGCAGACAATAGAGTCAGAGTTAAGTAAGCATGCTACTCCCAAATCCAAGCAGAGACTACCAACCATGCTGTGTATTACAGATGTATCCTTCAAAGCGCGACCTTTCAACTCTCAACCAGACATCAAAGTCAAAGTAGCTCAGAGGAAAGACTCAAGGTTTAAATGTCAGAAGAGGACCTGGATTCAAATCCTAGCACCTCTGCGTCTGAGCTATGTGACTTCTGTCAGTTACTTAAACTCTCTGAGATTTATGGCCTGGATTTCATAAAACACTCTCCCCTACCCTACAAGACTTACAAACCTGGCACGAGAACAAACAATCCATAAATGTGCATTATAACAGATCAGTCTTAAAGGGAAGGTAACATTTCAAATAAAAGAGTTCCAGTTAAAGTGCAATGGCTGCTAAAAAAGAGGACAAATAGCCCATCATCTAACCTTTTTCTATTTTGTTACAAGAAGGGGAGGTCATGTACAGATGGAGAGGTACCTGGAGGGAAAGAGCAGCCTATTTTAGGGAGAAATGACCCACACGATGGCTAGAGGTACTGACTGAACCAAGGTCAAAACACAGAATTCATGGCTTTGCTCCGGCGCTATCCTCCTTCTAAACAAAAGCTGTGCAATGAAATATTTTTTGTCTTTGGGTTGCAAAAATTGCTTTGTTTATTCTGTTTTAAAGTTGGAGGGTTTTTTTCTAATTACAGACTTTTTTTTTAATATGGGGTTTTATTATGTTGCCAAGACTGGAGTGCAGTGGCTATACACAGGCATGATCGTAGTGCACTGTGGCCTCTAACTCCTTGCCTCAAGGGACCCTCCAGCCTCAGCCCTCTGAATACCTGAAGGCACTATACACAGTCAGGCCTGTCTGTTCCTTTTAAAGTGACCATTCACCTGTATTAATAATAGCAATTTAATAATACCAGAATCCATACGCAGAGATCAAAATTAATGAAGCTATCCCTACCTTTAACAACTAGAAAATATAATACAGAATCTACCTTTTCTCATGAAGGCTTTCCCCACACACAATTTAGTCGCCCTTCTTACTATGAAGTAATGTGACATAATTAAGAGTTTCACTCATAGATTGTCATGTTATTTGATTCTGTAAAAAAAAAAAATCTCATTTATTATGGCTGTTTTTCCTGTACAGACACATACGCAATTACTTACAATTAAGAGGAGGAGGACTCCTGAAAACAACCTCCAATAGGAAACCCTGGTAATATGAGCACAATATGGGCAAACCAATGAGGACTGGCCAGAGAGGCCTTTTTCAAAAAAACGAAAGTAAGTTGAAAGAGGGAATGAAACTATATTAATTAGGCCACTGCTCTGAAAAGAAAACCATGTTTATAATATATTTTATGTGAAAAAGATGAAGAGTTTTGGTTTTGACTCAGTGCAGATACTTCCTGGAATTACTTACAAAAATAAGGGAATAGAAGAAAAGTTTTACTTTTCTTAAAATTTTATCAGGTAGCCAGCTACGGTAGCTCACGCCTGTAATCCCAGCACTTTGGGAGGCCAAGGTGGGTAGATCACTTGAGGCCATGAGTTCAAGATCAGCCTGGCCAACATGGTGAAACACCATCTCTGCTAAAAACGCAAAAATTAGCAGGGCGTGTTGGTGGGCATCTGTAATAAGCCTCAGAAGGCTGAGGCAGGAGAATCACCTGAACCTGGGAGGCGGAGGTTGCAGTGAGCCGAGATCATGCCCCTGTGCTCCAGCGTGGGCGACAGAGCAAGACTCCGTCTCAAAAAAAAAAAAAAAAAAATTAAGTCTGGTTTTCCAACTTCCTTTTTTACTTTGACATTTTATCTTATTAATATGCCCTTTTAATTTGATGACATAGATAACAAATGGTATCCTGTCCCTGTGGGTAATGGGGGGTAAAAAATAAAAACAACAGAAAGCACTTTCAGCTTTCTTGTGAATTAGAATAACTATTCTCCTGTAAAGCAGATTTTTAAGGAAAGCATAATCAGTGAGATCAATAATTTCAAGAATAGTAAAACCTCACGAATAGCCTGCCAAAAATCCTGCTTCAAGTTCAATAAATGTCTTTAGTATTGCTCTCATATATCACATATAAGGCACAGCAGGAGGAATTGTGATGCAGTCTAAAAGGAAGAGGCTATGAAGCTTTCAGTCCATCCCGAGAAAGCAACATAAACTCATCTCCCAACTTCATTGAGAGCCACACAAACAAGCGTCATTTGCCAGCTGAAAGAGTTGAACATCTACACTATTTCAATAAGGTGCGGGTGGAAGGTAATAAACACTAGTTGATATCCTCTTATTTGCAACACCAGAGACTTTTAATCACGATTTGAAGTTTTTATACCAAATCTTGATTCTGCCCTCTTTTATCCAGATTAAATTTAGAAAGAAAAAAAAAAACCACACAATTTGGACAGCCTCACATAGACCATCTGGTTTTACAGCTAAGCACAACAGGCTGGGTGTGGTGGCTCACGCCTGTCATCCCAGCACTTTGGGAGGACAAGGTGGGAGGATCACTTGAGGCCAGGGGTTTGAAACCAGCCTGGGCAAAATAGAGAGATCTCATCTTCACCAAAAAAGTCCAGGCATGGTGGCACAGATCTGTAATTCCAGCTACTCAGGAGGCTAAGGTGGGAGGATCACTTGAGCCTAGGAGTTTGAGCCTTCAAGGAGCCATGATCACACCACTGCACTCCAGCCTGGGTGACAGAGTGAGACACCATTTCCAAAAACCAACAATAAACTCTTCAAACAGAAAACACTGCTGGATATTTTCCATCATATATTACTTCCCTCTCCCTCTCCCCACTTTGGTTTTCATATTTCAAATAATCAAAAAAGCATATTTTTTAGGCCGGGCGCGGTGGCTCAAGCCTGTAATCCCAGCACTTTGGGAGGCCGAGACGGGCGGATCACGAGGTCAGGAGATCGAGACCATCCTGGCTAACATGGTGAAACCCCGTCTCTACTAAAAAAAATACAAAAAACTAGCCGGGCGAGGTGGCGAGCGCCTGTAGTCCCAGCTACTCGGGAGGCTGAGGCAGGAGAATGGCGTGAACCCGGGCGGCGGAGCTTGCAGTGAGCTGAGATCCGGCCACTGCACTCCAGCCTGGGCGACAGAGCGAGACTCCGTCTCAAAAAAAAAAAAAAAAGCATATTTTTAAAAATGGATCTTCTTTTTTGAGACCAGGTCTCACTCTGTCACCCAGGCTGGAGTACAGTGGCGTCATCTCTGCTCATGGCAACTTCCACCTCCCAGGCTCAAGTGATCGATCCTCTCACCTCAGCCTCCGGAGTAGTTGGAGCTACAGACATGCACCACCATGCCCGGCTAATTCTGTAATTTTAGTGGACACAGGGTTTCACCATGTTGCCCAGGCTGGCCTCGAACTCCTGAGCTCAAGGGATTTGCCTGCCTCAGCCTCCAAAGTGCTGGGATTACAGGTGTAAGCCACTGCACCCAGCCTGATGTTCATTTTTTAAAAAACAACTAACGCAATTTAAGGACACTTATTTAAGTACTTTTACTCGAACCAAGTGTTTAGACCAAGTGAAATACATATTCGGTCTAAAGTCTCCAGTATTCTTTTTTTTTTTTTTTTTTTTGAGACAGGGTCTCACTCTGTCATCCAGGCTGGAGTGCAGTGGCCCGATCACAGCTCACTGTAGCCTCAACCTCCTGAGCTCAAGTGATACTCCCGCCTCAGCCTCCCAAGTAGCTGACACACACCACCACACCCAGCTAATTTTTTTTTTTTTTTTGTACAGATGAGGTCTCACTAGTCCAGGCTGGTCTCAAACTCCTGGACTCAAGCGATCTTCTGCCTTGGCCTCCCAAAGTGCTGGGAGTACAGGTGTGGGCCACAATCTTTTGGCCTTCCAGTATTCTTTGAATAAAGAAAATAATTAACTAAATGGGACGCAAGAAGGAGTAGAAATCAGAATGATCAAACCAACAGTTTAGATTTTAAGTTTATTGATTTCCTGACATAGGGGAAAAATACTGTGTACAGTTCCGAAAGCAACTACTTTAACAAGTTCTGATTCTAAGTGTGAGTGAAATATAAACTCCAATGCAGAAGCAATAGTGTGTTTCTGTGGTTCACTTTTACCTTCAACACAAAGCATTAGAAATGCCTTTCTTCTAATGGGAAATTTCAACTAGTTGGACCTGCCTGCCTAGCTCCCCACCAAAGCCTGGCACAGTGGCTTAATAATCACATTTATCTCAGCCAGCTCCTAGAGCGCCTTTCAAACATATCCCTTAGTCCTGCTTTTATCTTATTATAATGCAATGTAACTATGGAAACATAGGATTTCGAGTTATATTTTCTCTTACAAATAAAGAGAGCTGCCTTTTGTAACTCAATTCAATCTAAATTGTGTCATTAGGGTCAACTTTTTTTTTTTTTTTGAAGAATGGGAAAAAGTAAACATTTAAGTTGAAAAGAATAAAAAGAAGACAAGCATTTTATAAAATCCAGGACACAGTTTCTTCGTAATTACAAAAGGCACCATCTTTCCATCTCTCACACTACTGTCTAATGGCCAGAGGACACTGGCCTTCTTCAAATTCTGAAGTGACCTTTGTGAGGTCAGAGCAGAGGGCCTAGGCTTGTAGCATGCACTTGCAGGTAGGCAAGAAAGAAACCTACACCAGTTGCTTAAGTGCAGACAAGAGCGGCTGAACACCATCCCATTCCTAATTAGGAACTTTCAATTCTCCCTATGCTACATGCTCCCAAAGCTAAAAAGCCAAATGCAATATTCCAGCAGGTAGTATTCTAAAATCATAAACACAGAATCCCCAATAATATAATAATAAAAAGACACCCAAGGCCAGGCACCATGGGTCATGCCTGTAATCCCAAAACTTTGGGAGACAGAGGCAGGCATATCACTTGAGCCCAGAAATTCGAGACCAGCCTGGGCAACATAGCGAAACCCTGTCTCTACAAAAATATTAAAAATTAGCAGGGCATGGTGGCACATCCCTGTGGTCTCAGCTACTTGGGAGGCTGAGGTGGGAGGATCGCTTGAGCCCAGGAGGTAGAGGCTGTGGTGAGCCATGACTGAGCCACTGACTCCAGCCTGGGCAAGCAAGCAATACCCTGTCTCCAAAAAAAAAAAAAAGACATTTAAAAATAATACTCTTGTGCTGTTTGTCATATATATGGCCACTGTCTAATGTAAAATGTGACTCAATTTTCAGGCCAGGCGCAGTGGCTCATGCCTGTAATCCCAGCACTTTGGGAGGCCGAGGCAGGCAGATCACGAGGTCAGGAGATCAAGACCATCCTGGCTAACACGGTGAAACCCCATCTCTACTAAAAATACAAAAAATTAGCTGGGCGTGGTGGCAGGTGCCTGTAGTCCCAGCTACTCGGGAGGCTGAGGCAGGAGAACGGTGTGAACCCGGGAGGCAGAGCTTGCAGTGAGCCAAGACTGCGGCACTGCACTCCAGCCTGGGCAACAGAGCGAGACTCCATCTCAAAAAAAAAAAAAAAAAAGTGACTCAATTTTCATTAGTAATAACCAAACATATCAGTTTCACAAGGGCCCTTACCCAGCAGTGAGGCAGATCCTGTATTGACTTATTACTGCAATACCTGAAGCAAGTTCCTTTACACCTGTGCTCCAGGCTTCCCACCATTCTAAGGGCAACAGCAACTTCACTTGTTGGCCCAAAATAAATATTTAATAACAAAAGCTTATTTTTGGCTAGTTGTGTTATTTTCACCATTTACCTGGGGAGGGGGAGGAGTACTAAAAGGCCAAAATGCTTCTTTCTTTCTCTCGTGAGTGGAATTGGAAATATTTTTTTCTTTTCTTATCTGTGCTTTCTATAGCTGTCCTGAATAAATGTCACAATCAGACTTGGAAGAAACACTGTCCTTGGCAAAGAATAATTCCTACTAAGGATAGTCAGTTTAAGGCTCAATCCCTGAGCCATTTCTGCTGAGCCCCCATGGGGTCAGAGAGGGAAATTCAGCACCATAGAGGCCTAGCTCAGCTCAGCAGGCAGCTGGGTCCTCACTATGGTCCCTACCTGGCCCCCACCTGTTGGAGTGGCTCAGTTCAGAGAAAAATGACACATCCTGCGCTCTCCTGTCTGTGCCAAGTGATCAGAAGCTCAGCTCTGGGGCTGGGACTGTGCAAAGTATTTTTCTACAAGCAACCAAGCGACTCTAACATGTAGCCAGTGTTGAAAACCACTGCCCCAACAGATTCATGAACCTCTAAGCACCAATTTCCCATAAAAAGGAGGGGGAATTTTAATTCCCTCAAAATGTAGCTCTCTCTCCATATCTGAAAAGGAGGAACTACCCTTGACAGTCTCATAAAACTGTACCTTGTAAACAAAAATGTTTATCCACTTCAATTTTTACAAGTATATAACAAAAAGCTCGTTACTTTCAAAATTCAAAAGCTGACGTATACTACATTGATTAGTACAAATGAAGCTCTTAAAAAGATAAATTATTCATTTCCAACCAGATTCTTGAGTTAAGATAAAATCTGACGGTTTGATTGGCTTTAAAGAGAGCTTAAAGTCATATTTCCTCTCTTTAAACTATAGCTCCTTTCATCTTATGCTGACCGTGCACAGAGGTTTTTTTTCTTAATGAAAAGATGGACATTTTTGCTAATCAGAAAAAAGCCCACACTGACCACCAACTCAAACACATATGAATGATTAAAAGTAACTTCATATTCCTTAGGTCAAAGCCCGTGTTCATTTGACACTATCAGAACAATTCATCCAGGGAGAGGACTGAGCCTCTCTTCATTGCCCATAACTTTATTTTTATCTTTATTTTTTGAGACAGAGTCTTACTCTTTCACCCAAGCTGGGAGTACAATGATGGGATCTTGGTTCACCGCAACCTCCACCTCCCAGATTCAAGTGATCCTCCCACCTCAGCCTCCCGAGTAGCTGGGATTACACATATGTAATCCCTACCGGATTTGGAGGCTGAGGCGGGCAAATCCCTTGAGCTCAGGAGTTCGAGGCCAGCCTGGGCAACATGGTGAAACCCTGTGTCCACTAAAATTACAGAATTAGCCGGGCGTGGTGGTGCATGTCTGTAGTTCCAACTACTCCGGAGGCTGAGGTGAGAGGATCGATCACTTGAGCCTGGGAGGTGGAAGTTGCCATGAGCAGAGAGTCACTGAATTCTAATACATATGCAATAGTTATGTAAGCAAATTGGCACAAATTCCTTCTTTAAGACCTCCATTATTTTCTCCAATTGAGTAAAAGTATAAAGAGAAAGAAATTTAAATCTAAGAAAACTCTAAGGTGCTTTAGGGTGCTTTCCCAGTCCTCTTTCCTCCCCCCTGCCCTGTGCATCTGCTACATGTTAACAACACTAAAACAACAGAAGACCTCTATAAACAACAGTGCCTGCAAGGAATATCTAAGACGTTCTGTTGCATATCTCAGTAACAGATGTTTCAGTGCTACATCTGAAATCCAATATTCAATAAAGCAGTGATGATACACTTCGTTGTAACACAACAGAGAATTATAAGTTATACTTTGTTTTTATTTATAATAGCTCCTCAAGGCCATTCGAGTTTATTCTTCTTCAACAGTTTTGCTGTCACTGAACATAGTCTTCTTTGCTTTAGAGTCTGAGAATCTAACCATTTTGTCGGAGGCGTTAGAACCAGAGTGATTCCTTCTTGAATGTAGCCAAGGGCTGGGTAAAATAAGACTGAGACCTACTGGTCTGCATTCCCAGGAGGTTAGGCATTCTAAGTCACAGGAGGAGGTAGGAGGTCTGCACAAGGTACAGATCATACATACCTTGCTGGTAAAACAGCATGAGGTGAAGAAGCTGGCTAAAACCTACCAAAACCAAGATGGCAAGGAAAGTGACCCCTGGTCATCTTCACTGCTCATTATATGCTAATTATAATGCAGTAGCATGTTAAAAGATACTCTCACCCACCATGACAGTTTATATGGTCTAAAAAGGGAGGAACCCTCAGTTCTGGGAATTGTCCCTTTGTGGGAAAACTCATGAACGATCCATCCTTGTTTAACATATAATCAAGAAATAACCATAAAAATGGGGAACAAGCAGCCCTGGGGCTGCTCTGCCTAGGGGGTAGCCATTCTCTTTATTCCATTACTTTCTGTTGAGACAGGGTCTGGCACTGTCGCCCAGGCTAGAGTACAGGGGTAGATCTCAGCTCACTGCAACCTCCATCTCCCAGGTTCAGGCGATTCTCCTGCCTCAGCCTCCTCAGTCACTGGGACTACAGGTGCGCACTAACATGCCAGGCTAATTTTTGTATTTTTAGTAGCAACAGGGTTTCACCATGTTGGCCAGGCTGGTCTTGAACTCCTGACCTCAAGTAATCTGCCTCCCTCGGCCTCCCAAAGTCCTGGAATTACAGGTGTGAGCTACCACGCCCAGCCTCTTTTACCTTCTTACTAAATTTGCCTTCGTTTTATGGACTTGCCCAAATTCTTTCTTGTGTGAGATCCAAGAACTCTCGTTTAGGGTCCGGATCAGGACCCCTTTCCAGTAACATCTTAACATGGAAATGAAGTCTCATCATGGCTGTATTGGAATGCTACATATACTCAGAGGATCAGAGAATACCATCAATTATCAAGTCAAATTGTCAGGCCTCTGAGCCAAAGCTAAGCTATCATATCCCCTGTGACCTGCACGTACACATCCAGACGGCCGGTTCCTACCTTAACAGATGACATTCTACCACAAAAGAGGTTAAAATGGCCTGTTCCTGCCTTAACTGATGACATTACCTTGTGAAATTCCTTTTCCTCGCTCATCCTGGCTCAAAAGCTCCCCCACTGAGCACCTTGTGACCGCCCCCCCCACCCCTGCCCACCAGAAAACAACCCCCTTAGACTGTAATTTTCCTTTACCTACCCAAATCTTGTAAAACGGCCCCACCCCTATCTCCCTTTGCTGTCTTTTCAGACTCAGCCCACCTGCACGCAGGTGAAATAAACAGGCTTGTTGCTCACACAAAGGCTGTTTGGTGGTCTCTTCACACGGATGCGCATGAAACAAATCTCACTTCATATATATGTAACATACCCAAGTGAGCAGAGCTAGACACTGGCAGACAGGGGCAGAGTCCAGGTTTCTGGATTGCCAGTTGTAACTAACACATGTAACCATGTTCACAGTTGGTATTACCAGAGATCTCCTGGTAAGGCTGCAATGATCTCTGTTAAACAAAGAAGTTCTGACTACAACAATGATCTTGAGTGTGTTCACTGGGAAAAAACACGGTCCGTACACCACATTTCTAAATATTTTTGTTACAGTTTTTTGTTTCAGAGAGGAGTTGAAAAGTTTGGATGAATTATCTGGTGCGTTGGTATGCTATCTGTATTCATGGTGAAAACGGCTCATCATAAAGCATTTGCTACATTTAATACTTACTTATATAGTAGGCATTTTCTTAGTCTACCTGTGCTTTAGTTTGGTTACAGTAGTAGTAGCAGCGATGGTGGTGGTAATAATAATAACAAACAACATGACTGAATATGTACTATGCCTATCACTGTTCTAACAACTGTATATATTTCTCCTTTACTCTCTCAACAGTAAGGTATTTCTTTCAGTTTCCTCATGGAAACTAGTGTCAAAGAAAGTCCTCCCTAGGACAATGAAATATAACACTACAACAGAAAACATAGTTAAAATCCATTGTAGAATATTTTTCATAAAAAGATCAATTAATGTCCTGCTACTATCACCATCCAGAGTAATGCTGTTGTTTCTTCTCCTTCTCTTCCTCCTTCTCCTCCTTCTTCTTCTCCTCCTCCTTCTCCTCCTCTCTTGTCATCCTCCTTCTCCTCCTTCCTCTTCTTCCTCCTCTTCCTCTTCTTCTTCTTTGGGAACACTATTTTGAAGGTACATCAGCAAAATGCTTCTTAAACTTCAATATGTATACAGATGCTTCAGGATCATTGTTAAAAGCAGATTTTTCGATTCTGTAACTTCGGGGTGGGTCCTGAGCTTCTGCATTTCCAATGAGCTCCCAGGGTGTGCTGATGCTGCTGATCCACAAGGGATTCGAGCATGCAAATTAAGTTATGGAGAAAGCATTACTGTTTAATCTTACATATGGCAGGAAAACGCTGTTATTGAACCTACAGATGAAATCTAATTAGGGGTCAAAAATCAACCATAGATACAGCATATTTTATCTTTCCAGTCATTGTTTCCTTCTTTCAAGAGGCAGCAGCAGAGTTAAGAGAGAATTCCCTGTTCCCCCACCAGACCAGTGAAGGGTTTTCAGGAAGAGACCTCACAAGAGAGCTATATGTAAAAGACAGCAGAAGGCAGGGCTTGAACTAATGGCTGCATAATTAGCTTGATATAAAAGAAGATTATTTGCATTTCAAGTGTTACACATTTTCCCCCATAACAAGAATTCCTGTAGTTAGCATTTTTTATGACAGACTTTTTAATTAGTTAGGACTTAACATACGTAATTTTTTTTTTTTTTTTTTTTGAGACAGAGTTTCACTCTTGTTGCCCAGGCTGGAGTGCAATGGCTCGATCTCGGCTCACCACAACCTGTGCCTCCTGGGCACCCTCCTAAAACCCACTGAGAAGCTGCTGTCACCTGGATTTAAAATAGCCTGGTGCTATGAACTCTGGCCTAATTATATCAAAGAGTAAAGTCAAGGTCTTTCAAACCTCAAATCAAAATCAAAGATCTCAACCTTTGGGAGAAGCTCTAAATATCTAAAAGCATCCTAGCTATTGTTATGAATGGAATCATGTCCCCACACCCTAAATTTCCATATTGAAGTCCTAACCCTCAGTACCTCAGAATGTGACATTTGGAGACAGGAGCCTGAAAAAGGTTAAAGTTAAAATGATGTGATTACAGTGGGACCTAATCCGTTACGACTGCTGTCTTTACAAGCAAGGAAATCCGGACAGAGACACACAGAGAAGGAAGACAGTGGGAAGACACAGGGAGAAGATGGTCATCTACAAGCCAAGGAGAGAAGTCTCAGAGGAAACCAACCCTGCCCACGCCTTGATCTCGGACTTCCAGCCTCCAGGGTAGTGAGAAAATACTCAACCCTTCACCATGGGAGCCCATGTTGAAGGCATTCTGTGGTACTATGCTATGGTAACCCTAGCAATACCAATACATTTGCTCTTTTTTTTTGGGGGGGGGGGTTCCCAATTCATAGATGTTCTAAAGAAAGTTCTGAACTTTCCTTCAGAAAAGGATGGGTTGTATATACTATTAATCATTAATGTTATTATTAGAGATACTTTGGGACATGGGAAAGTTTACGGTGAGTGTTAGAAGGCCTCACCCTAGCTGTCAAATTAACTTGTTCTCTGAATACCCAATGCAAGATATTCTATATCAACACATGTATTTCTGCTGGGTGTGGTGGCTCACACCTCTAATCCCAGCATGTTGGGAGGCTGAGGTGGAGGGACTGCTTCAGCCCCAAGAGTTCAAGACCAGCCTGGACAACATGGCAAAATCTCATCTCTATAAAAAAACAGAAAAATTAGCTGGGCGTGGTGGCATACACCTATAGTCCCAGCTACTCAGAGGCTGAGGTAGGAGGATTACTTGAACTCAGGAGGTCCAGATTGCAATGAACCATGATCATGCCACTGCACTCTAACCTGGGAAACACAGTGAGACCCTGTCTTGAAGAAACAAAACACAACAAGAAAAACAACTCTCTCTCTATATATATATACACACACACATACACATATATATTTCTGTCCATTGCAATTTAGACTGCCACATCAGAACAATCTGAAGCCCATCTAGGTTTAAATTCTGGTGTTGTCATTGAATTAGCTGTATAAGCTCCAAATTTTACCCCCTCCCATCTGTAAAATGGGTACCTACCTCGTGAAGTTGTGGCAAGTATTAAATGAGATAATACATTTCATAACAGACATTGGCTGACAGCTCTTCCAGCATATCTGGGTGCCTATCAGTCTTGGCTATCATATTTATCAAATATAGTCAAAGTCCTCCTCTCCTATAAAGAGGCTTGGCTAGCTGGACAGTAAGTTTAAAGAATAGATTAGGCCAGGCACAGTGGCTCATGCCTGTTATCCGTGCACTTTAGGAGGCCGAGGCAGGTGGATCACCTGAGGTCAGGATTTTGAGACCAGCCTGGCCAATATGGTGAAACTTCGTCTCTAGTAAAAATACAAAAATTAGCTGGGCATGGTGGCACATGCCTGTAACCCCAGCTACTCGGGAGGCTGAGGCAGGAGAACTCCTTGAGCCTGGGAGATGGAGGTTGCAGTGAGCCAAGATTGTGACACTATACTCCAGCCTGGCCAACAGAGTGAGACTCTGTTTAAAAAAAAAAAAAAAAAAGAAGAGTAGATTAAAGCAGAGAATCATAAAAACAGGTACTTATACCTTTAAACGTTTTTACATTAACTTAAAGTATTTAAAAGTTCATTCTTTCAGCAATCTTTAGACTGACACAAAGTACATTTCCTTAAGAATGGTCTGCTAAATGGAGTTCTGGTTGTTCTTCTATGTAAACTACACCATGATGCATTATGGATTTTCCATGTCTGTTTCTTTAAGGAGAATAAAGAACTGGTCACTGAAAAACAATGTGAGTACAGAAACCTCTTCTATTTTTATAATCCCCCTCTCTCCTGTATTTAATTCGAAGGCAGTATTTTTTAGAAAGTGATTCTCCAATGTTAGTAAGCTTCAGAATCACCTGGAAAGTTGGGTAAAACACAGATTTTTTTAGCCTTACCCCCAACTCCAGGGTTTCTTTCTTTTTTCTTTTTTTTTTTTTTTTGTTTTTCGTATTTTTAGTAGAGATAGGGTTTCACTATGTTGGCCAGCCTGGTCTCGAACTCCTGACCTCAGGTGATCCACTTGCCTTGGCCTCCCAAAGTGCTTGGATTATAGGTGTGAACCACTGCACCCAGCCAAGTTTCAGATATAATAGGTCTGGAATGGAGACCGAGAATTTGCATTTTTAACAGGTTTCCAGAGGACTCTTATGCTGCTGATCCAGGAAGCACATTTTGAGAACTCACCTTCACTTATTTTGTCTTCCACAGAAAGCACATTTTTTCTGTTCATATTATATCAATTTACATAATACTTAATTAAACTCTATAATTTAAAGCCAAATACTACTGGTTTTGGTAATTTACAACTCAACACAGAGGTGTGGAAGTGCGTGGCACGCAACTGGGATGCCCATGGCCAGCGAACCTACATAGCATGAGCATCAATCGACTTATGTCACAGAAGGAATTTAGAGCACCAGTCAATGCAGCGAACTGGTTAAATGCAGATCAGTTCAAAAAGCCTCAACCACATTAAGTTGATGCTTATAACTTTTCTGCATCCACCCAACACAAAGCAGAAAATAATCATGAGCTAGAAATATATGGTTTTCTAATAATTATACACTTGTTGAAGATTTTTCTCTTTATTTGGCATCTCCAACTCTACGTTACTATCTATACAGGGTAATCAATTTGACTTTAATTTCTAGGTATAAAACTTCCCCGTGGAGACTTAACATGTTAGCCTTACCGCCTTTACCACTGACGTCCTCTGAGAAATCATAAAGTAATTTGTGATTCAATGCTTTATGTAACTTTAACTTTCTTTCAAAACTTCACTCTGTTTTCTGAGGAGTTCTGGTTAATTGACTGATCCATACACACACAAGTTCTTATAGATGAAAACTCAGGACAGTGGAACATATTTCTGAGTGCCCTCCTGAGTTCAGTATGCCCCGAATCCATTTTCACTCCAGTAAATAACAAGCATATATGGTAGAACACAAGTTACCACTCCCCGTCTCTTGGTTATCTAGCTGCACTAATAAACCAAGAATGTGACAGCTTATCAAGACCTCAAGAAAAAGATTCACCTCCAATTGCACACACATGAACAGGAGGCCAAAGACAAAGTAGTTGGCCCATCTTGTCCCACTCCTCCCAAATTAACTCCCCTGTCTAAACCACACAGGCACTGAGAGGCAGCAGAAGCCCAGGGTGTAAAACAAAACAGAAACACAAAACACGCAGAAATTCCAGCTCAATTTCACTTCCGAAATCTAAAGAAAATCTTTCTATTTATTTATAAAATATATAACCCATGATTTTTGCATCTGATTATTCTATGCTTGCTTCTCTTCTTGATCAAAAGAAATGAAAGATATAAACATCAATTGGGGGAAAAAAACTATCATTAGCAAACAAAATTATTGTCTATAATCTATAAAGAAAAGCCAAGACAAAAAAAGATACCAGAATTAATGAGAATCTAGCAAAGTTACTGCCTATAAGTATATACTAAAGTCAACAGCGTTTCTAAGCTACAAGAAAAAAGAGAATGCAACTTAAAATGACCACTTGTAGGTTGGGTACGGTGGTTCACATCCATAATTCCAGCACTTTGGGAGGCCAAGGTAGAAGGATCATCTGAGCCCAGCAGTTTGAGACCAGTCTGGGCAACATGGCAAGATCCTGTCTCTATTTAAAAAACCAAAAATTTTAAAAATTCTTAAAAATGACAACTTTTGGTATATTTATGCAATTGAATACCTTACAGCAATAAAAATGAACAATCTAGAACTACAACTAGATGATCACAAAAATAACACTGAGCAAAAGCAGCTAGATACAGAAGGGCATATACTGTATGATTCTGTTTATGTAAGGTGCCAAAATAGGCTAAACTGACTCATGATTTTAAAAGTCAGGACAGTGGCAGCCCTTGGGGATGTTAGTAACAGCAAAGAAACAAGAGGAGGGTTTCTAGGGAGCTGCTAATGTTATTTTTTGATCTAGGTCCGGAGTTTAACTTGAAAATTCAGTATTCATACAGAAAAAAAGCATGTATCATATTATACTTCAATCAAAAAAATAAAAATACCACTTGCGATAGAAAAAAAAATTTAAGTATCCAGATACAAATCTAACAAAAAAGATGCAAAAACCTTATAAGGACTTTTTTATATAAAATTTTTATTGCTAAAGAACAAAATAAATGGATATACTATGTTTTCAAATTAGAAAATCCAACACTGTAAAGATGCCAGTTCTTTTCACATTGAACTATGTGTCCAGTGCAATCCCAAAATAGTTTTTCATGGCATCTGAAAGAATGACCAAGCCACCCCTATAGCAGAACACAATGAAGAAACTGGTCCTACAGTTATCAGTACTGCAGTGTGGTACTGCCTCAGAGACAGACAAACAGAACATCGAAACTGAAGAGACAGCCCTGAAAATGATCCTCAGTTATCTGGAAACCTGGTCTGATAGAACCAGTATCACAGATCAGTGAGAAAGGCTAGACTATTCAACAAATAGTGCTAGGATAATAGGTTATCTTGATGGGGTGAAATTAATCTCTACTTCATACCATCTAAAAAAAATCAATTTCAAGGATTTAAATGTGAACTGTAAAGTTTAAGACTTTTAGAAGGTATAAGAGAGTATTTGTATGAGCTTAGAGAAGAACTTTTTAAAACATGACACATACGGCATAAAAAAAAAAAAAAAACAGAGATGAAGGCTTGCTATGTTGCCAAGGCTGATCTTGAACCCTCGGGCTCAAAGCGATCCTCCTACCTCAGCCTCCCCAAATGCTGGGATTATAGGTATGAGCCACCACATCTGGCCGATAAAGCATTCATCTTAACAGGGTAAACTTCACTATTTAAAAAATCAGAACTTCTAATAATCAGAAAATAAATAAAACCAAGCAAAAAGAGAATCCACAAACTGGAAAAAGATTTTGCATATAACAGAAGATTAATATACACAATATATAAATAACTCCAATGAATCAATTTTGAAAGGCCAAAAAAAATTGAGAACATGAGTAAAAACAGAGCAGGTACTTTTCAAAAGAAAACAAATGAATGGCCGATAAATATATGAAAAGATGTTCCATTGCATTGTTATGCAGGAAATGCAAATTAAAACCACAATATCATTTCACATGCTTCACATCAGTAAAAATTTTTAACTCTGATAATATTAAGTACTGTCATTATCATATACTACTGATGATATTAACTACTTAGGAAATCAGTTTTACATGCACATAGTAAAGTTTAACATGCACATATGCTATGATCCAGCAATCCAAATGTTCATAGCAGCACTGTTCATAAAAGCCCCAAATTGGAAACTACCCAAATGTCCATCAACAATGAAAGGATAAACTGTAGTATATTCATACAATGGAATACCATGCAACAGCAAAAGTGAATTCAGCTACGTGCATCAACATGGACAAATGAATCTCAAGAACAAAGTTGACTGTGCAGGTGGTTGCACAACTCGATATACATTTATCAAAGCTCATCAAAACTGTACACTTAAAATGGGTAAATTTTTATTATATATAAATTATACCTCAATAAAGCTATTCCAAAAACAGATGAACAAATATAGTGGGAAGAAAAGTTCAAAAAGTATCATTCCATTTACAAAAAGATCAAAACCAAGCAAATATAATATTAAAGTTGTTAAATTATAAAGAAAATTAAGGAAAATAAATATAAAATTCAGGATAGTCATTACCTTTCACAGGTACAATGGGAAGGAGTGGAAATGGGAATGTGATATAAGAGACAAAAAAGTACAAGCTGGGTGGTGATACAAGGTACTTACATTTTTTTCTTAACTGTTGAAACCTAATATATAAGTTATATACTTCTTTATTATACATGCAATGCTTTGAATTTTTTAAATAAAGCAAATCTAAATAGTTCTATTTTAAAAATATCAACTTAAGGAGAATAAACTTATTTTAGCAAAATTAGATAATACATAATAATTAAGGATAGCTACTTTGTTTTTCTTTCAGATTCCTTCTTAACTTCAAAAGTTCAAAACTTCATTGCCTGTCAAATTTTCTGAATTTGGTAATAGTCTTAGAAAATACACCAAGAGCTGGGCACAGTAGATCACTCCTATAATCCCAGCACTCTGGGAGGCTGAGGTGGGTGGATCACCTGAGGTCAGGAGTTCGAGACCAGCCTGGCCAACACGGTGAAACCCTGTCTCTACTAAAAATACAAAAAAAAAATTAGCCAGGCATGGTGGTGGGTGCCTGTAATCCCAGCTACTCAGGAAGCTGAGGCAGGAGAATCACTTGAACCTGAGAAGTGGAGGTTGCAGTGAGCCGAGATTGCGTCATTGCACTCCAGCCTGTGTGACAAGAGCAAAACTCCGTCTCAAAGAAAAAAAAAAAAAGTACACCAAGTATTAAGGGCTAAAGGGGTATATGGTGTATTTAACCTACTCTCAAAGAGTTCAAAAAATAAATTATGTATTTTTCCACAAAAATATAAGGCAAATGCAGCAAAGCTTTAAAATGTGCAAGTCTGCTATTCTTGCAACTTGTCATTCTTTCAAAATTAAAACTGTGTTGTCCAAGGAGACACTAAAAACTCAGCACAGGAAACATCATTTGATACTGAGAATATACTTTTAATGTCTCTATCCTACTTTTTTCTATTCTATTTTGTTTTTATTTTAATGAATCACATAACCGAGTTACTTGCTCTCCCTCGACTGGTCTCAGGCTAAAAGATGCTGAAATAGCCAGAACAGGCTTCATTTGAAGAGATTCATTACCAAAGTGTCCTAGGCTAAAGTTAACTGTCACTAAGTAGTCAAGGGTTTTATATGGCACCAAAAGTGGTGGCATTCTGGGAGAAGACCCTGTAGGTTAGCAAATTTCTATTCTAAGAGAGTATAGTTCTCTTTGGAAAATAAAATACACAGTCAAATTACTCCCAACTTCAGAAAAAATGAAAGAATTCAACTCACTCTCTTAACACTGTAGCTTTTCTAAAGCAGAGTAAGTTAGGCTGCATGAACATTGAAAAGAAACATTTTGGCTCCCAAACTTGACACAGTATCCACCATATATCATCCATTTACCTTTTTTTTTTTTTTTTTTTTAAGACAAGTCACACTCTGTTGACTAGGCTGGACTGCAGCAGCGTGATCTCGGCTCACTGGGATCTCTGCCTCCAGGTTCAAGCGATACTCTTGAACCTGGAGGCAGAGATCCTCGTGAGTCAGCCTCGTGAGTAGCTGGAATTACAGGTGCCCACCACCATGGCTGGCTAGTTTTTCTCTTTTTTGTAGAAACAGGTTTCACTATGTTGGCTGGGCTGGTCTCAAACTCCTAACCTCAAATGATCCACCCGTCTCGGCCTCCCAAAGTTCTAAGATTACAGGCGTGTGCCACAGCACCTGGCCTAAATATCTTTTTTCCTCGTTTATATTAATAGTATAAATACGTTATGCAATAGCGAGTGAGCATAAGCCCTCTGAAAGCAAAATCCACACTCTAATAAATACTCTTCAACTAACACTAAACAGCCTTTTGCCTTTCGTACATTATATTCAATATGAATACACATGTCAAATGTACAGTATACAACATGACCTAAAGAAAAATAAGACCAGATGAGAGGGGAATGTACACCATCTCACCAACCACTATACATCATAGCTCATTATGAATTTGCATTAGTCTCCTCTGGGTCAAAAAGGCACTTTTCATAGAAAAATTTATCGTGCCCTGGTTTGTCATAAGTATAAATCTTTTAGGAAAAAGTCACCAGAGTGTACCATAGCTCATTGATAAGTTAATTACTAGTGGGACAAAGCATGTGACCAATGGCTTTGGAGAAGGCTCTGTTTAATATTTATTACAGTAACCACAAAGGCCTTCCTGCTATGATTTAAAGCCACCATCAACATTTTAATTCTGGCTACTGAGTGATTAGAGAAATAATAAGTAGCTGCTGATATATTTCAGCACTTTAATATAAACAACTGTGACTGTCTGGAGACCTTAACTGCATATGGGGTCTCTAAATGTATTTAGTTGTTAGTGCAGGTCTCTTAAGGGTAAAGGGGAGGAGACAGGAAAGGAAAAGAAAAACAAACTTCTAAACACCATCACAAAATACACCTGTCACCAGTTCTTAATTTTCTAGAGTTTCAGAAGCCTTTGAAATTTTGATCAAAGACATGAAGTCTCACTCTTAGAAACTGTATATGCACACACAAACACACGATTTTACTTTTAATGTCGGGGGTTCACTGCCTTCAGTTTAAATGTCCTGCACTACACAGTCATTATACTGCATATACAGTAATAAGAAAACGAACGCCAACTAGAGTTTTTACGCCTAAAGAATGACAAACTAATAATAGGTCATCTAAACAGAGTTAAGAGATAACATATGCACTACTGGTGGTTTTAAAAGTAATAATTATAAAGATTTTTACATTCATAAAACACACTGATTAACTAACATATCTTTCCTACAAAATGCAGTCACAAACTTACTTTAGCTAGCTCCCTTATTCCTGAACAAAGACTTGTACTGAGACAATTATTAATTACAACCAATTTACTGGGCACTCACAATGCAAGAGTCTGTTGAAAACAAAAACTACTGACCCAAATAGTTTTCCTAGGATATAGTCTGTGGCATACTGCTCTAATTGTTTAATTTAATCCATGTTCTTTTGTAAATCCTTGTTCAAATGTAAATTACATCTGGCAGAGTCTCAGAGTGTATCTGATTTTTCCTGTTGATCTCCATAAATACAAAATTACAAATCTCTGCTTCCTCATATATAAGTAAAAGAAGAGCTGAGAACAAGCTGATTCAGTTCAAACAAACCAGAAGGGATTTACACAAATCTAAGCGCAAACTTTATATATTTGGTTAGAGGAACAGAAGATTAAAAATATAATGACTCACAGACATGTGCTTTCAGAAAATGATTTATTAATGGATTACCAAATAAAACTCTGTAATTATGAATTTCACTGGTCAAATTTACCTTCTTACACTTTTTAGGACCAACAGAGAGAAGAACATGTACACAAACACACATTCCTTTCTTATACCCCATTTGTTAGATGAATGCCCCACAGGATTTTAACAAAAGCATTATTTATCCAACAGCTGAGCATCTTAAAATTAAAAAGCAGTAACTATCTCTCAATCTGAGGAATTCATCTTTATGTGTCTAAGAGTCCTCAAATACACTTTTAATCATGCCTAAAAAATGAAATATATGACAAAAAATACTCAGACACTTAGAAATAACCCTTATCCACCCAACTAGAAAAATCTCTAAATACTAAAGAACTTTTTAAATCTTTCTTTATTTTAAATGTCTTAAAATAATTTCTCAAAAGAATACAACACTATTGAACATAAATGACTAAATATGTGGGATACTTAGAAACAACCGTATCCACCCACCTAGAAAAATCTCTAATTACTAAAGGACTTTTAAACCTTTCTTAATTTTAAATTTCTTAAAATAATTTCTCAAATGAATATAACGCTATTGAACATAAATGACTAAATATATGGGCTATCACAAACCCACTTTAGTAGTACACCTAAGGACACCTAAGGAATTGTACTTATAACACTTTGCCAACCATCCATTTATTCATATGTGGGGTCTGATGCAACTCACCTCACGCCACTTTTATTTTTTATTTTTTTGGAGACAGGGTCTGGCTCTGTCACCCAGGCTGGCGTGCAGTAGCTCAAACAGCTCACTGGAGCCTCCTGCCTCAGTCTCCTGAGTAGCTGGGGACCACAGGTATGCGCCACCACGCCCAGCTAATTGTAAACAAATTTTTTTGTAGAGATGGGGTTTTGCCATGTTGCAAAGGCTGGTCTTGAAATCCTGGGCTCAAGTGATCCTCTTGCCTTGGCTTCCCAAAGTGTTGGCATTAAAGATGTGAGCCACTGTGACCAGCCTCAATTTTTTAAAAACAGCTTTAAGATATAATTTATATACCATACAATTTACTCACTTAAAGCGTACAATTCAGTGATTTTTAGCATATTCACAGAGTTATGTGGCCACCACCACAATTAATTTTAGAACATTTTCAATACGCCCCCCAAAAATGCCATACCCCTTAGCAGTCACTCTCCATTTCCCTCAATTCCCCCAAGCCTAGGCAACCATCAATCTACTTTCTGTCTCCACGAATATGCCTGCTCTGGACATTTCACATCAATGGAATCATACAATACATGGTCTTTATGACTGGCTTCTTTCATTTAGTATTATGTTTACAAAAAGTTCATCAATGTTATACATGGCATGTCACCACTTTATTCCATTTTACAAATTCCACTGTATGAATATATCACATATTCTTTATCCATTCATCAGTTGATGGACATTTGGTACCTCATTACAAAAATCTTTTTTCTTAAAAGAATTTTTTTAGCCTTCCAAAAATATCTTTATTTACAACTTTTGTAGAAGCAATTTGGCAATTTATATTTATAATTTAAATGCTCATAGTCTTTTCCTAGGTTTCCACTTCAACTAATTTATATTAAGAAAATAACTGGCCAAGCGTGATGGCTCATGCCTGTAAACCGAACACTGTGGGTGGTCAAGGCCGGGGGATCGCTTGAGGCCAGGAGTTTGAGACCAGGCTGGGCAACATGGCAAGATTCTGCCACTATAAAAAATTTAAAAATTAGCAAGGCTTAGCGGTGTGCTTGCACCTGTAGTCTTAGCTATTCAGGAGGCTGAGGTCAGAGGATCCCTTGGGCCCAGGAGTTTGAGGCTACAGTGAGCTATGACCACACCACTCACTGCACTCCAGTCTGAGTGACAGGGAGAGACTCTGTAAGAAAAGAAAAGCTGGGCATGGGGGCTCATGCCTGCCTGTAATCCCAGCACTTTGGGAGGCCAAGGCGGGTGGATCACAAAGTCAGGAGATCGAGACTATCCTGGCCAACATGGTGAAACCCTGGTGAAAATTAGCCAGGCACGGTGGCAGGCGCCTATAGTCCCAGCTACTCAGGAGGCTGAGGCAGGAGAATGTCATGAACCTGGGAGGCGGAGCTTGCAGTGAGCAGAGATCCTGCCACTGCACTCCAGCCTGGGTGACAGAGCGAGACTCCGTCTCCAGAAAAAAAAGAAAAGAAAAGAGAAGAGAAGAGAAGAGGGGAAGAGGAGAAGAAGAGAAGACGAGGGGAGGGGAGAGTTGGTTAAGAGGGATATGACAAGAATATATCAATGATGCTTTCTGGAGCACTGTTTATAGTGAAAAACTGGAAACTGTCTAAATGTCCATCAATAGGGGATTAAGCAAAGAAATTATCATTCATCCATATAATAAAATACAATATAGCAATTAAAAAGAATGAGGTAGACACATATCTATTCACATGGAAAGGAAGGCGTTATTCTCTTAAGTTAAAAAAGCAGGTTAGAGAACAGTTCATATAGATATTATTTATGTAAAACATATGCATCCATACATATACACGAGAGCCTGAACACACACCATATTCTCTCTTTCTCAAAGAATACACTCCAAACTTTTAGAAATGATTACTTAGACAGTAAAAGGGAAGAAAGGAGATTTTCCATTTATTATTTCTCCTCTCTTAACCAGGGAGAAAAGCAGGGGAAAAAAAAATATCTTTGAAGCCTTAGATGTCACGTAATGGAAATTACAAAAATTCCTTGGGTTCCTTCTCTGCCTCCATCAAATTCAGAGGCAGAGGCTTGGGTGTGTTGAAGATTCTCTATCACCAGTAAACCACCGGCATGGCCGAAGAAGGCACTGCTACTGCTGGTGTCATGGATGTTAACACTGCTTTACATGAGGATGGCCTAGCACTTGGAATTCACAAAGCTGGCAAAGCTTTAGACAAGCGCCAAGCCCATCTTTGTGTGTTTGCACCCAACTATGATGAGCCTGTGTATATCAAGTTGGTGCAGGCCCTTCGTGCAGAATACCAAATCAACCTAATTAAGGCTGATGACAACAGGAGACTAGGGGAAATAGGTAGGCTTCTGTAAAACTGACAAAGGAAAAACCCCGTAAAGTGGCTAGTTGCAATTGTGCAGTTGTACAGTAGGACTATGGCAAAGAATCTCAGGCCACGGATGTCACTGAAGAGTACTTCAAACGCAAGAAATGAACAAATAAAAAATTTAGCTCACATTCCTCAAAAAAAATTTTTTTTTCTTGGAAATGGATTTAAAACAACCAAATCGGCTGGGCACAGTGGCTCACTTTGAGAGGCTGAGGAGGGCGGATCACGAGGTCAGGAGGTCGAGACCATCCTGGCTAACATGGTGAAGCCCCGTCTCTACTAAAAATAAAAAAAAAAAATTAGCCGGGCGTGGTGGCAGGCACCTGTAGTCCCAGCTACTCCAGAGGCTGAGGCAGGAGAATGGCGTGAACCCAGGAAGCGGAGCTTGCGGTGAGCCGAGATCACGCCACTGCACTCCAGCCCGGGCGACAGAGCGAGACTCTGTCTCAAAAAAAAAAAAAAATCAGATCAGCATTTTTCCAGCATCTAAACTCGTATAGCTCAAGGACCACATCTTCCCCTTTTTAGGGGGTAGATGATTGAAGGTTTTCACAAATCCCCTCAACCCTTAGAATAGCTGCTCAATAAATACAGCTGACTAAGCTAGCAGTGTTACATTTTAAGTATAATACACACCGTAATTTAAAATATAATATTAGGTTTCTCTGGAAAAATTTTTCTTAGTTTTCATATTAATAACCTGATTTTACATTCTTTTCAATATTATATCTACCTTTATAAGAAATTTTCACAAACCAAAGCTAAATTGTCTATTACATGCATTTTTACGAGGATTTTTTGTTATTGTTTATATTGTTACTAGAGACAGGCTCTCACTCTTCTTGCCCAGGCTGGAGTACAGTGGTGCGACCATAGCTCACTGCAGCCTCAAACTCATGGACTCAAGGGATTCTCCCTCCTTAGACTCCTGAGTAACTGGGACCACAGGCACACAGCATCACACCTGGCTAATTTTTAAAAAACGTTTTTTAAGAGACGGGGTCTTGCTATGTTGTCCAAGCTGGTCTCAAACTCCTGGCCTCAAGTAACTCGTCCACCTTGGCCTCCTAAAGCAGTGGCATTACAGGTGTGTGCCACCACACCAGGCTCATTTAAAAAAATTTTTTTTTGTAGAGATGGAATATCTCTCTACAAAAAATGCTGGTGCGCAGGCTGGTCTTGAATTCACGGGTTCAAGTGATCCTCCTGCCTCCGCCTCCTGAAGTGCTGAGATTACAGATGTGAGCCACGGCACCTGACCTACAAGTATTATTATACAAGTCTTTACATTCAGAATCACTGAATATGAGAGCTGATCCGGTCTAATCCCCTTGATGTACAAACCGAGACTAGTTTCCACAGGTGTTAAAGTTACTCCAGATCCTTCTGTTAGTAGCAAAGCCAGGACTAGAACCAAGAACCTGGGTTTCTACCTGTTTGATTTAAACATAACAGTAACAAACTCTATTCTACCAATTCATTCACCATGTTGGCCACGCTGGTCTCAAACTCCTGACCTCAAGTGATCTGCCCGCCCTGGCCTCCCAAAGTGCAGGCATTACAGGTGTGAGCCATCGCACCAGGCCTCAATCACTTTTTTATACCATCCATATTCAATCATGCCTATATAACAAGGCCTCCATAAAAACCCACAAGGACAAGGTTTGGAGAGTTTCCAGATCACTAAGCACGTGGAGGCAGCAGACAGGACAGTGAAAAAGAACTCATCCACATGCTGGGAGGGTGGTGTACCCCATCTCCACAGGGACAGAAGCTCCTGTGCTAGGGACCCTTGCAGACCTCGCCCTATGTATCTCTTCATCTGGCTGTTTATTTGTATCCTTTAAGATAAGCTTCATAATAAACTGGTAAATATAAGTGCTCCCCTGAGTTCTGTAAGCCCCTCCAGCAAATTAATCAAACACAAAGAGGGGGTCCTAGAAACCCCAACTTGAAGCTGGTCGGTCAGAAGTTCCAGAAGCCCAGACTTGTGACTGATGTTTAAAATAGGGGTGGCAGTCTTGTGGGACTGAGCCCTCAACCTGTGGGATCCGACACTATCTCTGAGTAGACACTGTCAGAACTGAATCAGAGGACACCCAGCTGGTGTTCACTGCTTGTTGGTGGGGAAACCCCCAAACATTTGGCCACAGAAGTCTTCTATGTTGATTGTTGTGGTGTGAGAGCAGAGGGAAAACACAATTTGAGTTTTTTCCAAAACACAGGCTTATTACAATATTTAAAGACATGATGTGTCTAATAGCCAGATAGAGTTGTTTGGTGTTTTTCCTCTTCAAATTGTCATGAAGCTTAACATGACAATGACTTCACACACTTTTTCAAAACACTTTAAAAGAACAGCCTGAGGTCTTAGACCAGCCTTCCTCTAGGAAACAGTCACAGGAAACATTCTCAATGGTGAAACGTCTCTAAAACCTCTCACCAAACCCTGCTTTTGAAGTAGCTTCAGTCTGATAACCTGACACAGAAATAAAAAGCTTATTATATAATAGACACCTGCCTCTACAAGCTGCTAAGCTGCCACTCACAGTTACAATTACACCTCAGGCACAATGAGGGATTTAACCAAAGAATACTCACCAGCCATTCTAATCAACTGCAATTTGTCTTTGGTGGCATTAATTTCATCTACTATCTCTAGATGATCATCAAATCAACCTACATTCCCCAAAAGATACTGAAGGGGTTTGCAAAAACTCTTCCCTAAAAAATATTCTCTGGCTCTCCATTCCTCCCAGCAGAAACGTTCCTCCCAATTGCTTTTTAAGAATACTTGTATTTGCATATGGTGTTCTGGACAGCACACATCTGACTACATCTAGTTAGATACATCAAACTTCTGAGTAACTGAAATTGCTAAGTAAAATATCTATAAATAGGCAAATACACAGTCTGTGGTTTATAACATTCGTTAGAAGCTATATATAGTAAAAACTGTTCTCTATAGATGTAGTACAGCTGTTATTTGAATTTTGAGGCGCAAAGACTACAACGATAGGTATTCTAACAGCAGTTTACTTCTTTTATCAACGATCCTCATGTTTCAAATTTGACAGTTTTATTCCATTTCTTCATCTTCACCTTGAATATACAATGTGATATTTCAACTATATGATTTATTCTTATACTTTAATTCCATTTACTCCATCTAATCCATTGTCAAGGTGTTTTATTCATCTAAATGCAAAACTGATTTTCATCTACTACTTATTCAACACATAAAAATCCAATTATAAAACCATGTTGACAATGCTAACATTTGTATGTCTTTTTCTTTTTTTTATCTTTTTTTTTTTGAGACAGGGTCTCACTCTGTGCCCAGGCTAGAGTGCAGTAGTACAATCACAGCTCACTGCCACCTCTATCTCCCAGGCTCAAGCAATCCTCCTGCCTCAGTCTCCCAAGTAGCCTCCCAAGTAGCCACCATGCCAGGCTAATTTTTTTTTTTAATTTATATTTTGTAGAGATGGGGTCTCACTATCTTGCCCAGGCTGTGTTGTTTATCTCTAAATAAAAAAAAAATTACTGTAAGTCATATACAGGTCACTGTTTAAGGAGCTACACACATCTTATCATTCATTCATTGTTTACTCAGTGCTAGGTATACAACGACAAGCAAAACTGACATCATGCCTGAAGTTTCATAAGAGCTTCTAGAGACAGCCTCAGCTATGTTATAGAGCCTGCATGAAAAACAGCCACGCCCATACAAAGCCATGTATTTTAAGTACATTTGCAAATTACTCTTTATTACTTATACCACATTATGTTTCGGAGATGCAATGCAAAAAACAACAAAAAAAAGAGTTTTATAAAATATTCCATTGCCACCAAAAATAAAGTTCTCAGAATACCAGATGTTTCTCTGTAGGAACACATAAGAGTCAAGGGCTGGAAAGCAGCAGAGGAAAGAATGTATTCTTAGAAAAATAAACTGGATAGAAACAGTCAGTCAGTGTAAACAGCTCTAAAATAAAATGATCTCAACACCTTCTGTATCAACAAGTAGAGAGTACTCCTCTTGAGGCAGGATTATTTAATTATATTTCTTAAACCTCCACATTAACCCAAAATAAACATGAAAGTCAGGGACATCTAATGGTAGTTTTCCTTATTCAATTAAAAGCTCTTAGTTTGGCTGGGCGTGGTGGCTCACACCTGTAATCCCAGCACTTTGGGAGGCCAAGGCCGGCGGATCACCTGAAGTCAAGAGTTTGAGACCAGACTGACCCACATGGAGAAACCCTGTCTTTACTAAAAATACAAAATTAGCCAGGCATGCTGGCGCATGCCTGTAATGCTAGCTACTCAGGAGGCTGGCAGTAGAATCGCTTGAACCCAGGAGGCAAAGTCTGCAGTGAGCCGAGATCGGGCCATTCCACTCCAGCCTGGGCAACAAGAGTGAAACGCCATCTCAAAAAAAAAAAAAAAAAATCTCAGTTCTCACCAATTAACATGTCCTCCCAAACGGTGGCTGAAGTCTAGAAAAGGTTTAACATGCATTCATTTTGAATGGCATTTGTGATTCCTCAACCCATGGAGAAATTTTAGGAGTTAAAACCTGCCAACAAGGTAAAGTCATAAAAAAAGGGTATGAGTCAATGGGAAAATCAGTCTTTAGTAACTAAAAAAAAGTAAACATTCTTTAAGAGCAGGAAAAAGAGAGAGAGTATAAAAAATAATTTTGGATTTTGCTTTAACTGGAAACACTAATGGACCAGCCTCTGGGCACCAATGTTTGTTGACTGAACTTAACAAATGAACTTTAACTAAAAATAACAGTGCTAAACTTTAAAACCAAGATGTTTTTGCTAAGTAAACTCTCCCCACAAATAGGTATTTCTTTCTATATGTTAACTATGCATTTATGAATGTGATCAGCCTGGCTAACAAATCGACCATTTTGGAGTAATAACCTTCAATACTACTGCCCAAAGAGAATCATCTTATATCAATTATAGTTGGGGTGGGGGTACAGGGCAGCTCCTTCCTTTACCCAGGGAATATATCGAGAGCATCATCTTTCAGGAGGAGGGGAGATTTTTAAGGTGATCCAAAGGGACCATGGGTTTTAAATGTTTGAGAAATACTTTTGTATGTCATTCCTCAGAGGTGTATTCCCAGCAGAATAAAGGAATGTAAAGAATTGTAGTGTCTATCATACAGTAGTGCAGGAGAAACAGCAAAGTAAAAGTGAAATGAGCTGGGAAGAAGCCCCTACTGACTTCATCATCAAGGAGTGAATTCACAGTATAACATATCATTCATTCTTTCACTGTTTTTCAGTATGAATTGAGTACCGAACACTGCACTAGACACCTTTCAAGATCCAAAGCAGGAGAAACTAAGCCTCCTTTCAAGAAGCGTAGCATCTTTCAGTTTAAAAAAGTATTAAACAGCAGATTAACAAGTTCATAAAAATACGGTTAAAATTATCTACATAATGTTACAGGGGCTTAATGTTAAGCCAAGGGTCAGAGAAAGATTCTTAAAGGAAGATGTATGCTGAAACATCCAAAATGAACCAATGAACATGAGTTTGCAGAGAGGAGGCTAAAAGAGCATTTCGGACTGGAAAAAATATGGAAGTGGAAACTGGGATGCGCAGCTTAATGAGATCTGAACTTGGCAAGGAGGTGGACTTCGCTAGTGTGGGTTGGTAAGGGGATCTGGAAACAAGCTGGGATTACAAAGGTGGAAGGTAGCAACTGATGTGGGATAATATAATAAGTAAGTTATTAAGATATGCGATAAATCATGTCCCAGCATGAAAGGGACCTGAAACCACCAAAAAATTGGCCCAACAGGCACCAAGCATATTTTAAGCCCTTTATATTCTCCCCGAATTAGGCTGAACCACGTAGAGTCAAACTGCACTTTTAATATTTTACCAACTGACCACCATAAATTCGGCATTAAACAAAACAGCTCAGTGACTGGTAGAGAAGATACTGTTCTCTAAATAACACTAAAAGGACAGAAAGATACTTCACCCAGGGCTTAGTAAATAGAATAGTTATGTTCTTTTTGAGCAACTAGCTTGCTTTCTTCTTATATACAATTGTACAACAGTTATTTTCCTGTTTGCATGGGCTTCCAGGATCCTCCAGCCAAATACGACGTCCCCCTCCAGCAACTACATAGACTACAGCGCACACTAGAGGTCTTATCTCTAGTTTCAAATTCTTCTCTTATTCTCCTCTAAGCCCCGTGTTCCTCTGTTCTGGGGTGCTTCGTGTCTGGTTGGCAATATTGTCTATTTTCCACATCTTAATATTTCAGAATTGGGATACATTTGACAATCAAGGTTTAACAGTTCAACTGGCAATGGTTTTTCTTTCTTTTATGTGGCACCTACATACCAATGTGTCTTATAATTGAGGGTACTTTAGGTGCATTGAAAATATGGTAATAGGCTGGGAGTGGTGGTTCATGCCTGTAATCCCAGTACTTCAGGAGGCCAAGGCGGGTGGATCACGTGAGGTCAGGAGTTTGAGACCAATCTGGCCAACATGGTGAAACCCCATCTCTACTAAAAATACAAAAATTAGATGGGTGTGGTGGGATGTGCCTGTAATCCCAGCTACTCTGGAGGCTGAGGCAAGAGAACTACTTGAACCCAGGAGGTGGAGGTTGCAGTGAGCTGAGATTGTGCCACTGCACTCCAGCCTGGACAACAGAGACTCCGTCTCAAAATATAAAGAAAAAAAATATATGGTAATAAATTAAAGAACAGGCTTGAAACGTCCATAAAAGGTCAAGCTTTTGCTGCAAAGGCTGAGGAGAAGCAGCAATAAGTCATAAGGGAGACTGTTAAAAAAGTAAAGTGAGGAGAAAATTTGTGCAGGCAAGTGGCAACGGAGGGAGCAGAGGACACGGACCACAGAGATGAGCACAGCCAGGAAGAGGCAGCAGCCAGAGAGGCTCCACTAGAAAGAGGGTGGGGCAGGATACAACCCTCTGTACCGGCCCTGCCCTCAGGAACAGCTGATGCTGGTGTGGGGGCTGTGTGCAAGTAGGGCTGAGTCTGGACAACATCTACAGGCACCCAGAGGCAGCTCAGCCACAGAGTACTTCTGTTATATCTACTCCGGCCAGACAAATTCCTGCGGTCCTCTCTCTCTCTCTCTTTCCTCTGAGCTTCCATACACTGGAAGTGTAACACAGCCAATCTACACCTTTCCATTTAATTGGAATCTTCCTCATGCTTGACTCCAGCCCTAAAGTTTCTTACTCAGATGCATCTGATTCAGCCCTTCAGACTGCAGATCTGTCTGTCCCCTCTCCCACTACACTGTAAACTCAAAGTGCATAAAAATAACTGTTTATCCCATATGATTATAATTACATAACCAGCAGCTCTAGTCATCAAATAATTTTGCCTCCCTTTAAATGTTGTGACCAATGGAAGTGAGGTGAGGGAGCAAGATGTCACGTGAAAGGCTGGGTGCGGTGGCTCATGCCTGTAATCCCAGCACTTTGGGAGGCCGAGGTGGGCGGATCACCTGAAATCAGGAGTTCGAGACCGCCTGGCCAACATGGCGAAGCTCCGTCTTTACTAAAAATATAAAAATTAGCTGGGCATGGTGGTGGGCACCTATAATTCCAGCTATTCGGGAGGCTGAGGCAGGAGAATCGTTTGAACCCGGGAGGGAGAGGCTACAGTGAGCCAAGACCATGCCACTGCACTCTAGCCTGGGCAACAAGAGCAAAACTCCATCTCAAAAAAAAAAGAGTGTCATGTGAAGTAACATGGATAGATAAGGTCTTACAATATGAAAAAATACATTACTGATGACCACAAAAGGGCCCCAAGAGATTTGTAGGATAGATATGTTCTATATCTTTTGTTTTCTTTTTGAGACAGAGTCTTGCTCTGTTGCCCAGGCTAGAGTGCAATGTGTGATCTCAGCTCACTTACAACCTCCGCCTCCCAGGTTCCAACGATTCACCTGCCTCAGGCTACCGAGTAGCTGGGATTACAGGCACGAGCCATCACGCCCGGCTAATTTTTGCATTTTTAGTAGAGACGGGGTTTCACCACGTTGGCCAACCTGGTTTCAAACTCCTGACCTCGTGATCTGCCCGCCTCAGCCTCCCAAAGTGTTGGGATTATAGACGTGAGCCACCATGCCTGGCCAATACGTTCTATATCTTAATGGTGATGGTGGATCAGGCATATGCAATTGTAAAAACTCAAGAAAGTATACCCTTAAAATGGGTGCATTTTAATGTAGATAAATGTATACCTCAGCCAGGCACAGTGTCTCATGCTTGTAATCCCAGCACTTTGGAAGTCTCAGGCAGGAGGACAGCTTGATTGCAGGAGGTTCATGGTTACAGTGAGCTGTGATCACGCCACTGCACTCCAGCCTGGGTGACAAAGTGAGACCCTGTCTCTGAACATCCACACCCATATACACCCACACCCTTCTATAAGGTTAATTTTAAAGTATATTATCCAAGAACTAATTCTTCAGTTTAGAGTAAATCAGCTCCATTAACTCTCTTCCTTCTTTTTTAGCAGCTCATATCATAGCTATTGCCCTAATTCTTATAAAACACCCTTGAAAAATGCAAATGATAATCAGAAAAGCCCAAGTTTCTACTTTTTACAAGCTGTGAACATTCACTGGCCTAAAAGGATGTTGTAATAAATCTTGTCTGTGGTTCTCAAAGGTTGACATCAAGTAACTGTTCTTTATTCTCTACTGCCTTCAAATATATATATTAAAAAAGCAAAAACTAAATACTAAACCCAATCATTGGATAAAATGTAAGTAAATCAAATTTATCAAAATCAGTAGAAAAGTCAGTGTTATCTACTTTATAAAAACAGCAGAAAATGTCAGTGAGGAAGAAAGTGTAGGTGGAATCCTATCAAAATGAGCATGTACCAATGCTGCTTTCTCGAACAGAAAGACAGAAGCTTAAAGGGTTTTTTTTTTTTAAATAACAGATAAAATTGGACAGAAATGATACTAGTCTGGCAAAGTTTTCATGGGCTTAGGTCAGTAGAGCTTCACAGTTGTCTTGATTTTATCCCAGAAAACTCAGGTCAATGGTGTTAGAATTCTAAAAGTTTTGTGGGTTTTTTGTTGTTTTGGCTTGCTTTTTTTGAGACTGAGTCTTGCTCTGTCGCCAGGTTGGAGCGTAGTGATGTGATCTCGGCTCACTGCAACCTCTGCCTCCTGGGTTCAAGTGATTCTCCTGCCTCAGCCTCCCAAGTAGCAGGATTACAGGCACCTGCCACCCAGCTTTTTTTTTTTTTAGACGGAGTCTCGCTCTATTGCCCAGATTGGAGTGCACTGGCGTGATCTCGGCTCACTGCAAGCTCCGCCTCCCAGGTTCCTGCCATTCTCCATGCCTGGCTAATTTTTTTGTATCTTTAGTAGAGACGGGGTTTCACCGTGTTACCCAGGATGGTTTCGAACTCCTGACGTCATGATCCGCCCGCCTCAGCCTCCCAAAGTGCTGCGATTACAGGCGTGAGCCACCGTGCCCGGCCTTTTTTATTTTATTTTTTTAAAGTAGAGATGGGGTTTCACCATGTTGGCCAGGGTAGTCTCAAACTCCTGGCCTCAAGTGATCTGCCTACCTTGGCCTCCCAAAATGCTGAGATTAAGGCATGAGTGACTGCGCCAGGCCAGGATTTTAAAAATCAAAGGAAACACATGTGTCCCAAATGAAAAGGTTACAAGCTTTCCAAGAAGTCTGGATTAATTTTCTCTAACTGTTCTTGGTATCATGTTTAGCTATTCTAATCATGTGTAATCTTTAGCTATGTTCTGTCTGCAAATTTACTTAGGTGATAAATAAGGGTTGTTTCCACCAAGACTAGCCATACAAACCATCTAAAACTTTACTAAGAATAGTATTCAAATATGAAATATCATAGGTAGAGATGAATAAGGCTTTTGTTGTATATGATTCAAATCCTCTACAGACCATTTTAATAAAAAATATTTCAAAAATGATTGAGAGAAAGTCAGAGTTCACACACAGAAATGGTTCTCTAATCCTTACAAAATTTCACATAGCTTTTAATGAGTCAAAAGTTCCATTCTCTTTTTAGCAGCAGGAAGGAAAATAAATTATTACAAGTGACTCAAAACACAGCAATTTAACTGTGCTTCATTAGTGAGATGTTTCCAGAGCATAGCAATAAAGATATGTGTCATGTTAAATCTCATTACTTATCCAGTAGCTTTATTAACAGGGTTGATCTTGACTTTGTTATTTTATGTTTGTCTTCTTGATGATAGATAACATATTACCTTTAGACATAATTTTAGATTAAGGAATAACCACAAGCTCATCAAATTATTTGCTTGTAAAATTAAAAAGATGTACAATCTTATTTCTCAAATAGGTAGGTGGTTGGATAACAGTAAGGCTAAAATGGGGTCGAGCGCGGTGGTTCACGCCTGTAATCCCAGCACTCTGGGAGGCTGAGGCAGGCGGATCACTTGAGGACAGAAGTTCACTTGAGGTCAGGAATTTGAGACCAGCCTGGCCAACATGGCCAAATCCCATCTCTACTAAAAATACAAAAATTAGCTGGGCGTGATGGTCTGTGCCTGTAATTCCAGCTACTGGGGAGGTTGAGGCATGAGAATTGCTCGAACCCAGGAGGCAAAGGTTGCAGTGAGCAAAGATTGTGCCACTGCACTCCAGCCTCAGTGACAGAGACTCTGTCTCAAAACAAACAAACCAAAAGTAAGGCTAAAATGAAAACTGTCAAAGTCAACTCATAAAAAGTATGTGCATATGTATGTATGTGTCATTTTTTATTTTCATCTCTAAAGTGGTTTAACATAGCAACCTTAGTACCCATGAGAATACCCTAGTATACCCATTAGAATTTGTCTCTAATGTCCTTTTCCCCTAAAGGGATTTCATATCTTGAAACAGTAAGTTTTCAAGATTCTGGCCTTTTTTTTTTTTGACAGTGAGTAGGCAGGATTCTTTCAAAAGTTCTGAAGAATAATGAAAAAAAAAAAAAAACCCACTATTCAGAAAACTTTTACTGGTCAAGTATGACAATCTGAGCATTAACAAGAAAGGAGGGGTGAATAAATATAGAGCGTCTCCCAGATCTAATCCCAACACAATACAGTGCTTGATGGTTTCAACATGGATCAGTATGGATTCACTTGACCACATCCTTCCCATCAGATAATTTTGAGAAATGTATCAAAAAGTGTTTTTATTCTTAACATCATTATGTGTCTCACTACTTCAGCTTCATCCTTCTGTCTTATGATTCTTACCACTGCATGAACAATAATAACACACACTAAGAAAAATATCTAACACTTTTTGAGTATTTGCTATAAATACTCCAAGTGCATTACCTATTTTACCTGAAGTTGGAAATTAAAGCACAGTGAGGTTAAGCAGCACGCCCAAAATCACCCAGCTGGGAAGTGCAGGTGCCAAGACTGGCTGAGGGAGTCTGGACTCCAGAGCTCATGCTCCTAATGCTGCTTCCTTAATTAAGGAAAGAAAATTCCAAATATTCCAGCAACACCTAACTTGATTTAGTAGACACTCTGTTCCCTTTTGGTATTAAGCACTTTCTCAGGGGAAAAGTAATTTGAGGAGAGAAAAACTTTGGTGAAGGAAAATGTTAAAGATAAAGCAAAACAGAAAATTTCAACCGGACAGAACTTTGACTTGGACTAAACACTCAGCTGAACCTAGTGCTGTAAATTTTTAGATAGTGCTAGTGCCTCGAGGCAATATGCAATTGCTGTGTTTTCATAATCGTAAAAACTCAGTAGTTATTCACTATGGTATAAACTACCAAGCACAGAAAAAGCAAAATGCATCACGATGTTAAAAGAATGAGTAAACTGTATTTTATCTCTAATATCTTATATTTTCAAAGTGTTCAACAGTGAATGGGCATCACATTTATAATTAGAAAAAAAGTTATATTAAAAACAAAGTTCTTATGATATGAATAAAGAAAGAGAGAACTCATCTTATGCTCAATCACTCAAGGATGGAAAACTAAACTCCTCTAAGGCAGAGAAAACTATCTGAAGCCTTTCTGGAAGACTGCAGGTGTCAGGAGCAGAGATGCTTGGTTATTCATCTCCATAGCCATGAGTTGCCCCCATACACAGACTGCTATCAGCAACAACTTTGTATAAGCTGCTCCCCATCTTTTACTCCCCAAAGGAAAGACCTGCAGTGTTAGGTTTCCTCCTGCTCTCAGCTGCCCAGCCACTGAGCCGTCTGCCTTCCTGCTCTTATTTCTGAACCAAGAAACCTCAACCATGGGACCAGGACCCGCTGATGTCTGACAATCACTGTGAGACGTATCACAAGTAACTTGTTAATAAGGTGCTCATTAAATAAGTCGGTAAAAGCTTAATAAAGTCTGTAAAGGTCTTGATAAATGCTTAACAAAGACTGCAAATGGCTTATTTAAAAATATAAATAAAAACAGGTTCAAAGCTATCCCCTGTAGACTGCCATTTTCACATGACCTCCATTCCAATGTACATTTTTGGACAGCATGCTGAGAGTTGCCCACAATGCTGAGAAACCCTAGGGGACTGGCAAACTTAGGCGTATTATTTGACACGTGTGCTGCAGTGGGGAACAAAAAAATGTTGAAAACTGCCACAAGGGTAAGTGGAAGATGCAGCACCAACCCAATGGCCAATTAGGAACCAGAGACTGAGAAGCAACCAGAGATCCCTCCTTACTCACCGGGAGAAAGAAGAGTAAGCAGGCCAGCAGCCCCTGCCACTCCCAGATTCACAGGCAATGGACTCCAGGTGGAGCTGGAGGAAGGTACGCTGGCAATCTACCAGTATCTCTCCTTTCTCTCAATTATTTCACTCCAGCCCTCTCTCCCTATGACAACAGGAGGAACAACTTCTCATGCTGACTCACAGGAATGCCAACTACATCAGGTTGGTGTAGGGTCCACCTATCTAGTCTGGGACCACACACCACCTTTGGGTGTACAGCTCTGGCAGTATAGGAAATGAAACATTCTGACCTCACAACTTTGCCTAGGATGGAATTCTCTTCCACTAGTTACCTGCATAGAATCTGCAGCTAATGCTGCTATATAGGTTGTGCAGTGAATGTTAAAAATGTGAACTTTGTCAAAGACTGGTGACCTCCTGGCTGGATCAACCGTTATTTATCTCATGCAGTCCTAAGCAGCTACAGCCTCTGCCTGTCAGCCAAAGGCAGTGGCAGCCAAAGTTGGAAGGGTCCAGAGCTACATTTGTACTCCCATTACCCCCAGAAGCCACATGACAGCACAAAGGCTATCATTATGTAACAATTTAATGCAGAAATTAGAGGTCTCAGAGGGACCAGACTAGAAGCACTATAACCACCAGTGATGTGACAGACACAACGTGAGGACTCTCCACCCACAGACTCATCTACCTAGGCACAGCTCTTATAAAGTCTATATCCACATCTTTCATTGTATTCAACTATAAAATATCTACAACGCACTTACTATGCACAAGGCATATGCTAGCTGCTCCAAGAAAGAGGGAAGAAACAAAAGACAAATAAGACAAGGGGCTCTGCTCACAAGGAGTTGATAGTCTACAGGGTATGATAAGCCATTTGTATAGATTATTCGTGGACATGGAATTGGTCACTGTCTTTATTCAGAGCAATAGGTTTTGACCACATGGCTGGAGGCTGTACCTTCAATCGTGATATCTTCTGCTTTGTACTCTAGTTATTGGGGGCTGGTCCTTTGCCATCTTAGACCCAGTATATACTCACCAAATGTTTGTTGTACTACGTAACTATATTTATATTAATTGGATATAAGGTTACTAGGCTGTAGTTAGCATAGGGGATTTATAGACTGCCAATACTACTTAGTCATAAATGATTTCTGAGGAAAGTGACATACTGTGTTCAATAATATTAGGTTTCTATACTTTTATTTTTCTTCCTGAGGCAACTGACTTTATTATCCCCATACTGATGCTGAGGACTCTTGTTTCAGGGTTTACCATCCTGGAAAGGATGAACTTGAGGGCCTCTCTGTTAAAATTCAGAATAGAGATATATTTTTACTTGCATATCTGGTCCCCTGGCATCCCTTACATGAATATATTTTACCCCAGAAATGTGTACTTTGGAAATCTTTTGGTTTTTGGCATTCATTTACGGATCCACTAAAATTTAGAGACTATATTTAGGATATTTAACAGAAACATTCTAATTTCCTTTGAATTTATTATTTTCTTTTAAAAAGTTTTAAAATATGCCATACAAACCTGAACGCCTGTATATGTATTTGTGTTTTCTTAAATAAGGGATTGATGCATGCTTTCTTAGAACAGTTTTCGATCCATTTATTCAATTTAAGTTTCTGGTATAGAAATACATAAAAGCAGGCCGAGCATGGTGACTCAAACCTATAATCCCAACACTTTGGGAGGCCAAGGTGGCAGATTACTTGAGGCCAGGAGTTTGAGACTAGCCTGGTCAACGTGGTGAAACCCTGTCTCTACTAAAAATACAAAAATTATATATATATCAGTATGCTGAGAGAGGAGATCCAATGACAGTGTGAAAGTAAATAGATTTCAGATCGGTTACATGCTTCCAGCACTTTGCCTGCTTCAATTACCAGGTAGTTTTCTTTTATCTTTCCTTTTCTCTTCTCCCCCACCCCCTTCTTTCTTTATTAATCTTAATGCAATATTTGACTTAAATATCTGCATCCTGGAAAGGCCTGGCCATGAGTGTTAATGACAGGCACCTCCTTTTCCCTAATCCTCTTACTGAATTCTTTCTAAGGATGTTAGTGATAGGCTCAGATAGGAGTACTGAACAGACATAGGTTATAATCACTTAAAAGCCTTGTATCTATTTACCTGAGCAGTTTGTCTCCAAAGAGCACACTCTTGGCCACAACACTTGATAGTGCTTTACAAAACTACTTATTTATACTCAACAGGGATCTATCAAAACAGTGCAAAAGGCAAATAAGAGATTCCCAGGGGAAAAGTTGCAGCTCAGAGACAAAATAATTTACAACACTTTTACAAATTTCAATTTTATTTTGGCTAACTTTGAAAAAGATTGGTGAGGTTATTTCAATACATCAAAATACAAAAGCAAAGATGTAGCCTACCACTAAAAAAATTCAGTCTACATACAAATAACAGAGACTGGTCAATTTTTAAAGGAAAATATCCTTTAATGATTCATAGTATGATCTGGCCTGAAGGACCCAAGATTCTGAGAACTCCAGTAGCTGACGTTCTGTTAGACATCGCATGCACCAGGGACATTTAACTGCACTTCACAGTTCAGGGGTCACGAAGCTATGGTGGTATTTCTATCAATTTCCAGGAAAAGAGATAATGAATGTGATGACTTCACAAAATTAAATGTATCCAAGGTTTAATTATGTCCCTTCTCCTATTCTGGTGTTAAGCTGACCTTTATTTTACAATAAAATATTAAGATTTAGTAGTGCTTTTCTTTTTCTTTTTTCTTTTTTTGAGACAGGGTCTCACTCTGTGGCCCAGGCTAAAGTGCAATGGCATAATCATGGCTCACTGCAGCCTAGACCTTCTGCGTTCAAGTGATCCTCCCATTTCAGCCCTGCAAGTAGCTGGGACTACAGGTGTGCACTACCACACCCAGCTAATGTTTTTATTTTTTGTAGAGATGGGGTTTTGTCACGTTGCCCAGGCTGGTCTCAAGCTCCTGGGCCCAAGCGATTCTCCCACCTCTGCCTCCCAAAGAGTTGGGACTACAGGAGTGAGTCACCATGCCTGGCTTGCTCTTGTTTCAGTGTGATTACTTGGCATATTTAAAAGAGGTTGGGAACTCTCTGTTTATCCACATTTTTATTTCTACTGTTTTTTAAAAAATCCTTAAGTCTGAGAACCAATGAGCAAGGGTAGTTAACATTCACTCTTGGGGGAAAAAAAGAAAAAAACTAGTTAGATAATAATCTAGCTATAGAACTTTTAAAAAAGTCCTTTAGGATTACAGTAGACCAGCAATTTTTGAAAACTATTTCCAATGCATAATTCATCATAAAAATGTAGACTAGGCTGTAATCCTAGAAAGAGGAATACTATTCCATCAAAGCCAACAATACTTCAAGGCTCCAAAAAACTTAAAATGACATTACCATGCTAATGTTACCTATCTGTACTGTAACTCTTTGTAAGTCTAGATTCAAAAAGCAGATGCTTAAAAGTGGATAAGGCTGCTCAAATTTAATACCGTTATCTTGATAAACCTTCCCCACTACTATCCTCCTTCCTCTTTACTCAACACATTATCCTTGAAATAAGTAATTTTAAGGATCTCTCTCAATGTCATAATGTAACCATTCCCTGTTACAATTTGTATAGTGAATACTAGACTTTAATTAACTGTATGATTAGAAGTAGAGAGCAAAAAGGCAAAACAAAACCAAAAACGGTATTTCATTTAAAAACCTTACAATTACAAAGGTCCAATTACAACTGCAAGTTCAGCTATAAATCTTTACACATTCTCTCTTTAGCTGGGAAAATAGGTGGGCACCAAAGGCATCAATTCTGAGGACTTGTTTTATTAAACCCTAGAACAGAACGTAAGCATGTTTAAAGGCTTGTTAATCTGTCCAACAAACTACATGTCGGTTTATTGTATGTGGCCCTTCCAAAATCCGGGACAGATCTTTTCAGCACTCGCAACGGATGCCTATGCAGTTCATCGTTTACACTTTCTGGTTTTCCTGAGGCTCCAGCTTGAGATACAGAAATATTTATGGTCATTTGTGGTGGGTGTGCAGTCTAGGGAGTGTCTCCCTAAGACAATACAAAGGGCCAACAGCAAAGAGCAAAGCTTCCCTTTCCTCAAAGGCTTCCTTCCTGTTCCTTGTCTTTGAGAGAGAGAGAGAAAAAAACAAGGCTCCAAACTTTTTCCCCTAAGGGAACTACAAACAGAGGTTTCCCTCAAGCCTCTTCCAACAGCAGCCAGTTCAACAAACCTACAGACCAGATCCTGAAGAGCCCCACAGAATCAATAACCACTCTGCTTTTGAAAGAAAGGGGAAACGGGCATAAACCAGAGACACAGACACACTAACCTGAGTTTATCCCACAGTGGAAGACAGGAAATATTGGAGATGAACTGGAGTTTGGTAGGGTTGCAACAGAATCCTCAGAAACAAAACACAATGCCCAAGGAAGTTCTAAACCAACAATAAATGTCATTTCTCCACTCCCACACATATAAACTTGTTGCATAAAACAGCTGTATACCTTTAAGAACAGCTTAAAAATCACTGGGTCCCACAAATAACACAACTGTATAAGATGAAGACTAATTAAAAGATTCAAATCAGATGATATTCTTATAATGCTCTGTAGACACAGGCAAAGGCTACTTACTACCCAAGCCAATGAAGGAGGCATGTAGAATGTCTGTAAGGAATCCAGGATTCTCAGCTAGCTGATAACGACTTCATGCTGCTGCTTTATTTCATTTGACACCTTCCATTCTCTATCAGCTACTGCGTGCAAACCAAGCCTCCCAAGAATGGTGACCCTGTCCTCTTCAGTTTACCTAACACCCTGGCCAAGAAGTAAATTAAAATGCAATGTATTTCAGCTCCTATAAATGTTACCTACTTACTCTATTTAACTCAACTCTGTATTTAAGTACAGTTGGGATCAATGCGAACATTACAACTTAAAGAAAATAAACCCTTACAGACTATCTAGTCCAGCCCTCAATTTTACAGATGCAGAAACTTAGCTGCAAAAGGATCAACAGCTATCTCAAAGAAGCAGACCAAGTCGGTGGCAGAACCAGATGGCACCCAGACTTCTCACAGTTCACTGTGCCATGCTGCTTCTCCATAGCCCAGAACAGAGCCTCTGCATGGATGGGGTCCCCATGGCTTTGCTGGAATTGCCACATCATTACAGGACTGGAAACCGAGAACTGGAGCCCACAACTCTCCAACCAGAAAGCTGAGAAGCAACCTGTGTCTTCTAACAAGTCAGTATCAGGTGAAGGACAGGCAAGTACTCTGCAATTAGATAACAGGTAATTCTTTCCCCTCTACTGTAATTCAAGTAAAAACAAATAGCAAGATGCACTTTAATTAAATACGTCTGTTTAGACAGTCCTTATGTTAGGAACCTGGTTTTTTATTTTTATTTTTTGAGATGGAGTCTCGCTCTGTCACCCAGGCTGGAGTGCAGTGGCGTGATCTCAGCTCACTGCAACCTCCACCTCCTGGGTTCAAGCGATTCTCCTGCCTCAGCCTCCTAAGTAGCTGGGATTACAGGCACGCGCCAACACGTCCGGCTAATTTTTTTGTATTTTTAGTATAGATGGGGTTTCACCATGTTGGCCAGGCTGGTCTCAAACTCCTGACCTCATGATCTGCCCACCTCAGCCTCCCAAAGTGCTAGGATTACAGGTTGAGTCACTGCACCTGGCGGGAACCTAATTTATTATACTAGACCAATGGTTTTCAACCTTGGCCACACATTCTCGAGAATCAACAGCCAACCATGTGCGTTAACAGTCTTGGGCATTCAACCAGGTCAAACTTTTGCATGACTATATCCCCAGGAACTGTGCAGCAAAGACAAGTCATATCTACTTTGCCCTGTTCAGATTCCTAACCTACAGAATTCATGAGTATAGCAAATTGGGGTTTTTTTAGACCACTAAGTTTTAGAGTAGTTTGTTAAGCAACAATAGTAACCGAGACACCCTCCCAGCTTTTAAAAAAAAAAAAAATCCTAGTGTCCAAGGTGCACTATAGCCCAATTAAGTGAGACTCTCTGGGGCTGGGACCCAGGCATCTATTTTTAAAGCATCCCAGGAAATTCTGTGGTACAGCCAAGGTTGAGAACCAAAGTCCAGATCCATGCTGTTCAATACACTGGCCACATGTAGCTGCTTAAATTTAAATTAATGAAAATAAAATTTAAGTTTAAATTCCTTGATCATAGTTACATTTCAAGCATTCAGTGATCATATATGGCTAGTGGTTGTCATACTGGACAGTGAAGGTATAGAACATTTCCATCATCTCAGAAAATTCTACCGGACAGTGCTGGTCTAGACTAGCAGTTCTCAAAGCTTGGTCCTGAGCTACCAGCATCAGCCATCACGTGGGAACTTGTTAGAAAGCACATTCCCAGCTGGGCGCAGTGGTTCACACCTGTAATCCCAGCACTTTGGGAGGAAGAGGTGGGCAGATCACTTGAGGTCAGGAGTTTGAGACCAGCCTGGCCAACACGGTGAAACCCTGTCTCTACTAAAAATACAAAAAAAAAAAAAAAAAAAAAAAAATTAGCAGGTGTGGTGGCGGGTACCTGTAATCCCAGCTACTCAGGAGGCTGAGGCAGAAGAATTGCTTGAATCTGGGAGGTGGAGGTTGCAGTGAGCTGCACTTCAGCCTTGGCAACAGAGCAAGACTCCAGCTCAAAAAACAGCAAAAAAAAAAAAAAAAAAAAAAAAAAAAAGGCCAGGTGCAGTGGCTCACACCTGTAATCCCAGCACTTTGGGAGGCTAAGGTGGGTGGATCATGAGGTCAGGAGATAGAGATCATCCTGGCTAACATGGTGAAACTCTGTCTCTACTAAAAATAAAAAAAATTAGCCGGGCGCGGTAGCAGGCACCTGTAGTCCCAGCTACTCGGGAGGCTGAGGCAGGAGAATGGCGTGAACCCAGGAGGCAGAGCTTGCAGTGAGCTGAGATGGTGCCACTGCACTCCAGCCTGGGCAACAGAGTGAGACTCCACCTCAAAAAAAAAAAAAAAGAAATGACCATTCCCAGGCTCCACCCTAGACCTACCAAATCAGAACCTGTCAGGGTGGGGCCCTCCAGGTGATTCCGATGTACATTCAGGTTTGAATACCACCTATCTTGTTACTACTGCCCATACAAAATCATTTTTGCCATGTCGTCTCTCGTACTTAAATATGGAAATTATCAACTTTTAGCTTCACTATAATGTAAAAGAATAGTTCATGTTATCACACAATTGCAAAGATGTATTTTTGTGCTGGCAATCATGAGAAGAAATGCCTTTCAACTAGCAAGCAAAGGACACTAAAATGTTTCATGAAGATGCCCTTATTTGTAATCTCTAATAGAAACAATTGTAAGGCCTAAAAATATAGAAATGGTTAAAAATTCAAGAGAATATATTCGATTATTAAAATTATAAATGCGAAAACTATGACTATGACTATATGTAGCATGACAAAATATAAGCGGAAGAAAAGCAAAACACAAAATTATAACAGCACATATTTGTATTACATGGGCAAGGACAAAATAAAGGTTGAGGAAAAATAACTGATTTGTTAAGCTTGGTAGGACAACGATTCTCATATCCCTTTTTTGTTTCTGTCATGCTTCTTATAAAGTCACCTATGCAGAAACATTTTAGAGTGTCTAACAATGCAACTTTTAAAAAAGATACGATTGTGCTTTGACATGAAAAGTACATTGCAAGGATAATTTGATAAAATAGTCCTACCTGATCAATGACTCACCGAATTGTTAATCTCACAGTAACATGAAATTAACACTGGATTCAATCAAATGAGGGGGCTTGGACTGGTGAACTATCATGTCTTTCTAGTCCTGTGAGTCTAGGAGGATTCTCCTCCCTACTTTTCCTTTTTAACCTTAGATCTACAATTGAATATAAGAATTACACATTTTTCACAAATAAAATTTTACAGAGTTTAACCTTAGATCTATAATCGAATATAAGAATTACACATTTTTCGCAAATAAAATTTTACAGAGAGCTGTGAAAACTTTATTTTGTTTTTATTTAGTTTTCACCTAGTTGCTCAGTGGTAAAATATCAAATAAACTAATTTCCAAGGAGGAATTTCTTCTTACATTTGCATGTCTAAATATCCAGAAATATTTTGTAGAGTGGTCTTTTTTGAAAAAATAGCTACTGGATCTCACAGAAATCAATTGTTGTTTTAATACATGTTTTCATCTAAATTTTAGCATTTCCATTACATCCTTTGTTGATAGCTCTGACATTAATAAAAATTTCTCATATGCCAAGGCACAAAGTAATCTCACTAAGTGCTTCTGAATGTCTTATTTCTCTGCTATTCTGTTTCCTTTGCAGGTAATATTCTGAAAATTTCTTTAAATTCTAAACATATAAACATCTTCTCTGCTCTTGTTCCAGGGAAGATTTGAGAAAGGGTAACTTTAGTTGGATTACTCCAATAAACTGATATCTGGAGAATGTTTACTATTTGAGGGAAACTTATTCCTGTAAATTTTCTTAAAAATATGAGTACATGGCATGTGCAATTTTATTGAAAATTGAAGACAGTTCAAGTTTTCCACTATTTCTAGCTGGATTTCACCACAGGAAGCTGAGTTAAGTAGTGGGATGATAAACTAGCCATTTTGGTACTATTCTGAAAAGATGTAAGACAAAAGATATAATATGGCATTTTTCTCCAGCCCAATAGGCATACACCTTTTTTAAAAGGACAAAACAATTTCTTAACTAAAATTTTTGCAACAGTGATGCAAAAAGTATGATTTTTAAAAATTTTCCAGCCGGGTATGGTGGCTCACGCCTGTAATCCCAGCACTTTGGGAGGCCAAGGAGGGCGGACCAGGAGGCCACTTGAGGCCAGGAGTTCGAAAACAGCCTGACCAATGCAGCGAAACCCCACATCTACTAAAAATACAAAACTTCAGCCAGGCATGGTGGTGTACACCTATAGTCCCACCTACTCGGGAGGCTGAGGCACAAGAATCGATTGAACCTGAGGGGCAGAGGTTGTAGTGAGCCAAGATTGTGCCACTGGACTCCAGCCTAGGTGATAGAACGAGACTCCATCTAAAAAAAAAAAAATTCCAGCTTTTTGTACTAACAAACTATCTTTATGAATGTGGGTAACTGAGTTGTCTACAGTAGCTACTACCTTCAATTCTAGCATTTATCGAAGTTCTTAAGAAAAAGAAAATTATTGCTTTTATTGTTAGAAGTTCGGCCGGGCGCGGTGGCTCAAGCCTGTAATCCCAGCACTTTGGGAGGCCGAGGCGGGCAGATCACAAGGTCAGGAGATCGAGACCATCCTGGCTAACACGGTGAAACCCCGTCTCTACTAAAAAATACAAAAAACTAGCCGGGCGAGGTGGCGGGCGCCTGTAGTCCCAGCTACTCGGGAGGCTGAGGCAGGAGAATGGCGTGAACCCGGGAGGCGGAGCTTGCAGTGAGCTGAGATCTGGCCAGTGCACTCCAGCTTGGGTGACAGAGCGAGACTCCGTCTCAAAGAAAAAAAAAAAAAAAAAAGAAGTTCAACAGAAAAGGGATTTGACAAAAACTTTTAATAATAATAGTAACTGCAAAGAGAATTTACAAAATGCTTTCGGTGTGGGGCATTCTTGAATCTAAGCACTGAGAACACAACGATAAATCATGTCTAGTTCTTGCTCTGGAGAAACCCCAGAGTTTAGCTGAGATACAGTTATATCTGAGAAATGTCCTTAACATAAAATACACGAAAACAAACAAACAAAACCATGTGCTTTAGGGAGAAAAGAAAAAGCAAACTATATGGAGAAAATTATCATTAACATCCTCAGATAGACAGAGAAGACACCACAAAAGAAACAAGAATAAAATGCTTAAAAAAAAAAAGGAGGCCAAAAAAAGAGCTCTTGAAAATTAAAAATGTGATAGCAGAAAAGAAAAATTAATCATAAGGATTTAACATAAGGCTTGTAAGATATAGTGTAGGAAATCTCTCAAAAGGTAGGACAAAAAGACAAGAGGTGAAAAGTAAAAAGAAAAAATAAAACCATCAGAAGACCAGTTCAGGAAACCCCATGTCCTATTAGGTGTTCCAGAAAAAAACAGAGAATACAAAGAGAAAGTCTTATTAATGAACTAATTCAATAATATTTTTTTCAGAACTGAAAGATATGAGTTTCCAGGTCAAAAAGGCCCACTATTGTGATTTAACAAAAACAGGGAAAAAAAATTCTAACAGATTCCAGAGGGGAACAAACTAGGTCACACCCAAAGGATTAGAAACCCAAATAACTTCTCAACAGAAGCAATGAAAGATAAAAAGACAGTGGAATAATGTCTTTAAAGTAGAATATGATACACAGCCACACTATCAATAAGGTGAGTAGGTGGAATTAAGATACTTTTCAGTTTCAAAAAACTTCACCTTCCAATCATGCTTTCTTAGGAAACTACTGAAGAATGTGCTCTACAAAATGGAAGCAGGAAACCAAGAAGGGAAAGAAAATAGAAAAATAGGAGATTCCACACAGAAGAAAGGTCAAGGGAATCCCCTGAACGATGGTGCGGGAAACCCCAGGGAGGCAACTGCTCCAAGCTGAGAAGGCTACCAGATCATAATAGAACACATAAGAAGGGCCAAGGAGAAATGTCTCTAAGAGGAGGAACTCCCAAGAGTACCTGATATATTTGAAAGTCTTGAAAAAAGATTTAGGCAAGCAGCAGAGCGTTTTGATGTTGACGTAATAAGTACATAGAAAAAGAAGCAAAATAAAGAAAAAAAGAGGGAAAAAAGCAACAATTATTAACGCCAGGCAAAACAAAAAGTTTTGTATAACAAGAGTTCAATGAACAAGAGTTCATTGAACAACTCATAGCTCAATGTCAGCAATGTTCGGTATAGTCATATAAATAATGTCAACACTAAATATTGATCCAACCAAAATTACTATTTTGGGAAAACAGGGAGCAGGTGGGAAGAATTTGGGGGTGAGGTGAGAATAAAGCAGAGAAAGAGAACAAAGAGAGCAAATAAAAAACTAGCACTACCAGAATGTTATTCAGAAATATGGCGGGAAATTCCAAAACAATGAACTAAAACCACTAAAAGCGGTTGCCTCTGGGGAAAGAAATGAAGAGGGGGACCTTTTTTTTGTTTAAACACAGCCTTTATAAATTATATAACTACTTCACACTTTAAACCTGTGTACACAGGTTTAAAAAAAAAAAACCAAAACCCAGGGCCCAAGTTCTTACTCACTAAACCTATGGTTTTCAAAATATAAGTTTGTGACTCATTAGTTAGTTGAGAAATAATTCAGTAAGACATAGCCATCATTTTTTTAATGAATTCTAACAGAAGGGGACGGAAAAACATAACATACAGTTAAGAGTATTTTTTCATGAAACTTTGAAATATATACAGGTTCATAATTTAAAATGTATTTTTAACTATTGACTGTCAACAAAATAATATTAACTAACAACTCTAAACTATACTGCATTATAATTACTTTTAGTTTTGTTTCTTTTTCTTTTTTCTTTTCTTTTTCTTTTTTTTTTTTATTTTTTTGAGACGGAGTCTCCCTATGTCGCCAGGCTGGAGTGCAGTGACATGATCTCGGCTCACTGCCACCTATGCCTCCCGGGTTCAAGTGATACTCCTGCCTCAGCCTCCGGAATAGCTGGGACTACAGGCGCCCACCACCACGCCCCGTTAACTTTTGTATTTTCAGTAGAGACAAGGTTTCACCATGTTGGCCAGGATGGTCTCAATCTCTTGACCTAGTGATCCACCCGCTTCGGCCTCCCAAGGTGCTGGGATTACAGGCGTGAGCCACCACCGCACCTGGCCTGTTTATTTTTCTTAACACTTCTTACTATCATTCCCAACACTTTCATTTTTGTTTTGTTTTGGTTTCTGTTTTTGTTTTTTTGAGTCAGGGTCTTACTTTGTAACCCAGGCTAGAGCGCAGTGGTGTGATCTCAGCTCCCTGCAGCCTCGACCTCACAGGCTCAAGCGATACTCCCACGTCAGCCTCCCAAGTAGCTGGGACTACAGGTGCATGCCCAGCTACTTTTTGTATTTTTTTTGTACAGACAGGGCTTCACCATGTTGCCCAGGCTGGTCTTGGACTCCTGAGCTCAGACAACTTGCCCACTTTGGACTCCCAAAGTGCTGGGATTATAGGCATGAGCCACTATGCCCAGCTCTAATGTCTTGTTTTTTAAAGTAAGATTTCATGTACCTTTATTTTAAAACAAATTGAAAATGTTAATAGCTAACGAAAATAGTCCATTATAACACTCCTTAAACTCCCACTCATGTCATGCCTGAAGAATGGTCACTCCTATATTAGTGAAACCTAAATTTTTTTTAATTTTTATTTTTTTTGATACGGAGTCTTGCTCTGTCACCAGGCTGGAGTGCACTGGCGCAATCTTGGCTCACTGCAACCTCCGCCTCCCAGGTTCAAGCATTCCCCTGCTTCAGCCTCCCAAGTAGCTGGGACTACAGGCACATGCCAACACACCAGGCTAATTTTTTGTATTTTAGTAGAGATGGGGTTTCACTATGTTGGCCAGGATGATCTCCATCTCCTGACCTTGTGATCTGCCTTCCTCAGCCCCCCAAAGTGCTGGGATTACAGTGGTGAGTCATCGCACCGGCCTTATTCTTTGCTTTCTTACAATTAACTCTGTAATATGGACAGAGATAAGAATAACAACACAGAAAACATAATTCGAAGTACCACAGGTGATTTGATAATGTGGAGTATTACTGCTTCTTAGGTGACTTATCTTTCTAATTATGTATGACTTTCACTAATATTTAAATTTCTGGTCTACAAAGACACAGGAGCCAAGGAACCACCCTAGAAGCCTTCAGAATGGCAGAGAAAGCCAGCTTAGAAATAAAAACTTGCAACATTTACAGACTGAATAGCCCTTATCCAAAATGCTTGGGACCAGAAGTGTTTTGGATTTTGAATTTTTCTTGAAATTGGAATATATGCATTATATACCTACCAATTGAGCTTTTTTTTTTTCTTTTTTTCTTTTTTTTCTTTTTTTTGAGACAGAGTTTTGCTCCTGTTGCTGCTCAGGCTGGAGTGCAACAGCTCGATCTCGGCTCACCGCAACCTCCACCTCCCGGGTTCAAGCAGTTCTCCTGCCTTAGCCTCCCAAGTAGCTGGGATTACAGGTGTGTACCACCACACCCAGCTAACTTTTCTGTTTTTTTAGTAGAGACAGGGTTTCACCATGTTGGCCAGGCTGGTCTCAAACTCCTGACCTCAGGGGATCTGCCTGCCTTGGCCTCCCAAAGTGCTGGGATTACAGGTGTGAGCCACTGCGCCTGGCCCCCAGGTATCTGGAGCATTTTGGATTTCAGATGTTCAGATAGGGATACCACTGGTGAATAAACTAGAAAATACATACAAAGTTGATTAAGAGGAAGCTTTCTTCCACTGACCCTCCCTCACACGATCTGCAAGGTGTATTGTTCATCCTGCCATACAGAAAATATGAACAGGAAGCTAAAAACTTTCATGCTCTTCTACTGAGAGCCCATATTTAGCCCAATATTTTATTTTTACGCAGTAGGTTATTACATACTTTATTTTGGAGTCTCACCTTACAATTCACTTACATAAAATAATTAAGAACAAAACTTCTGTAGAAAGCAAGTTCCACTATATTCTTTTCACAGCATAGCATCACTTCCTAAAAGTCACGGGGATCAGACCCATAAGCCAACCACCTATATTTTAAAAAACCACCACTACCATTCACACTGAATGTAAAAAAGAATGAGTAAGTCTTAATATGCCGGTATTGAAAGATTCCAAAGGGGGCCAGGTGCAGTGGTTCACGCCTATAATCCCAGCACTTTGGGAGGCCCAGGCAGGCGGATCACGAGGTCAGGAGTTTGAGACCAACCTGGCCAACATAGTGAAACCCCGTCTCTACTAAAAATACAAAAAAAATTGGCTGGGTCTGGTGGTACACACCTGTAATCCCAGCTGCTTGGGAGGCTGAGGCAGGAGAATCGCTTGAACCTGGGAGGCAGAGGTTGCAGTGAGCTGAGATTGCACCACTGCACTCCAGTCCAGACAACAGTGCAAGACTCCGTCTTAAAAAAAAAAAAAGAAAGATACCAAAGATACTGCTTAAAATATATATAAATAAGATACTTATTTGTGTACATAGTTGTGTGTATTAAAAAGGCACATATATATCTGGAAAAAAGGCATGAGAACTAAATGACAGTGGCTACCCATTTTCAGAGAGGTGAAGAAATGGGCAAAGTAGGGATGACAGCAGGGGTGAAGAGGAAGAAGTTTCACTGTGTATGTCACCCTTTATAGCAAGTTAGGGATTCTCATTCCATTGTTCCCTTCATCCTACTCCATCCCTTCACCCACACCCACCCCACCCCCAGAACTGTCTTGCTATTTTGTTTTGTTTTGTTTTTTGAGATGCAGTCTCACTCAGTTGCCCAGGTGAGAGTGCAGTAGCACGATCTCGGCTCATGGCAACCTCCACCTCCAAGGTTCAGGCAATTCTCCCGCCTTAGGCTCCCAGGCAGCTGGGATTACAGGTATGCTCCATCACACTCGGCTAATTTTCATATTTTTAGGAGAGACGGGGTTTCACCATGTTGGCCAGGGTCGTCTCAAACTCCTGGCCTCAAGTGATCCACCCACCCTAGCCTCCCAAAGTGCTGGGATTACAGGTGTGAGCCACCTCACCCAGTCCAGAACTGCCTTGCTTCTGAATCGTACTCCACACCCTCACTCACACACGTACAATCACCCAGAAGCAACGTGTGGCAGGTATGCTGTATGCTTTCACTTTCCTTGGCAAAGGACTCTCTCTTCATCTTGTAAAAGTGAACCTGTACTCTCAGCATCCATTAAGACCACACAAACACCACCTGTCTTGGCAAGTTGCCAGGACCTTGGGTAGCATCCACAGCCCCTCTTCAATGTTCCCACCACATTTGCTAAGCCCTTGCTAAGTATGCGAGAGCATGAGGCATAAAGAGAAGTAGGGCAAGGTACCTGCCTTCAGGGAGTTCACAGCCTCAAGGGAGAGAAAGAAGAGGAAACAGAGAATTTCGAAATTATGTGGTTCAGGAAATGGCAAAAGTATACACCAGTGTAATTTACCACGTTGTATTTTAACTATTTTTTTCCTCTCTCTCACCTATCTTGCCAAGGTGAGTGACTCTGGTGTAGGTACTAGATCCACAAGTATCTTAGAATCCCCTACGCTGAGCATGGTATTGAAATGATCTGAACTTCATGTCTCCTGGAGAGCAATGCAATGGTATTTTAAGAAACAAATCCGTATGTCTTAATGTTTCAGAATGGTGATCAGTATACATAGCAACTACTAACCTGGACCTATGCAATGTATTACAATACTAGAATTTCAGCAACAAAACAAACATCTTTAACCTCAGAGATCCTCTGATCTTTTAGTCCTAGCTACACAGTGTTGGCTTTGGTTCTGTAAATGGGGAAATCATGAAAGTTGACCCCACCTGTTTGTTTGTTTGTTTGTTTGTTTTCCCTGGACATCAGTGCACTCTCACTTGCTTTTACTGGTAAGACTGAAAACTTTCACCCACTAACCTTGAATTTCTATCCATGGTTAATTCATTGGTAATTTCTTGCAACTTTCAGAAAAACAGTACTTCTCAATTTCACACAGGTTTGCCAATATGCATTTAAAGACCTCTTACACTTCAAACCTTGGACTTATAGGTATGAAAAATAATAACATTCTCAGTATTCTACTCTTCACCTTTGCCCGGCCCTGAGCACTATCTAAAAACCAATGACAGAAATGAATTGCAAACATAGCATGAAGCATTGCTGCAATTAATCAACGCAGAACCCAAGGGAGGAACTGTTTCTATTTTTAAATGCACTGTTAATTTAAGGGAAAAGTCTGTGGAGAAATATGAAACCAAGCTGCATAATGAAAATAAAAATGCATTTGGTGTCTTCATCTGTGCAAAGACAGTAATCCTAATGTACAAGGAGCACTGTTGTGTTGACTCCTCAGTTTGTCTGTAAACAAAATGACCGGTACTCAGACAGAATCCCATGGAAAGCTCATCTGCTACTCAAAGAATTAGATCTGTCAGAAGGACAAAACACGAGAGTACCCATATTTCAATGCTATTTTTATAACTCCAGATAAGGGACTATCACAGTAAGTAAGCAGATGAATAGATCCCAAAATCACCCCTCAAATCTTTACCTAAAAGATCCTGATTAGTAACTAACGTGGTTCAGCCCGAAAAATGATCAACTGATTACTTAGCATTTGGAACCAACTGTCCACAGTTACAGATTGTATCCAAATTCCACAAAATCAAATCTGTTTCTCTTCACAAATGACAACACTTCATGTCATTAAACAGTAGCTAACAGTCGCACTCCTTATGGTTAAGAGTGACAAGGAGCAGGTGCCAAGCCAGCAAGGAAAACAAGCAGCAGCTACACAACAGGAGCTAAAAAATATTCTACCTGTTCCCCCAGACTGCTTTCAGGAATCTGACCCAATAGAATTTTTTCCCAAAACAATATAACGATATCCAGTTTGCGGGGGGCTGGGACGGTACATTCGTTGGTGATTTGGGCATCTAATTTAATCCGTAAATATTTAATGTACTCAATGAGTTGACTTACTATCACCATGAAATATACTATACTCTCTACACTGCTATAAATGCATCTAAAAATACATCCATTACTAAACAACATTCAGTACAATGTACAATAAACACTACATCCAGTGTTAAACACAACATTTTAAATATAGCTTAGCTATTTAGTATCACCACCAGAATCTGCTAAAGGTAGCAGAATGTTTGCAAACTGAGTAAAAACTGCTATGCTCAACACGAAAAGCAAAGAAGCTCCAATCTTATCTCCTCATGATTTCTTTCCCCAAATTCGGCAAAACTGAGCTTGAACACCACACATTATAGAATGGAGGCATCGCTTCTCTAAGCAATAATGTAACAAACCCTGCTTCAGAGTCTCTCTTCAGTGAAAATCTCTGAAGAACGAAATTCACTAAATTGTATTCCATTGATCAACAGGTGATTCTTGGAAACAAAAACTCATATTCATTTCCAATGAAAATTAATTTTGTAAACTATCCCGTTTTTTCACACGTATATATTCACAACCTACTGCATTATTATATTGAATGAATTCCAACCGATTTCTTCTCAGAGGCTTACTAGAAAAATGCCAAATATTCAAATTATTTTGGGGCATTATCCCATACTGCTGCATGGAACATAATAAGGATCCAACAGTTACCACTTTTCAAATGCAAATATGTTGCCATCTAGTAAATACAGCCCCTTTTTAAACATCCCTCAGTGTCTATACAGTTCAGGGCCCTACTTTTGTTTCTTTGAAAATCAAAATTCGCGCATTACATTGAGGGATTATCTCAACTCAGCAACAACTACTAAAATAGGTGTTAACTAGCCCAGCCTGAGTCTGCATCGTACAAGACTCTTGCTCTATTTTTTCCTCCCATTTTACACACACTATCCCTAAACAATTCTGCCAAAGGAAACAAACGCTGCAGTGACGAAAAGAATCCCGGGCACTGGGTTCCACGAACAATGAGGACGTGGGCTGGTCACCTGCCGGCCTCGGGCCTCAGTTTTCCTGTCTGTAAAATGTGGCGGCTGGGCGATTCACCTATAGGGTCCCATCCGGCCCTCTCCCTCCCGGGTGCCTCGCAGCCCTCCCGGACTCAGCTGACTGGTGCTGGCTGTGGCCAGGGTGCCCTGCCTGCCGCCGCTCTAGATGGAGGGGAAGGGGGGCGAGGGAGGAGAGGAACTTGGACTTGCAACAGCTTCAAACAGGAGCGGGCGACAAACTTGAAGCCGTCCTCCTAACAATAGGAAAGAGCACTCCCATTTTCCTGGCTCAAACTTGCAGGACCCCGCGAGGCTGGATCCTCCCAGCCGCCCTCTCGGAACCCGCTTTACCTTTCTCCCTGTTTGGTGTTAGCAGGAGGAGGGTGCAGGACCGTTTGATTCCCTTCCATCTCCACCACGCACTTGGTGTTCAGTTCCAGTTCTGAAAGCACAGAGAGAAAGGGACGTTGCAAAGTCCAGCATCCGCGCCTCCAGCCCGCCCGCCCGCCCTCCAGCCGCGCCGCGCGGGGCTCGGTCCCTGGAGGCTGCCGAGCCTGAAGACGGCGCCCCGGGCACCACCGCCAGCGCGGACGCCGCCTCCGCCCCGGCCGCGCTCTCGCAGTCCCGGCCCCGCAGTTTCCAAAGTTGCCCCCGCCCTCAGCCCGAGCAGAAATAAAAAACAGCGAAAAGCTCCTCACCTCGTCGGTTCATGGGCCGGACCCGGACGGCAACTTTTACCTTGGTATCCGACATGTTGGCTGTGCTAGCCCGGCCGCTAGCCGCGCCCGCTCGGCCTGAGGAGGCCCCTCACGCGCGGCGCCGCCGCCGCTGCAGCCGCGCGCCCCCCGAGCGCGGCTGCCGCCGCTCCGCCTTGAGCTCCGAGAGGCAGCGCCGAGGCGCGCGGGCCATCCCGGGGGAGCGCGACGCGGGGCACGGCCGCGGCCCGGGGAGGGGCAGGCGCGCGGGGCGGGGCGGGGCGCGGCGGCGGCGGCGGCGGGCGGGGAGGAGGCCTCACCGCCGGGCCCAGGCGCAGCTCTAGCCGCGCCGCCCCGGCGCAGACCGCAGTGCCGCGGCCCCTCGCGGCTGCACGGGGCCCCGCGCCGCCATGTTCCGCTCCCGCCACCCGCCGGGGCTCGGGAGAGGCCGGACACGGCCACGCGCGGCGCCCCCTGGAGCGGCGGGACGGCAGTGAGGGGAGCGGCGAGCGGCGCGGCGCTTAGGGGAGGCTGCAGTCCGGGGCGGAACGCATTGTTTCCCCAGGGGACCTCCCAGGCCAAGCCTGCACCGGCGCCCGCGGGGCCCCCCCGGACACCGTGAACTCGAGCCGCCTTCTGGGGCCGCTGCCACCCGGAGCCCCAGGACGGCAGCCAGGACCACGGCCCGCCGCGCTGGGTGGGCAGGCCTTCCCCTACGAGCCCCGGCACGCCGCCCCCTCTGTCCCACACGGAGCCTGCAGCGGTATTTTAAGATCTCTGTGGTGAACCGAGACTAGAAATGAATCTGTGAATCCACCACCGAAACTGTATGTTTGTAAATAGTGCTCTTTTCCCTTCCCGGCCTCTCTTGTCGTGGGAGGGATGTCAAGTGGGCTGGAAGGGTCATTAACTCTTACATAAGAATTTAATAGCAATGGTTTCTGTCATCCTGCCAAATGCAGACCGCGCTGCCAGGGCGGAACTGGGCGAATCTGATTTATTCTGTTTGGTTCAACAAGTGCTTAAGATGCACTCACCGAGTGCCAGGCATTTTGAAGCGTACAGAAGTCAAAAATCCAGAGTTTAGATCCAGGAATCTTTCGATTTTGCTTAAATCTAGAAATCCACTTACTGGAAGATGTACTGAGGTTTTACTGTGTGCAGGGTGCTGTTGAGGACACACAGAAACATGCATAGCATGATGCAGAAGCACACGTTAAGGTGGAAGAGAGGGCGTGGAGACCTATTATGCTAGAAAGTGTGGGGCAAGTGCTAGGAGAGGCCTCGTCCGCCTCCACCAGGTGCCAAGCTATGGGCCTGATGTTAAGACGCTACCCTTGACTCTCAAACAACACGGGTTTGAACTGCACGAGTCCATTTACACGTGGCTTTTTTTCAACCAAAGTCTAATTGAAAATACAATATTCGTGCTCTGGCACAGTGGCTTACACCTGTAATCCCAACACTTTGGGAGGCTGAGGCGGGAGGATCACTTGAGGCCAGCTTGAGGCCAGGAGTTCAAGACCAGCCTGGGCAATGTAAAGAAACCCCATCTCGCCAAAAAAAATTTTTATAAAATAGCCGGGCATGGCGGCACGTGCCTGTAGTCTCAGTTACTGGAGCGGCTGAGGTGGGAGGATCACTTGAGCCTGGAAGTTTGAGGCTGCCGTGAGCCATATTCACACCACTGCACTCCAGCCTAGGCAAGAAAGCAAGACCCTGTCTCAAAAAAAAAAAAAAGAAAAAGAAACAAGAAAAGACAGTATTTGGCAGGTTACAAATGGGAGATCCAACTTTTCCTATTTGTGGGTTCTGCAGAGCTGATCGTCAGATTTGAGTGTGAATGGTTTTGGATGATCCTGGAACCAGTCCCCTGTGTACACTGGAGGATAACTACTTCAGCCCCACCTTATTGTAGAGCCAGCCATCTCAGTCCACCTCTGAAGGGCCTGTTTCATCTTTCCTCCTCTCCATTCCTACTGCTGCAATCTCACTTTGCCTGTCCATTCACTTGTTCAACAAATGTGTTCTGAGCGCCCTACTATGTTACAAACACTGTTGCAGGCTTTTGCCTACAGACTTTCGGCTGCTGCTCAGAAAGAGGTGAAATTTCCTGCCCTCTGGGACTAAGAATCTAGGTCTGTGCGTACCTCTTCACTTTTGGGCTACTGAGACATCTTCTTAACCTTCCTAGCTTTGCCTTCCTCTAATCACTCCTAAGTCCAGCTTCCAGACTGATTTTTCACAAAATTAAAACTTTATCCGTTAATCATGCATGCTAGTCTGTTGTTCAAAAAACTCTCAGGCTGGGCGCAGTGGCTCATGCCTGTAATCCCAGCACTTTGGGAGGCCGAAGTGGGCAGATCACCTGACGTCGGGAGTCCCAGACCCGCCTGACCAACATGGAGAAACCCTGTCTCTACTAAAAATACAAAATTAGCCAGGCATGGTGGCACATGCCTGTAATCCCGGCTACTAGGGAGGCTGAGGCAGGAGAATCACTTGAACCCAGGAGGCAGAGGTTGTGGTGGGCTGAGATTGTGCCATTGCATTCCAGCCTGGGCAACAAGAGCCAAACTCCGTCTCAAAAACAAACAAGTAAACAAACAAAAAACCACTCTGGCCTACCCTATTTAATATTACCTCCCACCATTCCTGAAATTCTTCACTTTATCCAGGACCTTTTCACAAGCAAGATGCCATCCCTATGCTAAGCCATTGCTCTGGCAGTTTCTGTCAATGGGAATTGTAGAGGGTTGAATTTGTATCTCCCAAAAAGGTATGTACAAGCCATAACCTCCAGTACCTGTGAATGTGACCTTATTTGGAAACAGGGTCTTGGGAGAAATAATTAAGTTAGGATGAGGCCATACTGGGTTAGGATGGACCCTAAATCCAATGACTAGTGTCTTTTTTTTTTTTTTTTTTTTTTTTTTTTTTTTTTTTGAGACAGAGTCTTGCTCTGTCACCCAGGCTGGAGTTCAGTGGCATGATCTCAACTGACTACAACCTCCACTTCCAGGTTCAAGCAATTCTCCTGCCTCAGCCTCCCAAGTAGTTGGGACTACAGGCATGTGCCATCATGCCTAGCTAATGTTTGTATTTTTAGTAGAGATAGGGTTTTGCCATGTTGCCCAGGCTGCTCTCGAACTTCTGACCTCAGGTGATCCACCCACCTCGGCCTCCCAAAGTGTTGGGATTACAGGTATGAGCCACCGCGCCTGGCCTGACTAGTGTCTTTATTAGAGAAAGGAGAGGGGGATTTGGATACACAGGGAGGAAGACCATGTGAAGACAGAGGCGGAGATTGGAGTGTTACAGCCACAAGCCAAGGTTTGCCAGGAGCCAGCAGAAGCTAGGAAGAGGAACGGAAGCCTCCAGAGGAAACATGGCTCTGCTGACACCTTGATTTGAGACTTCTAGCCACCAGAACTGTGAGACACTAAATTTCTGTTGTCTTATGCCACCCAGTTCATGGTCATTTGTTACAGCAGTCTTAAGAAACTAATACAGAGGCCAGGTGCAGTGGCTTATGCCTGAAGTCTCAGCACTTTGGGAGGCCAAGGTGGGAGGATCACTTGAACCCAGGAGTTTGAGACCAGCCTGGGCAACATAGGGAGACTCTATCTCTAAAAAAAATAAAAAATTAGCCAGGCGTGATGGCATGTGCCTGTGGTTCCAGCTACTTGGGAGGCTGAAGCAGGGGGATTGCTAGAAAGCCTAGGTCAAGGCTGCAGTGAGCCATGATTGTACCACTGCACTCCAGCCTGGGCAACAGGGTAGACTCAGTCTCAAAAAAAGAAAGAAAGAGAGGAAGGAAGAAGGAAAGAAAAGGGAGGAGGGAGGGAAGGAAGGAAGGGAGGAAGGAAGGAAGGAAGGAAGGAAGGAAGGAAGGAAGGAAGGAAGGAAGGAAGGAAGGAAGGTAGGTTATACAAAATTTAATCAATCTCCTCTCTGTCTCATTTTCTCCTTCTCCCTCATTCTTTGCCAGATTATGAAAGCCTTGAGTGCCTGAGAAATTTCATGTTTATTGCAAAGGCAATAGAAACTGAATGAAGCATTTGAATTTGGAGCCAGGGATTGACATATTCAGAGCATTGATTCAGGGTAATTAATTTGGCAACACTGTATCCATCCAGAGGGCTATTGTAGTCATCCAAATGAGAGGTGATGATGATAGCGTGAACAAAGCCAATGATAGCACAAATGGAGCAGAAGGAACAGATGCAGAACTTACTGCAGGGAGAAAAGTGGAACAATTTAGCAACCAATGGGATGTGAGGATTGAGGGAGGTGAAGGATTGCAAGTGACTGAGAAAGGGATTGGGAGGATGATGGCCCATAACACCATGAATGGATGAGAATAGGTCTTAAGGTGAGAGGGACATGATTCATTTGGTGTTACAGGTTAAAAAAACAGTTTCCGGCTGGGCACGGTGGCTCACGCCTGTAACCCCAGCACTTTGGGAAGCCAAGGCAGGCGGATCACGAGGTCAGGAGATCGAGACCACAGTGAAACCCTATCTCTACTAAAAATACAAAAAATTAGCCGGGCGCAGTGGCAGGTGCCTGTAGTGCCAGCTACTTGGGAGGCTGGGGCAGGAGAATGGCGTGAACCCGGGAGGCGGAGCTTGCAGTGAGCTGAGATCCGGCCACTGCACTCCAGCCTGGGTGACAGAGCAAGACTCCATCTCAAAAAAAAAAAACAGTTCCCAATGCTTCTTTGCAGAATGACTCTTCTTTCTGCTTTCCCGACCCTTTCCTACTTTAAAGACCAGATTAGTCCTCACCTCTTCTATGAAGAGTTTACTAGTCTGGGCATGGTGGCCCATACCTGTAATCCCAGCATTTTGGGAGATTGAGGTGGGCGGATCACTTGAGTCCAGGAGTTCAAGACCAGCCTGGCCAATCCAGTGAATCTCTGTCTCTACTAAAAATACAAAAAAATTATCTGGACATGGTGGCACATGATTGTAATCCCAGCTACTTAGGAAGCTGAAGTATAAGAATTGTTTGAACCCAGGAGACAAGAGGTTGCAGTGAGCCAAGATCATGCCACTTCACTCCAGCCTGGGTGACAGACTAAGACTCTCTCAAAAAAAAAAAAAAGTGTTTACTAAACATTTCTTTTTCAAATCAGTTTAGCCTTACATCATTAGGAATTATGCCTTTTTAGAGTTGGAAGGTACCTTTGGGAGTCCTGTGGACCTTTTTACAACAGCCCCCAAAGTGGCCACCCATTCTGTGCTTGAATTCTGGTGACAGAGTGCTCAAATTTGAAGAGAAGCTGAATTCAGTCAAGTTCTTCGCCTAGGAAAGGCCTCGGTGAAGAATCAGATTTGCATCCCTGGGCATTCCACCCAGTGACAGAAGTGCTGCCTCCTCGTGCTTCCCACGCCAAATTTTTTTTGAGACAGAGTCTTGCTGTATCACCCAGGCTGGAGTGCAGTGGCGCAACCTCAGCTCACTGCAACCTCCGCCTCCCAGGTTCAAGTGATTCTCCTGCCTCAGCCTCCCGAGTAACTGAGATTACAGGTACACACCACCACACATGGTTAATTTTTTGTATTTTTAGTAGGGAAGGGGTTTCGCCATGTTGGCCAGGCTGGTCTCAAACTCCTGACCTCAAGTGATCCACCTGCCTCAGCCTCCCAAAGTGCTGGGATTACAGGCGTGAGCCACCATGCCCAGCCTCCAAATCTAACTCCTGCTATACCTGAAGCCCCTCAGATACTTGAGACTGGCTTTCACATCCTTCTGAAGACTTCCGTTCCCCTAGAACTGTTTCCGTTCCCCTAGAGCTGTTTTGGTTACTGTTGTAGTAAATCCCACCAAAATTTAGTGTCTTAAAACAACAGTCTAGTGGTGTGTGCCTGTAGTCCCAGCTACTCGGGAGGGATGCAAGGACTTTTCTATCATGACGACAGGAAAGTTTGGGATGCTGGACAGACAATGTCCCATTCTGGAGTCAGCAAGGAGAAGAAGCTCAGAGTGTGGGCCCACTGCATATAGGTAGAGGCCCATCAGAAGGCTGGCCCAGCCTGGCTAGAGGCCCTGGACTGGGGCTGAGGTATGGAAAGACCAGTGAGGCTTCCTTGACAGAGCACTCTGGCCCAGCCGTCAGCCATCCCTACAATGCCCACAGACCTCCATATGCCAGTGAATACAGCCATGCGTACTAGTCACTAAGAGGGCCCTGGTCTATGCTCCTTTGTCAGGAAGAGCTTGTTAGCATAGCTTTACTTTAGAAACCGGAAACACCATGAGTTCTGAGGAACTGGCAGACAACTGATAGATAACAAACATCCCAAGGACTCTGGAATCATCCCATTTCAGATGTAAGACTAAGTTCCAAAGCTATTTCAGTCAGAAGTAGCAGATCAGCCTGCCAGGCTGATCTAAAAATTGCTAATGTCTTAAGTCTGCAGATAATCAAAGAATAATCATAGAACAGGCAAATACTTTTAAATAAGAGGCTTTCTATAAACCTAGTTTAACAACCATGAGTCAGCCTAGGCTAAGTTATGGTGACCAACAACTCTTGAATCTCAGTGGCTTACAGAAAGCTTTATGCCCTACACGCATGACTTGTCCATCACAGCCTGCTTGTGGTTTTGCTTCTATCATTTTCTTTCTGAGTCCTAGGCTGACGAAACAGCCCCTAGCTGAGACAACGCTGGTTTTGTAACAGAAGGAAAGGAGAAGGTGGCAGACCACACAATAGTTCCTCAAGTTTTGCTCAGAAATGGTACACATTGGCTGGGCACAGTGGCTCACGCCTGTAATACCAGTACTTTGGGAGGCCGAGGCGGGCAGATCAGGACTTTGAGACCAGCCTGGCTAACATGGTGAAACCTCATCTCTACTAAAAATACAAAAAATTAGCCAAGCGTGGTAGCAGATGCCTGTGATCCCAGGTATTTGGGAGGCTGAGGCAGGAGAATTGCTTGAACCCGGGAAGTGGCTGTTGCAGTGAGCTGAGATCATGCCACTGCACTCCAGCTTGGACAACACAGCAAGACTCTGTCTCAAAAAAAGAAAGAAAGAAAAAGAAATGGTACACATCCCTTCTTAATTTTCACTGGACAAAGCAGGTCACACAGTCAAGCCAAGCAGCAATGGAACAGGGAAAAAGAATTCTCCCCCGGGGGGGAACTCCAAACCATTTATCACAAGAGCATTTATATTTCACAACAGTTAACAGTAGATAACATTTATTAAACACTGACTACTTACCAAGCATAGTTGCATTATTTAATCCTCACAATAACCCTATGAGACACAAACTATTGTTGTCATCCTTCATTATAACTGACCGGTGAAAAGTAAAGAGACAATTTAAGCAACTTGCCCAAGGTCACATACCTGGGAAGTGATGGCCTTGGGATTTAAATGCAGGTCTTCAAAAACCACAGCTCTCACTTCTACAGTGTGACTGCTTCAGATGTGTTTTCTGAAATAAAGCTGCCGACCTACATAATTGGAATGTGCATGTGAGTGGTTTTTCTAAGGGTGATAATGGATTTGCCTTGACTCATCTCTATATTTCTGGCACAAAAAATGTAAGCTATATAAACAATACTGAGTTAATATTATGCTTTACAGTTCAATGCAATATGTAGTCTCCACAAAAGAGTTACAAAATTAATGGGAGATAGAAAAGATGATAATTCTTTTGACAGAAGTGAGGGGTAGGCCAGGCATGGTGGCTCATGCCTGTAATCCCAGCACATTGGGAAGTCAAGGTGGGTGGATCACCTGAGGTCAGGAGTTCAAGACCAGCCTGGCCAACATGGTGAAACTCTGTCTCTACTAAAAATACAAAAATTAGCCAGGTGTGGTGGCGCACACCTGTAGTCTCAGCTACACGGGAGGCTGAGGCAGGAGAATTGCTTGAACCCAGGAGGCAGAGGTTGCAGTGAGCTGAGATTATACCACTGCATTCAAGCCTGGGCAACAGAGTGAGACTCTGTCTAAAAAAAAAAAAAAAAAAAGTAAGGGGTAAAGGAAACTGGACTCAGAGTAGCAGAGTAGGAAAAGCAGACTTTGATGTCAGACCCAAACTGTGGTTTGTTTTCCAGCCTCTGTAACTTTTTTTTTTTTTTTTTTCAAAGAAGGGTCTCACTCTGTTGCCTAGACTGGAGGGCCCTGGCACAGTCTCGGCTCACTGCAACCTCAACCTCCCAGGCTCAAGTGATCTTCCCACTTCAGCCTCCCGAGTACCTGAGACTACAGGTGCGTGCCACTACACCCATCTAATTTTTGTATTTTTTTTGTAGAGACAGAGTTTTGCCATGTTGGCTGGTCTTGAACTCCTGAACTCAAATAATCCACCCACCTCACCCTTCCAACGTGCTGGGATTACAGACATGAGCCATGGCACCCAGCTCAGCCTCTGTTAGTTACTTTTTGTGTTTACCTTGGACATGCAAGCCTTTGGTTCTCTTGCATGTCAAATGGGTATCATAGTACCCATTTTATAGGGTTCTTGTGAGGATTAAATGAGATAATGTATGTAGAATGCCTGGTGTGGTGACTGGCACATAGGTAACAGATATTCAACAAATGGTAGTTGTTATTGGTATTGTTGTAGCTCTTGTTATTGAGGAAAGGATATATATGTGTGTGTGTGTGTGTGTGTATATATATATATATTTTTTAATGTGGAGTCTCACTCTGTCACCCAGGCTAGAGTGCAGTGGTGTGATCTCAGCTCACTGCAACCTCCGCCTCCCAAGTTCAAGCGATTCTCCTGCCTCAGCCTGCTGAGTAACTGGGACTACAGGCGCACACTACCACGCCCGGCTAATTTTTGTACTTTTAGTAGAGACAGGGTTTCACCATGTTGGCCAGGTTAGTCTCGAACTCCCAACCTCAAGTGATCTGCCAGCCTCGGCCTCCCAAAGCGCTGGGATTACAGGCAATAGAATTTCAATATGAATAGCTGTGGAAGAGCAGAGACTAGCAGGAATTAAGCACGTGGGCAGGAAAACAATGAAATGCTGTGCTTTAGGAATCTAATCAAGTATTGTATACAAAAGAGTTGACCCCAGAGAAATCACACACTGAAAATTATTTGGGAATGGAGTGTCCAAGCTAGAAGTGAGGAGGGTCAGAAGCAGGATAACAGCAGGGACAATGGTGAGGAAGAGAAGGTTCAGGACACATCTCTTGATGGAGATACCCATCTGTGCCCCAGGTTGGCAGAGCCCTCTTCCCTTGCCCTCTTCTGAGCAAGACAGGCAGCCAATCAGAATAGGGTCTGTGGTGTCTAACAATGCACAGACCCATAAGCCAGCCTCATAAGCACGATAACCTCTCCAGGATCCCACACCTGGCTGACCATCATTTGGAACCAGCTAAAGCACAGATGCCAGAATCTTCCCTTAGGCAGAGGTTTGGAGGTCTGGGCTGGCCTGATTCTGAAGTAGCCCAGGCCTGGCCTGGCATTTAGGAATAGCTTGACTAGGCTCCAGCCCACATTGTGATGGGAGAGGGATTGTCCCTGGCTGTTGTATAGGCTTGGAATCATTTGGAACTAGCCAAAACTAAAACAAAGTGAGAAGAAAGAAGAAGGCCAAAATGAAACATAGGCCTTTCCTGAGGGATTTATCCATATGTGAAGACTTCCGATTGGAAATTGTAAGAACTCAGCTGCTCCTAAGGAGTGCAGGGGACCAAGTGAACTTTAGCTTTTGTTCTACACATCACGGGTAGAAAGTAGAAGAGCTCTCTCTACCCATCTGCCAGCGAATCCATTCTTTTATCAAATGTGTACTGCGTGGCAGCATCTGAGATACTGTGAGAGTTGCTGGGAATTCAGGAACAGCACTTTCTCAGTCCTCAAGGGGTTCCCCGGCAAGGGAGGACAGCCAGATGCAATCTAAAGTGGAACACACTCTGACAGTTGTGTGAACCAGTTTGGTGGGAAGTGACAATTCCCATCTTGAGGGAGACTTCACCTTGGAGAGGTCATTCGAGCTGGATCTTGAAGGTTGAAGGGGTAGTTTGCCAAGCAGAGAAAGAGAATGCCTTAATCAGGTATCACTGAGTTGGAAGACACAGACAAATTCAAACTAGCTGAAGCGAAAAGAGAAATACGTTGGAAGAACACATACTTGAAAAGTTACCACATCTCATGAAGGGCTGTAGCCAGGGTCTAGAAAGTTGGGAATTTAAGTTACTACCTTCTTTCTTTTCAGCTCTGTGGTCTTTCATCCCATTCTGTGTATTTAATTTCCTCTTCTTCTCTCTCTCTATGTGAGTTTTGTTGTCTTTCTCTGTATACATAATGAAAAATGACCACCTCAGACCCCTTTGCATATGTCCTTGTTCCATGTCCCAATGATAGCCAACCAAGCAGAGGTTAGCTATCATTGTCTTGTCTTCTAAGTGAATACAGGTTCCGTTAAAAGTCAGAATTTGTTGGGGGTGGAGAAGGGGTACCTGATAAAGAGAGAAGAAACAGAGAAGTCAGAAGTGTTGACAGTCTGGCCAGGCGCAGTGGCTCACGCCTGTAATCCCAGCACTTTGGGAGGCAGAGGTGGATGGATCACCTGAGGTCAGGTGTTCGAGACCAGCCTGACCAACATGGTGAAACCCCGTCTCTACTAAAAATACAAAAAATTAGCCAGGCATGGTGGTGGGTTCCTATAATCCCAGCTACTTAGGAGGCTGAGGCAAGAGAATTGCTTGAACCCAGGAAGCGGAGGTTGCAGTGAGCTGAGCTCGAGCCATCGCACTCCAACTTGGGTGACAGAGCAAGACTCTGTCTCAAAAAAAAAAAAAAAGTATTGACAGACTTTAGAAAATGCTGGGTCAACTGAGTACATGGGATGAGCATACAGGGGAGAGACAGTGACCAGCAGCGTGGAGGAGGGAGAGGAGGGAGAGAGTCACAGGTGGTGGGACACTGAGAAAAGGAGGGAATTTGGTATTTTTAGGTCCTGTGTGTGGTGGGAGTTGGTAGTTGACTTCCTCAGATCCACCACACTTTCTCCACTGCTGTGGTTCATTCAGAAAGGATATTTTCTTTCATTTGGCAGAAAAATAGATACGGACTGCATCTCCACATGATCTCCAAGCATGAGATCATTCAGACTCCTGCTCCTATGATCCTACCTTCTGTTTCCCTCCCAGATGGGAACCATGTCTAATCAACCATAGGAAGTGGCCAAAGGAGGAAGCAGGAGTTTGTGGGTCCAGTGTGGAGGAGACAAAGACTGAACTGCTGTTCCACACCTTTAGAACACTTTGTAAGTGTTGGTTGCTGCAGGGCTGTAGCCTAGGTCTGGAAAGTTGGGAATTCAAGTTACTGTCTTCTTTTCCTGCCTTCTTTTCTCTTCAGCTAGTTTGAATTCATCTCCATTTCTTGCAACCCAGTGATACCTGATTAAGGCATTCTCTTTCCCTGCTTGGCAAACTACCCCGTGAACCTTTTGGATCCAGCTCAAATGTCCTCTCCAACATGAAGTCTCTCTCAGGATGGGAATTGCCACTTCCCACCAAACTGGTTTACACAACTGTGAGACTGTGTGGAGTAAGCACAGTCAATGACACATAAAGACATGATGTGGAAAACATGGGGGCAGGGAATGGAGATTCTTTTGAACTATCTTGTCACCTATGAATCATAAACAAAATGTCCTGTCCCCAGGTCAGGACATTAATGAAAGTCGCAGCACCTTAATGAAATGGAAGGAAAGGACAAATGACCCCAGGGAAAGTCTTGGGATGGAAAAGCCTTTCTTTGATGCTGTTCCCAGGCCACTTTGGACACCCTGCTGCCCTGTCGCTTCCTTCTTCAGGGACTTTTGTCTGCTTCTAGACTTGTGAATAGACTTGTGAATAACATATGCCATGACACCCTCACACAGTTCAAGTATCAAATAGTGTAGAAAGATTTGTAAAATTACCAGCCATTGCCCATCCTTTTCTCCCTCCTGTCCTAGCCCTCCGGAGCAAGCACTTTTTAAAAAAGTTTATTTAACTTTATTTATTTATTTTCAGGTATAAACCACCATTCCTGGTCTGGAGCAACCACTTTTAACCTTACATACCTGCACGGTGCATGACCCTGGGCAAGTTAGACACATTCTCTATACTTCAGATTCCTCATCCACAAAATGTCACTAATAATACAACTCCTTTGCAGTTTTATTATTATTATCTCATTTATGAAATGAGATAATCTCCTAGTCAGCATTCTCCAGAGAAACAAAAACAATAGGCTATAAAGATATTTATTATAAGGAATTGGTTCACACAAATATGGAGGCTGAGAAATGCCACGATCTGCCATCTGCAAGCTGGAGACCCTGGAAAACTAGTGGTTTAAATACAGTCCAAGTCTGAAGGTCTGAGAACCAGTAGCACTAATGGTGTGAGTCCCAGTCCAAGGGCAGGAGAGGACTGATGTCCCAGCTCAAGCAGCCAGGCAGAGAGTGGATTCAGTCTTCCTCTGCCTTTTTTGTTCTGATCAGACCCTGAACAGATTGGGTAGTGCCCACACACTTTGGGGAGGGCCATCTGCATTACTCAGTCTCCCAAATGCTAATCTCATCCAAACACACTCTCACAGACACACCCAGAAATCATGTTTAACCAAATATTTGGCACCCCATGACACAGTCAAGTTGACACATAAAATTAATGATCACGCCATCACACCGTGTAAAGTGACGAGCATTGTGCCTTCATACAGTAAGCATTAATGTTAGCTTTCATTATCACAGTATGTCTTCATCCATTCGTTTGACTGTTTGTTTCCCCATTGGACTGTTTCTTAAGGAATTAGCGAGTGACACAACTCAATAGCAAAAAACAAAATAATCTGATTAAAAAATGGACAAAGATTAGCCAGGCACGGTAATATGCACTTGTAGTCCCGGCTACTTGGGAGGCTGAGGCAGGAGGATCCCTTAAACCCAGGAATTTGAGGCTGCAGTGAGTTAATGATCACACTACTGCACTCCAGCTTGCTGTGTGACAGAGACCCCATCTAAAAAAAAAAGGTGGGGGCAAAGGACCTGAATATGAATAGACACTTTCCAAAAAAAGACATACAAAGGATTAGATGTATGAATATGAAACATTACTAATCATCAGAGAAATGCACACCACAGCCACAGTGACATATCACCTTACACTTGTTAGGATGGCTATTATCAAAAAAAAAAAAAAAAAAAAAAAAAAAAAGAGATAAATGTTGGTGAAGCTGTAGAGAAAAGGAAACCCTTGTATACTGTTGGTGGGAAGGTATATTGGTGCAGCCATTATGGAAAACAGTAGTAGGGAGGCTCCTCAAAAAATTAATAATGGAGCTACCACATGATCCAGCAATCTCACTTTTGGGTATATATCCAAAGAAAATAAAATCAGTATGTTGGTCAGGCACAGTGGCTCTTGCCTGTAATCTCAGCACTTTGGGAGGTCACTTTGGGCAGATCACCTGAGGTCAGGAGTTTGAGACCAGCCTGGGCAACATGGTGAAACCCTGTCTCTACAAAAAATACAAAAATTAGCTGGGTGTGGTGGTGCACACCTATAATCCCAGCTACTTGGGAGGCTGAGGCTTAAGAATCACTTGAACCCAGGAGGCGGAGGCTGCAGTAAGAGTGAGCCAAGATCGCACCACTGCATTCCAGCCTGGGTGATAGAGCTAGACTCTTCAAAAAAAATTTAAAAATAAAAAATAAAATAAAATCAGTATGTTGAAGAGATATCTTCACTCCCGTGTTCATTATGGCATTGTTCACAGTAACCAAAATGCGGAAATGTAAGTGTCCATTGATGGATGAATGGATAAACACACACACACACACACACACACACACACACACACACATAGTTGAATCACATTCAGCCATAACAAAGAAGAAAATCCGGCCATTTGTGACAACATGGGTGAACCTGGAGGACATTATGCTAAGTGAAATAAGCCAGACACAGAAAGAAATACTGTCTTACATGTGGAATCTAAAAAAGTTGAACTGTATTGGGTGTGGTAGCTCACATCTATAATCTCATCAATTTGGGAGGCCAAGGTGGGTGGATCACTTGAGCTCAGGAGTTCAAGACCAGCCTGGGCAACATGGTGAAACACCCAAAAATAGAAAAAAGCAAAACATAACAAAACAAAACTAGTCTGGCCTGGTGGCATGTGCCTGTAGTCCTAGCTACTTGTGAGGCTGAGGTGGGAGGATGACTTGAGCCCAGGAGGTAGAGGTTTTAGTGAGCCATGATTAAGTCACTGCACTCCATCCTGGGCAACAGAGCCAGATCCTGTCTCAAAAAATACATAAATAAAAACTACAAAATTAAAAAGTCAAATTCATAAAAGCAGAGTCAAATGGTGGTTGCCAGGGGCCTGAGGCTAGGAGAAATAGATGGATCCATTCATCCATTAATGGACACTTAGGTTTCCATATTCAATCAAAGGGTACAAACTTTCAGTTACAAAGATGAATAATTTCTGAGGGCCTGATGAATAGCATGGTCGCTATGGTTAATAATGCTGTAGTGTTTACCTGAAATTTTCTAAGCGAGCAGATCTTAAAGTGTACTCACCACACACACATATATTCATACACAATGGTAATTATATGTGGTAATGGGTGTGTTAATCTGATTATGGTAATCATTACATAATATTTACAATATATCTTGAATTTTAATTTGTGAATTATACCTCAATAAAGCTGGGGAAAAAAGAATTCAAGTGTGTAAAGTGGCAGGCACATGGAAGGAACCCAGTAAAAAGTACTTATTTTATTATTACTGTTGTTGAAGATGGTAGGAAACTTCCTTTGCTCATCTGAATATCTCCAATCCATGGCACAGAACTTGACATCTAGTACCTTCTCAAGGGAAGTTTCACAGAATGAATTAATTGAATAATTGGGTCTCTGTTCTTGTCAAAATACTCAGCAGGGAAGTATATGCATGGATTACTGTGATGTTCACTATTTTTTTTTTTCCTTCAGAGCCTATGACACATTCTGGTAAGCATTCTCAGCACTGGCAGGTCTTCATCCATCACCTAGTTCTGGTATTTTCAAGCTGGAGGGAATCTTAGAGATTATTTAATCCAATTGTTTTGCCTTAGACAGATAAATGATAAGGCATCATAAAGTCACATAGCTGGTCAGTAACAAATCAAGAAAGACTGGCTTCATTGCATAAGTAATTTTTTTTTTTTTTTTTTTTTTGAGCGAGTCTCACTTTGTCACTCTGTCACCCAGGCTGGAGTGCAGTGGTTTGACCTTGGCTCATTGCAACCTCTGCCTCCCAGTTTCAAGTGATTCTCCTGCCTCAGCCTCAGCTAGGTTTACAGGTGTGCACCACCATGCCTGACGAATTTTTGTACTGTTAGTACAGACAGGGTTTCACCATGTTGACCAGGCTGGTCTCAAACTCCTGGCCTCAAGTGATCCACCTGGTTCAGCCTCCCAAAGTGGTGGAATTACAAGTGTGAGCCACCAGGCCTGGCCTGCATAAGTAATTTAAAGTCATTTGCAGTTAAGTCTGGCAGTAAGATGAGTGAATCGGCTGGGAAATATGGGTTGGTCCAAAATCAAGGTATGCGTGAAAATAAACCACACTGCCTTGCTCTCAGGGCAGTGAAGGTGATCTAAAAGAAGAGCCCCCCCCCAGTGCGGAGATGCCATCACTGCTATGTGAGTTGCCTCCCAAGGTGGCTGCTTTGAAGGAGAGTATCTAAACAGACTTCACCCGCTCCCCAGCATGGTCACAAGTTTTTTCTTTTTTCTTTTCATTTCTTTTTTTGTCAGTTGATCAGCTGACTACATTGACAAGATACTGATTGGTTACATGTTGAAGAAAACATATAATACAAAATACAGGCCAGGCACGGTGACTTATACCTGTAATCCCAGCACTTTGGGAGGCGCAGGTGGGCAGATCACGTGAGGTCACGAGTTTTAAGACCAGCCTAGCTAACACGGTGAAACCCCGTCTCTACTAAAAATATACTCTGGGCCCGGTGGCTCATGCCTATATTCCCAGCACTTTGGGAGGCCAAGGCGGGTGGATTACCTGAGGTCAGGAGTTTGAGACCAGCCTGGCCAACACGGTGAGACCCCGTCTCTACTAAATATACAAAAATTAGCCAGGTGTGGTGGTGGGCACCTGTAATCCCAGCTACTTGGGAGGCTGAGGCAGAAGAATTGCTTGAACCTGGGAGGCAGAGGTTGCAGTGAGCCAAGATCGTGCCACTGCACTCCAGTCTAGGTGACAAGAGCAAAACTCCATCTCAAAAAAATAAAATAAAATAATATATAAAAATTAGCAGTGTGTGGTGGCACACACCTGTAGTCCCAGCTACTCAGGAGGCTGAGGCAGGAGAATGGCTTGAACCTGGGAGGTAGAGGTTGCAGTGAGCCAAGATCGTGCCACTACAGAGTGAGACTCCATCTCAAACAAAACAAAACAAAACAAAAAAAACAGAAAAAGTTGGTTCTATCCCCTCTCACTCCCCTCCTTACCCACACACCCCCAAATACTCACCATGATGGCCAGGGACGGTGGTTTAGGCCTGTAATCTCCACACTTTGGGAGGCTTCAGCAGGCGGATGGCTTGAGCTCAGGAGTTTGAGACCAGCTTGGGCAACAGGCCGAAACCTCGTCTCTACCAAAAAAAAAAAAAAAAAAAATTAGTTGGGCTTGATTTGGTCAGAATAGGGCTCAGAGCCTGAGGTTAGGGTGACCAAGGTGGAGGGGTTGTGGGCAATGGGCTCATGGATGTCAAGGTGTTTCTTTAAAGACTCCTTTCCCATGAGGTTGCAGACCTAGAGAACCGAAGCAATTGACTCAGCATCAACTCTCAACATTTTGCTTCTGAGTCTCTGCCAGGCTTTCTACCCACCCCTTCCAACATGATGCTCTGAAGACTTCCACAGCTCAGGCTCCTCTTCTGAATTCCAGAACACTGAAAATGATGTGAGCGACTCTTTTAATTTTTTCTAAGGTTGGTACGTAATGAGCACCACTCTGAATGCACAGGAGAGAAGTTAATTCGTTAGAACAATGGATGCCATGGGGCATCAGGGCTTAATTCTCTTGTGGAACCTGGTGGAGAAAGGCCCCAGTGGATTCTTCCTGTGGTTCCCAATCTGTCAGACTCTAGTGTGTCTTTGCTCCATGCCACTGAGGATATAAGTGCACACTGCTCAGTCCCGACTCCTGCCTCCCTCCAGCCTCACTGGGGATGTGCGGGCGGGGCAATGCTCTTGTCAGTAAAGGAGTTTTTTAAAAATGTTTTTCTTTTCTTTTTCTTTTTTGAGACACAGTTTCACTCTGTCGCCCAGGCTGGAATGCAATGGCACGATCTCAGCTCACTGCAACCTCTGCCTCCCAGGTTCAAGTGATTGTCCTGCCTCAGCCTCCCAATTAGCTGGAATTACAGGCGCCCACCACCATGCCCAGCTGATTTTTGTAGTTTAATTAGAGATGGGGTTTTGCCATGTTGGCCGGGCTGGTCTCAAACTCCTGACCTCAAGTGATCCCGACCCTGCCTCGGCCTCCCAAAGTGTTGGGATTACGGGTGTGAGCCACTGCGCCTGGCTGAAAAAAAAAAAATGTTTTTCTTTTAGTCACATTAATATGAAGACAGATAACTAGGGAAAATAACAAATTAATCTTGTTTAGAGTTTAAGGCAGCTGTGACTAATCAAAGCCTCAATTCCTGGAAATGAAAAGGCCCTTTTTGCTTCAGGATTCAGGATTCAAAATTCATGATTCAAGGTTCAGCATGTAAGTCTGCTCTTTTGAACTGTGATTCCTGACCTCCTAGGCCCTCATTAAATACTTCTTACAGATCTTTGCCTGCACCGAGTACAGTTGTCTCCCAGAAAGTCTTCAAAATGAAAGGAAAACAATAACCTGCAAAATCTGTCTCCAGGGAAAGCGCCGTCATGTGAGCTAGGAGGAGGTCCAGTTTCCACATGAAGCACTTGCTGATAGACAGTTTATTTCCCTGCTCACTGGCTCTGCTTTCCAGGTAGCACTGCAGGTATCGCTTTGTAATTTTAAAAAGCATTTCCTGAAGACCTTGGCAAAATTCTGAGACAAGTGGAAGAAATATCCCTCTAAAAATGACTGTTCCATTTTGAACAAGGAAATCCTACATTTTTGTAAAGGGAGGAATGTTCTGTAATGGCAGCAAACAGATGTGTTTCCAAAAATAGATTGTAAGGCAGCGTTTATAAGGCTATTGAGAACCTTAGTTGTTACGTGAACGCTTTCTCAAAAAGACCTAAAAAAAGTTCAGCCACTTAATTGACCTTAAAAAAGCCTTAGCTATGTATGTGCCTGTGTGTGTGTTTTTATCCTCCACAGTCCATACAATCATTATTATAAAAGGTCAAAATATCTTAATATATTTGAAGAGAGAAGAATGACAACAAATTTTCCTGTAAGAGCTTTAAATATATTATTTTAATATTAAAAAATTTTTTTTTAAATAGAGACAAGGGCTCACTATCTTGCCTGGGCTGGTCTTGAACTCCCACTCAAGGGATCCTCCCACCTGGGCCTCCCAAAGTGCTGGGATTACAGGCGTGGGCCACCACACCTGGCCCTGGAAGAGCTTTTAATAAAAACTTGGCTGGGCGTGGTGGCTCATGTCTGTAATCCCAGCACTTTGGGGGCAAAGTGGGGCTCCTGCTTGAGCCCAGGAGTTTGAGACTATCCTGGGCAACATAGTGAGACCCTGTCTCTACAAAAAAATTAAAAAATGTGTGGTGGTGCATGCCTGTGTTTTCAGCTACTCAGGAGGCTGAAGTTGGAGGATTGCTTGAGCCCAGGAGGTTGAGGCTGCAGTGAGCCGTGATCATACCACTACACTCCAGTCTGGACAATTTAAAAACAATTTTTAAAAATTATACTTTAAGTTCTAGGGTACATGTGCACAACGTGTAGATTTGTTACATATGTATATATGTGCCATGTTGGTGTGCTGCACCCATTAACTCGTTATTTACATTAGGTATATCTCCTAATGCTATCCCTGCCCCCCGCCACCCTACGACAGACCCCGGTTTGTGATGTTCCCCACCCTGTGTCCAAGTGTTCTCATTGTACAAACAAATTTTTTAAAGAGAAACTCTAATGCTGCATACCAATAAGTAATTTCTCACAAAAGAAACAGATGCATGTTGCAAGTGAAAATAATACTCAATGAACCTGAAGTAGATTGTTTGTAAGCCTAGTGAAAAGCAAATTAAGTTTTTAGGTGAATGTTGACAATAATTCATAATCAGACACAATGTTGGTATTTAACACATGAGCATGAGCACGATAAAGAAATCAAGTTAAAATAATACAAAATGTTTTACTTACATTTATTCTTAATCTCAAAATGTACTTTTAGATTTTAAAAAAGTAAGTTTGTTTCTTAGTGTTTCTTTAAAAATTGTAATAAAAATTGATCTTATCCATTTAAATTAACTGTAATCTGAATATCTTTACCAGTTGATTTTTAAAAAATATATGAGTTAAATTTACAAATTATTTACATGAATGAATAATTCCTACAAATTGTAGGAATTGCATGAATCCTACAAATCAGGATCGAGGTTGCTTCATTTGTGGCTCTCACAGTAACGAGAGGATCCCATACAGAGCTGTATGTTACTATTTGGGTTTGATGTGTCTCAGTCATGTTGTCTCTGAGGATGCTGCTAACGGAAGAATGCTTTCTCATGACCGACTTCAGCAGCAGGCACTTTGCATAGATTTAACTGTAGTGCAGATTTGAATTTAGTCACAGCATTACTCTGGCCACCATTGGAGAACAGGCACATCTAAAATGTTTTCTGAGAGTCTGTTAGGACCAGCCTTAAAAACACGTATTTGAAAGTGAAACTCAAGAGCCTCCTGGGCCAGAACTCACTCAAAGGAGAGAAGAGACCAGACATAAAGACTTGATCATTGGAAGATGGTGAGGATTCTGAATAGAATAGAGTGGGTTTTGCTATCATTTTATATCAGTCAGGGGATCTCAAAGATGAAACCAAGGATCCCCTGAAGTCAGGATAACTTGAGGAAAGTTTGGGGATGTTTTACAAAGGTGGTAGAGGGGGAACCTCAGGGACAGTTAAAGCCAGGGGAGATTTTTGCCATACTGTGTATATGCCTGTGTGTGTGTGTGTGTGTGTGTGTGTCTGTGAGAGAGAGAGAGAGAGAGAGAGAGAGATTTGTTGCAGGGATTTGACCTCCAACAGTTGTGGACGTGATTAAGCAGGCTCTGTAAGACTTGTTTTTGTGTGTGGTGCTGGAACTTGACATTCAGGGAGTGAAGGGCTGGGAAAGAAGATGGATGTGGGGTGTTGGGGAGCAAGAGCCGGCTGGGACCCACTGGCATGAGCTGGAGCCCCATGAGGAGAGACTAAAATCCACGTCCATTCTTATTGACTCTGACCTTCCTGGTGTGGGTATCCTGCAGAAGTCAGGGCCTCTTGCCCAGAGCTAAACACACACACCTGGCCTAGGAGACAAACGAGCTGGAAGAGGAGCAGTTGCAGGCTGCTGCCTCATGGCCATGAGGAGAGCCTGCAGACTAGCAACCATACACGGGACTTTAAAAACAGCTGCTGCTGCCGTCGGGCGCAGTGACTCACGCCTGTAATCCCAGCACTTTGGGAGGCTGAGGCGGGCAGATCACCTTAGGTCGGGAGTTCGAAACCAGCCTAGCCAATATGGTGAAACCCCGTCTCTACCAAAAATACAAAAATTAGCCGGGTGCAGTGCCGCATACCTGTGGTCCCAGCTACTTGGGAGGCTAAGGTGGGAGAATCGCTTGAACCCGGGAAGCGGAGGTTGCAGTGAGCCGAGATTGTGCCATTGCACTCCAGCCTGGGTGACAGAGCAAGACTCTGTCTCCAAAAAATAAATATAAAAATAAAATGCCTGTAAATCCAGCGCTTTGGAAGGCTGAGGTGGGAGGAATGCTTGAGGCCAGGAGTTTGAGATTAGACTGGGAAACAGTGAGACCTCCTCAGCTCCCCCGGCCCCCAGCTGCCATTCTCTCCTTAAAAATTTTTATTTATGTATGTATGTATTTATTTATTTTTGAGATGGAGTCTCACTCTGTCACCAAGGCTGGAGTGCAGTGTTGCAATCTCAGCTCACTGCAACCTCCACCTCCTGGGTTTAAGCGATTCTCCTGCCTCAGCCTCCCCAGTAGCTAGATTACAGGTGCATGCCACCACACCTGGCTAATTTTTGTATTTTTAGTAGAGCTGGGGTTTCACCATATTTGCCAGGCTGGTCTCCAACTCCTGACCTCAGGTGACCTGCCTGCATCAGCCTCCCAAAGTGCTGGTATTACAGGCATGAGCCACTGCACCTGGCCTAAAATATTTTTTTTAATTAACTGTCGTGGTTGTGCACACCTGTGATCCTAACTACCCTGGAGGCTGAGGTTGGAGGTTGCTTTAGTCCAAGAGTTTGAGGCTGTGGTGAACTATGATTATGCCTTTGGAGACCTGCCTGGGCAACAGAGCAAGACCCTGTCTCTAAAAAAATAAAATGAAGCTGGGCATGGTGGCTCACGCATGTAATCCCAGCACTTTGGGAGGCCGAAGCGGGCAGATCACCTGAGGTCAGGACTTCGAGACCAGCCGGGCCAACATGGCAAAACCCCGTCTCTACTAAAAATACACAAATTAGCTGGGCATGATGGCAGATGCCTGTAATCCCAGCTACTCGGGAGGCCGAGACAGGAGAATCACCTGAACCCAGGAGGCGGAGGTTGCAGTGAGCCGAGATCATGCCATTGTACTCCAGCTTGGGTGGCAGAGCAAGACTCCATCTCAAATAATAATAATAATAATAATAATAATAATAATAATAATAATAAAAATAAAATAAAGTAAGTAAATAAAAAATAAATGAACATTGCAAATCACTATGAAGGTATGTTTGTCCAGGATGATAGATACAACATATCTGACAGTTTTCTTTATTTACAAATTTTAAATCTTTAGACTTAGTGAGGGCAGAGTGTCTGTGTCAGTAGCTGGGTGGCCAACCCAAGGTAATTTATGTTGAGTGAATATTCCCTAGGTGTGCACTATCCCCTTTTCACTGACTTGGTGCAGTAGCATGCACCAAGTCAGAAAGACTCGTACTTTTTAGATTTTTAGATTTTTATTTTTTGAATTCAGGTGATTCAAAATTCAAAAGGAAAAAATGATATTCAGTGAAAAATGTGGACAAGAAATACTACCTGTTTCTTATGTTCCCTTTGAGACATATTCTCTACATATATAAACAAATTTGTACCTTTATATCCCCCTTTACACTATTTTAACCCAAATTTTAGCATATTATTTGTACTGTTCTTCACCTTGCTTTGTCACTTAGTAAGATATCTTAGAGTTCTTTTTGTTTTTTTTTTTTTAAGAGACAGAGTCTTGCTCTGTCACCCAGGCAGGAGTGCAGTGGCACGATCATAGCTCACTGCAGCCTCAAACTCCGGGGCTCAAGCAATCCTTCTCCCTCAGCTTCCTGAGTAGCTAGGACTACAGGTGCATGCCACCACAACTGGCTAATTCTTAAATTTTTTGTAGAGATGGGATCATGCTATGTTGCCCAGACTGGCCTCAAAATTCTGACCTCAAGGGATCCTCCTGTCTTGCCCACTCATAGCCTTGGGATTACAGGCATGAGCCACTGCATTAAACCTTAAAGATTGTTTTGTGTTAGTACATGAAGAGCTTCTTTATTCTTTGTTTATAGCTGCATACGTTTTTGGTTTTTTAGACAAGGTTTCACTCCTGTTGCCCATGCTGGAGTGCAATGGCGTGATCACTGCAGCCTCGACTTTCCAGGCTCAGTGGATTCTCCTACCTCAGTCTCCAGAGTAGCTGGGACTACAGGAGTGTGCTACCACACCTGGCTAAATTTTGGTATTTTTAGTAAAGATGGGGGTCTCACTCTTTGCCCAGGCTGGTCTCAAATTCCTGGGCTTAAGCAATCCACTGGTCTTGGCCTCCCAAGGTGCTGGGATTACAGGCGTGAGCCGCCATGCCCAGCCAGGCTACATAATATTTTAAGGTTTATTTAATTAGTTCTTTATTGAATGTACATTTAGATAGTTAACAATATTTTGATATTACAAACAATACCAAAGTGAACGACAGTGTCTCATTCTGTTGCCCAGGCTGGAGTCTAGTGGTGCGATCATGTTTCACTGCATTGAACTCCCAGACTCAATCCATCCTCCCTCCTCAGTCAAGTTACTGAGACTACAGGCACGCACCATCACCATGCCTGGCTAATTTTTGTATTTTTTGTTAGAGACCGAGTTTTGCCATGTTGCCCAGAGTGGTCTCAAACTCCTGAGCTCAAGTGATCCACCCATCTTGGCCTCCCAAAGTGTGTTTAACATTTTGAAAGTCCCTTACCATGCAGAAAGGATTTTGAAATTCTCCCATTAGCACTTTTATTTTAACATTTAAACCCTTAATCCTTTCTGAATTTATTCTAGTATATGAGGTAAGAATCCAAACATTGTTTTCTAGATGGCTACCAGTTGTCCCAACACAATTTATTAAACAATCTTTTTCCTACTAATTAGAAATGCCACCTTTATCAGGTAGTAAATTTCCATTTGGACTTGGGTCTTAGGTGTTTTAGGTGTTTCTCCTGATCTTCCTCAGCCAGATACTTTGGCCTGTATTTTATGAGTCTGGTATTATTAAAAAAAAAAAAAAAATAGGCATATATCCAAGACTCTGGCACAAATCTATTCAAACTCCATTCACAGCAATATATGCAACGGATGAATTGTTCTCTGGGGGAAATATTTAAAAATCCTACATCTACTAAAATCCAATCTTCTTCATATGTTGAGGCTGCTGTCCAAACCATAACTATTGTCAGTATTGGTCAATGAATCTTGATTTTAGAGTTAAATAGGTGTTGAGTGTCAGATTTTTTTGTTTTGTTTTGTTTTTTGTTTTATTTTTTTGTGATGGAGTCTCACTCTGTTGCCCAGGTTGGAGTGCAGTGGCACGATCTTGGCCCACTGCCACCTCCACTTCCTGGGTTCAAAAGATTCTCATGCCTCAGCTTCCTGAGTAGCTGTGATTACAGGCGTGCGCCACCATGCTGGCTCACTTTTGTGTTATTTTTTAGTAGAGATGGGGTTTTGCCATATTGGCCAGGCTGGTCTCCAACTCCAGACCTCGGGTGGTCCACCCACCTTTGCCTCCCAAAGTGCTGGGATTGCAGGCAGGAGCCACCGCACCTGGCCCCCCGAGTGTCAGTTTTGATTGTTTTTATGGGTCAGATTAGCGTGTTGGTGAACTGTGCTTATGGTTAGGGTAACAAACAGATTCTACCATTTCTCTGCTCACCTTCTTACTTTCTCCCAAAGAATGGTTCTGGTTTTGTTTTGTTTTTTTTTTTTTGAGACGGAGTCTGGCTTTGTCGCCCAGGCTGGAGTGCAGTGGCTGGATCTCAGCTCACTGCAAGCTCCGCCTCCCGGGTTCACGCCATTCTCCTGCCTCAGCCTCCCAAGTAGCTGGGACTACAGGCGCCCGCCACCTCGCCCGGCTAGTTTTTTTTGTATTTTTTAGTAGAGACGGGGTTTCACCGTGTTAGCCAGGATGGTCTCGATCTCCTGACCTCGTGATCCACCCGTCTCGGCCTCCCAAAGTGCTGGGATTACAGGCTTGAGCCACCGCGCCCGGCCTGGTTTTGTTTTGTTTCAATCAACAACCTACATACATTTAATTGATATCCTAAACTCATACTACCCTCTTCTCAATACTAGAGGCATTTTGATTTCTAGGCAGCTTTAAGACAGCTCCAGGACCATGCCTTGCGGATCTCCAAGTTTGGGGGCGTGTAATTGAGCGAGGAGCCGGCTGTGCTCTAAAATTTACTGAAGTGTTTTTGCTGAGGTGAGGCCTTTCAAAAGCTGCTATTCCCAGCCTGTGACTGAGGGCAGCAGGGATATTAAGGCGGGTCTGGAAGACAGGGAATGCCTGTCATAGCTGCCTTGGGCTTCAGGACTACCTACTGGCCTTGCTGAGCCTTCTTTTGACTGCAGAGTAGTTGAGGACACTTCTGCCCAACTTTCCCTCCTCCTTCACTTAGGGTCAGGTTTGCATGGTGGTCTGATGTTTCTCCCAGTCTTGCCTAGCTTTCTCCCATTTTCTCTCACACAGGCACTTCCCCTAATAAAATTCCTGCACATAGTCCTGATTTGACATCTGATTCTTGGAGGAGCTGAATTAATGCGAGCTTCCCATTCTTACAGTCATTAAATGTATTGTTTGGTAGTTTTCCTACGCACCCATCAAAAGCAGTTGTATGTTGGATCTTTGCTTCACTTTCCAGTTGTGTGTTAGGAATAGCTCTTTTGCTCAATTCGGTATAGTATCCTGCCTCTTACCCGCAGAGATGCAGTCATAGATCAGTACATCTGTACGGCAGTAAGTTAGGACTTGGAGACTTCAGTGGTCACATCGCAGGCATGAATGGAATATTCACTGTAAGAACAATTGGTGCCTGATGAATAACACAAAGAGGTAATTTCAGTTTGAGTTTCGTAGAGGGTGTACCCAAAGAACAGAACTGTTCCCAGAGGCTGAGATCACACTTTTGTTTGTAGGTGAAGCAGGATTAATGCATCACCCTGAAGAATGATGAGCAGACACACCCTTGAATTTAGTTAAATATGCACCCTTCCTGCCTTTACTCTAGAAGTTCAGTGTTTCCAAAGCTATGATTTAAGGGTAAACGTTCTTCCTCTCTCCATCTTCAGGGCTTCTGATATTCTGGAGAAACCAGTGTTATCTGAGTGTTAAAGCTCAGTTATTAATCCTTTTTCAGAGTTCCTGGATAATGTTATTAGCTTTCAAGCATGTGCTGCATCCCGAGAGATCTGTTGACTTCCAGTCTGACCAAATTCTTTCACGTCGTGGCGTGTACGATGTATAAACGTTTTGGAATGCCTCTGAGATGACTTCTGCAGGTGAGTCTTTCCTCTGAATGTCTTTGGGGCTAGAACAGTCATGTCCATTTCATTGTTGATTAGGTGTTTGTATAAAAAAGAATTTTTAAATGCTTTACTTAACAGCTCTGATTAACACTGAGTATTTAGATCCTGATGTGTCAGTTATAGACATTTAATCTCTAGTCATTAAATATTTCTACCTCTTTCACTGAATAGAGGAGGATGTATATGAGCAACATATGGGTGGAGTTGATCTGAACAAGAATTTAGGGAGGAGAAAATTATACAATCTCTAATTTTTTTAGGGAGAGGCTGAATCTACCTCACTAACTTTTATTAGGCTTGGCTCAAAGGCTCCTATCTGTTCATAGACCATCCCAGTTTGGTGTGTCAGCTGAAATAATGTGCAGCTCTACATTTATTTATTTGTTTATTTATTTATTTAGTAAACTTACGGAGTTTCGCTTTTGTCCAGGCTGGAGTGCAATGGCATGATTTCGGCTCACTGCAACTTCTGCCTCCCGGGTTCAAGTGATTCTCCTGCCTCAGCCCCTCAAGTAGCTGGTATTACAGGCATGTGCCACCACACCTGGCTAATTTTTTGTATTTTTAGTAGAGAAGGGTTTTCACCATGTTGGCCAGGCTGGTCTCAAACCCCTGGCCTCCCTGTGTTGCACAGGCTGGTCTCAAACTCCTGGCTTCAAACGATCCTCCCATCTCAGCCTCCCAAAGTGCTAGGATTGCAGGTCTGAGCCATGGCATCCCGCCTCCATAAATAATTTTTAAATAAATAGAATGAGTTTGGGAAAAGCTGCATACCATATTTCCCTCTTGAAAAGCAACCATGCACATTAGCAAATTATGCCCTTTAAAAGACCAGTAGTAAAGAAAGTTTGCTTGTTTTGTTTTGTTTTTGAGACAGTTTCGCTCTTGTTGCCCTGGCTGGAGTGCAATGGCAGGTTCTCATCTCACTGCAACATCCACCTCCCAGGTTCAAGCAATTCTCTTGTCTCAGCCTCCTGAGTAGCTGGGATTACAGGCGCCCACCACCACGCCCAGCTAATTTCTGTATTTTTGGTAGAGACAGGGTTTCATCACTTTGGTCAGGCTGATCTTGAACTCCTGACCTCAGGTGATCCACCCACCTCAGCTTCCCAAAGTGCTGGGATTACAGGCATGAGCCACTGCACCCAACCAAGAAAGTCTTTTTTTTTTTTCTTTTTGAGACAGAGTCTCTGTCTGTCACCCAAGCTGGAGTGCAGTGGCGTGATCTTGGCTCACTGCACCTTCCGCCTCCCTGGTTCAAGCAGTTCTCATGCCTCAGCCTTCCTAGTAGCTGGGATTACAGGCACCTGCCACTGTACCTGGCTAATTTATGTAGTTTTTGTAGAGACAGGGTTTCACCATATTAGCCAGGCTGGTCTCGAACTCCTGACCTCAGGTGATCTGCCCCCTCCGGGCCTCTCAGAGTGTTGGGATTACAGGTGTAAGCCATGGCGCCCAGCCTGAAAGTTTTAACTTTCATTCATCCAACATTTCCTAGCTAATATGTCCACATATCTCTTTTTTGTGTAACAGTGGTGCACATCCTTTAGGACTAATGCTATACAGAAAGGTTTGGGAAATGGTAACCTGCTCCATCCACCCTCCTTATTTAGCTGTAGAGTCACAAAAAAAAAAGCAAAATAGGAATTTTCGACGAGACCCAACTACAATGAAATTCAAAAATACACAAATTGCAATGACCTAAACCCCAAGAAAAACAAGGCCTGAGATTATAATAAATGTTTTGAGGGGCAAATTGTCCCCTGGTTTAGATGGAAGCAGAGATGTCTGGGCAGCCTGTTGTTTTTTCAACATAATCTGAGCTGTGCCCTGGTTAGAGGAAGAGCTATTTCCAATCGGATGCCTTCTGGTTATCATTTATACTTCTTTGGTTTGACAAGCAGAGGAATGCTTGCTTCGGAGTCTTATTGACCCCTAATCAGCCATTTACTAAGAAAACATCAGATTTTTAAAAATATATTTATTTATTCATTTATTTTAGACACAGGAGCTTGCTATATTGCCCAAACTAGATTTGTACTCCTGGGCTCAAGCGATCCTCCCATCTCAGCCTCTTAGTAACTGGGACTACAGGTGTGCACCACCGTGGCTGGCTTTTTTGTGTTTTTTTGTAGAGATGAGGTTTTGTCATGTTGTCCAGGCTGGTCTCAAACACCTGGGCTCAAGTAATCCACCTGCCTCAGTCTCCCAATGTGCTGGGATTACAGGCGTGAGCTACCACGCCCAGCCCCAGCTTTTCTTATTTGTAAAACTGAGATAAAATCCTACCTACCTTGCCGTCAAAGGATTTACTGTGAAACATTTGAAGCTTAAGCCTCAGGTCCTTCATTTAGATGTGCCTACAGTTTTTTTTGCAATTTCTCTACTCTTTCTTTTTTTTTTTTTTTCTTTGAGACGGAGTCTTGCTCTGTCACCCAGGCTGGAGTGCAGTGGCCGGATCTCAGCTCACTGCAAGCTCTGCCTCCCAGGTTCACGCCATTCTCCTGCCTCAGCCTCCTGAGTAGCTGGGACTACAGGCGCCCGCCACCTCGCCCGGCTAGTTTTTTTGTATTTTTTTTAGTAGAGACGGGGTTTCACCGTGTTAGCCAGGATGGTCTCAATCTCCTGACCTCGTGATCTGCTCGTCTCGGCCTCCCAAAGTGCTGGGATTACAGGCTTGAGCCACCGCGCCCGGCCTTCTGTACCCTTTCTAAGTAATATTTGGCACAGTACATTTGTGTTCTCTTTCTTTCTTTCTTTCTTTTCTTGAGACGGAGTCTTGCTCTGTCTCCCAGGCTGGAGTGTAGTGGCACGATCACGGCTCACTGCAAGCTCCACCCCCGGGTTCACTCCATTCTCCTGCCTCAGCCTCTCAAGTAGCTGGGACTACAGGAGCCCACCACCACGCTTGGCTAATTTTTTGTATTTTTAGTAGAGACGGGGTTTCACTGTGTTAGCCAGGATGGTTTCGATGTCCTGACCTCGTGATCTACCCACCTCAGCCTCCCAAAGTGCTGGGATTACAGGCATGAGCCACCGTGCCTGGCCTGTGTTCTCTTTCTTAATGAGCACCCCTAAGTGTGTAAACTCCACACCTCTTGCAACTCGGATCCTATACTAATTGGGCATGGTAAGTAACCAGACTGGAAGCTCCATGAGGGCAAGAATCCCCCACGCCCAGCATTCAGAATCTGGCTGACAAGTGATAGGAGTTCAATAAACATTTGTTAAGGACTGAGTGTTTAAAGATCATGTACATTTAATAAGGACCTGGAAAATAGTCATCATTAAATGACTTTTTTTTGTATAAGGCGTCAGAGGCAGAAAGGAAAAGTACACTCAAAGATGTTTATATGCAGAAATACATAAATGTGATTGGTTTCAAATCCACCCACAATACCTATGAAGAATTTTCAATATCATAGGAACAAATTGCAGGTTGAGAAGTGTAAACTTGTCCCTTTGCTCTAAAATTAATTTGCTCTTTCCCGCTTACTGTCATCAAGTATAGACCATCTTGTTTGGAAGACAGCTGGGCAGTTTGCCCTTATCTGCAAGAGCATGCCAAAGGGGACATTGATGCAACATTAATCATATTCTAAGCTCCATACAGTGCAGGTGAAATCATTAGAACAGCAAACGCCCTGTCTGTTCCTTAAGAGACAGATGATTTTCTCACTCAGCGATAACTGGTATTTTTTGTGATAATGATGGGGAAGGTGAGGGCTTCACGGAAGCCAGTCAGCAAGCAGTTGGGAAAACAGGAACAGTGGTGTGTGTGCGCGCATGCACTCACATGCTCTTTTTTATAGCTGCCTCTGTAAATAGAAAAAAAAAAAAAAAAAAAAAAAAAAAAAACAGCTGAATCCCCTGGGAATAGCAATTAACTGCAGCTTCAGTACCTGAACTAGTAATACAGTGAGCATGAAGGCACTGCCGGGCTAGAGAGTTTTTGCAGTTCTTTCCTCCTCCGCACCTCCTACCTTCTCTGGAATCCTTCGTCGAAGGCACTCACCCTGCTCATTATCATAAAGAATGGCTGGAATGTGAGGATGACTGGGACTAACCCCTGCCGTTCCATTGTCTGAATCTTAAACACTGCTCCAGTCTAGTCAAAGGAAATGAAAGCAGAGGGACAACCCAGCTTATAAACACTGGATACAAGATGTCAGTGCCGTCGCTGCTCCCTGGAACACTGCTATTTGTCACACAGAGCCCCATCTGTTCAAGGCGGAGGAATGCTCTTTGCTTGAAGAGGAAAGGATGAATTGATAGCAATATTCCCTAGCTTTTTCATTAGAGGGTTTGAGAAATAGTCTTTCCAAAGAATGACACCATTATTTATAATTCAATTGAGTTATGAATTTAAGAACATTATTGGGCTGAGGTTTTCATCTGCTTTGGTCAAGTCTAAGGTGTGGCAGGCCTCCAAACCTTTCCTTTGAGAATTCTGCTCTGTTAATGAATTTCATAAATCTGACAAGTTTTTGCTGCCCCCCAGAAAAGTATTTGGCTTAATTTTATGGTGAGCAGAATTCAGAAGGCAAAAGGAAGGAAAATAACAGCTTTATTTTATTTTATGAGACAGGGTCTCGCACTGTTACCCAGGCTGAAGTGCCATGGTGCAATCTCAGTTCACTGCAGCCTCCACCTTCTGGGCTCAAGCGATCCTCCTGCCTCAGAATAGCTGGGACTACAGGTGCATGCCACCAAGCCCGGCTAACTTTTGTATTTTTGGTAGAGATATGGTTTTGCCATATGGCCAGGCTGGTTTTGAACTCCTGACTTCAAGTGATCTGCCCTCCTCAGCCTCCTAAGGATTGAGGAAAAATAATTCAAGTATGGTTTGCAAATTCCTTTATACAATATGCTGATTTGCTGGCACCAGCTGAAGGGCTGCAACATTTTGGGCACCACTCATGAGTGGTCATAGAGGAGAGTGGGGAAGGGAACAAACAAACAAAATAACCCAGAGAAAACAAAACTATACTTGAATTATTTTTCCTCAATCCATTACCTGTTAGGAACACTGGAGGCCATAAGTATCAGTTGAGAAAAGGCAGCCATGCAGCGGGAGTAGGTGGTGTGGAAGTCATGCAAATTATAGCTGCTTTTATGACCTGCTCAAGGCCAGTCTCGACTACATCATTTTCACTTGATGGCAGGTAAAGTGGTGAAGGGCTGATTGGAAGTGGTGGTGGTGGGGTGTGTGTGTGTGTGTGTGTGTGTGTGTGTGTGTGTGTGTGTGTGTGCTACTTTTCAACCTGTGGCCCTCAGAACAGGGTGATCATGTGCCAAGGGTTTTTACACCAGAATAATACACAAATGTCAGCTTGTAGAAATTTTGTTTTCCGGGATCATTTTCTATAGAGAAGATCTCTCCAATTTTCTTCCTAAAGAATAGGAGCCTGACTCCCAACTTTCTGGCAGAAAGACAAGGAAAGAGATTTGCGCAGGGTCTCACGATGCTGCGTGTAGATATTCACTTAACAACATCTCCCTTGGAATGTACCTAATGTCCTTATCTAGAGAAGTTCTGGTCAGATTTCTTTTCTTTTCTTTCTTTTTTTTTTTTGAGAGTCTCACTCTGTAGCCAGGCTGGAGTGCAGTAGCACAATCTCAGCTCACTGCAAACTCCACCTCCCGGGTTCAAGCGATTCTCCTGCGTCAGGTTCCCAAGTAGCTGGGACTACAGGCACGTGCCACCATGCCCGGCTAATTTTTTGTATTTTTAGTAGAGACAGGCTTTCACTGTATTAACCAGGATGGTCTCGATCTCCTGACCTCGTGATCTGCCTGCCTCAGCCTCCCAAAGTTCTGGGATTACAGGTGTGAGCCACTGCACCTGGCCAGATTTCTTTAGAGAATAAATTTCTGGGGACAGTGAGGAGAAGACTTCTTGCCTACCTGCCAAGGGTGAGCAAGGGGACCCTGGAAGCGTCTCACTGCTTATCTTAGACAGATTTTCCATGATTATGCCTATTTTGAACCCTTTTATCAGCCCTGCCTTCAGCAATACCTTGCTTCTTTACACCCTGAGATTGTCTGTGGTTCTCAGCACTCCTTTTTGGCAGGCATACAGATCTGTTGACACCTCTCATCCACTGTTGTCTCTTCTGTTTGAGGATTTGTCTCCTCTTCTTTTCAGTTACTTTCCATTAGTGGTTGTGGAAGTCAGAATTGTAAAACGACACTCAAGTTTCCCGCCCACTGGTGTACATGCTTTATATAATTCCCTGCACTGGAGTGTGGGTAGGATTCGTGACTATGATGGGATATCACTGCCATGATTGGGCTACGGAATACTTGACTTTCAGTTAATCTAAAGGGAGATTATTCTGGGTGTGCCTGCCCTAATCAGCTGGACCTTTAGCAAGATGGTGAAGCACCACAGAAACATGATAGCGGGCCTGGCCTGGAAGAAAGAAACCACCGAGTTGTGAACTGCTATGGAAGGGGCTCATGGTTAGCATATGAAAGTGGCTCTTGGAGCTGAAAGTGGTCCCTGACTAATGGCCAGTAAGAAAGTGGGGACTTCATCTCTACAACTCCAAGGAACTGAATTCTGCTCACAACCTGAATGACCATGGCAAGAGGACCATGAGCTTCAGATGAAATCACAGCCCCAGCCACACCATATTTCAGCCTGGTGACACCCTGAGTAGAGGACTCAACTAACCTGTACCTAGACTCCTGACACACAGAAACTGTGAGATACATTAGTTTTCATTTAAGTCATTAAATCACTGATAATTTGTTAGGCAGCAATAGACAGCAGATAACGTGAGGTTTCAGAGGTAGAGGAAATAGATTACATCTATATGGTACATATGTTTTTATTCACTAGCATCCTTCCTTGAAGAAAACCACTCTACTCTACTCTGTAGTGCCAGTGGGGACATCAATAGTGGTGTTCCCTCCTGTCTGACTATAAATGTGGATGGATGCCAACCAGCCACAGTGATTGTCTCAGGAATGGACATGTGTTTTAGTCTATTTGTGTTGCTATAAAGGAATACATGAGGCCTGGTAACCTATAAGAAAAGAAGTTTATTTGGCTCATGGTTCCATAGGGTGTATAAGCATGACACTTGCATCTCCTTGGGTTCTGGTGAGGCCCCAGGAAGCTTTTAGTTATGACAGAAGAGAAGGAGAGCTGATGTGTCACATGGTGAGACAGGGGGCAAGAGAGATGCCATGCTCTTTTAAACTCTTGAATGAACTAAGAGCAAGAAGTCACTCATCACCAAGGGGATGGTGCCAAGCCATTCATGAGGGATCCACCTCCATGACCAAAACACCTCCCACTAGGCCCTGACCCCAACACTGGGGATCAAATCACAACATGAGACTTTGCAGGGCTGAACAAACCATATCCAAACCATAGCAACATCTGAGTTCATTTGCACTGCTAAGAGTCTCTCCTGGAAAGAGAAGATTGTTTTGCACTGGAGTTGTTAAAATAGAAAGATACGAACCTGGGGTGGCTGTATGAGTTATTTTCTGTTGTGTTTCTGATGTCAACCAAAGCATTCTGATAATACATCCCATTTTATAGATTCAGAAACAAAGATCAGAGATAATGAGGGATTTGACCAAGGACTTATAATGAGGCAGGTATTTGGGTTCCTACTGTCTAACTGAGAGCCAGAAATGTCTGGCACAGAAAAACTGTGAGAAGAAGCCTGGGCGTGGTGGCTCACGCTTGTAATCCCAGCACCTTGGGAGGCCAAGGCAGGCAGATTGCTTGAGCTCAGGAGTTTGAGACCAGCCTGGGCAACATGGCAAAACCCATCTCTACCAAAAAAAAAAAAAAAAAAAAATTAGCCAGATGCACTGGCATGTGTCTGTAGTCCCAGCTACCAGGGAGGCTAAGGTGGGAGGATCACTTGAGCCCAGGAGGTGGAGGTTATAGTGAGTCTACATCGTACCACCATACTCCAGCCTGGGTGACAGAGCAAGACCCTGTCTCAAACAAAAACAAAAACAAAAAAACAACTGTGGGAAGACTTGCCTGCCCCATCCACCATCCTTGCACTTGTCACTTGGCCATAATGGTGTCATCATCTTGCCTCCATTTCCCCCCTCATCTTCTTCCTCGGTGTTATGTTTTGCTCTGCATCTGCATAGGCCACAGAGCAAGGCAGAGGCCAACTCTAATATTAGAACAATGCCACTACCACCAACAGCAAATTTTCCTACATTCAGCATGGTTCCTATGCACAGAATTATATAGTAGACCAAGAATGGGTCTTAGAAATCTTATTCATACATTTATTTTATAAATTAGTGCCCAGTGTGTCTTACCCCAAGATGGGCAACTTTTTGTGGAAGTGTTTAGAATAGACCACACATCACCCGATTTCCAGTCCATGTTGACTTCCAGGGAGAGTTGGAGGATACTGATATGAATGGTCATGGTCAAGGATATCTTGTGACTCTGGTGTGAGGGAGTGGAAATTTGGCATGACAGATAGGCTGTTGAGGGTAAGTGGCAGGTCCTTTTCTTTTTTTCTTTCTTTTTTTTTTTTTTTTGAGACAGAGTCTCGTTCTCGCTCTGTCGCCCAGGCTGGAGTGCAGTGGCACAATCTTGGCTCACTGCAAGCTCTGCCTCCTGGGTTCACACCGTTCTCCTGTCTCGGTCTCCCGAGTAGCTGGGACTACAGGCACCCACTACACCCGGCTAATTTTTTTGTATTTTTATTAGAGACAGGATTTCACCGTGTTAGCCAGGATAGTCTCAATCTCCTGACCTCGTGATCCGCCCATCTCAGCTTCCCAAAGTGCTGGGATTACAGGCGTGAGCCACCGCACCCAGCAGGTCCTTTTCTTGAGTTGAACTTTTTATATTAGTTTTTCCTATGTAACTCACAGTCCAGGGCTGTCTGCCATCTGGGAGACTCTTTAGATATTTAGGGTAAACAGTTTAGACTGGCTTTGCTTGAGAACTTGGATTCAAGTATCTCTCCTCTTTCCTCGGTGTGCTTTTCCTCAGACATGTCTCTCCTTGTCTCTTCTTGCCACCAGAACACTAAGATTTAGAGGACTGATATTAAAATGTGGGCTTGAAGCAGGGATGATAAATGGGTTTCAACTTGTTTATCACTCCACCTGGTTTCTTCTTTTTGAGTTACTTAAAGGCTGTTTCCAGAAGGAACCTTAATATTTTTCCAGGCTCAGCATGAGAAAGCAAGTAATAGGATTAATTGGTAATGTATTGTGACATGGCCATTGTTTTAGGTAGATTTCACAGAAACAGATTCTGAGACTCAGAGAATTGTTTGCAGGATGTTTATTAGGGAATACGCTTGAGAACAAAATTGTAAGGTGGCTCATGCCTGTAATCCCCGCACTTTGGGAGGCCAAGCTGGGCAGATTGCCTGAGTTCAAGACCAGCCTGGCCAACATAGTGAAACCCCGTCTCTACTGAAAACACAAAAATTAGTTGGGTGTGGTGAAGCATGCCTGAAATCCCAGCTACTCAGGAGGCTGACGCAGGAGAATCGCTTGAACCTGGGAGACGGAGGTTGCAGTGAGCTGAGATTGTACTACTGCACTCCAGCTGGGCGACAGAGCAAGACTCTATCTTAAAAAATAAGTAAACAAAGCTTGTCAGGAAAGGAGGGAAGAAAGATGACACATTGTAGTTGCAACAAAGGCCTTAGCCAACCTCATGGGGAGCTCTGGAGCTGAGTTGTCCTAAATGTGTCGAAAGTTCCAGGCCTTGGCCGGGCGGGGTGGCTCACGCCTGTAATCCCAGCACTTTGGGAGGCCGAGGCGGGTGGATCACCTGAGGTCAGGAGTTCGAGACCAGCCTGACCAACATGGAGAAACCCCGTCTCTACTAAAAATACAAAATTAGCCAGGCGTGGTGGCACACGCCAATAATCCCAGCTACTACAGAGGCTGAGGCAGGAGAATTGCTTGAACTTGGGAGGCAGAGGTTGTGGTGAGCCGAGATCGTGCCTTTGCACTCCAACCTGGGCAACAAGAGTGAAGTGAAACTCTGTCTCAAAAAAAAAAAAAAAAAGAAAGTTCCAGGCCTTAGCACTAACCCCTTCCCATCACTCTCTCCAACGTTGACTATGGAGGTCTGTCTGCTTGGGAAAGGCAGCTTCCTTTGACCAAGGCCATTCCTGGAGAAGGATGCAATTATGAGCCATCGGTGGCCAACACCCCTGGTAGCTGGGGGAATGAATGCCTAGGTCCTGAAAGGGAGATCTAGGTAGCATACCACAGTATCCACTATAGCCACAGAAGTAGGAGTGGCTGTGCATATGCCAGATGTTGGTCATTTCTGGCCTGTGGGAGAAGGCCAAAGAAATTGCTCTCCTGCTTTTAAATGTGAGCCTTAGGCCACGGCAGCAGGATAAGACCGTGAAACACACAAAGTTCAGTCTAATTCACTAGAAGACCATATTGAGATCAGGACCAAAAGTCCTTGTTGTCATAAAGTGTCCTTGCACCTGGCCTTGTCTACTGTGCATACTTGGCAAACTCACATGGGGTGACAGTAGCTTCATTAGCAACTGGAGGGGATTGAGGAATTTGGGACTCCAAATTCTGATCATCTTTCTCAACATCCACACTGGAGACATGACTAACATCTATTTAATGCTAGCTCATTACAACTAACAATATGATTCTCCTTGGCTTACCCCACCCTCCCTCTCCCCCATGTCTCCTAGCTCTGAAGGTGTACATGTTGGAGGGTATCAGGGCCCCAATATTCACTGGAGTCTTCACTAACTGTTGAAGCAGCCCAGAACAAATGTGAGTCTGAACCCTGCATAGGCAGTCATTTGATGCCCAGGCTTCTCTACAATTCTATTTATTCCTAATCTCCTCCCAAATCCCTTAAATCTTCTCCCAACCCTGTAACTATAAGAAAGCCCAGGTACCACTTATCTATGGAGTGAGAGTTGGGATCAGAATGTTCTACTAGGCCAGGACAACAGATGTACTTGTTCTTCCATCCAGGTGACATGCCAAAACTTCAACTTTCCCAACCTAAATAATGGATGGCCTCAATAGCAGCCTGCCATTTACACTTCTTTGCTTAAGATTAAGTCCCTTTCCCCCTTATGACTAAAGAATAGCAATGATCATACACCTAAATATGAAGCTAAACCTGCAAACCTTCTAGGAGAAATCATAGAAAAATATTTTTATGACTTTAGGGTAGGAAAACATTTCTTTCTTTATTTTTATTTATTTATTTATTATTTATTTATTTATTTATTTATTTATTTATTTATTTTTGAGATGGAGTACCACTCCTGTTGCTCAGGCTGGAGTGCAATGGTGTGATCTCGGCTCACTGCAACCTCCGTCTCCCAGGTTCAAGCGATTCTCCTGCCTCAGGCTCCCAAGTAGCTGGGATTACAGATGCCCGCCACCACACCCCACTAAGTTTTTTTGTATTTTTAGTAGAGACAGGGTTTTACCATGTTGGCCAGGCTGGTCTTGAACTCTTGACCTCAGGTGATCAGCCCGCCTCGGCCTCCCAAAGTGCTGGGATTACAGGCATGAGCCACGGTGCCCAGCCAGGGTAGGAAAACATTTCTAAGACAACTCACAAAAGGCATAGGACACAAAATTGAAAAATTAAACTTCACTAAAATTAAAAACCTCTGCCTATCAAAAGACACCATTAAGAAAGTGAAAAGGAGGCTGGGTGCGGTGGCTCACACCTGTAATCCCAGCACTTTGGGAGGCCGAGGCAGGCAGATCACCTGAGGTCGGGAGTTCGAGACCAGCCTAACATGGAGCAACCCCGTCGCTACTGAAAATACAAAAATTGGCCGGGTGTGGTGGTGCATGCCTATAATCCCAGCTACTAGGGAGGCTGAGGCAGGAGAATCACTTGAACCTGGGAGGCAGAGGTTGCGGTGAGCTGAGATCATGCCATTGCACTCCAGCCTGGGCAACAAGAGTGAAGCTCCATCTCAAAAAAAAAAAGAAAGTGTAAAGGTATATTTTATTTTTATTTTCTCTATCTATATTTAGATATTATTATCCAAAAAGAATATAGATATTTGATAAAGGACTTTTATAACCAGAAAGGATATAAAGACATCTGTTTTAAAAACTCCGGCACACCAATAATAAAAAGACAAGCAATTCTCCTTAAAAATGAGCAGAAGATTTGAATTGACACGTTGCACAAGAAGATAACTGAAAGGTTATAAAGTCTATGAAAAGGTCCTCAACATAATTATTCATCAGAGAAATGGAAATTCAAACCACAATGAGATACCACTACAAACAAGGCAGAATCAATGAAATTAAAAGGACTGACAACTACGTGATAGTTAGGTTGTGGAGGAGCTGGAACACTCATACATTGCTGGTGGGAGCATACGATGGCGAACCACTATAGAAAGTGGTTTGGCAATTTCTCTTTTTTTTTTTGAGACAGAGTTTTGCTCTTGTCACCCAGGCTGGAATGCAATGGCATGATCTCGGCTCATTGTAACCTCTGCCTCCTAGGTTCAAGTGAGTCTCCTGCCTTAGTCTCCCTATTAGCTGGGATTACGGGTGTGCACCACCAGGCCTGGCTAACTTTTGTATTTTTAGTAGAGAGGGGGTTTCACCACGTTAGCCAGTCTGGTCTCAAATTCCTGACCTTAGGTGATCTGCCCTCCTCAGCCGCCCAAAATGCTGGGATTACAGGCGTGAGCCGTGCCTGGCCGGGTTGGCAATTTCTAACAAAGTTAAACCTGTATCTACCTTAATGACTCAGCAATTCCACTTCTGCATATATACCCATAAATAAGTGTATATGTGCATAAAAAGATTTGTTTGTGAATGTTTATAGCAGCCTTATTCATAATAGCCCCAAGGTGGAAACAACCAAAATGTCCACCAATAGGAAAGTGGATAAACAAATTGTGGTATAATAATACAATGAAATACTACTCAGCAGAGAAAAAGAACAAATCGTTGATATAGGCAAAAATATGGAAGATGTTCAAAAACATTAGTTGGAATGAAAGAAGTCAGATACCATTAAAAATACATACTGTATGATCCCATTGATATAAAATTTAAGAACAAAAAAACTATTGTGATAAAAGTCAGAATGCAATTTGGGTGAGTATTAACTGGAGGCAGAAACGGAGTTTTGGGGGTGATGAAAATGTGCTATATCTTTATGTAGAAGATGATCATACAGAGGTGTATATATACAAACATTCATTGATTTTTTTCAATGTCAAAATTCATCTTAAGATGTATGCATTTTACTACACATAAATTATACTTCAATAAAGTAGTGGTAAATGAATAAATAATCATAACATAAAAATTAAAAGTCTGAAAACAATCGCTGATAATCCAGTCATCCATTAACAGTCTCCCCAGTCTTATTTCAGTGTATATTTATGTGGATAAAATTTATCACACATATATATTTTATTTTGCTTTTCCCCCTTATCATCATATCATAGCACTTTCTCATGACATTAAAAACTTCTTAGCCAGGTATGGTGGTGCATGCCTGTAGTTCCAGCTACTCAGGAGGCTGAGGTGGGGGATCACTTGAGCCCTGGAGTTTGAGACCAGCCTGGGCAACAAAGTGAGACCCTGTATCTACAAAAAGAAAAAAATAAATTAGCTAGGCAGACATGGTGGCACATGCCTGTAGTCCCAACTACTCGGGAGGCTGAGGTGGGAGGATCACTTGGGCCGGGGAGTCTGAGGCTGCAGTGAGCTGTGATTGTGCCACTGTACTCCAGCCTGGGCAACAGTCAGGCCCTATCTAAAAAAAAAAAGTTGGGGGGAGTGAAGCAGCAAAAACTGAAAACTAACATCTTGAATCTCTGCCTAGTGGCATAGTGCCCTGGCATCCGATGTGGAAGTGCATGTAGTTCCAGACTGACTTATCATTTATCAATAAATGTGAATGGACATTCTCCTCTGCAGAACTCTGGAGGCAGTACAAGACAGAAGACAGACTGAGATGAGGATAGCGTCGTTCCTGCTTTTATAAACGGATTGTTGAGGGAATAGGGACGAATTAAGAAAAGCTTCACAGAAGAGATGATGTTTTCACTGGTCTGAAGGAAGAGTAGGGTTTGCTGGGCAGAGAGGAACTGCAGGGAATAAGCAAAGGCGTGGAGAGCACAGTGTTACAAGGTGCTGGGATCATGGAATTGTTTAAGCATTACAGTGACATTATAATATTTGTGTTTAGAATTCTTCTCTGGAAGTGTTCTGGGCCAAGGAGGATGATTGTGGAAATATTGAGAGATATTAGGGACAGGTAGAAAAAATAAGGGACTCCCGATAATAGACAAGATTAGTGGAATTGGGGTGGAGGAAATGTATTTCAGAGGTATTTGGGGACAAGGCTTTATAACAACTGGGCCCTGAAGGTGAAAGGGAGAAATTTTATTCAGTAACAACTTCCTGCTGAATTTACAATCCTGGCTATGCCATTGACTAATTGTATGACTTTTGACAAGTTTCTTAACCTATTACGGCTTCAGTTTCCAACATGTAAAATAAAGACACTGGACTAGATTAGGACTAGATTGGATTCATGGTATCACCTTCTCCTCCTATATCAAAGGCAGTTGTTGATATTGAACACGGTCTTTTTCCTTGCTGAGCTGGGACAGGACTCCAGGCAACCACCACCAATAATATGGAAGAGTTGAAATCTATATGCTTGCCCTGGACACAATAATCTCCACGGTTATTCCCAGTTCTAAAAGTATTTTTATAAATTACATAATAATGGGCAGGTGCAGTGGCTCACACCTATAAGCCCAGCATTTTAGGAGGTCAAGGCGGTTGAATCGCTTGAGCTCACGAATTATAGACCAGCCTGGGCAACATGGCGAAACCCTGTCTCTACAAAAAATACAGAAGTTAGCCGGGCATGGTGGTGCACACCTGTAGTCCCAGAAACCCAGGAGGCTGAGGTAGGAGGAAGATTGCTTGAGCCTGGGAGGGGGAGATTGCAGTGAGCAGAAATTGCACCACTGATGCCTGTAATCCCAGCTACTCAGGAGGCTGAGGTAGGAGAATTGCTTGAACCCGGGAGGTGGAGGTTGTGGTGAGCTGAGATCGCGCCATTGCACTCCAGCCTGGGCAACAAGAGCGAAAGACCATCTCAAAAAAAAAAAAAAAAAAAAAGAAGAGAGAGAGATTGCATCACTGCACTCCAGCCTGGGGTATAGAGCCAGACCTCGTCTCAAAAAATAAATAAATAAATAAATAATTAAAAAAGTAAATAAATAAATTACACATTCTTCAAATGGGAAGTGGAATTAGAAAAACTACTATTAAATTAGGACCTGTAAGTAGTGCTATAATGTGAACTTATTCCCACATTTGGGGGATTTGATTTTAATGAAAGGAATTTCTCACGGACTGTAAATAGTAATCAATACTAAATGATGAAAATGACAGTTGATTCCCTGTAATTAAGATAATTCCTTAGTTCCTATCATTTTCACAACCATATTCTCAGATGAGTTTATCATCTAAAAATATACATAAAGAAATAAAAATACAAGATTTCTCTTGAACTCATTTTATTTGTTTGCTTAGTTATTTATTCATTTTTGGTAGGACAACATACATTTAACTATGTATTAATCCTGAGTACAAGTAAAAACTGCTTGTGTGTGTGTGTGTGTGTGTGTGTATATACACACATTTTTTTTTTTTTTTTTTTTTTTTTTTTTTTTTTGAGACGGAGTCTCGCTCTGTCACCCAGGCTGGAGTGCAGTGGTGCCATCTCGGCTCACTGCAACCTCCGCCTCCTGGGTTCACGCCATTCTCCTGCCTCTTTAAATGGAACATGCTGTTTCCAGGTCAGGTGCAGTGGTTCATGCCTGTAATCCCAGCAGTTTGGGAGGCTGAGGCGGGTGGATCACCTAAGGTCAGGAGATCGAGACCAGCCTGGCCAACATGGTGGAACCCCACCTCTACTAAAAATACAAAAATTAGCCAGGCATGGTGGCGGGCGCCTGTAATCTCAGCTACTAAGGAGGCTGAGGCAGGAGAATGGCTTAACCTGGGAGGAAGAGGTTGCAGTGAGCCAAGACTGTGCCATTGCATTCCAAGCTGAGCAACAAGAGTGAAACTGTTTCAAAAAAAAAAGAACGTGCTGTTTCCCCCAGCCACAGACTCTGCCACTTACAATGTCCCACACCAAGCTCACCTGGCTCCTGGGGCATTTGTTTGTGACTCCTGGTTTATACCATTGTCATCCCATCTGTCCTGCTGCTCCTCCCTTGGCACCACCCACAGATTCTGTCCCTGTCCTCACCTTTCTTCATGGAGAACACCGGTACATTCTGTCTCCTTTTTTTTTTGTTTGAGACGGAGTCTGGCTCTGTCGCCCAGGCTGGAGTGTAGTGGTGCGATCTCGGCTCACTGCAAGCTCCGCCTCCCGGGTTCACGCCATTCTCCTGCCTCAGCCTCCTGAGTAGCGGGGACTACAGGCACATGCCACCACGCCTGGCTAATTTTTTTTTTTTTTTTTTTTTTTTTAGTAGAGACGGGGTTTCACTGTGTTAGCCAGGATGATCTCGATCTCCTGATTTCGTGATCCACCTGCCTCGACTTCCCAAAGTGCTGGGATTACAGACATGAGCCACCGCGCCCAGCCCATTCTGTCTCCTCTTAAGTCAAGAGCTTTTGTAGTTGACTCTGAATCCTAAGGCCTTAGTGAATGTCTAGTACATACTAGGTACTCAATAAATCTCAAGTAATATGTGAATGAACAAATAAACATTTACTTATTTCATGAGCGGACTTTGTGTACAAAGCACTGTGTTAAGGCTAAGTACTTTCTAAGAAATGATTCCTTTGAAATGTGAATGTCCTCCAAGATATTTAAAAATTAAACAATAGCCAAATAAAAATGTTACGTGTTAGACAAAACCCACTTTTGCCTGAGGGCATCTATCTAGTATCATCATTTCACTCACATTAAATAAAGATAGCCCATGTTTTAGAAATAGTGACAGGTCCTGATGTCTAATAATAAGCAAACCTGTAAGTAATATTGTGCAATTAATAATAACAACAATCATGTGTTATATTGCTATAGTATTTTGTAAATTTCGTAGTTCTAATTTTGTTCCACCTTTAAATTTATTTATTTTTATTTATTTGTTTTTTTGAGACAGGGTGCTCACTCTGTTGCCCAGGCTGGAGTGCAGTCGTGTGATTTCAGCTCACTGCAACCTCCACCTCCTGGGTTCAAGCAATTCTCCTGCCTCAGCCTCCCAAGTAGCTAGAATTACAGGCGTGTGCCACCACACCCAGCTAAATATTTGTATTTTTTATTTATTTTTATTTTTTTGGGATGGAGTCTCGCTCTGTCACCCAGGCTGGAGTGCAGTGGCATGATCTTGGCTCAGGGCAAGCTCCACCTCCCAGGTTCACGCCATTCTCCTGCCTCAGCCTCCTCAGCAGCTGGGACTACAGGTGCCCACCACCGTGCCCGGCTAATTTTTTGTATTTTTAGTAGAGACGGGGTTTCACCGTGTTAGCCAGGGAGTCTCCATCCCCTGATCTTGTGATCTACCCACCTCAGCCTCCCAAAGTGCTGGGATTACAGGCGTCAGCCACAGCGCCTGGCCTGTTTTTTTTTTTTTTTTTTTTTTTTTTTTTTTTTTAGTAGAGATGGAGTTTCACCATGTTGGCCTGGCTGGTTTCAAACTCTCACTTTTAAAACTTTATTGAACTACTATCATGAGCCAAGCATTATGTTAAATTCACCACCCATTTAAGATAAAAACTCTCAACAAACTAGAAGCAGAAGAGAATTTCCTCAACCTAATAAAGCCTATCTATTAAAAAAAACCCACAGCTAACATCAGACTTAATGACGAAAGACTGAATGCTTTCCCTCTAAGATTAAGAACAAGACAAGGACGTTCACTCTTACCACTTTTTAAAAAAAATTAAATGCTGGATGTACAGTAGTAAATATAAGATAAAAATATAAGATAAATAAATAAATAAATAAATAAATATAAGATAAGTATATAAGGAAGGTTATAGACTCTTTTCCTTATTTCGTGTTCAGTGACATTGTGTTGGCAGCTTGAAATCAGCCATGGTGGTGGCATTGTTTACATCATGGAAACTGGCTAATGCTACAGATGAGGCTATTGGTAGGTATATATATGGAAGGTAAGATAAGGAAGGTAATATGTACATACTCCAAATTAGAAAGGTGGCTTACTACACTTGAACTCCGCAAGGTGGGAAAGAACCAGTCAGACAAAACCTAGGGGAAGAGGCCTTCCCAGCAGTGGAAACCAGTACTTGCGATAGCCTTGAGCTGGCAAAGGGACTGGTGCATTCAGGAGCTTACAAAAGACCAGTGTGGCTGCAGCAGACTGACGGGTGAGGGGGCGGGGGGAATTTGGAGTGTAGAAAGAGTTCTTCACGTGGGACCTAACAGGCTAAGATAAGGAGTTTGGGTTCTATTCAAAATGCAGTGGGAAAAATATCAAGAAAATTGACAATTAGCTAGACTGACCAAGAATAAAAGAGAGAAGAATCAAATTCTACAATCAGAAATGAGAGAGGGGATATCACTACCAAACTTACAGAAGTAAAAAGGATTATAAGTGAATACTATTAACAATTTTATGTCAACAAATTAGATAACCTAGGTGAAATGGACAGATTCTTAGAAAGACACAAGCTACCAAAATGGAATCAAGAAGACATGGAAAAACTGAACAGACCTTTAACAGGTAAAGAGATTGGAAATAGTAATAAAAACAAACAAACAAAAACTTCCCATGAAGAAAACCTTAGGCCCAAATGGCTTTACTAGTGAATTCTACCAAACATTTAAAGAGGCATTAACATCAATCCTTCACAAACTCTTCCCAAAAAGGAGAGAATAGTTCCCAAATGATTCTACGAGACCAATATTACCCTGATACCGAAACTAGACAATGGCATGACTAGAAAACTATAGATCAATATCCCTTATGAATTATAGTTGCAAAAATCCTCAACAAAACACTAGCAAACTGAATACCATGATGGATTTTAAAAAGTACACACTATAACCAAGTGGAATTTATGCCAGACATGTAAGGTTGATTTAACATATGAAACTCAGTTGATTTAATATAACATATTAATAAGATAAAGGACAAAAACCACATGGTCACATTGATAAGTAGCCGAGAAAGCATTTGACAAAATTCACCACCCTTTTAAGATAAAAACTTTCAACAAACCAGAAGCAGAAGAGAATTTCCTCAGCCTAATAAAGCTTATCTATTAAAAAAGAACCCACAGCTAACATCAGACGTAATGATGAAAGACTGAACACTTTCCCTCTAAGATTAAGAACAAGACAAGGACGTTCACTCTTACCACCTTTTAAAATTAGAGACAGGGTCGTGCTCTGTCTCCCAGACTGAAGGGCAGTGGCACAATTGTGGCTCACTGCAGCCTTGAACTGCTGCTCTCAAGCAATCCTTCCACCTCAGCCTCCCGAGTAGCTGGGACTACAGGTGTGCACCGCCACACACGGCTAAAACTGTTACCACTTCTGTTCAACATTGTGCTGAAGGTCATAGTCAGAAAAATTAGGCAAAAACAAGTAAAAACTACCTCCATCGTTAAGAAAGTGAAAAGATAACTCACACCATGGAAGACAGTATTTGCTTACAATATATCTGTTAAGTAAATTATATCTAATATATAAAGAACTCTTACAACTTAGCAATAAAAAGAAAGACAAATAACCCTTTTTGTTTTTGAGACAGGGTCTTACTGTTGCCCAGGCTGGAGTGCAGTAGTGTAATCATAGTTCACTGTAACCTTGAACTCCTGGGCTCAAGTGATCCTCCTGTTTCAGTCTCTTGAATAGCTAGGGCTACAGGCACATGCCATCATGCCCAACTGGTTTTTTGTTTGTTTGTTTGTTTGTTTGTTTTTTGTAGAGACAGGGTCTCACTATGTTGCCCAAGCTGACCTTGAACTCCTTGCCTCAAGCCATCATCCAGCCTCAGACTCCCAAAGTGATGAGTTTACAGGTGTGAGCCACCATGCCCAGCCCAGTTTTTTTAAATGAGCAAAATATTTGAGTAGAATTTTCTTCAAAGAAATATGTAGGTTGGGCACGGGGCTCATGCCTGTAATCCCAGCTTCAGAGGCCAAAGCAGTGGATCACTTGAGGTAAGGGATTCGAGACCAGCCTGGCCAACATGGGGAAACCCTGTCTCTACTAAAAATACAAAAAAATTAGCCGGGCATGGTGGTGCACACCTATAATCCCAGCTACTTGGGAGGCTGAGGCAGGAGAATTGCTTGAACCCAGGAGGCAGAGGTTGCAATGAGCTGAGATCGTGCCACTGCACTTCAGCCTGGGCAATAGAGTGAGACTCTGTCTCAAGAGAAAAAAAAAAGAAATATACAAATGACTAACAAGCAATGAAAAAATGCTCAACATCATTAATCATTAGGGAAATGCAAATCAAAACCACAGTGAGAAACCACTGCATGAATGATTATAATCAAAAAGACAGATAACAAGTGTCTGTGAGGATGTGAAGAAATTGGAGCCCTCATACAGTGCTGGGGGGATTGTAAATAGTACAGCCACTTTGGAAAATTGTTTGGCAGTTGCTTAAACAGTTAAGCATAAAGTTACCATATGACTCAGCATTTTATTCTTCCGAATATACCCAAGATAATTGAAAACACATGTCTGCACAAAAATGTGCACATGAATGTTCATAGCGGCATTATTTGTAATAGTCAAAAAGTGAAAATAACCAAATGTCCATGAATGAATAAACAAAATATGGTATATCCATACAATGGAATATGACTTGGCAATTAGAATAAATGAAGCACTAATATATGCCAACACACAGATCAATCCTGAAAGCTTTATGCTAAGTGAAAGAAGCCAGACCTCAAAAGTCACATATTATAATATTCCATTTATATGAAATGTCCAGAACAGACAAATCCATAGAGACAGAAGATCAATTAGTGGTTGTTAGGGGCTGGAAGGGGTAGGAATAGCAGTAACTACTTATGAGTTTTCGGTTTCTTTCTGGGAATGATGAAAGTGTTCTGGAATTAGATAGTGGTTATGATTGAACATTGTGAAAACACTAAAACCACATGGTGTGTTTTAATTTGTATACTGTAAGAGGGCGAGTTTTATAGTATGTGAATTATATCTCAATGAAGAAGTCATTTAAAAATTATAGTGGTGAGAGGCCGAGGCAGGCAGATCACCTGAGGTCAGGAATTGGAGACCAGCCTGGCCAACATGGTGAAACCCTGTCTCTACTAAAAATACACAAATTAGTCAGGTGTAGTGACACACGTCTGTAATCCCAGCTATTCGGGAGGCTGAGGAATAAGAATCGCTGGAACCCGGGAGGCGGAGGTTGCAGTGAACTGAGATCACACCACTGCACTCCAGCCTGGGCGACAGAGTGAGACTCTGTCTCAAAGAAAAAAAGAAAAAAAGAAAAAAAAGTATATATAGTAGGACATCATCAGAAAGAATTAAGCAGAAGAATGGCATGATTTATGCTTTTAAAAAACGAGCTGCTATATGGGGTAGACTGGGGACCGGGGGAAAAACAAGTGGAGACACCAGTCGGGAGACTGGAGCAGCAGTGAATGTGAAAAACCATAATGTGTAAGACTGATAACAGTGGTGGTGATGGAGACAAGGGGGAATAATTGAGATATATTTTGAAGGCTGAACCTCCTGGATTATTTTGGATTACATGTGGGGAGTGAGAGAGTAGGAGGTATTAGGAATGATTCATAAGTTTCTAACTTGGACAACTAAATGGGGAGTACTATTCACCCTTCAAAAAAGTTCATTTTTGTCTCACCAAAGCCCTATGAATAAGTCATACGCTAAACATTCAATAGATCAAGAAATGGAAGATAAAAAGTTGTTAGCCAGGCGCGGTGGCTCATGCCTGTAATCCTAGCACTTTGGGAGGCTGAGGCAGGTAGATTGCCTGAGCTCAGGAGTTCGAGACCAGCCTGGGCAACATGGAGAAACTCCATTTCTATTAAAATACAAAAAATTGGCTGGGCGCAGTGGCTAACGCCTATAATGCCAGCACTTTGGGAGGCCGAGGTGGGTGGATCATGAGGTCAGGAGATCAAGACCATCTGGCTAACACAGTGAAACCCTGTCTCTACTAAAAAAATACAAAAAAATTAGCCAGGTATGGTGGCGGGCACCTGTAGTCCCAGTTACTCAGGAGGCTGAGGCAGGAGAATGGCATGAACCTGAGAGGCAGAGCTTGCAGTCAGCCATGATCACACCACTGCACTCCAGTCTGGGTGACAGGGCGAGACTCTGTCTCAAAAGAACAACAACAACAACAACAGCAACAAAAACTTAGCCAGGTGTGGTGGTGTGTACCTATAGTCCCAGCTACGCAGGAGGTTGAGGCAGGAGAATCGTTTGAACCTGGGAGGCGGAGTTTACAGTAAGCTGAGATCGCGCCATTGCCCTCCAGCCTGGGCTACAGAGCAAGATTCTGTACTCACCCCCCCCCCCAAAAAAAAAACAGTTGTTAAACTGTTAAACCAATTCTTCCCAAATCAAACAGCTAGAAAGGAGGGGGATGTCAGAGTTGGGACTCCTTTCTAATTTGGAAGTTCATGTGCTTTCCACTGAGCAATTTGTTCCTTGTGTTATCTCTAATAGGCCTGAAGATGTGCATTACATTAAGAATTTACACTTAAGAATATAACATTTACAGAAGAGAAAAAAAAATTTTAAATACACTGATGTACACTTTTTGCTTTAAAAAAAATGGATGTGGGGAAATTTGTAGCCTGATTGTTGACTAAGTTGAGGAATCTTTTGCTATATAAGAAAATAAATGAAGTTTTAGCACTTATATATGAGAAAAGAAAACAAGCCAATGAACATTTGTTGATTTATGACATTTTCAACCACTGAATGTTAGAATTCTGAGGATAATTCCACAGTTCAGTGGGTTAGATACACAATTTTTGGATTTGACAGCTAAAATTATTTGCTCCCTCTAGATGCTGGTTTGTTTTTTGTTTTTTTTTAAGTGCTTTTCTTGGCTTGGCATAACTGGCTTCTATTATTAATGTCCACATATACTTTTGGACTAGTATTTCATTCTTAGGCAAACCAATGTCATTAAAATAGAAGAAAGAGATCTTATAGAGGCTCTAGTCTGCTCCCCAGGTATCAAAGAAGGGCATCTTCAAGGGGAAATTAGAGTGAGGATTCAGAAAATTGAAAAAGTAAGGAAAGTATAATGGAAGAGTTTCTCAATCTTTTTTTTTTGAGACGGAGTTTCGCTCTTGTCACCCAGGCTGGAGTGCAATGGCACAATCTCAGCTCACTGCAACCTCTGCGTCCTGGCTCAAGCGATTCCTGCCTCAGCCTCCCAAGTAGCTTGGATTACAGGTACGTGCCACCACGTCTGGCTAATTTTTTGTATTTTTAGTAGAGATGGGGTTTCACCATGTTGGCCAGGCTGGTCTTGAACTCCTGACCTCAGGTGATCCACTGCCTTGGCCTCCCAAAGTGTTGGGATTACAGGCTTGAGCCACCACACCTGGCCAGTTTCTCAATCTTTTTAAACCTTTGCCCCTCTTAGATAAAACTGCACTTCAACTTCACACATGCTCCATCCTCCCCCAGCTGAGATTCTGACATAGATTTCCAGGGACATACCATCATCAGTGGTTTGCCAACAGCCAAGATTCATTAAACTTCACATTTGGTATTTTGTATTACTGTAAAATTTTCCAATAGAAGTTTGTGTTAGGATATTTCACATGACTTTTTGAATGACACTCCACCTCTGCCTCTCCAGTCCGGTAACAAAGAGAGCTCTTCTCTTCCTTTGTCATTTTCCCTGTCGTCTCTTAGGACACGCTAGGTACCCTGCTTCTCTCCTTGTATCCTCTCCTCTCCCCCATGGGGGAGTTTCTTCTGCATATTCATAGTTTTTGCTCCTTCTTATCTTTGGCTTGGCCATCCTGGCCACAAACCTAGTTGTGATGGCAGCACACTCCATGGAGCTGGTGGGAACCCCGCCCCTTCTGAGTTGGGACGGGAGCTCCCCAGGTGCTGCTGTAGCCGCCCAGTGCAGCTGCAGCCCCAGGCCTCCTGTTCTACGGAGCAGCCAGGAGCCTCACTCTCCTGGGTGGGGCTACAGGAACTCAAACTGTAGCTGTGGATCTATCCGAGCTTTCCTGTGCTCTTGGGGGAGGGCCAGGAGCAGGCAGGATCTACCTTTCTGGGTGAGGGTGTGACTGCAGCTACCCTCCTAGATGCAGGAGCCGGGTGTCTCTGCAGCCAGCACCCTCAGCGACCCCAGGAAAGACCCCCCACTGCCCCCTCCCTGCAGGCTCAGGGGTGTTTGCCTGACTTCTCTCCAATCCTGGGGCCTGCTCCGATCTCATAGCAGGGTTGCAGCTGAGCCCCAGGGCCATGAATGGCAGCAAGAGGCAGACAGAGTCCTGGGTGGAAGGAGTAGGTCCCCAGTAAGGCCCCACCTTCATGCCAGGGAGGGCTTGAAGGCTTGGGGCCAGGTTGCCAGTCCCATAAATTGGAGTGGGAACTCATGATACCTCTTCCGGGTCTATCAGTGGCTGTTCATGGGCCAATCAGCATGTACTTCCTCCCCTCTGAGGTCCATAAAAGCCCTAGGCTCAGCTAGAGCAGGGCAGAGGATGGCCAGAGGATGAAGAGGGCAGAGAGATGATGAGACCCCATGACCAGCTACAGAGAGCAGTACCCTTTCTGCTGAGAGTTGGAGACGATGGGAAGGCCAGCTGCAGAGAGGAGTACCCTCTCCGCTGAGAGCTGCAGAGACGACCTGCTGGAAGAGAGGAGCTGCCCTCTCTGCTGGGACCTTCAGAGACCTGCAAAGACATACCTGCAGAGAAGAGCCACCTTCTCCAGGGCCTGCTCTCTGCTAAAAGCTGAGCACTCGACCAGACGACCTGCCTACAGAGAGGAGCTACGCACTCCTCTGAGCTGTTCTAACACTAAATAAAACTCTTCTTCTGGCTAATTTTTTGTATTTTTAGTAGAGATGGGGTTTCACCATGTTGGCCAGGCTGGTTTCGAATTCCTGACCTCAAGTGATCCACCTGCCTCAGCCTCCCAAAGTGTTGGGATTACAGGCAGGAGCCACTGCTCCCAGCCGAAATGAGCATTCTTTAATATTGCTATGACCCTAAATCCCCATCTGGTATTCCTTACTGTGATAAGGTGGGGACCAGCTGGGCCACCACATATAGCTGTGTAGGTTGTGCCTTGCACGACTCCAGGCCGTCCCCTTTCACATTAGCATCTGTACCCTAGCCTTGCTTTGATCCCCCAGGCCGTTCCTACTTTTCCAGCTACATGGAAGAGAGAACAAGCAGAAAAGAAGTCCCATCCTTCTCCTCGTTCCTCCCATTGAAAGGTCCTCCTGCCATACATGCACCGCGTGGCCCACTGCATGCTCCCTGTGCTGTGGGTGTATCCTGGGCCCAGAGTAAAAAAGGTTTACCTTTTTGGAGGTGAATTAGGGAAGTGTGCTCCAGTGGCTTCTTGACTTTAGTATCTGGGAAAGTTATCTTCCTTGACGTGATGAAGCGCTAAAAAGCAAAGTGGAAGATGTGTGGACAACAATCTTGACACGCTTTTAGCCCTGACAGCCCTGGCATAGGAACAATCACATTACCATTAACGTGAGGACAAGCAGCCTGAATCAGTGTGGCCCAGGATAGACATGACCTAATTTGGAAGCTGAAATGATGTTTTACAAAAAGGCCTGAGGCTTTCGTATCCCTCCTCTCCAGCATTGTCAGCCCCTTTAGAAAAGAGAAAGGCAAAGGTTGATGGGATTGCTAGTGGAAATGGAATCAGGTTAGCCTGGAAAGGAATTCTATGCTTCCTATGTACAGTATCTGTGTCTGGCTGACAACGAGGAAGGAAGTTGCTTCTCCCTATTATTCCTTATCAGTTCACATTTCTCTGTTCCCTGAACATTCCCAGTACTTTCTGCCTCAGCTATAAAGTTCTCTGCTTTGAATTCTGCCATATTCAATGCTTAGCAAAATATAATACAAGATTCTTTGAATTCTGCTAATTCAATGCTTAACGAAAATGTAAAAAAAAAAAAAACAAAAAACTTTTTTAGTATAAAATCTTAAAAAGTACTCAATACTACTTAAAAAAGAGAGAAAATAGAAAGAACAGTATAATAATATAATATGTTCAGTAGTGTGTTGGAAATGTTATGCCCATGTCCTGATGCTGAAAATTTATGAATGTGACCCTATTTGGAATGAAGGTCTTTGCAGATATAATTAAAGATCTGGAGATGAGATCATCCTGAATTATCTAGTGGGCTGTAAATTCAATAATAAGCATTCTTATAAGAGACAGAAGCAGAGAAGACACAGACACAGAAGAGAAGGCCATGTGATCACGAGGCATGGATTGGAGTGATGAGCCTGAGCCCAAGGCCAAGAAGCCTTGGAGCCACCAAAAGCTGGAAGAGGCAGGAAGGATTCTCCCCTAGAGCCTTCAGAGGGAGCAAGACCCAGTTTTGATTTCAGACCTCTGGCTTCCAGAACTGTGAGACAATACATTTCTGTTGTTTAAGCCCTGCAATTTGAGGTAATTTGTTACGGCAGCCACAGGAAGTGAACACATCATCACCTAGGTTCATGTTCATTATTTTGCCACATTTGCTTTACTTCTGTCTCCCTCCCTCCTTCCCTCCCTCCCTCCCTCCTTCCTTCCCTTTTTCCCTTCCTTTTTTCCTTCCTTTTTTCTTTCTTTCCTTCTTTCCTTCCTGCCTCCCTTTCTTCCCTTTCTTATGAAGTATTTTAAAGCAAATTCCTAGTATTATGTAATTTCACCCCTATATACATCTGTATATATCTCAGAATTTATAGGCATTTAAAAATGTAACCACAATGCCATTATAACAAGCAATTAATTAACTAACTAAAAATAAGTATCTGGCATCTGAAATATCTTTTAATATTTCTCTTTAACACTATCTCTGAATCTTACTAGATTTTCTCTCCTCTTTGAATTTTCCTATATTTTTGAGCTATCTTTCTAGAAAGGAACTGTCTGGGATTAAATGCACCGTTACAGGTTTGGGCTTCTATGTGTATGGATGGCAAGTATCTCAGTGTTCTTCCTCACTAATGGTGAAAAATTTTTGGAATTCTTTCTCTAGCTAAAAATAAAAATTTCTTTTTTTCCTTTACACATTAGCTTTTGTCTAGGATTGACATTCAGAAGTCCCACTTCAAAGTCATTTGGGAGGTGTGTGAAAATTAAGTCACAGAATAGAAAAGCAAACTGGATTCTAATATTTTTGTCCCAAATGTAGAAGATTCTAGCTGTGCAAAATGAAATACATAAAGAAGGTGAAAACCAGGAAGTTATTCTAAGTTGGCTTTTAAGTGATTCTATCACAAGTTTCTCCTTTCTGCGAGAAATTTCTTTCTTTTTTTTTTTTTTTTTTGAGACGGAGTTTTGCTCTGTGGCCCAGGCTAGAGTGTGGTGGTGGCGTGAACTCGGCTCACTGCAACCTCCACCTCCCGGTTTCAAGGTATTCTTTTACCTTAGTTTCCCAAGAAGGTGGGATTACAGGCACCCACCACCATGCCCGGCTAATTTTTGTATTTTTAGTGGAGACAGGGTTTCACCACGTTGGCCAGGCTGGTCTCCAACTCCTGGCAAAGGTGATCTACCCGCCTTTGCCTCCCAAAGTCATGGGATTACAGGTGTGTGCCACTGCACCTGACCGAGAAATTTCTCTATCATTTTAAAAATGCAAAATGTTATGCTCTGACTAATTGTGTTTGACAGTCCTTTCAAAGAGATATATGGTGCCCATGAACTGCATTTCAATGTTTTCTGTTATAGAGGCGTATACCCTTTTGGCACTTTACCTCTGTTCCCCAAAATACTTTTCTCTTTTAGGGATGTTACTATTGATCATGCCCCTCATCCCTAGTAAAAAGAGTGAAAGGAAAATCATTGATACAGATTACAAAAAGGGTGCACTGGCATCTATTTAGGTGACATGGTGTGAGTGGTACAGGTCAAATCCTCTGCCTGAAAACTATACTGTCGGTCTTGTAGGTTATTATCTTAGAAGCTTCTTTGCTCTAAGGTACCCTTTGTCAAAATTTAATACTCTCTAGGAACAGTGTGCCTTTGCATGTGCTGAAAACATTGGTGATGTAAACATGAGCATCCAGGCTTCGGTGGCTGACCATGAGCTGAGAGGTAGACGTGTAAAACTGGGGAATGAATATTTTTGGGAGACGGAAGAGGTAGTGCCATCACGATGGAAGAAAGGCAGCCTGAATAACAAAGAAGTGTGAGGGTACCAAGGGTAAAACCCTCCAGCCTCTTTCCCCATTGTTCCTCCTTCAGACCCTTGTGTCCCTAGGCTCAGGGCTGACTTGGGCACTGGGACAGTTGCTGAATGGTGAGCTTTTCTGTCTGTAAGCAGTGGAACTACATCATTTGAAGTGGGCTTAGTCAGATCTTGAGATCTAGCCAAGTGACTCCACCTCCCTAGTCTGTCTTTATATATTATATATTTCATGAATAGTTCTCTTTCAACAAGGAAGCTACATCTCCTTCCTGTAGACTTTGAAGCCCCTGATTTGTGCCCATGAACTTGTTTGTTCATGCTTAAATGAAACCCTTGGCAGAGTAGACAAGCTTGTTCCCAATCTCTTTTCCTGGTAATAGTTTCTTCTATCATAACCTAGTCAAAGCGAAGGAGGAATGTAACTGATAAGCACACAGTTTATAGCATTAAGGGTTGGGAAGTAATAATGCGTTTGAATTCCAACACTTACCACCTTCCTTGATAACTTATTGTCTTAATTCTCTCAGCACTCAGCTAGAGGAGAGGAAGAATGATTGGGTCTCTCAAAATACAGGAGAGGTCTGGTTTCAGTTCTGACATTTAGAAATGCTTGGAAGTCATCACTTTTACCCTTATAACAAGAAAATAGCTGAATAAATGGAAAATTAATGACTTTTTAAAGACCCATTGGAGAAATAAAGTCATAGAGCAAACCCCCACCCTGAAATCTGGAGAGACAGGTGAATACAGAGAATAATAACTGAGGTCAGTTTACCTGGAGCGGAAGCCACTGGAGCCACGCATTGGTAGGAGCACTTGGATGGCAATTCTGACAAATTGCTAGAGTAATTCCTGAAGGCCCAGTTTAGAGGTGCCCCATACTTTGTGGGTTTTACCTCCAGGAACCCCACTTGGTTCTCAAGATGAAGATCTGAGAAAAGCCCCCTCGTATTTCTGGCAGGGGTGGGCAAGGGAAGTAACTGTTTTGGAATTCACCCAGAGTGTTTCTCATAACAAAGGTCTGCTCTCCAAGACTAACACCTTTACCAGAGTGTTGTCTACCTCAGGGAAGGGCGCTTAGTCAATTCTAGTCTCCTTTTGCCTTCTATTAATATTTCCCCTAAGTGGAGGGAAAAACAGGATAAGAAACACTTCTGAAGGTCATGTCCCAGGGATCCAGGCCCACTAAAAGACTGATAATGTTACTGATAATGATAAGGTTATTGAGCACTTTTCCTTCTCCACACCTTACCATCAAACCAACTAGGTTCCAGCATAATAATGGTAGACTGTAACTAAAAGAACTTCAAGACAGATTCTATTTAAGAAAGAGTTCTTAGGAAAATCCAAAGCAAACAGGGTGAAAAAAATACAAGGACACTAAAGGAAACTGAAGTCTCTGCACTTATATGCGCAGAAAACACTAAACATAGCCCAGTTCTTAGCCAGATCAGCCTAAAACCTCACACTGAGGCCTGTTTACTACAGTTCTTGTTCAAAACAGCAAATTCCCACTTTTGGCAAAAAAGGACAAGCCATACTAAAAGTAAAACAAAACAAAACACAGTCTGAAGAGACAAATTAAGCATCAGAATCAGACTCAGATACGACACAGATTTTGGAATTATGAGATGAGGCATTTAAACAACTAAAATTAATATGTTAACAACTCTAATTTTAAAGAGTAGACAACGTGCAAGAATAGATGGGTAATGTGAACAGAAAAATGAAAGTTCTAAGAAAAAAACCAAAAGGCAACGCTAGAAATCAAAAGCACTAACGAAAGTTTCAAAACCTTTTAATGGGCTCATCCGTGGACTGGATATGACCAAGAAAAGGATCAGTGAACTTGAAGATATGCCAGTAAAAACTGCCTAAACTGAAATAAAAAGAGAAAAAAGAATGAAAAAAAAAAAAAAAAAAAACCAGAACAGTATACGCAATAACCATGGGAAAATTACAAAAGTTGCAAATATATATAACTGGGACACCAGAAGAAGAGAAAAAGAGGCAGAGAAATAATTGAAGTAAGAAATAATAATGGCGGATTTTTTTTTTTTTTCTCAAAATTAATGACAGACACCAAACCACAGATCCAGGAAGCTCAGAGAAGCTTATAAAAAACCATGTTGGAGCCAGGTGAGGTGGCTCATGCCTGTAATCCCAGCACTTTGGGAGGCCGAGGCAGGTGGATCACCTGGGGTCAGAAGTTTGAGACCAGCCTGACCAATATGGAAAAACCCTATCTCTACTAAAAATACAAAAATTAGCAGGTGTGGTGGCATGTGCCTGTAGTCCCAGCTACTCAGGAGGCTGAGACAGTAGAATTGCTTGAACCCAGGAGGCGAAGGTCGCAGTGAGCTGAGATCATGCCACTGTACTCCAGCCTGCGCAACAGAGTGAAAGACTGAGAAGACGAAGGAGAAGAAGGAGGAGGAGGAGGAGGAGGAGGAGGAGGAGGAGTCATGAGCTGGGAGCAGCACGTGTGCCTGTAATCTCAGTTATATGGGAGGCTGTGGTGGGAGGATCACTTGAGCCTAGGAGTTCCAGACAAGACTGGGCAACATAGAAAGAGTCCATCTAAAACAAGCAAACAAATAGATAAATAAACACTACCACGCCAGCAAGAAGAGAGCAAACTGAAATATTTGTTTTGTTTTCTTTTCTTTTTTAATAGTAGAAATGGGGTCTCACTGTGTTGCCCAAGCTGGTCTCAAACTCCTGGGTTCGGGTAATCCTTTTGCTTTGGCCTCCTAAAGTGCTGGGATTACATGGACTGAAATATTTAAAGCATTAAAAGACCCCACTAACCTAGAATTCTAGATCCGGTGGGATTATCCTTAAAAAGTGAAGGAGAAATGAAGATTTCCTTATTCAAATGAAAACTGAGAAAATTCATCAACAGTAGACCTTCCTAAAAGATATGTTAAAAGAAGTTCTTTAGAAATTAAACAATAATAATATACCAGAAACTCAGATCTACATAAAAAAAAGGAAGAGCACTGAAGAAAAACAAATGAAGGCAAAATAAGAATTTTTTTAATTCTTAATTGATCAAATAGATAATTGTCAAAATGATAATAGCAAAATGTATTGGATGATTGCAGTATATGTACAAGTAAAATGAATGACATCAGTGTTATAAGGGAAGAGAGAAAGGAATCAGAAATGCTCTAGCAAAAGCTACCTGCACTACTTGCAAAGAAGTATACTATTGTTTGAAAGTGGATTGAGATTAATTGCAAATATGTACCGAAAATTCTAGGGCAACAACATTTTTTTTTTTTTGAGACGGAGTCTCGCTCTGTCGCCCAGGCTGGAGTGCAGTGGCATGATCTTGGTTCAGTGCAAGCTCTGCCTCCCAGGTTCATGCCATTCTCCTGCCTCAGCCTCCCGAGTAGCTGGGACTACAGGCGCCTGCCACCACGCCCGGCTAATTTTTTTTGTATTTTTAATAGAGACGGGTTTTCACTGTGTTAGCCAGGATGGTCTCTGTCTCCTGACCTTGCGATCCGCCTGCCTCGGCCTCCCAAAGTGCTAGGATTACAGGTATGAGCCACCACGCCCAGCCCAACAAAATTTTTTTTTAAAAAAAAGAAGGAAAAATTGATATTCTGAGATGAGAGAAAATAGAATCATTTAAAATGCTCATTTAAAATCAGAGAAGGCAGAAAAAGAGAAAATAAAAAGGAACAAAGAATAAGTGCAACAGAAAAAAGTCATAAACATGGTAGATGTTAATCTAACTATATCAATGATCATTTCATTTGTGAATGGTCTAAATAACACCAATTAAAAGACAGGCTGTCACACTGGATTAAAAAAAAAAGACCCAATTATCTTGCTTGCAAGAAACCCACTTTAAGTATAAAGACAGAGGCCAGGTTACACCTGTAACCTCAACACTTTAAGAGTCTGAGGTGGGAGGACTGCCTGAGCCCAGGAGTTCAAGACCAGCCTGGCCAAGATAGTGAGACCCCTATTTCTACAAAAAATTTTTAGAAGTTTGCAGGGTGTGGTGACACATGCCTATAGTCCCAGCTACTTGGGAAGCTGCGGTGGGAGGATGGTTTGAGCTCAGGAGTTCCAGTGTTACAGTGAGCTACAATCCCACCAATACACTCCAGCCAGGGTGACAGAGTGAGACCCCGACCCCCCCCCCAAAAAAATTTAAAAAACAAATAAATAAGTATGAAGACAGAGGTAGGTTAAAAGTAAAGAGATGGAGAAAGATATACCATGCTAACACTGTCCAAAAAAATGCTGGAGCAACTATATTAATTTCAGAACAAGGAAAATTATGGATAAGAGGGGCATTACACAATAAAAAGGGGATCACTTATTTAAGAGGCATAACAGTCCTTAATGTGTATACGCTAAAGAATAGAGCATCAAAATATGTGAGGCAAAAACTGACAGAACTGCAAGGAGAAACAGATTAACTCACTATTATCCTTGAAGACTTACTTCAACACCGCTCTATTAGTAATTAATAGATCCTGACAGCAGAAAATCAGTAAGGACATAGTTGAACATCAATGAACAGACTTAATTACCACTTACAAGATATAGGTTAGCCTTACTTTAAGCAAAATTGGAAATACGAAAATACCTCCTTAGGAAACCAGTAAGTTTAGGTATGATGTTTCATTATATGAAAGAATTGTTCAATTTGCTAAAGTATATTCTATTCTTTTTTTTATTTTTATTTATTATTATTATTTTTTTGAGACGGAGTCTTGCTCTTGTCCAGGCTGGAGTGCAGTGGTGCGAACTCAGCTCACTGCAACCTCTGCCTCCCAGGTTCAAGTGGTTCTCCTGTCTCAGCCACCCGAATAGCTGGGACCACACCACCATGCCTGGCTAATTTTTGTAGTTTTAGTAGAGACAGGGTTTCACCATGTTGGCCAGGCTGGTCTCAAACTCCTGGCCTCAAGTGATCTGCCCACCTTGGCCTCCCAAAAGTGCTGGGATTACAGGCGTGAGCCTCTGCACCCGACCTACCTAAGACTTTTAACAGTTTTCCTTTAACCATTTAAATTATGAATTCATAATTTAAATCAATTCATAGAATTCTATAGAATTCTTGCCAGGGGGCTTGTCTTGTAATTTGTGATTTTTTTCCTAAGTCCGAAGTGGAGAGTAATGAAGGAGTGCCATTCCTCCACACCAAAGGTCCCACTTTTCAATGACAGTTAGGGAAAAGAGTATATAAGACAGCTTCTTCTGCAGGGCCAGCCACCTCTTTGCCTAGAAAAGTATTGTCTGCTCCTTGTTAACTCCTCACGTTCGTTCGTTCTATCAATAACATTTCCTGAGCATCTGCTATGGGCCAGGCACCACCTCAGATGACCACAAGCTATTCATATCAATTGGCAGCTCATTCACATCACTGTATGCATAAAAAATGATAATAGATTAGAAATATTGGAAATTCTCGGCACAAGTTTTCTGCCCAGTGTTGCATGTGTTATCAACCAAATGATTCTCACGGGGGTGGAATGAGAGTCACTGAAAATCAAGGCCATCTCTTTATCCCTTTCTTCCTCTCCTCCTGCTCTCTGGCTGTGCACAGTCAGGCTCCGGTTAACCAGTTGGGGCTTTCATTCTTGGGAGAACTTGAAAGTTCTCCTAGCCACATCAAAGCCTGTTCCTCTAGGACTCCAGGTAGCTGTGTTCACTGATTCCTTCATTCAGTCAGTACTCACTAAGTGCATGCACACTTGACGATGATCTAAAATGCAAAGACAAATTAACCTCAGCCACTGCCCTCTAGTCGTTTGCAATTTATTGTATTCCTTCCCAATAGTTCCTGCAAAGTACTTACTCATGTCCTGTATTTCACAAATTTGGTTTATTTCACTTAATTATGTTTTCTTTCTCACTTTTCATATTATTTTGGAAGCACCATACATGGTATGGGAAGAAAATAATAATCTTTGTGTATGTATTTGTAATGTCATAATCGTCAAAACAACACCCACAGGTTTAAGAATCAGGAAATCTGGGCTTGAGACCCACTTGTGCTTGTGTGGCCCTCCGTCAGCCACTTAACCTCTCTTGAGTTTCAGTTATTTCACCTGTAAAATATTTCTGGCTTGTCTATCGCACAGCTTTTGTGTATGTGTGGATCAAACGAGCAACTGTACAGGTAATCACTTTCACAATATCAAATGACATACAGTTGGAAGTTGTTATTGTTAAAAGTTCGTGCCAGAATCAACCTCAGGGTTTGCTTATGTGTACAATACAAATGCCATAGAAATAGTAACTAAGGGCAGAATTTGGCCTAGGGCACTTTACTGCAATTTTTTTTTTTTTAAGGCGGATGAAAAAAAATTAAAGACTTTTTGCTCAGAACAGAAAACTTTCAAACAAGAATCAGCACTTGCCAAGGACATGGTTATTAAGTGGATCTTTGTGAGGAAATTCAGAGGATGATGGAGAGCTTCTGAGATCAGGAACTGAAAGAGAAAAGCCTTTAATGTTATCATCTTCCTCCTCCACCCTTGCACTGCCTTGCTTAGAATTCCTTATCTAATCAACTAGAGTCACACATCTTAACAGTCAAACAATAAAAATGGGATGCACTTTAAGCCTGGATTGTTAGAGGCCAAAAACAACCTGCTGTTCAGGCTGCAATAGCCTGCGCAGAGGGCACTGAGCTCCACTTTCACTTTTAAGGGAACTGCAAATAAAATGCCTTTCTCTCTTGGATTTTGAAATGTTTTTTGTTAAATCTGGTTAAAATACTAAAAATCACATTATGTTCACAGAACCTAGCAAAGCAGCAAAGTTTATGCTATGAAATGTTAAGCAAAAGAAAGTGCAATGACATGAAGGGAAGAAAGGGCCTTAGATAATCCAAGTTTCTCGAGCTTGGACTCCTATGTGTTACGGTGGATTCTAGAAAAGTAGAAATAGGAGTGGTTAGCGCAAGTCCACTTGGTGTGGAGATCAGGATGGTGGCAATGAGAAGGGGTGAAGGGAATTGGAGGGTACTAACTACTTGAATTATAAACAACAGAAGCCAGCCATGATGTCTCACATCTGTGTTCCCAGCACTTTGGGAGGCTGAGGTGGGAGGATGGCCTGAGCCCAGGAGTTCCAGGGTGCAGTGAGCTGTAATCACAACACAGCCCTCCAGCCTGGGTGACAAAGCAAGACCCTAACTCAAAAACAAAATGAAACAAAACAAAAAGCCACCACCAACAAAGGAAATCTCATACCCACTGTAGGTGTCTACTATCAAAAACACAGAAAATAACAAGTGTCAGTAAGCATGTGGAGAAATCGGAACTCTGTGCACTGTTGCTGTGAATGTAAAATGGTGCAGCTGCTATGGAAATAGTATGGTGGCTTCTCAAAAAATTAAAAATAGAATTACCATATGATCTAGCAATTCCACTTCTGGGCATCCAAAAGAACGGGAAGCAAGATCTCAAAGAAGCATTTGCATACCCATGTTCATCGCAGCATTATTCACAACAGCCAGAAGATGGAAGCAATTCAAGTACGCATTCATGGATGCATGGATAAACAAAATGTGGTCTACACATCCAATGGAATATTATTCAGCCTTAAAAAGGAAAGACATCAAGTCCGGGCATGGTGGCTCACGCCTGTAATCCCAGCACTTTGGGAGGCCAAGGCGGGTGGATCACTTGAGGTCAGGAGTTCAAGACCAGCCCGGCCAACATGGCGAAACCCCTCCTCTACTAAAAATATAAAAATTAGTCGGGCGTGGTGCTGCACACCTGTAATCCCAGCTACTCAGGAGGCTGAGGAAGGAGAATCACTTGAACCTGGGAGACGGAGGTTGCAGTGAGCCGAGATCACGCCACTGCACTCCAGCCTGGGCAACAGAGCAAGACTTGGTATCAAATAAATAAATAAATAAACCTTGAGGACATTATTCTCAGTGAAATAAGCTAGTCACAAACGATAAATATGGTATGATTCCACTTATAGGAGGTACCTAGAGTAGTCAAATACGTAGAGACAGAAAGTAGAATGATGGTTGCCAGGGACTTGGGGGAGATAAAAATGGACAGTTGCTGTTCAATGGGCATAGAGTTTCATTTCTGCAAGACGATAAAGTTCTGGAGACCTGTTGCACCACAATGTAAACATACTTAACACCACAGAAACTACTGAAACTTACTTAAAAATGATTGATTGAGACTCTAAATTGCATGTTATTTTTATCCCCATTTAAAAATTTAAAATTATTCTAAAAATTGAAAAAAGAACAAAGAAGAAAAGAAAAAGCGAAATGAAATCTCACTGCCCAGATTAACCTTATAGTTAATGATGAATTTCTGTGTTCAAAGATTCTGGTGGTTTCCCATTCCTATAAAGTCCAAACTCCTTACAACATTCAAGGGCTTCTTGGAGGTGGCCTCAATGACCCAGCCTCTGAGTCTTACCTTCCACCACCTCTTACAAGTTCTAGGTTCCATAGTCCCTGTACCCTTATGTACTCTCGTCTCCATGACTTTTTTTTCTTTTTTTTCCCAGCCAGAATCTCATCCACTCTTCTGCATCCATTCACATGTCCTGGGAAGGCTTCCCTGATCACCTCATAGGTAAACAGCTCCCCTTCACTGGGTTTATATTTTGCAGTTCATCACTGTGTTCTAAGTGTTTGTGAATACATCTCTTAGGAGCAGGTCAGCTCCCTGCAGGCAGAGTTAGTGCCATATTCATTCAGCATCTTTACAGTATACTGGTAATAACAAATATTTGATGTCGGGCAAATCATGTCACTAATCCTCCAGCGGTCACAGTGACCTTGGTCACAAGGCTTCAAAGGACTGACATAGTTTTCCCCCAACTGTCACCTCTACTTCTCCGTTCTCATCTCCTACCACTGCCTCCTTGCTCCATCCCTTCCAACTTCCGCGGCTTCTTTGCTGTTCGCTGGGTTCACCGGGTGTATTCTCACTTTCTGGCCTTCACACAGGCTGATTTCTCTCCCTTAAGGGTTCCTCTCTCAGATTCCTACATGACTCACTCCTCTACCTTCTTCAGGTCTTACTCAAAAGTTACCTTCTGGAAACACCCTTTCCTAAACATCCTATTTAGAACTACAACCCAGTCCCACTTCCTCTCCAGCACTCCCTACCCTGTCTCCCATCTTCGTTTTTCTCCATTGCATTTACACCAGGTGGCTTGTGTTTTATTTGATCTTTGTCTCTTCACTGGAATGTCAGCTCCATGAGGGCTGGTGTTCTTTTACATTATTCACTGATTAAAACAACAAATCTTGGCCAGGTGGGGTGCCTCAAGCCTACAATCCCAGCACTTTGGGAGGTCGAGGTGGGTGGATCACCTTAGGTCAGGAGTTCAAGACCAGCCTTGCCAACATGGTGAAACCCCATCGCTACTAAAAATACAAAAATTAGCTGGGTGCGGTGGCAGGCGCCTGTAATCTCAGCTACTTGGGAGGCTGAGGCAGGAGAATTGCTTGAACCAGGAAGGCGGAGGTTGCAGTGAGCCAAGATCGTACCATTGCACTCCAGCCTGGGCAGCAGAGTAACACTCCGTCTCAAAAAAAAAAAAAAAAAAAGAAGAAGAAAAGAAAAAGAATCTTCAGTACCTCCTGCAGTGCTGGCACATAGTAGACTTTCAATAAATAGCTGTCCAATTAATTGAATGAGTGAATGGCTATAGAAAGCATTTGCATGTAAGATTATTGAATAATTTCTGATTGTCATCAAAATACTTTTTCTGTGAATGCTCATCCCGGGCTTAGAAAAAAAGTGAACACACTTTGCAATACAAGCTCTGCTCTGTCTTCACTGTACCGGATTTAACCTGTACTAAGCAGCAACTGATTGATGTTTTTCTGTTGGCACACTGTTTAATCATTTCCTGTCACAAACTGAAGCAAAGGTCAAGTTCGATAAGCACTCAATTAAGTCTTTAGAAGATGGTGATGTGTAAACAGCTTACTAGTCTATACATGTAATTAATTTTAACATTACTTTGCAGGTTGCTTTAATTCTGTAGTAACACAGTCCCCGCTAATTTGCTGCCTATATTCCATTACGGTTCCTAATCTTTTATTAAGTCTCCCCGCTACCCGCCTGCTGCTGCTCCTGCCACATTTTCTTGTAAAAAATTTCAAACATAGGCAAGTTGGAAGATTTTACAGTGAATCTCCACGTACCTGTCCTTTCGATTTTACTATTTACATTTAACACACCTGCTTTAACACTTAACTATCAATCCCTAATTAAGCCACTTTTAAAAAGTTATCCAGGCCGGGCGCGGTGGCTCAAGCCTGTAATCCCAGCACTTTGGGAGGCCGAGACGGGGGGATCACGAGGTCAGGAGATCGAGACCATCCTGGCTAATACGGTGAAACCCCGTCTCTACTAAAAAATACAAAAAACTAGCCGGGCGACGAGGCGGGCGCCTGTAGTCCCAGCTACTCGGGAGGCTGAGACAGGAGAATGGCGTGAACCCGGGAGGCGGAGCTTGCAGTGAGCTGAGAGCCGGCCACTGCACTCCAGCCTGGGCGGCAGAGCAAGACTCCGTCTCAAAAAAAAAAAAAAAAAAAAAAAAGTTATCCATTTATCCATTGTAATTAAGTATTTGATTTTCCCTGAAAGTGTGATTTGGGGTTAGAAATGCAAATTCTTGAATCTCAACCTAGGCCTACTGAATCCAAAATTGGCAGGGAGGTCTCCAGGTGGTTGGGGCTGGGGTGGGGAAGAGCAACCACAATCTGTGCTTTTGTTTTTGTTGTTGTTTTGTTTTGTTTTTGAGACAGAGTCTTGCTCTGTCACCCAAGCTGGAGAGCTGTGGTGCAATCTTGGCTCACTGCAACCTCCGCCTCACAGGTTCAAGTGATTCTTCTGCCTCAGCCTCCCGAGTAGCTGGGATTGCAGGCGTCCGCCACCATGCCCAGTTAATTTTTGTATTTTTAGTAGAGAGTGGGGGTTTCATCATGTTGGCCAGGCTGGTCTCGAACTCCTGACCTCAAGTGATCCACCTGCCTCGGCCTCCCAAAGTGCTGGGAGTACAGGCGTGAGCCACTGAGCCCAGCCTCACAGTCTGTGTTTTTGACAAATTCTCCAAGTGATTCTGAAGCTAGTTCAAGTTTGAGAAGCACCATTTCAAATAAAACTATGTGACTCAGTCTACCTGTTTCCATGGAGAGCCACCTGCATCATTGAAGTTAGAGGTTTCCTCTGGTGTGTTACCAAAGACAGACCCTAATGATATGGCTGTACCCAGGAGCCTTCCCTCACCACACACACGCCAACTTACTTAACATTAACCGGTGCAGTATAGTTTTAGTGATGTGGTTAAGAAGTTCAGGCTCTGGAACTAAATAGATCTGGGATGGAATCTCAGCTCCACCAAGCTATATGGACTCAGAGCCTTGTTTTCTCATCTGTAAAGTGGAGTATGGAAGAGCACATCCCTCGCAACAAATAGTTATCCAGCCTTTTCTGTGCATCAAGCATTGTAGATCCTGTTCTGGATGCTGGGGAAGTAGTGGTGAGGCAAGGCAAAGCCCAGTTCTCTTGGAGCCTTCAGTCTATAGGAGAAACTTACAACAAACACACACAAATAGAAATAATTTCAGGCTGGGCGTGGTGGCTCATGCCTGTAAACCCAGCACTTAAGGAGTGGGGCCGGGAGGACCGCTTTGAGCTCAGGAGTTCGAGACCAGCCTGGGCAACATGTTGAAACCCTGTTTCTGTTAAAACAGCAACAACAACAACAGCAACAAAACAAACTAGCTAGGCATGGTGGTATGCGCCTGTGGTTCCAGCTATCTGGCTACTTGAGAGGCTGACGTGAGAGGACCACACTGATCCTGAGAAGTCAAGGCTGCAGTGAGCCATGATCGCACCACTGCACTCCAGCCTGGGTGACAGAGTGAGACCTTGTCTCAGGAAGAAAAAAAAAAAAAAGAATTTCAGAGAATGAAGAATGCTAAGGAGACTGTAAAACAGACTATTGAGACCAAATGACTTACTTTAAAATTCGAGGTTAGGAAAAGCCTCTCTGAGAAGGTGAAGAAAGACAGAGGGGCAGAAAGCCAGCGTGGATGCAGGACAGTGGGAGAAAGTGAGGCCAGAGAAGAGGACAGGAGCCAGTGCAGAGCCATCCTTCATCGTAGAGAGTTTGACTTTAATTCTCATTGCAGCAGGGAGCAATTCCTGCTTCCTATTCATCCCTTACACCATGTCCTGCATTTTAGGTGCATATTTCATAATCTGGTCCCAATCAAGTTATATGTACCTCTTTCCTCTTACCTTTCTGCCTGCCTCCTTTCCTTCCTCTTCTTGCTCATCCTCTTTCCATCAATATCAAACACTGATCAAGTATCTCTGTTAGGTTGTAGGGACGCTAAGGGGATGTTGTCCTCAAGGTTCATCTGTGTTGTAGCATGTGACAGGATCTCCTTCCTTTTTAAGGCTGAATAACATTTCATTGAAGTATGTCCCACATTTTGTTTATCTACCCATCTTTGAGATTCTGCTTTAATTCTTTTGGAATATGTCCAGAAGTGGAATCACTGAATCTTGTGGTAATTACATTTTTAACTTTTGTAGGAGCCACCAATTGTTTTTCTTAGTCATGCACCATTTTACAGTCTCACCAACAGGGCACAAGTGTTCCAATTTCTCTTCATACTTGTCAACATTTGTTATTTTCTTTTTTTTTTTTTTTTTTTTTAAGACGGAGTCTCGCTCTGTCTCCCGGGCTGGAGTGCAGTGGCCGGATCTCAGCTCACTGCAAGCTCCGCCTCCCAGGTTTACGCCATTCTCCTGCCTCAGCCTCCCGAGTAGCTGGGACTACAGACGCCCGCCACCACAGCCGGCTAATTTTTTGTATCTTTAGTAGAGATGGGATTTCACCGCATTAGCCGGGATGGTCTCGATCTCCTGACCTCATGATCCACCTGCCTGGGCCTCCCAAAGTGCTAGGATCACAGGTGTGAGCCACTGCACCTGGCCAACATTTGTTATTTTCTATTTGTTTGACTTTTTTAAAAAGGTAGCCATCCTGGCAGCGTGTGGTGCTCACTCCTATAATCCCAGCACTTTGGGAGGCTGAGGCAGGAGGATTGCTGGAGCCCAAGAGTTTAAGACCAGCCTGGGCAACACAGTGAGACCCTTGTCTCTATTTAAAAACTTTTTTAAATTAAAAATAAATTTAAAGTAGCCACCCTAATGGTGTGAGGTGATATCTCAATGGGGTTTGATTTGCATTTCTCTAATGATTAATTATGTTGAGCATCTTTTCTATGCTTGTTGGCTATTTGTTTATTATCTTTGGAAAAATGTCTATTCAAGTCCTTTGCCCATTTTTTAACTGGTGTTTTAAAAAGTTGTTGAGTTATAGGAGTTCTTTATATATTCTGTTATTAACTCCTTATTAGATACGTGATTAGCAAATATTTTCTCCCATTCTGTAGTTTGTCTTTTCACTCTGTTGGCTATGTCTTTTGATGCATGTAATGCCCCTCTAGAGCTTGACAAATAAATCTTGCTGTAAAGTCTGCTTTATCTGATATTAGTAGAACCACCCTGGATTTACTTGGGTTAGTGTATTTTGGTTAATGTATACATATCTTTTTTCATCATTTTATTTCAGTCTTTCTATGTCTTTATAATTAAAATGCATCTTTTTTTTTAGCAGCATATACTTGTTGTTTTCTTTTAATCCAGACTAAAATCTTTGTTCCTTTTTTTTTTTTTTAATGGAGTCTCACTCTGTCACCCAGCCTGGAGTGCAATGGTGCTATCTCGGCTCACTGCAACCTCCACCTCCCAGGTTCAAGCAATTCTCGTGCTTCAGCCTCCCAAGTAGCTAGGATTACAGGGGTGTACCACAACACCCAGCTAATTCTTTGTATTTTCAGTAGAGAAAGAGTTTCACCATGTTGGCTAGGCTGGTCTTGAACTCCCGACCTCAAGTGATCCACCAGCCTCAGCCTCCCAGAATGCTGGCATTACAAGCATGAGCCACTGCACCGGCCTGAAATCTTTGTTCTTTATTATTATTATTATTATTATTATTATTATTATTATTATTATTTTGAGATGGAGTCTCACTCTGTCACCCAGAGTGGAGTGCAGTGGTCCGATCTCAGCTCACTGCAACTTCTGCCTCCCGGGTTCAAGTAATTCTTGTGCCTCAGCCTCCTGAGTAGCTGGGATTACCGGCATGCACCACCACGCCTGGCTAATTTTTATAATTTTAGTACAGAGGGGGTTTCACCGTGTTGGTCAGGCTGTTCTCAAACTCCTAACCTCGTGATCTGCCCTCCTTGGCCCCCCAAAGTGCTGGGATTACAGGCATGAGCCATCACGCCCAGCCAATCTTTGTTCTTTAATTGCAGTATTTAGCCAATTTACATTTTACATAATTTTTGACATATAGGAGTTCAGATTGTGGGGTGGATGGAGCTTCTTGATGCCTTTAATCAGTTTCTTTAAATTCTCAGTCATTATTACTTTAATTATGGTTTGTGGCTAATCTCTTTTTCTTCTCCTTTTGGACCTCTGATTAAATATACATGAGGTCTACAAATTTCATGTATCTCTTATGCTCTTTTCTGTGTTTTCCATTCATACTTTTTCTTGTTATGCTTAAATTTGAATATTTTATGCTGATGTGTCTTCTAGTTCATGATTCCTCTTTTTTTTATTTTTTTGAGACAGAATCTCACTCTGTTGCCCAGGCTGGGATGAAGTGGCATGTTCATGGCTCACTGCAGCCTCGGCCTCTGGGTTCAAACAATCCTCCTACCTCAGCTTCCTAAGTAGCTGGGACTACAGGCATATGCCACCACAATCAGCTAAATTGTTGTTGTTGTTGTTCTTGAGACAGGGTTTTGCCATGTTGCCCAGGCTGGTCTTGAACTCCTGGGATCAAGTGACCGGCCTGCCTCAGTCTCCGAAAGTGCTGGGATTACAGATGTGAGCCACCACACCTGGCTCGATTCTTGTCTTTTGGGACTGTGCTTATCTGCTTGATTTAACTTTTTTTTTTTTTAGTTTTATAATTTCCACTTGATTCTCTTTTATATAAATCCCATTCTTCTGCTGAAATTTTCCATTTTTTAATTGATTTCTTGAACACACTAAACATGGTTACTTTAAAGTTTTGTTCTGGTAACTCCATTATCTGGTCACTGTGAGTCTCTTTTATTGCCTATTTTTTTCTCTCGGTTTTGAGTCATTTATTACTCCTTTCTACCATATCTACTAAATATTGATTGAATTCCAGACACTGTGGGTGAAAAGTTATAAGAGATCTAGATGATGTTAACTTCCTTCAGAGAACATTAATTTCATTTTTTTTTCTTAGCATGCAGTTAGTAAGAGCCAAGCAAGTTGGTCAAATCAGAGACTGAGATGAGTAAAAGCTAAATTTCAAGCTTTGAGAGGGCTTCTTTCTGGAGTCCCTTAGTCTTAGCACAATAGTTCTAAACTGAGGGTGATTTTAATCTCCAGGGAACATTTGGCAATATCTGGGAATATTTTTGATTGTCACAAATTAGGGCTGTGTTCTACTGATGTCTGACACAAGTTGGAAGTGGCAGAGGCCAGATATGTTGTTAAACATGCTACAATACACAGGACAGCCCCTCATTAAAAAAGAATTATCTAGTCCAAAATGTTAATAGTACCAACATTAAGAAACCTTGCTCTAGGGCTTAGTCCTTTTAAGATACTCAATGGAAAGCTAGAGTATTTATCATGGCTTCTCGTCTTTGGCAGGCCTTGAGCTCCAGTTTTTCTCCCAGTATTAAGAGACTGCCAAAACCTTTGTTTACCGTTATAGGCTTTCAGCAGCTGCTTTCTGCTTGGTTTTTCAGTCTCTTGCCCTACTTGTGCACAGTTTAGGAATTAGCAAATGCTTTAAGCGGGCAAAGCAATAATTTATGTTGGTGTCACCTACCCAGGATCTTGGCTCCTTAAGTCCTGGCTGATTTTGTTGATTTCTGATGCCTTAAAGAAGCTGTTTTTTGTTTGTTTGTTTGTTTTGCCTGTTGATATTATTGTTTTGCATTTTTATACAGCTTTGATATTTACTCCTATTGTGATGGTATTAGGGATCCAAGGTACTCCGTTACAGCCAGAGTGTAAGTTCGCCATGTTTGCATGTAATTGAGCGAGTTTAACTCCATTTTGACAGTCCTTCAGCTAATAACATCCCCAAAAGAAATCAGGTATACAGATTGCTCTAGAGTTAAATAACAATCATTTTGTTCACTATTTAAATAAAAACATGTTTAAGTTTTAGTTTTTGCCCAAATACATGATATATAAAAACATTTTAATGATAACATACCTTACAAATATTTGCTCACTGTAGATAACTTAGAAAAACCAAAAGGATAAGGAAGAAAATAACAAATAAACATATTTCCACCATGCAAAAACAGCATCAGGAAAATTTTGGTATAGTTCCTTTCAGTGTTTCTTCTGTGTATGTGCAATGCTTTTGTTTCCAGGACTAACTCATAGGCATTTATGTTTTTTACTTTTTTATTTTTTATTTTTTGAGACAGAGTTTTGCTCTTGTTGCCCAGGCTGGAGTGCAGTGGCACAGCCTCGGCTCACTGCAACCTCCACCTCCCACGTTCAAGTGATTCTCCTGACTCAGCTTCCCGAGTAGCTGGGATTACAGGTGTGTGCCACCATGCCCAGCTAATTTTGTAATTTTAGTAGAGACAGGGTTTCTCCATGTTGGTCAGGTTGGTCTCGAACTCCTGACCTCAGGTGATTCGCCCCCCCCCCCCCCAGCCTCCTAAAGTGCTGGGATTACAGGGGTGAGGCACAGCACCCGGCCTGTAGACCTTTATTAATTTACTTTGCATTTTGTTTTAACGGTATAATTTACACACTGAAGTATAATTTACATAGAGTAATACTGTGTACAATTCAATAACTTTTAGTAAATGTACAGAGTTGTACAACTGTCACCATAATCCAACTTTAGAACATTTCCATCTTGTCAAAAAGAAACTTCATGCCCATTTACACTCACTTCTTGGTCCAAGCCCCAGCCCCAGACAACCACTAACCTACCTTCTGTCTCTATAGCTTGGCCTACACATCTTCCATTTTATTAGTAAAGTCAGCTTGTTTTTAACAAAGTCACCCAATTTTAATTATATAATTCTTTCAGTCCTATCCAAATGAAATTGAACAAGTTTAAATAAAGATGGCTGTTATGAGATACAGACATTTGTGGTGTGTGTGTGTTTGCGGATGATGCAAATCTTTTAAATACTATGGTATGTTTGCTTCCATTATTTTATGTATTCCTAATTTTCTTATTGAGATGTACTTCATGTAACATAAAATTCACCCTTTTAAATTTGGTGTTTATGCAACTATCAACACTATCTAATTCCAAAACATTTTCATCACCACAAAAAGAAATCCCATCCGCACCAGGCCTGGTGGCTCATGCCTATAATCTCAGCCCTTTGGGAGGCTGAGGCAGGGGTGTCACTTGAACCCAGGAATTCAAGACCAGCCTGGGCAATATGATGAAATCCTGACTCTACAAAAAAACAAAAAACAAAAAAATAGCCAGGTGTGGCAGTGGGCTCCTGTGGTCCCAGCCACTTGTGAGGCTGTAATACTCTGTTTTCACGTTGCTGATAAAAACATACCTGAGACTGGGAAGAAAAAAAAAGTTTAATTGGACTTATAGTTTCACATGGCTGGGGAGGTCTCAGAATCATAGCAGGGGGCGAAGGCACTTCTTACATGGTGGTGTCAAGAGAAAATGAGGAAGAAGCAAAAGCAGAAACTCCTAATAAACCCATCAGATCTCCTGAGACTTATTCACTATCATGAGAATAGCCCAGGAAAGACCGGCCCCCATGATTCAATTACCTCCCCCTTGGTCCCTCCCACAACACGTGGGAATTCTGGGAGATACAATTCAAGCTGAGATTTGGGTGGGGACACAGCCAAACCATATCAGAAGCTGAAGTGGGAGGATCACTTGAGCCTGGGAGTTTGACACTACAGTCAGACAAGATCACATCACTGCACTCCAGCCTGGGCAACGGAGACCATGTCTCAAACAAAACAAAACAAAACAAAACAAAAGAAATTCCACTCCCATTATCAGTTACTCCCCATTCCCTTCCCCGACCCAGCCCTTGGGAACAACTGCTAAACCAGGGGTCCCCAACCCTAGGGCCGTGGACCAGTACTAGTTGGTGGCCTGTTAGGAACTAGGTCACACAGCAGGAGGTGAGTGGGGGGTCAGCGAGCATTACCGCCTGAGCTCCGCCTCCTGTCAGATCAGTGGAGGTGTTAGATTCTCATAGGAGCCGGAACCCTTTTGTGAACTGTGCAGGCAGGCATCTAGGTTGTGTGCTCCTTATGAAAATCTGATGCCTGATGATCTGAAGTAAAACAGTTTCATCCTGAAACCATCCCCTTACCACTCCCTGCTACCTCCCAACAGGTCCATGGAAAAATTGTCTTCCACAAAACCGGTCCCTGGTGCCAAAAAGGTTGGGGACCACTGCACTCAACTACTTTGTGTCTCTATGGATTTGCCTGTTCTGGACATTTTGTATAAACAATCATACAGTAGGTGGCCTTCTGCGTCTGGCTTCTTTCACTTAGCACAACAGTATTTTCAAGGCTCATTCATGTTGTAGGATGTGTCAGTACTTTATTCTTTTGTTTGTCTCATAAAACAAACACAAAACAGTCTCACTCTGTCGCCCAGGCTGGAGTGCAGTGGTGCGATCTTGGCTCACTGCAGCCTCCACTTCCTGGATTCATGCGATTCTCCAGCCTCAACTTCCTGAGTAGCTGGTATTACAGGCATGTGCCACCAGGCCTGGATAAGTTTTGTATTTTTAGTAGAGGCAGGGTTTCACTGTGTCGGTCAGGCTGGCCTTGAACTCCTGACCTCAGGTGATTCACCTGCCTTGGCCTCCCAAAGTGCTGAGATTACAGGTGTGAGCCACTATGCTGGGCCAGTACTTCATTCCTTCTTATGCTGAATAACATTCTATTTTATGAATATGTCACATTTTGTTTATTCACTTATCTGTTGATGGACATTGAGGTTGTTTCTGCTTTACTTAATAATATTTTAGTTAATATAATTTAACTAATGAAAGGGGAGAAAATTATTACTGGGGTGGTATGATATTATGTTATATGTATATGTATATTGGTTTTTGTCCACAATTCCTGGCTTCTAACTCCCATAGCCCTTGTTAATTTCCTAAGGAACTAAAATAATACACAATCTTTCCGCAACGTATTCGGTCTTTTGTCCTTGATTCCTGAAGCGGCTTCAGGATGGCTCCAGAGTGATAAAGGTGAGACAGTCTTTTGTTATAATATTGGGGCATTTTAGCCCTCAGAAAACAGAATCTCACTCTCTGACCTCCTGCCCCCCTTTTATCTTCTTTTTCTCCTCCATGCAGGCCACAGAAACTAAAAATATATTACAATCTTCTGACCTGAAATTCTCTGAACTGCCTTTCTTGTCTGATTTTAGGTTGTAAGATCCCCATGTCAGAAGGGGTCCTGTCCCACACTCGGGAGGAAGGAATGCTGCATAGAGAGGCCAGGAAGAATCTTGGCCTTACTGGGTTTCCCTGCTCAATCTATAAGCGTTAGATCATACTCTTTCTGTCCAATCACAGTTCTCCCTGGTTGTCAATCATGCCTATCCAATGACGTCTCCATAAAAAGCCCAAGAGGATAAGGTATGGGAAACTTTTGCACAGCTGAAATTCTGGAGGCTTGCAAGAAAATGAATAAGAACCCATCACCTGCCGGGAGGGTGGCGCATCCCCCTCCACAGGAGCTGAGGCTCCTGCAATCAGGACCCTTTCAGACCCCACCCTATGTATCTCTTCATCTGGCTATTTATTTGTATCTTTTAAAATAGCCTTTAAGATAAGTCAGTAAACCTAAGTGTTTCCCTGAGTTTTGTGAGCCACTTCAGCAAATTAATCGTGCATTAAGAGGGGGTCACGGGAACCCCAACTTGAAGTGGATTGGTCAGAAGTTCGACAGGCTTGGGCTTGCAACTGGCATCTAAAGAAAAGGCGCTGTTGTGGGACTGAGCCCTCAACCTGTGGGATCTGACACTGTCTCCAGGTAGATAGCGTCAGAATTGAATTGGAGAACACCCAGCTAGTGTCTGCGGCAGAACTGATTGCTTCCTGTTAGTGGGGAAAATATCTCCACCGATGTGGTCACAGACATCTTCAGTGTTGATTATTGTGGTGTGAGAGCACAGGTAGTGTATCTGCACTTCTCTAATAATCTCATGAATACATTAACTGAAATTTATAGTAGAGAACACAATAATATCATAAAGAAAAATAAAACAAAGACATGGAAGAGCTAAATTTTTTTTTTTTTGAGACAGAATCTCGCTCTGTTGCCCAGGCTGGGGTGCGGTGGCACAGTCTTACCTGAGCTCACTGCAACCTCCGCCTCCTGGGTTCAAGTGAGTCTCATGCTTCAGCCTCCTGAGTAGCTGGGATTACAGGTGCACACCACTATGCCTGGCTAATTTTGTATTTTTGGTGGAGATGGAGGTTTCACCATCTTGGCCAGGCTGGTCTTGAACTCCTGACTTTAAGTGATCTGCCCACCTCGGCCTCCCAAACTGCTGGGCTTACAGGCATGAGCCACCGAACATGGCCAAGCTAAGCTTCTTTTAAGGCTCTGATTGACATGAAATAATATCTAAGCCCAAATTTCTCTTTATTCAAACTGGAATGAGCAAGATGCTCAAAAACGGTTATGAAAACTGAAAAATAACTGAAATTAGAACTGTATTCTAAGGGTAAAAACACCCTTAGAGTAATATTCTGCCAACAAAGAAGCCGTGTATGTGGAGTGGGTGGGAAGTGACAGAGGTGGGCATGTGGATCCTTTTGTTGCTAATAATAAAAATTCCTAGAGCACTGAGTCTCCACATGGCAATATGATTGAGAAGAACCATATATTATTCCCTTCATCTCCGCTCTTTGAATCTCAGCACTCCCTCAAAGAGCATGCAGGGCCTTCAGTTGATACAAGGAACTCATGAAGCCAATTAATTTTTTTGTTCTTTCTCACAGTGACAAACTATAATCCTCAACCATTTGTGTTGTAAATATTGGTCATGGTGAGAAACTATGGGCAGTGTGATCTTCAGACTAGCTGTGCATTTACACATGCATGTACACACACACACCCACACACACTCACACACATTCAACTTTCTCAGCTCCAGTCCCACCACAGGACAGCCTATATTTATTAGGTGTTCCAAGTGATTGTGACATAGCTGATCTTTTTTTTTTTTTTCTGAGACAGAGTCTTGTACCCAGGCTGGAGTGCAGTGGCACGATCTCGGCTCACTGCAACCTCTACCTCCTGGGTTCAAGCGATTCTCCTGCCTCAGCCTCCCGAGTAGCTGGGATTACAGGCATGCACCACCACACCCAGCTAATTTTTGTATTTTTAGTAGAGACAGGGTTTCACCACATTGGTCAGGCTGGTCTCAAACTCCTGACCTCAGGTGATCCACCCACCTTGGCCTCCCAAAGTTCTGGGATTACAGGCATGAGCCATGCGCCTGGCCTGAACTGAACTGTAGTTTTGACTTTTTTTTTTTTTTTTCTTGAGACAGGGTCTTACTCTGTCATCCAGGCTGGAGTGCAGCAGCACAATCATAGCTCACTGCAACATTGAACTCCTAGGCTCAAGCAATCCTCCTATCCCAGCCTGCTGAGTAGCTGGGACTATAGGCACATCACCATGCCTGGTTAATTTTTGCATTTTTGGTGGAGTTGGAGTCTCACTATGTTACTCAGGCTGGTCTTGAGCTCCTGGGCTCAAGTGATCCTCCTGCCTCAGCCTCCCAAAGACTCTTGGAAACTAGGGTAAATTGGAATTTTCCCTGCCTAATTTTCCAATAGGTTGGCATTTCTCCCATTGTTTACCCTATAACCTCCACTCACCTCTGGTTTTCTGCTATTTCTCATGAGCTTCTACGGAGGTGCTACAGGAAGGCAAGGAAGAGGAGGGTATTAGGGAAGGGGAGGGGCAGGGACAGGCCTGCAATCTATCACCCAGCGAGGCAGCATGGAGGTATGCTACCCAGGTCTTGCTTCAGGAGAACAGGTTGCGGGGAGTGCAGGTGACTGACAGCCCCCAGCCCTCAGGTCTGTTGCAGGGTTCATGCCTGGAACACACCCCCTGAGCTGCTCCCAACCAATGACTGAGCTCGAAGGGGTGCTAGGTCAGACGCTGAAGAACTTGGATTCCCCAGTCAGTTGGTGCAGCCTGAGGCTCTTCCCCACTTCCTTTCCTTTCTCACTCCACAGATGTCACACCTCATTGCAGTCTGAGACTCTGTCTACTTTCTCTTATTTCCTCCCCCTTTTTCCCCTCACAGGAACTTCCCTCATAAGTCTCTTACTCGTTTTATTAGTCTGCTCCAGCTGCCTAATAAAGTACCACAGACTGGATGGCTTAACAAAAATTAAGCCAATTTATTACTTGGTAGAAGTCCATGATCAATGTGTTGGCAGAGCTGGTTCCTTTAGTGATCTCTCTCCTTGACCTGTAGATGACTAATAAGGTTTGGCTGTTTGTCCCCTCCAAATCTCATGTTGAAGTGTGACCCCCAACACTGGAGGTGGACCTAGTAGGAGGTGTTTGGGTCGTGGGGGTGACTGTCTTGTGAATGGCTTGGTGACCTCCTCTCAGCAATGAGTGTTAGTTCATGCAAGATCTGGCCGTTTAAAAGAGACTGGCACCTCCCCTTTCTCTGGCTTCCATTCTTGCCATGTGACACGCCTGAGCTCCCTTCGATCTTCTGCCATGATTGAAAGCTTCCTGAGGCCTCACCAGAAGCCAAGCAGATGCTGGTGTCATGCTTGTACAGCCTGCAGAAGTGTCAGTCAATTCACCTTTTTCCCATTTGCCCAGAGAATACTTGCTGGCAACACTTGAGGCTGCAGTGTTTACCCTGAGATAACTTTGCCGTGAAATATCTCGCTTTTATTATTTCCATATCACTTAGTATATCAACTTTGGAAACAAAAGACATCGTTCTCTATATAGCATTCTGTTCTTAGTAGTGGTATTTTCATTTACAAAACGTAGTAATTCTCAGTCGCTGAAAATGTCGAATCCTAGAAAACGTAGCATTCCTACATGTGATGTTAATATCGTTCCCAAACAGTTTTTGGCCGAAGATTCACTTGATGAATATGATTTTTCTGAAATAGACAACTCTGATGATTCAGATGTTAGTTCTGATGTTAGTTCTGTTTAGAAATAACCACGAGAGCAGTGTTTGTATTTTATTTTCACATTGAAAATCAGTCAGATTTGCTTCAGCCCCAAAGAGCGTGTTTACGTAAAATTCAATGAGCACTGGCAGCCAGCTGCACTTTTTTTTTCTAAATGGGAAAGGGATAAACTTCTTTTCTTTATAAGTCACCCAGTCTCAGGTATTCCTTAATAGCAATGCAAAAGAGATTTAGTAAAATGGCCATTTTCCCCTGTGTCTTCACACCGTCTTCCTTCTGTGTGTCTGTGTCATCATATCCTCTTTTTCTTTTTTTTTTTTTTTTGAGACGGAGTTTTGCTCTGTCACCCAGGCTGGAGTGCAATGGTGTGATCTTGGCTCATTGCAACCCCCGCCTCCCACGTTCAAACGATTCTCCTGCCTCAGCCTCCTGAATACGCCCGCCACCATGCCCAGCTTATTTATTTATTTATTTATTTATTTATTTATTTATTTATTTTTAGTAGAGACAGGGTTCATCATGTTGGTTAGACTGGTCTCGAACTCCTGACCTCATGATCCGCCCTTCTCGGCCTCCCAAAATGCTGGGATTACGGGCTGAGCCACCACACCTGGGCCCATAATACCCTCTTCTTATAAGGACATCAATCTTATTGGATTAGGGTCCACTCTAATGATCTCATTTTAACTTAATTACATCTTTAGAGATCCTAACTCCATTCACATTTGTAAATACAGTCACATCCTGAGGTACTGGGCATTAGGACTTCAACATACGAACATTCTGACAACATAATTCAGCCCATAGCACTCATCGAATTCTGTCTTGGCATCTGCTTTTCAGATGCCAGGTTAATCTAGGAGTCTAACCAGGTAAAGCATTGGTGTGCCAAATGACCAGTGACTCATCTCTTCCCACCCCAGTCTGCTTCTATAAATCCAATTACAAAAGTAATAATGAATAGACAAAACATGAAAAAAACATGTTTCAAATATGAAATAAATCTCCAGTTTTTTTTGGTAATCCCTAATCCCTTGGAAATTTGTAGTAGGGATTATTATAACATAGAAAACTGTAAGTGACAGAAACAAATAAGACGCTTCCTATCATTGGTTCTCCTCAAGTCACTGGTACTTCAAGTGCCCTCAAGTCAGTGGTACTTCAAGTGTGGCAGACACAAGGCAAGCCTTAGATCTGTGCCTTTGAGCCTGACACTGGATCCCATCACCAGCACAGGAACAGTCCTCTACAGCCAAGGTGGCCAGTGCAGAATTTAAAAAGGTTGGGTTGGCATGCGAGTAAAACATAAACTCTAGCAGAGATTTGGTAATTCTGTCATTTGTTGGCTGATATTTTAATATTATTGTTAGTTTCCTAGGCATATTTTGCTTCAACGAGTAGGAAAAATGTTTTAATTAGTGCCCTTTGTTTACAATTTTCGTCTTTCAGGTCCATGGAAAATTCCAGTGTCTTCCGTCTTCATAATTTCTGGGGTTTTGGCAGTGTACCAAACCAGCAACTGTTTCAATAGAGAGGAATCGCCTCTCTCAAAACACATTTTATTGCTTGGAAGATTGCTCTTCATTAACACAACCAGGAAAATACTAATAAGATCCTTAGAGTTTAGGGCTATCCCACTCAGAATTGGTATTTTTTTTTCCTATCACCCATTTTCTTAAGCATTAGTCAATATTTAATGGGAGCCTACTGTATGTAAAATTCCTTACTAAACAGGATTGGGTTTGCTTAAGAGTGATAAAAGACCGGGCACGGTGGCTCAAGCCTGTAATCCCAGCACTTTGGGAGGCCGAGACGGGCAGATCACGAGGTCAGGAGATGGAGACTATCCTGGCTAACCCGGTGAAACCCCGTCTCTACTAAAAAATACAAAGAACTAGCTGGGCGAGGTGGCGGGCGCCTGTAGTCCCAGCTACTCGGGAGGCTGAGGCAGGACAACGGCGTAAACCCAGGAGGCGGAGCTTGCAGTGAGCTGAGATCCGGCCATTGCACTCCAGCCTGGGTGATAGAGCGAGACTCAGTCTCAAAAAAAAAAAAAAAAAAGAGTGATAAAAATAGATATAGTCTTTGTACACAGTCTGTGGTTTTATTTTATTTATTGAAATCAGAATCTTCTAACTTCACTAGGGTGATGTGTGTGTGTGTGTGTGTCTCAGAGTATATACTATAACATAAAATTTTTCATCTTATCCGTGTTTAAGCATATAGTTCTGAAGCATTAATTATGTTCACAATGTTGTGCAACCAACACCACCATCAATTTACAAAACTTTTTATCACCCCAAGCAGAAACATTGTAACTTTAAACGTTAAACTCTCTGTTCCCCACTTCTCCCAGCCACTGGTTAGCTCTCATCTATTTTCTATCTCTACAAATTTGCCTAGTGTGGATATTTCATATAAAGTGGAATCATACAATATTTGTCCTTCTGTGTCTGCCTTATTTCACTTACCCTAATGTTTTAAAAGTTCATCTGTATTGTAGCATGTATCAGAACTTCATTTTTTATGGCTGAATAATATTCCTTTGGAGGTATATACCTCATTTTGCTTATCTATTCATCTGTTGATGGACAGATCAACAGATCTGTTGATTTGAGTTGTTTATGCTTTTTGGCTCTTGTGAATAATGCTGCAATGAACACTGGCAGATGAGTATCTGTTTGAGTCCCTGTTTTCAATTCTTTTGAATATATACCTAAAAGTGAAATTGCTAGGGCATATAGTAATACTATGTTTAGCTTTTTGAGAATCACCAAACTGTTTTCCATGGCAGCTGCACCACTGTAATGAAAATATTAAGTAACATTTTCATCAACAATGTATAAGGGTCCCCATTTCTGTGCATCCTCACCAGTACGTGTTATTTTCTGTTTTTGTTTTGTTTTATAGCCATCTAGTAGGTGTGAAGTAGTATCTCACTGTTTTCATTCACATTTCCCTTATTTGCTAGTTTTGTTAAGCAGCTTTTCACGTGCTTCTTAGTCACTTATTTATCTTTGGGAAAATGTCTAGTCAAGTTCTTTGCCCAATTTTCTAATTGGGTGGTTTTTTGTTGTTGAGTTGTAAGAATTCTTTATATAGTCTGGATCCTAGACACCAGACATATGATTAGTAAATAATTTCTTCTATGTTTTCCTTTCACATTTCCAATAATGTCCTTTAAAGTTTTAAATTTTGGTGAAATCTAATTTATCTAGTTTTTCCTAGAGATGTCGCCATATCTAAAAATCCATTGCTGGCCCAGTGCAGTGGCTCACGCCTATAATCCCAGCACTTTGCGGGGCTGAGGAGGGCAGATTGTTTAAGCCCAGGAGTTCAAGACTAGCCTGGGCAGAATGGCGAAACCTTGGCTCTACGAAAAATACAAAAATATTAGCTGGTGAGGTGGCATGCATCTGTGGTTCCAGCTACTCAGGAGGCTGAAGCAGGAGGATCACCTGAGCCTGAGAGGTAGAGGCTGCAGAGAGCTGTGATCATGCCACTGCGCTCCAGCCTGGGCAACAGAGAGAGACCTTGTCTCAAAAAAAAAAAAAAAAAAAAAAAAAAAAAAAAATTCTTTGCTGATCTACTGTGTAAACCTGAGATTATGAAGATTTACTCTTATGTCTTATTCTAAAAATTTTATAGTTTTAGCTCTTATATTTAGGTCGTTCATCTATTTGAGTTAATTTTTGTGTATGGTGTGAAGTAGGAATCTAACTCCATTACTTGGCGTATGGATATCCAGTTATCTCAGTACTATTTGTTGAGGAGACTATTCTTTCCCCTATTGAATGGTCCTGGCATCATTGTGAAAAATTAATTGGCCGTCAATTTATGGAATTGTTTCTGGAGTCTCAAATTTATTCCACTGGTATATATGCCTTTTATTCTACCAATACCACATTGCTCTGAATACTGTAGCTTTGTAGTGACTTTTGAAATCAACAAGTATGCGTCCTCCAACTGCGTGGTTTTTTTTTTTTTTTTTTTTTTTTTGAGATGGAGTCCTGCTCTGTCGCCCAGGCTGGAGTGCAGTGGTGCGATCTCAGCTCACTGCAAGCTCCGCCTCCTGGGTTCACACCGTTCTCCTGCCTCAGCCTCCCAAGTAGCTGGGACTACAGGCGCCTGCCACCACACCCAGCTAATATTTTGTATTTTTAGTAGAGACGGGGTTTCACCATGTTAACCAGGATGGTCTCCATCTTCTGACCTCGTGATCCGCCCACCTCCGCCTCCCAAAATGCTGGGATTACAGGCGTTAGCCACCGCGCCCAACCCTGTGTGTTCTTTTTCAACATTGTTTTGGCTCTTTGGGGCCCCTTACCCTTCCATACGAATTTGAGCATTGGTTTTTGGTTTTTCAATGTCCACAAAAAGATCATTGGCATTTTGATGGGGACTGCATGGAGTCTCAGATTTGAATATTGACATCTTAACAATATCAAGCCTTCTAATCCGTGAACATAGATGTCTTTCCATTTATTTAGGTGTTCTTTCATTTCATTCAGTAATGTTTTGTAGTTTTCAGGTACAAGTCTTATACTTCCTTGGTTAAATTTATTCCTATTTTATTCTTTCTGATGCTAATGCAAGTGGAATTATTAAAATCCATCCCCTTTATATGTAACGTTGATGAATGTTAGTAAATTCATACTGTTGTGCAACCTTCCACACAATCTAGTTTTAGAACACTTGCATCAGATTTCCCTTGTGTCTATCTGTGGTCAGAGTCTATCTTTGGTCAATGTCTATCCTCCCCAACCCCAGGCAACTTCTGATATGTTCTCTGTCTTTATAGTTTTGCTTTTTCTATGCTTGTATATTAGTCCTTTCTCATGCTGCTAATAAAGACATACCTGAGACTGGCTAATTTATAAAGGAAAGTGTTTTAATTGACTCACAGTTCAGCATGGCTGGGGAGGCCTCAGGAAACTTAAAATCATGGTGAGAGGGGAAGCACACATGCCCTTCTTCACATGGCAGCAGGAAGAAGAAAAATGAGTACCAAGGGAAGGTGGAAGCCCCCTATGAAACCATCAGATCTCGTGAGTACTTACTATCACGAGGACAGCACGGGGGAAATCGCACTCATGATTCAATTACCTCCTACTGAGTCCCTCCCATGACACATGGAGATTATGGGAGCTACAGTTCAAGATGAGATTTGGGTGGGGACACAGTCAAACCATATCAACCCATCAGATAAGCAGGTCCTTACATTTATATAAAATGCAGTTACAAACAACACAGCATCTCCTTTTCATTCCTAAGATCCCTAACATATAAAATCCTGAAAATCACAGTCACAGGAGAGTTGCATCATGTTAGGTGGAACTACTGCCTTATTGTTGTCTTTATGCAGAAGAAAATAGATTTCAATTGAATCCCCAAACCATAATGTCAGATTTGGAATTAGGGGCAATCAAGTCTTCTAAAAATGAATTTCAATGTGTTACCAATATAGTTTGTATTTTCCATTCAGCTCAATGCATTTGGTGGGAAGTTCAGATGAGTGGACTGGCCACATGATACGGCAATGATGAAAAACTTCAGTTTAAAGATTCGTAATTTGCCTGCATTGGCATTCCTTCCAGGTGATGACATTCCATGAGCTTCTAATTAATTAAAGCCACAATTGCCTGAAAAGCCAGTGAAGTTATGGACTAGTTTGAAAATAATTATGTACATGGTAGGGTAAGAAGACTCTCACGCTACACTTAGGATAAGATGGCGTTGCTATTTGATCAACAGGATTGTTTCCACCAAATCTGTGGTCTGTATATGAGTGCTTGCAGAATGGATCTCTGTGTACTCAAAACAGCAAAGAAGCATAGCACAGAAGTGACAAAATTTAATAGAGAATGCTCATATCAGTGTATACGGAATGAGAAGAATTTTTTAAAAGAGCAGCACCGAGCAGAAACTGAATGTGAACACTGTGTCAGACCATTTTGTGTTGCTGTAAATGAATATCTGAGGCTGAGTAACTTATAAAGAAAAGAGGTTTAATTGGCTCATAGTTCTGCAGGCAGTACAGGAAGAATTGTAACGGTATATGCTTCCATTGAGGGCCACAGGGAGTTTACAATCATGGCAGAAGGCAAAAGGGAAGCTGGTGTATCACAAGGTGAAAGAGGGAGCAAGGGTGGGGACGGTCCAAGATCTTCTCACATGAACTGAATAAGAACTCACTTGTCACCAAGGGGATGGTGCTAAACCATTCACTTTTTTTTTTTTTTTTTTTTTTTTTTTGAGATGGAGATTCACTCTGTCGCCCAGGCTGGAGTGCAGTGGCGCGATCTCAACTCACTGCAACCTCTGCTTCCCAGGCTCAAGCCATTCTCGTACCTCAGCCTCCCAAGTGGGTGGGATCACAGGCACACACCAGCACACTTGGCTAAATTTTGCATTTTTAGTAGAGACGGGGTTTCACCATATTGGCCAGGACTGATCTCAAACTCCTGGTTTCAAGTGATCTGCCTGCCTCTGCCTCCCAAAATGCTGGGATTACAGGCATGTGCCACGGCACCAGCCAGTAAATAAAACTTTAAAAAATAATTTTAAAATTATTTTTTCCAGAATTATCTTTTCAGAATTTTGATCTTACAGGATTTCAACATATGGGATGGTGGCTTTCAGGATTGTGTCTTTCAGGATTATAATCAGCTCCCATGCTGGAGAAAACACCAGTATCTGCGAGTATTCCTGCAAGTAGATAAGGCTTGTGAGTGTGTGCTGAGCTTCTGTTGTTCAAATCTATTGCAGAGAGAGACTTAGTAGAACTGAGGAACTGTTATGGGTTTTTTTTTTTTACTTTGTTGAAAATAAAAAATTAGAGGCATTGTTCAGCTACTGTTTCGAATCCATTAGAATTTGCTGTGTTGTTAGCTTATTAGAATTAAGGCATACTGTGGCCTGGCGCGTGGCTCATGCCTGTAATCCCAGCGCTCTGGGAGGCTGAGGTGGGTGGATCACTTGAGGCCGGGAGTTGGAGATCAGCCTGGCCAACATGGTGAAACCCCGTCTCTACTAAAAATACAAAAATTAGCCAGGCATGGTGGCATGTGCCTGTAATCCCAGCTACTCAGGAGATTGAGGCAGGAGAATCACTTGAACCCAGGAGGCAGAGTTTGCAGTGAGCCAAGATCCAGCCTGGGAGACAGAGTGAGATCCTGTCTGGAAAAAAAAAAAAAGAAAGAAAAGAAAGAAAGAATAAAGCCATATTGTGAGAGAGGTTTAAAAACTTGTGTGAAATGCAAGATTGCATTATTGCAAGGTGAATAAAATGAGGCTGGTGAAGGATGGGAGCCAATCACAAATTTCCGACATTGCCATTGGAACACAGCTCCACATCCAAACCTAAACCTTCTGAAGGACCGCCCAGGCCCTGTAATAACTACAGTTTTCTACACTCCACGTTCCCCTGGTAGCCTTTTTTTTGACGGTCCCTTTGAATTCCCAAGACACCTTATTTGTATTTTTGCTCAACCGTTCTTTTAAGGAGGGCCAACCCATGGCTAACATTGACTCAAAGTGCTTTCATTAGCTCAGATAAAAAGCTCAGTTACTTTAACCTACTTCTTTCTGCCTTCTACAAAGGCAGTTCAAGGCTCAGATGTTACTAGAAGTTACTGGGAACTTTCCTATACAAAAGAATAAGAACACCAGGTTTCTTAGAATACACCAAAAACCTCTTCTCCTGGGGTTTTGTATACTGTTTAAAGGGTGGGAAATGGGGTCATATTTTCAGCTGCGGTGAGGGACAGAGAGCCTGGAAATTTGGCTTGAAATTCATGGGGAAAATACTTAGCCCAAATTTATTTGAGTTATTGTTGTATTCTTGTTAGCTCTGTAAGACACAATAAATATTTACTGAGGGCCTACTTTGTGCCAGGCACTGTTCTGGGTGCTGGAATATCTAGATTTTTGTGTTCCAGCAGTGAACAAAACAGAAAAATCCCCAGTCTTCTTTCATCCTAGTGGGAGAAGACACACAATGAAGAAAATATATAAATGAGATATAAGTGATATAGGGTGCGGAGTAATATGGAGAAAACAGAAACAGGAAAGGGGACAGGGAGTTCTGAGTGAGGGAGGATGAGCAATGGCTGTGATTTTAACACAACGGTCATGGAAGGTTTCACTTAGAAGGTGCAAAGTGAGGAACTAATGGAAAGAGATGATGGAGCAATTCATGCCAGCATCTGGGGTAATAAGCAGGCTGGGTAGAAGGCACTGAAAGGGCAAAGGCCCTGAGCTGGGAGCAAGACTGGCGTGATAACCACAGAGGGCCAGGGAAGCTGGAGAGTAGAGGAAGAGAGAAGTGGGAGATGAGGCACAGGGATGTAGAGGCCATTATGATGACCTTCACTATTTTCCAGAGGGAGATGGGAGCCACTGGAGGCCTTGAGTAGAGGAGGGACATGATTTTAGTCTTAACTTTTTCTCCAGCTGTTCAACTGATTGCATGAGATAAAATACTTAGCACCATGCTGGACACATAATGTATCAGTGAATGTTTGTGTATTACAAATGCATTCATTCAATTGAAATGCAGTTCAAATGTATCCTTGAATTTAAATTTGGAATATTTCCCCACATAACTCTGTAGCCCTGGGGCATCATCTTCTTTAATGCCTGGACAAGTTGAGAACATTCAGCCATCCATTCATTTACTAAATATTTATTATTGGGTATCTAAAATGTGCCAAGTAGTGCTTTAAACACTGGGGACAAAGTGGTGAGTGAATAGGCTAGAAAAAATTCATATCTTAAGGGGAGGCCTTCTTTTATTTATTTATTTTTTTTGAGATGGAGTCTCACTCTTACCCAGGCTGGAGTGCAGTGGCGCAATCTCGGCTCACTGCAACCTCTGCCTCCCAGGTTCAAGTGATTCTTGTGCCTCAGTCTCCTGAGTAGCTGGAATTACAGGCATGCACCAGCACATCCAGCACATTTTTGTATTTTTAGTAGAGACTGTGTTTCACCATGTTGGCTAGGCTGGTCTCGAACTCCTGATCTCAGGTGATCCATTCACCTCTCTCTCCCAAAGTGCTGGGATTACAGGCATGAGCTACCACGCCTGGCCTAAGGAGGCTTTCATTTGAGTGGTGGGAGGAAAGGCAATGAACAATAAATATAAACACACACACACACACACACACACACACACACACACACACACATATATATATAGTCAGGTTGTGGCACATGCTAAGGAGATAAAGAAGGTCAGGGGAAACTGAGAGGCAGAGGGAGAGTCTGTTTTAAATAGAATGATAGTGATGTACTTCTTTATCTCAGTAGTATTTGTTGAATTGTCTCTATGGGCAAAGCACTGTCCTGGGTTCTAAAGCATCCTCTGTATAATTCCAGCCCACAAGAAACTTAGAATCTGTGGGAGGCAGAATTCTAAGGTGATCCCTAAGATTCCCATCCCCTGGTGTACATGCCCTGCATGATCCCTAAGACTTTGCAGATGAAGCAATAATCACTTCTGTGATGAGGCAATGTTCCACCGCACATCTGACTCTAAGAAAGGAGACTCCCTGGGCCAGGTGCGGTGGCTCATGTCTGTAATCCCAGCACTTTGAGAGGCTGAGGCGGGCGGATCATGAGGTCAGGAGTTCGAGACCAGCCTGGCCAACATGGTGAAATCCTGTCTCTACTAAAAATACGAAAATTAGCCGGGTGTTGTGGTGTGCACCTGTAATCCCAGCCATTCAGAAGGCTGAGACAGGAGAATCGCTTGAACCTGGGAGGTGGAGGTTGCAGTGAGCTGAGATCATGCCACTGCACTTCAGCCTGGGTGACAGAGTGAGAAAAAAAAAGAAAGAAAGGAGACTACCTGGGTGAGCCTGACCTAATCAGGCGAGCCCTTATAAGAGATGAGGCTTGTCCTAAGGAAGACATTTGAAGCAGGACAGGAACGTGGTGCCAGGGAGTTTCTCCACAGCTGACTCTGAAGATGGCTGTCTCCACAGGATAAGAACCTGCAAACAGCCTCTAGGAGCTGACAACAACCCTAATCAACAGCCACCAAGACAGGGACCTCAGTCCTTCTACAACAAGGAACTGAATTCTGACAGCAACCTGCATGGCTTTAGAAGTGGATTCTTCCTTAGTCAAGTCTCCAGACCAGAATTCAGCTCAGCTGAACTCAAGCATGTTGTACCCGGACTTTGGACCTACAGAACCATGAGATAATGAATGAATGAATGAATGTTACTTTCAGCTGATAAATTTATGGTAATCTATTATGGGGCAATAGAAAACCAATATAGATTATAATAAAAAGATATTTTTAAAAGTCAGCATCTGTAATTCAAAGGGCACTCACAAGGGGTGGGACCATCTTTGCTTTTTGAATGACAAATGGTGAATGATGAGGTGGCTTGTAGGCAGACACAAACAAAAACTAGTTTAAAAGGAGCACATATGATTTCTCTACTTATAACTCGATTATCTTGTCATTACCTTACTTAGACTCTTCCATGGGTGCGCATTGCCTATGAGAATCGACACTTTTGAGTTTAACATTCATTCCAGTTCTTCTGTCATCTCCAGACCCTGCCATTCCAAACTCATCTCTTTTTGACTTTCTGACTCATTAAATGTTGACCTTAGCAATCTGCTGTCCTTTACATGGTCCAGAATACCTCTTTCTTCATCATGTTACGCCACTCCTTCAGCCCAGAATAGAGCAGAATCATCAGAGACAAGATGATACATGGAATGGCAAACATTTTAACGCTGGCACCTATCCACTGAATGTCTAAAGACACTGGAATTATGATACATTTCAGAATGCCGCAATCACTGCATGCCACCTCCTTGCCAAAAGTATTCAGTGGGTTCCTATTTTCATATTTCAAATCAGATCGTCAGCCTAGTAATCAAAATCTTCCAAGATATGACCCCACAAAATAACCTTCCAAAACTATTTCCTATTACACTGCCCCATAGCCCATATCTTTTATTTACATGGCACTGACTTTGCCATCTGTTTTTTGCTCAGGCTGGTCCCTGTTTCTGGAACGTCCCTCCCTTTTTTACTCATTAGTCAAATTCTGAGGCCCAAAGAGGTTCAGTAACTTGCTCAAAGTCACAGAATTTGGGTGAATATCACTTTTTCCAGTCTTGAGCAAGTAACTGTATCTCTTTGAATCTCAGTTTTATCACTTGTAAAATGGGGTATATGAAAATATCTACCTTGCAGTATTTCCCAGCATGAAATAATTTACTTGGTGATAGAAATGGACTTTCTCATACTTGTATTTCCTTTGGCTCTTAACGTGTCTCATAAATCATATAGCTCAAAAAATGCCAATGGAATGAAATTCCCTGAATATTTTTGAATCATGCTGTTAAGTTCCTTTGTCTTTTCAATTTTTTTTTTCTTTGAGATGGAGTCTCGTTCTGTCTCCCAGGCTGGAGTGCAGTGGCACAATCTCGGCTCACTGCAACCTCCACCTCCCTGGTTCAAGTGATTCTCCTGCCTCAGCCTCCCCAGTAGCTGGGATTACAGGCGCCTGCCACCGTGCCTGGCTAATTTTTGTATTTTTAGTAGAGACAGGGTATCAACATGTTGGCCAGGCTGGTCTCAAACTCACTCCTGACCTTAGGTGATCTACCTGCCTCGGCCTCCCGAAGTGCTGGGATTATAGGCATGAGCCACCGCGCCTGACCTGTCTTTTCAATTTTTAAACTTCATTGCTTTTCAATCACAGTGAAACTATTTGGGTTCCCTTCCTTCTTAAAATGAATACTTATTCCATGGATAGTAGGCATTTTAATGCCTTTTAATTTTTTCTCTTTTTGTTTTGTTTTGTTTTGGACACAGGGTCTCTCCCTGTTGCCCAGGCTGGAGTGCACTGGCGTGATCTTGGCTCACTGCAGCCGCCACTTCCTGGGTTCAGGCAACTCTTGTGCCTCAGCCTTCCAAGCAGCTGGGACTACAGGTATGGACCATCACACCCAGCTAAGTTTTTTGTATTTTTAGTAGAGACAGGTTTTCACCATGTTGGCCAGGCTGATCTCAAACTCCTGACCTCAAGTGATCCGCCTGTCCCGGCCTCCCAAAGTGCTGGGATTACAGGTGTGAGCCACCATGCCTGGCCTTTTTCCTTCTTTTTCTCCAGGCATGTGTTACTTTCTTAGAGGCCTAGGAACATTTTTGTCAGGAACTATTGAAATAATTTCCATGTGGGAGTCTTCTGGTTTCAAAGAAGGAAAGAGAGTGTTTACACAGAAGTTGTCTGGTTTCAGGAAAAAAGCCAAGTGGTGTTTTTTAATATTAGAGGAAATTTGCCTCTCCTTGTATTTTTTTTTAAAAAGGAAGAAACCAAAAGCTTGTTTAAACAGGTTCACAGAGGATTGTTTTTGACAAACATTTGTTTTATGTGGTAAACTGATTTTGTTGTAGGGGATGGTTTAAATAGGAACAAAGAGTGTGTCTCTAGCTGGTGGGTGGCTCTGTAATGAACACGCTCGAAGAATAATCACCATGCTCAGAATGAATGGAGCTCAGGCATAATGGGAAATGCACAGGAGTTGGGTTTATGTTTTGATTTTGTTTTTTACAGGTTTTATGATTTTGGGAAACTCCAAACCTGTTGTCTTCTAAAGTAGAAATAAGGCTGGGTGCAGTGGCTCATACCTATAATTGCAGCACTTTGGAATGCTGAGGCGGGCAGAATGCTTGAGTGCAGGAGTTCAAGAGCAGTCTGGTTAACGTGGCGAAACCCCATCTCCACCAAAAATACAAAAAAATTTAGCCAGGTGTGGGTGATGTGCACCTGCAGACCCAGCTACGCGACAGGCTGAAGTGGGAGGATTGCTTAAGCCTGGGAGGCGGAGATTCCAGTGAACCAAGATTGTAAGATTCTGCCACTGCACTCTAGCCTGAGTGACAGAGTGAGACCCCATCTCAAAAAAAAGTAGCCACCTATCCCAAGTACATCATAGACTTATAACGATCAGGGGAGAAAATAAATTTAGAATCATTTTGAAGAATGAAATGATATAAAATATGAAGAAGTACTATGAAGCCTAAATTTGCCAAATTCTAATGCCCACAAATTCTGTTTGAAAATAGGTGGAATACAAATAATATATAAATACTGCCTGTACATAGCTTAAGAAAGAATAGTATACAATTATTTAACAAAAGGAGATAATCTATAGTTTTGGTTTATAATAAAATATAGAATAATAAGATATTTAAGGTACCAAAATTCTCAGTTCATCTTATAGGCAAGTATTTTACTGATTTTTTTTTTTTTTTTTTTTTTTTTTTTTTTTTTGAGATGGAGTATTGCTCTGTCACCCAGGCTGGAGTGCAGTGGCATGATCTCAGTTCACTGCAGCTTCTGCCTGGGTTCAAGCAATTCTCCTGCCTCAGTCTCCCTAGTAGCTTGGATTACAGACATGCACCACCACGTCCTGCTAATTTTTGTATTTTTAGTAGAGACAGGATTTCACCATGTTGGCCAGGCTAGTCTAGAACTCCTGATCTCAGGTGATCCGCCCTCCTTGGCCTCCCAAATTGCTGGGATTACAGGTGTGAGTCACTGCGCCTGGCCTTGCTGATTTTTTTTTTTTTTTTGGACAGATGGCAATAGGTCATAGTCATAAAGATATTTTCATTGAAGTCTGACAAATTGTGTATCCTATATTACTTTGAAGGAGCTCATAATTGTAATTATAGTTTGCTCAGCTCACCTGGGTTTAGGTAGAATACAGTTGCCATATTTTATTCTTTTTTTTTTTTTTTTTTTTTTTGGAGACAGGGTCTCGCTCTGTCCCCTATGCTGGAGTGCAGTGGCAGAATCTTGGCTCACTGAAACCTCTGTCTCCTGGTTTCAAGCGATTCTCATGCCTCAGTCTCCGGAGTAGCTGGGATTACAGGTACCTGCTACCACACCTGGCTAATTTTTGTATTGTTAGTAGAGATGGGGTTTTACTATATTGACCAGGCTGGTCTCAAACTCCTGACCTCAGGTGATCCACCTGCCTTGGCCTCCCAAAATGCAGGGATTACAGGCGTGATCCACTATGCCTGACCTATTAGTTAATAAAGTAGTGTTATGTGAGTTTTCAACTTGGAAGATTATATGCAATCTTGGACTAGTTGGAATTTTCTCTAAAGTCAATAGTAGATATAAGTAACACTAGAAGATTCTGAGACAATAATATTTGTATCTTCCAATCTTATTAACTAACCATTATGAAGTTGTGGCAAGAAGCCTCTAAGATGTCCCCCAATGTCCTCCACCTCCTCATTCATATCCTGGTATAGTTCCCTCCTCCTGTGTGTGGGCTGGGCTTATTGATTCACCTCTAAGGAATAAAATACAGCAGAAGTGATAGGATGTCACTGTGTGATCACGTTATAAAAAGACCACGGCTTCCTTCTTTGCCACACTCTCTCTTGCCCTCTCTCAGATTTCTCACCCTGAAGGAAGCTGGGTGCCATGTTGTGAGGTCTCTGTATGGAGAGGCCCATCTGGTGGGAGATTCTGGTCAGCTAATAAACACACGAGTGAGACTGGAAGCAGCCATCCTCACCACCACCAACCCATCCCCACTCCAGTTGAGACTTCAGATGAGACCCCGTGAGCCTCTGATAGCTTAACTGTAACCTCATGAGAGTTCTTAAACCAGAGGCACTCAACTAAGCTGCTCCTGAATTCCTAATCCACAGAAACTATGAAGTAATACATGTTTGTTGTTTTAAGCCACTAGGTTTTGGGGTAATATGTTATACAGTAATAGAAAACTCGTATGAAAGCCCTGTTAAGGTTTCATATGTCAATATATAAAGATACATGTTTAAAAAGAAATGTTATTACTAACAACAACAAAGGTTTACTAATATCAAGTAGTTCAGGACAATCAAATGGAAAGGGAGAAAACTAAAGACATTTTACTTTTTATTTTTTAGGAGACAGAGTTTCACTCTTGTCACCCAGGCTGGAGTGCAATGGCATGATCTTGGCTCGCTGCAACCTCTGCCTCCCAGGTTCAAGTGATTAGCTTGCCTCAGCCTCCTGAGTAGCTGGGACCATAGGTGTGCACCACCACCACACTGGGCTAATTTTTTTTTTTTTTTAGAAATAAGGTTTCGCCATGTTGCCCAGGTTGGTCTTGAACTCCTGACTGCAGGTGATCCGCCTGCCTCGGCCTCCCAAAGTGCTGGGATTATAGGTGTGAGCCACTGTGCCCGGCCCTAAAGACATTTTCAATTGAGAAATATGAGATCTCTAGAGATTATAACCTTAGGAACTTCCATTAAAGTTAGGGATGCTGTTGTCTATATCGTATCTGGCATATTGGCAAATTGTTATGCCTATATCCAACTGCAGCAATATTGCAAACTTTCCAACTTAAGATCAAAACTTTCAGAGCAAGAAAGCTGTAAATAACAGGATACTAAAATAAAATTCTCTATGGCTTGATTTCAAGTGAGCTCCCCAAAGCCGAGAACAATGCAGTAGTGCCAAGTATCCCTCAGATGATACAGGCAGATGCTGGTCTAGCCATGCAGGGAACGTTAAGGTGGGGGGGGGGGGGGGGGGAAGAAAAAAAAAGACTGGGTTTAGTGGCTCATGGCTGTAATACCAGCACTTTAAGAGGCTGAGGTGGGAGGATCGCATGAGCTCAGGAGTTCAAGTCCAGTCTGGGCAACATAGTGAAACACCATCTTTACAAATAGTAAAACAATTAGCTAGGCATGATGGTGCACGCTGTGGTTCCAGCTACTTGGGAGGCTAAGATGGGAGAATGACTTGAACCCACTGTTGGGGGTGGGGGTCAGGGGGTCGAGGCTGCAGTGAGCCAAGATCGTACCACTGCACTCCAGCAGACAAAGCAACAGAGCAAGACCTAGCATCAAACAATTTTTGTTATTAAAAAAAAAATTGGCTAGGCTCAGTGGCTCACACCTGTAGTCCCAACCCTTGGAGAGGCCAAAGTGGGTGGATCCCTTGAGCCCAAGAGTTCAAGACCAGCCTGGAAAACATGGTAAGACCCTGTCTCTACAAAAAAATAAAAATTAGCTGAGTGTGGTAGCATGCGCTTGTGGTCCCAGCTACACAGGAGACTGAGGCAGGAGGATTACCTGAGTCCGGGAGTTTGAGGCTGCAGTGAGCCAAGATCGCACCACTGCACTCCAGCCTGAGTGACAGAGCGAGACCCTACCTCAAAATGAAAAAAAAAAAAAAAAGAGAGAGGGAGAGAATCAGAAACCAGTCATGCCTACATTATTAGCCTATCACAGACACCTACTTTTTTAAGATGGAATTTCAATAATCAGTAGTAGAGAGAGGATCTTTGTGAGAATTTTCAGTGTGCTGGGTATCCCATGCCCACAGGCAGGAAAAGGATGCACTTCAAAGGAAGTTTCTAGAGAACACTTGTGGGGACTGGTGTCCCACTCTTGCCTAGTGAGAGACGGCTGGGACTGCTTCTGCCTCACAGCGAAGACAGAATGCCTCAAAGGCCCATTACATTTCCACTGCATTTTACTAGGACCTGGATATGAAGGCAGCTGGCCTGGAATTTGCTTAAACATGACTTTTTCCAAGACACCTGCCTCAAGGGACAGTGCCACCCAGGCAGATGGGTGGACATGGGATGCTGAGGGGTCAAGAGCAATATTTTCTCCATCAAAGACTAAGTGGGCAGCTCTCTGGAAAGCCTGCGAAAGCTCACCAAAAGAGAAGGCATCTGCCATCCAGAGGGTACAGGCAGCAGGACCCCAGCCATCCAACTGAGTCGAGCTGTGTCCTTTTCCTGAATCTCCTCTTCCCAGGACCCAGCCCTGCAGGGGTCACAAACAGCAGCTATAAAGTGGGAAGCAAGAGGATTGGGAAAAGAGAAAAGAAATTGATGATACTCTCAATTCTGCCTGCCAGTGTGGCCAAGTCCAAAGTGGAGAAGGGAAGAAATCTTAATTGGATAAAGATTTGGAGTTAATTGGAGTTCTGATTTTTATCCTGGGCTGGATTGGAATTATATGATTGTGAAACAGACTTTATTTGTTAATAACCAAACAAGGGGCTTTTCATTTATTTTCCAGGGATGACTGGAAAAGTCATGGAATGTGCTCATGATCCTATCCTGGGGCAAGGAAGAATTAGACCATGGAGTGATTTGAAGAGGCCATGGAAGAAAAAATTTAAAGTTATTTTGTGCTTATAAGCCCAGCTAAGTCCAGCTCATTCAATGAAATGATTATAAGCATTTATGGAAAGCAGAAAAGGAGGGTTCCTCCTGCCAGGAACCCGCCTCTAGCCACAGAGGATAACGATCACTGAAGATAAGGGTTTTCCCAGTGAAGAGCTTTGGAAATGTTTCACTTGACTAGAAATGACCCTGACCCCAAGGTTCTGGCCCACCAGAGAACAGTGGGAACAATAGTTTATCTCCTTGAGTAATGAGAAGGATTCCAGTTTTCAGGTGAGCTGGGCCTCTTTCCAGGTAGTCCAGAGCCTTTTAAGTCTAAAGCCCACATCAGTGTTTTCAAAAGTGTTTCCACAAAGCATGACATCCACGGATTATGAATAGGCATTACCAAGGAAAACAGGGTTCTATGGTTTAAAAATTTGAAAAATGTGGGCTGGGAATGATGGTTCATGCCTGTAATCCTAGCACTTTAGGAAGCCAACACGGGAGGATCACTTGAGCTAAGGAGTTCAAGACCAGCCTGGGCAACATAGTTAGTCCTTGTCTCTTTAAAAGAAAAAAAAATTAAGTTTGAAAAGTGCTGTTAAATAAAACTAAACAGTTATCTTTCCTGCAGGACTTATCAGAGCCTTAGAATGCTAAGGTATGTTGGTCATGCTTCTATAAGCATTGTTCATTTCGTGCAGCTTGTTTTTCTACAGAACACCTTAGTTTGTTCCTAGGAATGCTCTGGAGCGGTTGGAAGTGCACTTCACTCCCTGTGCAATGCCCTTCTCCTGCTTCTGTCAGCATCAGTGACTACAGCCTTTAGCGTTCTCAGGTGTATTTCAGAAATCATTCCCTGTGATCTCTAACTCCAGGGAAGGTTGTTGAGTTATTTGAGTGCTCCTCTTGAATGCCAATTCTACTTAGCTTCAGATAAAGAAGAAAACCCTCTTTGCCTTCTCCTCTGGAGAGGGTATTGGAAGTTTATTATACATTGAAAATGTCTCCAAGGTATCTCACTTCCCCCAGCCTCTTCTACCATAACTCTTTTGCAGTCTGGGGGTGGACTAATACCAGTTTTTAGATCTCTCTATGTACCCTGCAGTGGTGGCCGTAGCAGGTGATTTTGGTGCCCTGCCCCGTGGTCCTCATGGCTGTTCACCCTTCTGACTCTGGGATTCCAGTGTTTGTTCCATGTAGTAAATCAATTGTTGTGATAAATGAATCCCCTTTTATTCACACTCAACCTTTGTTATGTAATGTACGTTTAGTGACAATGAGTATGGGTAGTTATAAAAATAATAATTACTATTTATTGAGAGATTAATATGTGCCAGTTATCTGCCACAAGCGTTCTCTCAGTAATTAAAAATAGGCATTAATGCTTCCATGCTACAGACAAGGAAAGTGAGGCTTAGGAGACTTAACTCACCAGAAGGCACACACTGTGTGGATGTCTAGATCCAGTCACCTATTCTTATATGCACTGTTCCAGTCTCACCAGTGCATCACAATGTATCAGACTCTTGCTGTCTGAGGTAAACCCAAAGTTCTTTGTCCCACTGAAAGGTGAAGCCAGCTGGATTTCCTGGGTCGAGTGGGGACTTGGAGAACTTTTCTGTCTAGCTAGAGGATTGTAAATGCACCAATCATCGCTCTGTGTCTAGTTAAAGGATTGAAAATGCACCAATCAGCACTCTGTAAAAACACACCAATCAGCACTCCATGTCTAGCTAAAGGATTGTAAATGCACCAATCAGCACTCTGTAAAATGGACCAATCAGTGCTCTGTAAAATGGACCAATAGGCATGAAATGGGCAGGGCTAAATAAGGGAATAAAAGCTGGCCACCCCAGTCAGCTGCGACAACCTGCTGGGGTCCCCTTCCATGTGGTGAAAGCTTAGTTTTTTTCACTCTTCACAATAAATCTTGCTGCTGCTCACTCTTTGGGTCCACACCACCTTTAAGAGCTGTAACACTCACTGTGAAGGTCCACGGCTTCATTCCTGAAGTCAGCGAGACCACGAACCCACTGGAAGGAAGAAACTCTGGACACACCATCTTTAAGAGCTGTAACACTCTCTGTGAAGGTCCGCAGCTTCATTCCCCAAGTCAGCGAGACCAAGAACCCACTGGAAGAATAAATTCCAGACACACCATGACCAAGATAATTGAGGAGCGCAGACACCAAGGGTGAAGTTGGAGCATGAGTTTCATGAGCAAAAGTAGAAAACTCTCTGCCATGGAGAGGGGACCTGAACGAGGGTTGCTGCTTTTACAGTTGAATGTAAAAGCTTTTATAAGAAACGGATGAGGGCTGGGTGTCTCATTTGCATAAGGGAAATTTCTGGTAGCTCCACCCAGTCCTCCTAATGTACACATGGACCCTTAGCTTGAGTTACTCGGTATTGTTTCATTCCCCTTACTGCATATGTGTCAGGGGATGGAATTTTCCAGGGTGGGCATGTCTAGGCAAGTCACTTGTGTAGACTTTCTTATCTTCGAGACTGTGGGCATGTCTTAGGCAAGCCCCGCCCCCACCCCCCTGCCCCCATGCAAGTTCCCTTATCTGGCCTGCAGCTTGATTTTTCAGGCTGTTTTCTTCTTTGAAAGAATTCAACTGAGGACCCACTCTAACTGCCTGCCTGACTGATTTCTTTCTTTCTCCTCTCTCAGCACTAGGTTGTATTACTTGCTTGTACAGGAGATCATTTCAATGTCTGAGATGTTACTTTAAAACCTTATTATAATCATCTTTCCACAGCCTGATTTCTTAGGACTCCAGTCTAATTTCTATTGGGTCTTCCTTAAGCTTCTAACTAATTTTAGAATTCATGCACTGGTCAGAAAAAGTACAAACAGTGACAGCCAAAAGACATTTGGGGAAATAATTTAATTAGAAAAAAATACTGAAAAATAGCATACTGATTTGGCCAAATGGAAATGGTCAATGGGCTCTCTTTGGTAGACATGGCTTTTTTCTTTTGGTCTGAACATTATGTGATTTCCTCCCTCCTTGCCATTGCTCACACTGTCTCCTCTGTCAGCTCCTTCATCTGTTCACTCCTATTCACGCTTTTAAGCCTCTGAGAATTTCCTTGAGGAAGCCTTCCCTTTCCTCTCCCACTATCCAGTCCTGAGTTGGATTACTATGATTACATATTACTCCATAGTTCTCCCCAGAAGTGTCGTGCATGTATCTATCACTATTGGAACGGGCTGTCTAGTGATCTGCTTCCCTCACTGGTTTGTAAGCTTCTTGTGATGCCTTATCCATCTTGAACCCTCGCACATAGTTACAGATTACTAAACCCTTGCAGAATGACTGGTTCATTGCCTGGTAGAATACAGGATCTCCTTTTCCAAGAACCTTGACCACCTGAGCCTCCCCTAGGTGAAGGATGTAAAGGAAGAAGAATTGGCTGCACAAAGAGCTCGGAAAGTAGAACTCTTCCTGGTGGATGAAAATAACAGCTGGTCAGAGCCCAAGTGTGATCTGAAAGGGAACATTGAATATCGGACCACACCCCTGGACTAGGTTGGTTCTTCCTTATTTGAGGGTGTGTTGCTCTTTTGTCAGTTGTCACACCCCTCGAGGAGGTGTTGTTATTTGCTTCTAGTTTGAATGATGCAAGAAGTAGGTGCCTTGAGGGTCTCTGGGCCTCTTATGAACAAATGGTTTTCATTATTGATCGCTTGGTACAATGGGCATAAATGAATACAAGACCTGAAGATAAATACTGTATGAGAAAGCTTTTATCAGCGCAACATCCTCCAGACTTTACTGACAAAAGCAAAAATGCACAGGTTCCAGGAGATGACATGGCGATGGGATTTTAGTGACAAATAGATTCAGGGCAGGACGAGGTGGCTCATGCCTGTCAATCCCAGCACATTGGGAGGCCAAGGCAGGAGGATCCCTTGAGCCCAGGAGTTTGAGACAAGCCAGGGCAACATAGGGAGACGCTGTCTTAAAAAAAAAAATTAGCTGGGTATAGTAGCAGGTGCCTGTAGTCCAGCTACTCAGAAGGCTGAAGTGGTAGGATCACTTGAGCCTGGGAAGTCGAGGCTGCAGTGAACTATGATTATACCACTGCACTCCAGCCTGGGTGACAGAGCAAGACCCTGTCTCAGGAAAAAAATCAAAGCAAAAACAAAAGAAATGGATTCAGGGCTCACTTTTTTTTTTTTTTTTTTTTTTTGAGATGGAGTCTCGCTCTTTCGTCCAGGCTGGAGTGCAGTGGCACAATCTTGGCTCACTGCAAGCTTCACCTCCCAGGTTCACACCATTCTCCTGCCTCAGCCTCCCTAGCTGGGAATACAGGCGCCTCCCACCACGCCTGGCTAATTTTTTGTATTGTTAGTAGAGACGGGGGTTTCACTGTGTTAGCCAGGATGGTCTTGATCTCCTGACCTCGTGATCCGCCCATCTCGGCGTACCAAAGTGCTGGGATTACAGGCGTGAGCCACCGGCCCAGCCTAGGGCTCACTATTTTTTTTTTGCAGTTTTTAGACAAATCACTTAACCTTGTTCAATCTCCCATTGATCAACTTTGAAGTAGAGATTAGAATATACCTAATTTTGTAGTGTTGTTGTCAAGTTTAAATGACACAGTTTATATACCAGGAACATAATGGAGATTGTCAATAAATATTCCCTTCTTGACCTCCATACTTGTTTAGCTCAAGGGCATTCACCTGCAGTTCATCTCTGGCGACCTTCCTCTAAAGACTGGTTCTCAAGCCTCATCAGTTTAAGAATCACCTAGGATCCTTGTTAAAGTGCAGCTTCCTGGCCCTGTTCCTGGAGATTCTGGTGCAGTGGATCTGGGTATAGCCCAGGGAGTTTCCTTTTTAATGGTCCCAGGTAATTCTGTTTTGGTTTTTTTTGTTTTTTTCTTTTTTAGATGGAGTCTCACTGTGTCACCCAGGCTGGAGTGCAGTGGCACCATCTTGGCTCACTGCAACCTCTGCCTCCCAGGCTCAAGCGATCCTCCTGCCTCAGCCTCTTGAGTAGCTGGGACTACAGGCAAGTGCCACCGCGCTTGGCTAATTTTTGTATTTTTAGTACAGACAGAGTTTCACCATGTTGGCCAGGCTGGTCTGGAACTCCTAACCTCAAGCGATCCACCTGCTTGAGCCTCCCAAAGTACTGGGATTATAGGTGAAAGCCACCGCCCTCAACCCTGTTCCAGATAATTCTGAGTCTGGTGAGCTGTTGTCCACATTTCTGGAAACATGATTTTAAAATTTCAAAGTCTTTCTTCAGGTTGATATGAAGACTATTTTCCTTTCATTAGTGATAAACCAAGGAAAAGCCCTTTTTAAGTTAGAAGATTTAATTGTATGGTCTGTCCGGGAAGTGGTGAGAAAAAAAGTTCAGTAAACTGAGGAAGTAGAGATGGTGGTGGAGATGGTGGTGGAGGTGGTGGTGCAGATGGTGGGAGAGATGGTGGGAGAGATGGTGGTGGAGATGGTGGTAGAGATGGTGGTGGAGGATGGGGAATGTTGGCATTTTTCACTGGCCTTCAGAGCACCATACCCCCTGGGAAGTGAAGTACAGGGAGAAATGGAGAAATGGAGGAGATGGCCTGTATTGGAAGTGGGGCTGCAGAATGGGGGGCTGATGGGGTTGGAAAGCTTCCAGCTTATAGTAAGTCAGCACTTGGAAGTACAGCTTTATCATCTTACTTTAAGAACTGTAGATATCCTCCATGTCAGAACCATTCAAATTTAGCATCAATCTTAATACGTTTCCCTAAGCCAAATATAAGAGATGTTGCTATTATCAGTAGTTTTGAATTGCCCAGTCCCAGTGGCTTTCATTAGAATGGGAAATTGAGAGGCGAGTAGACATCTGGCCAATCTGACTCTTGCAAAAGCTGCACTGAGGCCTGCAGTGGATGGGACCTCAGGCTGTCTCACCTTTCCTGGCTCTCAGCAGGGCATTTTGCCAAAGAACACCTGGGAGGGGCTCTCAAAAAGGTGGTAACCAACTATGCGTGGGCTATTTCTGGAATTTCGCTCTTAATTCTTTTTTTTTTGAAACGGAGTCTTGCTCCATCATCCAGGTTGGAGTGCAGTGGCATGATGTAATCTCCACCTCCTGGGTTCAAGCATTTCTCCTGTCTTAGTCTCCTGAGTAGGTGGGATTACAGGCGCGCACCACCACACCTGGCTAATTTTTGTATTTTTAGTAGAGTCGAGGTTTCACCATATTGGCCAGGCTGGTCTCTAACACTTGACCTCAGGTGATCCATTTGCCTCAGCCTCCCAAAGTGCTGGAATTAAAGGCATGAGGCACCACGCCCAGCCTTCCCTCCCAATTCTTATTTTCCACCCTCGTCCCTCTTAATTATCACTGGAATTCATAATTATTGCTCTTTAAAGAATGCAATCTGCTGTTTTCAGAGTGCTCCTGCCCCGTGCAGCTTCCCCATTTTTGCCCTGACGCCAGCTAGCCACTAGTATAGAAGGCAAGTGGAGCAAATTCTCAGCTCTGCATCTGTTCAACAAACATTATCTTTAAAATCGTGGTAAAATCCACAAAGCAAAATGTACCACCTTAATCTTTGTGTGTGTGTGTGTGTGTGTGTGTGTGTGTGTGAGTGTGTGAGATGGAGTCTTGCTCTGCCTCCCAGGCTGGAGTGCAGTGGTGGGATCTCGGCTTACTGCAACCTCCATCTCCCAGGTTCAAGCAATTCTCTGCCTCAGCCTCCCAAGTAGCTGGGATTACAGGCACCTGCCACTACGCCTGGCTAATTTTTTTGTATTTTTAGTAGAGACAGAGTTTCACCATCTTGGCCAGGCTGGTCTTACAGGCTGGTCCAACTTCTGACCTGGTGATCCACCTGCCTCAGTCTTCCAAAGTGTTGGGATTACAGGCGTGAAACACCGTGCCTGGCCCACCTACACCATTTTTAAGTGTATAGTTCAGTGGCGTGAAGTACATTCATTTTGTTGCACTGCTATCATCATTATCACAATCCAGCCACAGAACTCTTTCATCTTGCGACACTGAAACTCCATACCTATTAAACAATAACTTCCCAGTCCTCTCTTCCCCCAGCTTCTGGAGCCACCATTCTACTTTCTCTATGAATTTGATGGCTTTAGGTGTCTCTTGTAAGTGGAATCATACAGTATTTATTTGTCTTTTTGTGACTAGCTTATTTCACTTAGCATAATGTTTTCAATATTCATCCTTGTTATAGCATGTGTCAGAATTTCCTTCCCCTTGAAGCTAAAAAATACCCCATTGTACCACACATTTTACGTATTCATTCATTCATCAAAGGACACTTAAGTTGCTTTCTGGGCTATTGTGAATAATGCTGCTATGAATATGGATGTATAGATATCTCTTTGAGACCCTGCTTTCAATTATTTGAAGTGTATTCCTAGAAGTGGAATAGCTGAATCATATGGCAATTTTAAAAAAATTTTAGAGGAACCATTATACTGTTTTCCACAGCAGTGGCACTATTATGCGTTCCTACCAGCAGAGCACAAGCGTTCCGATCACCCCACATTCTTGCCAACACTTGATATTTTCTGTTTTGATAGCAGCCATCCTAATGAGTGTGAGGCGGCACTTCATTGTGGTTTTGATTTGCATTTCTCTAATGATTAGTGATTTTGAGCATTTTTTCATGCACTTGTGTGGCATTTGTGTATCTTCTTTGGAGAAATTAAATATTTTTTGATCATCTGTGGGTTGCATATCCAATAGACATTTCCTCTCATTTTCCTGACTGGGGTTGAGTTTCATCTCTCCCTGACATGATTCAGGGGTAATTCCTGATTAGTCTAAGTCAGTGGTTCTCAATCCTGGCTGTACATTAGAGTCGCCAAGGGAAGCTTTAAAAAATACCCAGGTTTGGGCCACATGCAGTGGTTCATGCCTGTAATCCCAGCTCTTTGGGAGGCCGAGGCAGGTGAATCACTTGAGGTCAGGGGTTTGAGACCAGCCTGGCCAACATGGTGAAACGCCATCTACGAAAAAAAAAAAAAATAGCCAGGCGTGGTGGGAAGCACCTGTAATTCCAGCTACTCAGGAGGCTGAGGCAGGAGAATCACTTGAACCCAGGAGGCAGAGGTTTCAGTGAGCTGAGATCACACCACTGTACTTCAGCCTGGGCAACAGAGTGAGACTCTGTCTTGGGGACCAAAAAAAAAAAAAAAAAAAAGAAACAAAAAACCCAGGTTCAGGCCTCCTTCCCAGCCCAATGAAATTAGAATGTCCAGAGGTAGTCCTGGGCATTGTGTTTTTACGAACTTCCAACTGAGCCCCAGATACTCAAATATGTTGCCATAGTCCAGGCACAGTGGCTCATGCCTGTAATCCTTAGTGCTTTGGGAGGCTCCAGTGGGTGGATCGCTTGAGCTCAGGAGTTAGAGACCAGCCTGGGCAAAATAAGGAGACTCCATCTCTACAGAAATTTTTTTTGAAAATTAGCCGGGCATGGTGGCGCACGCCCATAGTCCCAGCTACTCAGGACACTGAGGTGCGATAGTCACTTGAGCTCAGGGGGTTGAGTCTGCAGTGAGATATGATCATGCAACTGCACTCCAGCCTGGCTGACAGAGTGAGACTCCATCTCTTTAAAAATAAAGTAAAACAAATGGCCTATTTAAGCTGTTTTGAGTTGGTTTTTCTGCTGAAAGTATCTCAATGGTACACTGACTATGTGCTAGGGATTTCAGGAAGGTACGGGACTATCCTTATCTGTTACGATAGGAAAAGGGAACCAAGGCATTGTCTTAGACAGACTTAACCCCTGAATCCTCATGTTGAAAGTCTGAAGCTCTACTCTCCAAGGTTTTTAGGTTTCACTTAGAAGCAGGTGAGACAGGAAACCAGCAAAGTTGGATGGGCTGTATAATCAGCTGACAGATCTGAACTGGAGACATCCCAAACTTAAAGGTAGAGCTGGAAGCATTCTCAACTTAAATGCTGTCTCTTCTACAGCTTACCTGGTGTCCAGGTCGGCCAAGTCATTAAGTCTGGGTCAGTTACAGGGCTTGTTTGCAAGATGACAAGGGAAAGAAGTGTGTTCAACGAGAACATTCTGAGTCCAAACCACATAAGTCTTTAGAGATTAAATTTAACACCTTGGTGTGATACCTGAGCCCAAGCAAGTAACTTATTTAAACTAATGGCCAGCCAGGCAGTACTTATCATGTTACATGATTCTCAGGTTTATAGCAGGAGTAATCTGCTCATAGCGAGAGTAATCTTCTCTAGCCTCTTCTTCCCTGGAAGAGACCTAGGTGTTATCAGATCAGGCCTCACATCTACTACAGTTTCCTTCAATTATACCTGTGAGGGTAGCTTCTGAGTAGGTAGTGAATTCACCAATTAGTGAGTCTCAAAGGTAAGGCTGAGTGAGGAAGTATATGAGATATCCTGTTGGCTGGCCCCAGTTCTCTGTTGAAGTGTTAATTAGAGCATATATTCAGGACTGACAAATCCCAAGATATACCAAAATGTTAAAACAACAACAACAACAACAAAAACAACCAATCAGCTGCTTAGCTAATCGCACTGTGTGACAATAAAGTTTTGGTTCAATATAAAATAGTGAAAAGAGCACGTATGTGTCTAGGAAAGCCATTAAAGTGGAAGATACTAAAAGCACACTTCTGTGGACCTTTCAGAAGCTATTTTCTAATCTATTCTTGTAGAGAGTACTAACATTTGAAGTGAATGCTGATGAGTATTTATAAGTTTATTTAGAGCTCCAGCTGTCAATAACTCACACCTGGCCTTTGAAATTGCTTGTTTGGCTGTGTAGTCTCTATCGTGAAGCCAAAGGCCTGCATTAGTCTTTCTGAAACTCCTTAAAATAGAGACTTACATAAAATGCATCTCAGTGTTAGAACGAATGTGAAAATGTTGGGGAAAAAAAGTGCAAGCAAGAGAAAAAGCCTATGGCATTCATTTAATTGGATCAGCACTAATGTCGGTTCTAACGCTGTGTTGTTTGCATGGAGGCACCACAGTGATGCCCGCAAGGCTGTCATTCGGTCTGTGAAGATCCTTGAAAGTAAAGGAATTTTGAGGGGCTGGGCACGGTGGCTCACGCCTGTAATCCCAGCACTTTGGGAGGCCGAGGTGGGCGGATCACTTGAGGTCAGGAGTTTGAGACTAGCCTGGCCAACATGGTGAAACCCCATCTCTACTAAAAATACGAAAATATTAGCCAGGCGTGGTGGTGCACTACTGTATTCCCAGTTACTTGGGAGGCTGAGGCAGGAGAATTGCTTGAACCTGGGAGGTGGAGGTTGCAGTGAGCCAAGACCGCACCACTGCACTCCAGCCTGGGTGACAGAGCAAAACTCTATCTCAAAAAAATAATAAATAAATAAATAAGGAATTTTGAGTGTGGAAATTATATATGAAGATAAATTCTACCCAGTGTGCAAACTATACTAAAAATTTCTGCTAGAATTTTGAGGACATAAGGGTAATGTAGAAGACACAGAACACTTTTTAGGACAATAAAAGACAACACCATACTTGGTGACGACTGTGGCAAATCTTAATCAGGGAGGCTGATTCTTTCAGTTAAAACACAAATGTCACCTTGGACAGAGGGTCAGCGTGTCAGCTTGTCAGGGGAGAAGAGGCTAAGTGCTAAGCTGGAGCTCACTTTCTCGTGAGATGCTGGAAGTCAGGAGAGGGGCTTCCGATGTTTGGGAGCTTCGTGGAGATGTTCTGCCACTGGGCTTGGGCCTGGGAAGATAAGTAGGATTCAACAAGGGGGATAGTGGCTTTCTTGGCACTTCTGGGCAATCTTTGAAAGCATTTGTATGTACTGCTCCCTCCCACAAGCACACCTCGGGGGGTGAGAGTATTGAGATATAATTATTATAAGTCAGGGCTGATCTTGCCTTTCTGAGAGCGTTCAAGCTGATCATTCTTCATTAAACAGAACTCGCCAGAGACCTTGTCTCACCAGAACTCTTCACCCCGAAAATAAAGGCCACACAAAGAGACTGAGAAAAGGAACCATAGCCAGAAAAGCAACCAAATACAGAAACTTGGAGAAACAAGAGGGAGTATGAAAATTGAAGGTGAAAATTTTATTTTATTATTTTATTTATGTTATGTTGTTATGTTATGTTATGTTATTTTTAGACGGAGTCTCACTATGTCGCCCAGGCTGGAGTGCAGCGGCCAGATCTCAGCTCACTGCAAGCTCCGCCTCCCGGGTTTACGCCATTCTCCTGCCTCAGCCTCCCGAGTAGCTGGGACTACAGGCGCCCGCCACCTCGCCCGGCTAGTTTTTTTGTATTTTTTAGTAGAAACGGGGTTTTCCCAGCACTTTGGGAGGCCAAGACGGGCGAATCACGAGTCAGGAGATCGAGACCATCCTGGCTAACACGGTGAAACCCCGTCTCTACTAAAAATACAAAAACTAGCTGGGCGAGGTGGTGGGCGCCTGTAGTCCCAGCTACTCGGGAGGCTGAGGCAGGAGAATGGTGTAAACCCGGGAGGCGGAGCTTGCAGTGAGCTGAGATCTGGCCACTGCACTCCAGTCCGGGCGACAGAGCGAGACTCCGCCTCAAAAAAAAAAAAAAAAAAAAAAAAAAAAAGAAACGGGGTTTCACCGTGTTAGCCAGGATGGTCTCGATCTCCTGACCTCGTGATCCGCCCGTCTCGGCCTCCCAAAGTGCTGGGATTACAGGCTTGAGCCACCGCGCCCGGCCAAGGTGAAAATTTTAAATGGAGAACTTGGCTGGGCACGATGGCTCACGCCTGTCATCCCGGCGCTTTGGGAGGCCGAGGCGGGCGGATCGTTTGAGCCCAGGAGTTTGAGACCAGCTTGGGCAACATGGCAAAACTCCATCTCTACAAAATGTACAAAAATTAGCCAGGCGTGGTGGTGCATACCTGTAGTCCTGGGTACTCCAGAGGCTGAGGTGGGAGGATGGCTTGAGCCCAGGAGGCAGCAGTTGTGGTGAGCTGAGATTGTGCCACTGCACTCCAGCCTGAGTGACAGAGTCAGACCCTGTCTCAAAAAAATTAGAATTAAAAAATAAAAATTAAAATAAATTAATAACATAAAAATTAAAAGGATATCCAGAAAGAACACCAAAGAAGAGGGCAGAACTGAATCAAGGGGTAAGATGATTGTTCAACCCTGGAAAACAATGTGAAGATTCATGCCTCTAATGCTGCATTTCCCAGAACACTAGATCTGTGGTGAGATGAGTCTGAAAACACTGTATCCTATGTCTAACCCCACCCTGCCCTATTTATAACGCAGAACAGCTTATTAAAGGCTCTGAGAAGTACTGCAGTAAAGAAACCAATTTAAGCCATACTGTTTTTTTTGAGACTTGCTCTGTCACCCAGGCTGGAGTATAGTGGCGCAATCTTGGCTCACTGTGACCTCTGCCTCCTGGGTTCAAGTGATTCTCCTGCCTCAACATCTTGAGTAGCTGGGAATACAGGTGCCTGCCACCAAGCCCAGCTACTTTTTATATTTTTTTGTAGAAACAGCGTGTCACCATGTTGGCCAGGCTGGTCTCGAATTCTGGGTCTCAGGTGATCTACCCACCTCAGCCTCTCGAAGTGCTGGGATTACAGGCATGAGCCACTGCACCCAGCCAACTCATACATTTTATTTATTTATAAGGGTTGAGATTGGGTTTTGCTCTGTCACGCAGGCTGGAGTGCAGTGGTGCTATCATAGCTCACAGTAACCGCAAACTCCTGGGCTCAAGCAGTCCTCCCGCCTCAGCCTCCCGAGTAGTTGGGAATACAGGCACATACCACCAGTAATTAACTCATTAATTTATTTAAATACAGAACTTCTTTTTCTGCATTACTGCATTCTAGAAACATTCTGTAGGGCTAGAGCTCTACACTGCACATTTGTTACTTGCTGTGTACTGTATAGTCTCTCCTTATCCACAGCAGTAAGTGCCAAGACCCCCTGTGGATGCCTGACACTGCAGATAGTACCAAACCATATATACACTATTTTTTTTCCTATACATACATACCTATGATGGCTTAATTTATAAATTAGGCACAATAAGGGGCTAAGAACAACAACAATAAAATAGAACAAATAACAACATGCCGCAATAAAAGTTAGACAAATGTGATTCCTCTCTTTCTCAAATATCTGATTGTACTCTCCTTACCCATGCTCAGACTGTGGTTGACCACAGGTAACTGAAACTGTGGAGGTGAAACTGTGGATGGGTGGTGGAGACTACTGTATTAAGTAAACATGGTGGCCACAGGAAAAGTGTTTAATGATAGGAAGAAGCATGATACAATGAGAGAAACACCAAGCTAGGTTAGGAGTCGGGTGAGCTGATATAAGCTGCTGACTGTAATCCTGCATGTCTATGTCCAAAAAAAAACCTATGTGCAGCTTATATTGCTGAAAATCCAAAATCAGAGAGAATTCAAACGACAGCAAGGTTTAGAACCTGGTTATTCTCCTAAGTAGACTAATCAGCTTGTCCAAGTTACTTAATCTTTCCAGGTTGCAATTTACTCATTCGTAAAGTGGGAAAGTTAAGACATCAGGGTCTTATGAGCCTGCCAAACTGTAAAACCTGTATGTCAAAGGAGCTATAATAATCCCAAAAAAAATCCTTTCAATTGGTACCATGCAACTCTCCTCACTCTAGTCAAGGAAAAAAAAAAAAGTTCCGGGCCGGGCGGGGTGACTCAAGCCTGTAATCCCAGCACTTTGGGAGGCCGAGACGGGCGGATCACGAGGTCAGGAGATCGAGACCATCCTGGCTAACACGGTGAAACCCCGTCTCTACTAAAAATACAAAAAACTAGCCGGGTGAAGTGGCGGGCGCCTGTAGTCCCAGCTACTTGGGAGGCTGAGACAGGAGAATGGCGTAAACCCGGGAGGCGGAGCTTGCAGTGAGCTGAGATCCGGCCACTGCACTCCAGCCTGGGCGACATAGCGAGACTCCGTCTCAAAAAAAAAAAAAAAAAAAAAATTCCAACAACTTATAAGTACCTTGACTTCCCATTCAACACTCAAGAGAACCAAATTACTTTCTTCTATTGTAGAACTCTGAGCACAATTGAAAACCAGCTTTATTAGCTGCCTTGACACAAGGCTAAAGCAAAGACCTGGAAATGCACATTGTTTTCTAGAAGTGTCTGCCTGAGACTCTCTTAAGGTTCTTCTAGACAAAAGTCATAGGTACCCAACTCAAGCTTGTTTAAAAACAGAGAATTTATATTGGCTCAGATAACTAGGACGTTTGGGGTTGCATCTAGCTTTGGGAACAGAAAGATTTGAGGGCCCAAATAATGTTACATGGATGTTGTCTTCCTCAATCTCTCAGCTCTGCTTTCTTTTCAATGGGCCTCATTGTCAGGCAGGCTCACTGTACATGGTAACAAAGAGCGCTTTCTGCAGCTCTAGGCTTCATGGTTCTTAACTGCCATGCTTAAAAAAAAGAGAGCACTTTACTCCAAATACTTGAAGCAAAATATTAATTGCTAGGAATTTACTGAGCACTCACAACACGCCAGGCACTGTTCTAACGTACATATTTAAACTTACATAGGCCTCACCACAACTCTAGAAAGTAGGTACTATTACATTTCCATGCTGTAGACAAAGAACTAAGGCTCAGAGAATTTATATAGTGTGTCTACTTTCTGTACAAGTGATCTTGGGCAAATTATTTAACCTCTCTGTGCCTCAGTTTCCTCATCTGAAAAATGCCAATAGCAACTGTTTAGTAGGCTGTTTTGAGAGTTAGGTAAGTGTATTAGCCCGTTTTCACGCTGCTGATAAAGACATACCCGAGACTGGGCAATTTACAAAAAAAAAAAAAAGAAAGAGGTTCAATTGGACTCACAGTTCCATGTGGCTGGGGAGGCCTCACAATCACGGCAGAAGGCAAGGAGGAGCAAGTCACATCTTAGGTGGATGGCAGCAGGCAAAGAGAGCTTGTGCAGAGAAACTCCTGTTTTTAAAACCATCAGCTCTTGTGAGAGCCATTAACTCTCAGGTGAACAGCACAGGAAAGATCTGCCCCTATGATTCAATCATCTCCCACTGGGTCCCTCCCACAACATGTGGGAATTATGGGAGCTACAAGAAGAGATTTGGGTGGGGACACAGAGCCAAACCATTTCAGTAAGTATATGTAAGAACCAAAGGAGATTATCCAACATAGAATCACTGCATGCAACAAGAAGCCAATAATTCTTGATACCATTTCCACTTGCCATTCTCTTATTTCCTGCATCTTTCCCTTTGATGGTTCAGAAAAATTCAACTTTATAAATTCCATGGTCTGGCTGGGTGCAGCGACTCATGCCTGTAATCCCAGCACTGTGGGAGGATGAGGCGGGCGGATTGCTTGAGCCCAGGAGTTTAAGATCAGCCTGGGCAAAATGGCAAAACCTCATCTCTACAAAAAATATAAAAATTAGCTGGGGGTGGTGGCATGCACCTGTAGCTCCAGCTATTTGGGAGGCTAAGGTGGGAGGATTGTTTGAGCCCAGAAGGCGGAGGTTGCAGTGAGTGGAGATGGCGCCACTGCACTCCAGCCTGGGTGACAGAGGGAGACCTTGTCTCAAAAAAAAATAAATAAATAATAAATTCCATGGTCTTTAGTAGCATTAGATATGATAGAAAGGGACACAATGGATTACAGCTGTATCTGGATACAGGGAAGGAAGCCCAAAGCAGCAAAACTAGGGCAAAGCTGAGACCGAGATGTAGTATGTACATTCGGAAGAGGAGCTGAAAGTAAGCACAAGGTCAAGGCTGTCAATCTAGCCTAGATGGGAGCCAGTAAGGAGACCTGTGCACTGGATGGCCAACCCCAGACATTAGGCAGGAAGACCTGTATAAGAGGCCTCTTATACTTCTCCTGCTGGGGCAGAAGCCAGCTTCAGAGTGTGCTAGCAGGAAAGCTGCAGGTGGTAGCTCATTCTCCTCATGAGGAAGATGGTAATGCATTAACTTGACTGGAAGAGAGAGTATGGAACACAAGTGAAGCTCATATGCTGACAGGAAGCCTTTTATTGATGGTGATTGCGTGAAGAGATGGTGCTAAATAGTATTCATAAATTATTTGGCAAGTTTCACAACAAAGATAGGATCTTACAGAAAATTTAACACATGCCCTGGCAAAAAATACTTAGTTCAGTTGTGAAATAGCCCATCAAATCAACCTGAGTGTGGTTTCCGTTAGAACTGGAGCAGCTGTTCTGGAATTTCCTGACTGAGCGATAGACGCCTGGAGTCATAACTTTTCTGTTTTTTTTGTTTGTTTGTTTGTTTTCGTTCTTCATTTGTTTATTTTTGAGACAAATTCTTGTTCTGTCACCCAGGCTGGAGTGCAGTGGCATGATGTTGGCTCACTGCAACCTCTGCCTTTTGAGTTCAAGCGATTCTCCTACCTCAGCCTCCTGAGTAGCTGGGACTATGGGCACACGCCAACACGCCTGGCTAATTTTTGTATTTTTAGTAGAGATGGGGTTTCACCATGTTGGCCAGGCTGGTCTCAAACTCCTGACCTCAGGTGATCCACCTGCCTCAGCCTCCCAAAGTGCTGGGATTACAGGTGTGAGCCGCCGCAACTGGCCTGGAGTCACACTTTTCTGAGGCTCCACATTTCTCCTACACTGTTCTTCAAAATTACTCAATGCTCTGACCTCTTTTAACATGCAGTTCCCAATCTGTTAATCAGAGCCACCACATGAAAGCTTGTGGTATCTTTAGCTTGAATATTTTGCTCTACTTGGTCCCTTGGTAAGTGTGTAGGAGCTATGCCACCTGATTTACTACAGGTGGACAAGGGGAGAACTCAGGTGATACTCTCAGTGCCAAAGTGTCTAGTACTGATCCATCAGTGCTTGTTGGCAGGTGTCAAGCATCACGAGATACCAAGAGCACAGAAGGAAAAGGCAGAAGGACATCTTCAATGATAAACATCTCTGAACTAGGGAAATATTTTTAATGTCAGTTTGACTCCTCCTCTCATAAAATCTTTAGTTGTCATAATGAGAAAGAACTAAACGTGAGAGGAAATTACAAAATACTATGGGAAATATTTTATCATAACATACACAAGCTTTGTTCAAAATAGGCACTCTTGACTTAGGCAGATATTAATAGATTTACTACTGTGGTGTTTAGCTTAATGCCAAAATATCCTACCCTCAGATGCCCTGAAATACAGCTGTCATCTTGTCTTCTTTATATAACCCCAGAATCCTGACTGGCTACAGCTACAGAAAAAAAATCCTGGTATTGGTAACACAAAGAAATAATGCAAGCTTAAATACGATTGTTTACTTCTAGAATTTGTACTTCATTTTAGATGAATCATCTAGAGTTTATGGCATTAATCAGTCTGAAATTCCAGAGTTGCATATATGCCTGTTCCAATATATGCCTGTTCCAATATATGCCTTTTTTGCAGTAGCCATTTTGGGGTTATCTCTCCCCCTTCACAGTGACTTGAGCATGTCTTTATATAGCACTCCCCATTCCTTACCATCTTCTTCTGGTTATCTTGCTCATCCCCATGCCAGGTCATTAGTCCCTTGAGGACATCTTTATATCCCACTGCCTAGCACATTGCTTAACATACAGTGAGCACATAGGACAGATTTACTGAATAAATGCTTGCCGAAGAATAAATAAATACATTAATTTTTTTTTGAGATGGAGTCTTGCTCATTGCCCAGGCTGGAGTGCAGTAGCGCGATCTCGGCTCACTGCAAGCTCCGCCTCCCGGGTTCACGCCATTCTCCTGTCTCAGCCTCCCGAGTAGCTGCGACTACAGGCGCCCGCCACCTCGCCCGGCTAATTTTTTGTATTTTTAGCAGAGACGGGGTTTCACCGTGTTAGCCAGGATGGTCTCAATCTCCTGACCTCGTGATCCACCCACCTTGGTCTCCCAAAGTGCTGGGATTACAGGCGTGAGCCACCGCGCCCGACCTAAAAAAATTTTTTAATGGATAAACTTCCTTTCCAGTATTGTTGAAGAAGTTCCAACTGGCTGATCTGCCTACAGAAAACAACTACATAAACACACACACACAGATTATTTCCTAGAGAGTAACCAGATATTGGAGAGCAACCAAAGGCAAACAAATTTTGGAGAAGATTTGATCCTTGGAAAAAATAAAAAATGGCACTGCGTGAATGTGTTAGTTCGTCTCTGCATTGCTATAAAGAAATACTTTGGCCAGGCATGGTGGCTCACACCTGTAATCCCAGAACTTTGGGAGGCTGAGGCTGGTGGATCACGAGGTCAGGAGTTCAAGACTAGCCTGGTTAAGATGGTGAAACCCTGTCTCTACTAAAAACTACAAAAAAATTAGCCAGGCACGGTGGCAGGTCCCTGTAATCCCAGCTACTCAGGAGACTGAGGTGGGAGAATTCTCTTGAATCCGGGCAGCAGAGGTTGCAGTGAGCTAAGATCATGCCACTGCCGCCAGCTTGGGTGACAGAGTGAGATTCTGTCAAAAAACAAAAAACAGAAAGAAAAGAAAAAAAGAAATACCTTTGTGATGAGGTGGTGTGGCTCATCCCTATAATCCCACCAATTTGGGAGGCGAAGGTGGGTGGATCACTTGAGGGCAGGACTTCAAGACCAGCGTGGCCAACATGGTGAAACCCCATCTCTACTAAAAATACAAAAATTAGCTGGGCATGGTGGTGGGCACCTGTAATCCCAGCTACTCGGGAGGCTGAGGCATGAGAATCACTTGAACCTGGGAGGTGGAGGTTGCAGTGAGCTGAGATCATGCCACTGCACTCCAGCCTGGGCAACAGGGCGAGACTCTGTCTAAACAAGAACAAGAACAAGAACAAGAACAAGAACGAGAACAACAACAACAAAACTTCTGGGTTATTTATAAAGAAAGGAGATTTAATCAGTTCACAGTTCTACAGGCTCTACAGAAAGCATGGAAGCATGGCACTGGCATCTGCTCAGCTTCTGCCAAGAGCCTCAGGAAGCTTCCAACCATGGTGGAAGGTGAAGAAGGAGCAAGTGCATTGCATGAGAAGAGCAGGAGCAAGAAGGAGAGGGAGGAGGTGCCACACTCTTTTAAATTTTAAATAACTAGATCTTGCATGAACTCAGAGTGAAAGCTCACTCATTACTGTGAGAATGGTGCTAAGCTATTCATGAGAGAATCTGCCCCTATTATCCAACACCCCCTACTAAGCCCCACCTCCAACATTGGAGATTACATTTCAATGTGAAATTTGGTGGGGACAAACATCCGAATGAAATCAAATAAGTTTTCCCATTTTCATGGCTTCTACCCTTGGGACTTGTCCCAGTCTGTGTCTTGCAGTGTGGCTAAAACTTCAATAGAAAACCTTTAGTCATTTGGTCTGTTAATCAGAGCACTGCCAGAAAGAGAAAGAGAAGTTCTGAAGAGGAAAGAGTCAGAGAGTATGTCTCAAATTTTGTGGGTACGTAAACTCTGCCCAAATCTCTAGTTGATCCCTAAACCACATGTTCACCAGGCAAAATTTAAGCAACCTACCTAAGGAGAAAAGAATTGAATGGAAACTTATGCCAATGGTTAAAAAATGTAATTTGTAGTGTGAGTCCAATCCGGTTTATTGTCTGTTACAACAAACTGACAAACAAAAAGTCTGACAATCTTAGAAGTAATATATCAGAATTAAGAGTCTCTACAACACAACATTCGCAACATTCAGAATATAATTCAAAATGAATCAAAATATGAAAAAAACCCAGAAAAATGTGATCCATTTTCAAGAGACAAGATTATCCTGAGTAATCCAGATGTTGGAATTATCAAACAAGAAATTTAAAGCAGTCATTTTAACTATGCCATGACATAAAAGAAAATATGCTTATAATGAATGCACAGATAGAAATTTTAGTAGCAAAATAGAAACAATAAAGAACAAAATAAAAATTCTAGAAATAAAATTATAACATCTAAAATAGAAATTCACTGCACAGGCTTATGAGCAGACAGGAGACAACAAAGTAAAAGTTGATGAACTTGAGAATGGATAAATGAGACTATCCACTTGGAACAAGAGAGAGAAAATAGATTAAAAAAAAAGAACAGAATCAAGGACCTGTAGGATAATATCAAAAGATCTAATGTATGTATGGTTAGAGACCCAGAAAAAAAAGTGAGAGAGAATGGGGCAGAAAATGTATTTGAAGACACAACGGCCCAAAACTTCCCATATTTTATGAAAGACATAAATTTACAGTTTCAAGGAAATCAGTGAAATCTCAAACAGGATAAATATAAGGAAAACCACATCAAACACCTCATAGTAAAACTGCTAAAATTTAAACATAAAGAAAAAAATTCTGAAAACAGGCAAGATGAAGACACATTACAAAGAGGAAAACAACTATTCAAATTGCAATAACTGCTTATTAGACACAGTGGAGGCTAGGAGGTAGTGGAACATCTTCAAAGTGCTCAAAGATAAAATGGAATGCCAGGATTCTATATCCAGAAGTTTTTTTTTCAAGGAAGAAGGCAAAATAAGGACATGTCCAAATAAAAGAAAATCAAAAGGATTTGTTGTTAACAGATTTACACTAGAAAAAAATGTTTAAGAAAATTCTTCAGGCTGAAGGGAAATGATACTAGTTGGAAACACAGGTCTTCAGGAATGAATGAAGAGCCCCAGAAATAATGAATGTCTGAATAAATAAAAAAGACTCTTTTCCTCTAATTGAAAAGAACTACACACATATGAATCTTTAAAGTAAAAATTGTAACATTGTCTTGGAAGGTTTATATGTAAAACAGGTGTCAAATAAAGTGTAAAAATTGGGCATAAAAATACCTGTATGATTACAAGTTTTTTGCATTAACATGAAGTGGTGCCGGATGTGGTGGCTCATGCCTGTAATCCTAGCACTTTGGGAGGCTGAGGTGAGTGGATCACCTGAGGTCAGGAGCTCAAGACCAGCCTGACCAACATGGAGAAACCCCTTCTCTACTAAAAATACAAAATTAGCCGTGCGTGGTGGCACATGCCTGTTTTCTCAGCTACTTGGGAGGCTGAGGCAGGAGAATCACTTGAACCCGGGAGGCAGAAGTTGCAGTGAGCTGAGATCATGCCATTGCACTCCAGCCCAGGCAACAAGAGCAAAACTCCATCTCAAAAAAACAAAACAAACAACAACAACAACAACAAAAATATGAAGTGGTAATATTCCAAGTAGACTGTTTAAGAATATGTATTAAATTTTCTAGATCAACCACTGAAAATAATGCAGAAAAGTATAGCTAAAAATACTATAGATGAATTAAAATAGAATTCTGAAATATATCCAACTAATCCACAAGAAGACAGGGAAGAAAGAATAGAGGGAAAAAGCAGAGGGGATAAACAGAAAACAAACAATAAAATGGTAGCTTGAAATCCAACCCTATCAAGAATTACATTAAATATTAATGGATGAAATAATACAATTAAAAGACAGAAACTGTCAGAATGGGCTTTTAAGAGGCAAAACCCCATTGTATGCTTTCTACAAGAAATGCAATTTAAAAATAAAGACATAGATTGAAAGTAAATTGATGAAAAATATATATCTACCATGCAAGGAGAGTGGCCATATTAATATCAGATAATAAACTTCAAGGCAAAGAATATTGTCAGAGATAAAGGGGGACAGTTCATAAAAGAGTTGGCTGAAACTGCTGCTTCAGGCCTGTAATCCCACCGCTTTGGGAGGCAGAGGCAGATGGATCATTTGAGTCCAGGAGTTTGAGACAAGCCTGGGACACACAGCAAGCCCCCATTTCTACAAAAAATTTTTAAAAATTAGCCAGGTATGGTGGTGCATGTCTGCAATCCCAGCTATTCAGGAGGTTGAAGTGGGAGGATCACTTGAGCACAGGAGGTCAAGGCTACAGTGAGCCATGAACATACCACTTTAGCCTGGGAGATGGAGCAAGACCCTGTCTCAATTTTTAAATAAAAATAAACATAAACATGACATGAAAATATCTTTATCAGGAAGCCATTGCAATCATACTTGCAATTGTGCACATAATTGTGTGTGTGCCTAAAAATAGAGCTTCAAAATACATAGGGCAAAAATTGACAGAATTAAAGGGAGTAACAGACATTCCATAATCATTACTACAGATTTTAACATCCCTTCTTAGCAAATGATAGAAGAACTAGACAAAAGAATTAGTGAGGACACAGGTGAAATAAACAATACTATTAACCACGTTGGCCTAAATTACTATTTATAGACACTATCACCTACATAATATATATTCTTTCAAGTACACAAAGTATGTTGAACAAAATAGACCATCTGCCAGACTGTAAAACAAATATGAAATCTAGAAAAATACCAAATATGGCTGGACGCGGTGGCTGACATCTGTAATCCCAGCCCTTTGGGAGGCCAAGGTGGGTGGATCACCTGAGGTCAGGAGTTTGAGACCAACCTGGCCAACATGGTGAAACCTTGTCTCTAATAAAAATACAAAAAATTAGCTGGGCATGGTGGCAGGCGCCTGTAATCCCAGTTACTCTGGAGGCAGGAGAATCACTTGAACCTGTGAGGTGGAGGTTGCAGTGCACTGAGGTTGCGACATTGAACTCCAGGCTGGGCAATAAGAGTAAAACTCCATCTCAAAAAAATAAACTAAAATAAATAGAAAAATGCCAAATGTTTAGAAATTAAATACCATATTTTGAAATAATTCATGAGTCAATTAAGAAATGAAAAAAGAAACTAAAAAATGTTTGAACCAAATGATAATAAAAATACACATATCAAAATATCTGGGATGCTGCTAAATCTGCACTGAGAGGGAAATTCCTAGCTTTTAGTGCTTACATTGGAAAGGAATAAAGGTCTAAAATCAATATCCTACATTTCTACCTTAAGAAGCTAGAAAAACTACACATAATCCAAAGTAAATAGAAAAAAAAAAAAAAAAAAAAAACATAAGAAGAAGAAGAGGAATCAACAAAATAGAAGGCAGACAAATAATCGAGAAACACGGTAAAGCCAAAAGCTGGTTCTTTGAAATTGTGAGGAAAATCAGTAAACCCCTAGCTAGACAGATCAAGAAAAATAAAGAGGGATGGCTGGGAACAGTGGCTCACACCTGTAATCTCAGCACTTTGGGAGGCCATGGCAGGTGGATTACTTCAGGTCAGGAGTTCAAAACCAGCCTGGACAACATGGTGAAATCATTTCTACTAAAACACAAAATTAGCTGGGCGTGGTGGCATGTGCCTGTAGTCCCAGCTACTTGGGAGGCTGAGGCAGGAGAATTGCTTGAACCCGGGAGGTGGAGGTTACAGTGAGCTAAGAGTGTGCCACTGCGCTCCAGCCTGAGGGTAAGAGCGAGACTCCATCTAAAAACAAAACAAAGCAAAACAAAACAAAAAACAGAAAGAAAGAAAATGTGTATTACCAATATCAAGAATGAGCAAATAGTTACCACTATACAGCCTACAGACATTTAAAGGATAAAATGGGGGCATATTTTAACGTTATTGTCAACAACTTAAATTAAATGGACAAATTCCTTGAAAAATACTAGCTACAAAGCTGACACGACATGAAGCAAAAAATCTGAATTGCCATATATATATGTAAGAAATTAAATTAATAATTAAAAAACTGTGGCTGGGTGCAGTGACACACACCTATAAATCCCAGAACTTCGGGCGGCTGAGGCAGGAGGATCACTTGAGCACTTGAGCCCAGGAGTTTGTGACCAGCCTGGGCAAGATGGCAAAACCCCGTCTCTACAAAAATACAAAAAATTCGCCAGGCATGGTGGCATGTGCCTGGAGTCTGAGCTACTCGAGGGGTTGAGGTGGGAGGATTGCTTGAGCCTGGGAGGTGGAGGTTGCAGAGAGCTGAGATCACACCACTGCACTCCAGTTGCGTGACAGAGTGAGATCCTTTCTCAAAAAAAAAAAAAAAAATTAGAAACCTTTTAACCAAGAAAAGTCTTGGCCACAACATTTCACTAGTGAATTCTATCAAATGTTTAAGAAGTTATATTAATGATACACAAAATCTTTCGGAAAATAAAGGAGGGAGCACTTCCTAACTCATTTTGTAAAACCAGCATATAACCTTAATGCCAAAACCTGACGAAGATATTACCCTCCCCTTCAAAAAATGTAAATTGATAAACATAGATAATTAAAGAAATGCATTTGGATATCCTCATCTGTTTTAATTGTGCAGATAGTTCTAGCAAGTTTAACGAGTACATGTAAAGCATTTACGTATTCATTAGAATAGAGGAAGTGATAATTTTACAATTTATATTTTAGTGTCTACCAGGGAGAACTGGTCTGGCCTTGAGGAAATTCACTCCAAAATGTGATGGAATTGGCCTCCTGTATCATCAATTTCACAATCACTCCAGGTATATCATTCAGTGGTTTGAAAACAGAAATAGACTACACACAGTTGTATATCTAGGAAGAAAAGTCGTTCTGCTGAGGTTTATTTTGGAACACCTTGCTCATCAGAAAGCAAGCTGGGTAGAGGGCATAAATGGCTGATGGGAAGAAATTGGAGCAGGAGGCTGCTTTGATCCTACTGCACAAGTCACACTGGGTCCCATGCAGCTCACAGCTCTGCTGCTAATGTTTGAGTTCACATATTTATAGAGCTCTCCACCCTTTGTCCAGCAGCAATAACAAATGACCCCCATGACTGGTGAAAAAAATATCCTGAGTACATACACTAAATTGAATTTTCCCGGTTATCATGCAAACTTTGATATTGAAAAGACGGAAAGCAGTTATATTAATATCAAAGTTAAATTCAAGACAAAAAGCATTAAAAGGGATAAAGAAAGTAATTTTTCTTGGCCGAGCGTAGTGGCCCACACCTGTAATCCCAGCACTTTGGGAGGCCGAGGCGGACGGATCACCTGAGGTCGGGAGTTCGAGACCAGCCAACACGGTGAAACCTCGTCTCTACTGAAAATACAAAAATGAGTGGGGCATGGTGGCATATGTCTGTAATCTCAGCTACTCTGGAGGCTGAGGCAGGAGAATAGATTGAACCCAGGAGGCAGAGGTTGCAGTGAGCCGAGATCGCACCATTGCACTCCAGCCTGGGCAACAAGAGCAAAACTCCATCTCAAAAAAAAAAAAAAAAAAAAAAAAGATTAGGAGCTTAAGTAGAGTTCATGTAAATTTTACTTGTGTAAAACTTATATACAGAATTTTCCCTGCGTAGATTATGACACTTTCATTATGACGCTTGAGACTTCTGCTTAACCTCGAATTTTATTTGTATCTTCATCACTTTCTTCTTTGTTCTTATCACTTCACAAAAATTGGGTTCACGGCAAGAGCTGATCACATCGCCCCTTGCAATTAACCTGCAAGGAGCTAGGAACTGTGGAAGGTAAATGGAATATTTGGTAAATCAATCTCTCTCTGTCTCTCTCTCTCTCTAAGAGTTCTGTATCCCATGTTTTGGAATTTCCAAAATTGAATTTCAATTAAATGCCACTAAAATTTACTTTTTGGCAGAAAATTTGCAGTTTATGTGATACATGCACTGCTTCACAAAATTTGTGTATGTGAAATGATTTTCAGGAATACAAATTTCATAGTGATGAGAGTCAACTCAATTCAAAAATGGTAACAGTTTTGTCTAATTAAAAGTGATTAAATGTCTATATGCTTATCTGCATTTTCCAATTCCACAAAGAGCAGGTGTTGCTTCTCTTCAGGGGGATAATTCAGGGGGAAAATTCCAAAGAAATGACTCCCAAGTCGAAGGCACATAAGAGAGAAAAATAGAAGAAAACTCTGGGGTCTCAGTGTTTGGAAAGAGTGTCCTCTTACAGGCTAGGCTTCTGCCATTTGGCACATGGATTTTATTTTTTGGAGACGGAGTCTCGCTCTGTCGCCCAGGCTGGAGTACAGTGGTGTGATCTCGGCTCACTGCAACTTCTGTCGCCCAGGTTCAAGCGATTCTCCTGCCTCAGCCTCTAGAGTAGCTGGGATTACAGGTGCCTGCCACCACGCCCCACTAATTTTTGTATTTTTAGTAGAGATGAGGTTTCACCATGTTGGCCAGGTTGGTCTCAAACTCCCGAGCTCAAGCAATCTGCCTGCCTTGGCCTCCCAAAGTGCTGGGATTACAGGTGTGAGCCTTCATGCCCGGTGGGCACATGGCTCTTACAGTTCCTCCCCACCTTATGGGTTAAGCCCGACACAACACTCTGGCATTAGATCAGAGAGCTGCAGAGCACTGTGCCAGACAGCCAAAGAACTACATTCATGGATTTCTGAAAATAAGAACATTTCATTTAAAAACAAAACAAAACAAAACAAACAAAAAAAACAAAGACATTTGGTTTAAGGGAAATAGCAGAAGCTGACCCCCATTGCCAAGTCTTCCCCTGAGACCCTTGCTCTTGTCATGTAAATAGGTGTCTCTCCACAGTACCTCTAAGTAGGGACCATTGTGTGGATCCTGTGACACTCCGAAATTGACAGGATCCAGCCTACGTTATGAGCTGAGGTTCTGAAACGAGAGGGGTGACAATATTTCTTCCCAAAGAACATTACCTAGGGCTTGATATGAATGATAACTATAAATCCCTCGAAGGGATGTTTGGGATATTTGTTTATTCTCTAGAGCAGTGCTACCCAACCCTGGCTGTAAAATAGATGTACTTGGGAGAGATTTTTAAAAATAGCTGCCCTCCTCCAACCTAAAGCGCCAGGCATTGGTTGGGTAACCTTGGGCAAGTCACTCCATCCCTGTGGATCTCAGCTTCTTCTCCTGTAAAGTCAGCTTAGTAAAACCCACCCTGTCTACTTCAAGAAATGTTAGGATGAAATAAATTAACAGCTTTGTGAAACAATGTATGAGTATTATGAAAATGTTAATTATGTTTAAGTTCTTTAACCACACTCCTTGTAACCAAAGGCCTCTTTCTATAACAAGGACAGGCACTGCTGGAATACATTTGATGGCCACAAATGAAGTTATCTGGCCCCTGTGGGAACTGATTCTTAGGATATTGGACTGATTAGGCCCTATTTATGCAATGAGTAAAAAGTCTGGCCTCATGATTATGGTCTAATTGGTTAACTTGGAAATACTACAGTGTTCTCTTGGGCCCGCATACATACAAACCTGGATGCCATCTGAAAAAGAAACACTAAAATGTATATATGGAACCACGAAAGCCTCAGAATAGCCAAAGGTATCCTAGCCGAAAAGAACAAAACTGGAGGAATCACATTACCTGACTTCAATTTATACTACAGTAACCAAAACAGCATGGCACTGGCATAAAAACAGATACATAAACCAGTGGAATGACATAGAGAACCCAGAAATAAATGCAGGCACCTACAGTGAACTCATTTCCAACAAAGATTCCAAGAACATACACTGGGGAAAGAACAGTGTCTTCAATAAATGATGCCAGGAAAACTGGATATCCATATGCAGAAAAATGAAACTAGACCCCTATCTCTCACCATATACAAACATCAAATCAGAATGGATTAAAGACTTAAATCTAAGACTTCAAACTAGGAAGCTGCTATAAGAAAACATTGAGAAAACTCTCCAGGATGTTGGACTGGGCAAAGACTTCTTGAGTAATACCCCACAGGCACCAGCAACCAAAGCAGAAATGGACAAATGGGATCACATCAAGTTAGAAAGCTTTTGCCCAGCAAAGGAAACAATCAATGAAGTGAAGAGACAGCACACAGAATGAAAGAAAATATTTGCAAACTACTCAGCTGACAAAGGATTAACAACCAGAATATATAAGGAAATCAAGCAACTCCATAGGAAAAACAATCTAATAATCTGATCTAAAAATGGGCAAAAGATCTGAAAATGGGCAGAAGATCTGATTTCTCAAAAGAAGATACACAAATGGCAAACAGGTACATGAAAAGTTTCTCAATATCATTGCTCATCAGAAAAACACAAATCAAAACTACAATGAGAGATCATCTCGCCCCAGTTAAAATGGCTGGAGAGGATGTAGAGAAAAAGGAACCCTCATGCAGTGTTGGTGGGAAGGTAAATTGTGCAACTGCTATGGAGAACAGTTTGGAGGTTCCTTAGAAAACTAAAAATAGGGCCTGGGCGCAGTGGCTCACGCCTGTAATCCCAGCACTTTGGGAGGCTGAGGTGGGCGGATCACGAGGTCAGGAGTTCGAGACTAGCCTGACCAATATGGTGAAACCCCGTCTCTACTAAAAATACAAAAATTAGCCAGGCATGGTGGTGCATGCCTGAAGTCCCAGCTACTAGGGAGACTGAGGCAGAAGAATTGCTTGAACTCAGGAGGCAGAGCTTGCAATAAGCTGAGATCATGCCACTGCACTCCAGCCTGGGTGACAGAGCAAGACTCCGTCTCACAAAATAAAAATAAATAAGAAAACTAAAAAAAGAGCTACCATACAATCCAGCAATCCTACTCCTAGGTATATACACCCCAAAACGGAAATCAGTATTTCAAAGAGATATCTGCACTCTCATGTTTATTGCAGCACTATACATAATAGATAACATTTGGAAGGAACCTAAGTGTCTGTCTACAGATGAATGGATAAAGAAAATGTGGCACATATACACAGTGGAGTACCATTCAGCCATAAAAAAGAACGAGATCCTGTCATTTGCAACAACGTGGATGGAACTGGAGATCACTATGTCAAGTGAAATAAGTCAGGCACAACAAAAGTCAAACATTGCATATTCTCATGTACCTGTGGGAGCTAAAAATTTTTAAAATTGAACTTATGAAGATAGAGAATAGAAAGATGGTATAAGAGGCTGGGAAGGGCAGTAGGGGGAACTAGTTGGGATGTGGGAGGCAAGTAAAATATCAAGCACCAGCATGTGTGTGTGTGTGTATGTGTGTGTATGTGTGCGTGTGTGTGTGTGTATGTGTGTGTGTGTATGTGTGTTTATCCCCAGCCTCTGACTTTTAGATCTTTTCCCACTAGAGAGGTTAATGTGGAATATGGAAAGGTCCATTTTCTAGTCCTGGTTCTGCTCTTAACTACCTGTGTGACCTAGACTAGTCTTTTTGCATATGTAGGTCTCAGTTGTCATTTGAGGGCATCATAATAAAAATATGTCTAAGTTTCTTTTCAGTCCTAATACTCTATGGCTTGACACACAATTTTATCTGATCATTTTATAAGTGATTTCAAATTTTCAGTGTAGGTACTTTTGTGACATTGTTAGTGAAGCCAATGATTGCTTTGACCAAAGTCCTTTGTCAGGAAATTAAGCTCCTATAAATAATATCATCACTTTTGCAGAAAAAAATATGAGCTGCTTTTTAACTACCATAATGGGTATACTGTATATTATAATTTGCAGCCTATTAGTCAACACATGTCTGTGGCTGGGCTGTCCATGCTGTATGGATGGCTCCCGGGAAAGGCAGAAGCTTCTTTATGTACCCATTATTAAGCAGATTTAACCCAAAGATGAGTTTGACAACACTCCAAGCGCACCATCAGGTGAGTGATCCAGGAACACTTTTAGTTCATTCTCTTCCCTCCAGATGGAGTTGGCATCACTGCTATCACTTGATATTGGAGAGCTTGCAGAGCTGTGTTTTCTCTCCTCTTCATCGTTTGACAAAGGATGTGACTCATGAAGATCAGACAACCTCAACACCGCAAAGTCCCGTGTACTTAGGTGAAAATGGAAAACGTGGTGGTTGAGAACATGAAGCTTTTCATGCAATTCCAACCCAGACTACCACAAAGTCACCATAATCCTTTGTAACTTGTTGAATCACTCCGCAAACCCACCACAAACCACTTTAATTCTAGACTAGCTTCTCCAAGCTACCCAGCTACCTATACCACTTCCCTTTTATCAATGAAAGAAATACATAGACTAGAAAAATTCCTTGGGAAAAACATGGTAATTCAACAAATATTTTTGAATGCCTACGATGTGTCGAACACTGCTCTAGACACTAGTGATACACTTAGGAACAACACAAACATCTTTCTTGGAGTTTACATTCTAGATGGCTAGAAGCTAACCAAAAACAAAAACAAAAAAACCCAAAAATCTGATGCTTTTGCTTTTGATTCTTCTTCGTATCTTTTAAACATGCTCCAGGTTGTCATGATCTTTCTTAAAATGTGGCATCCGAAATTGAGCAAAAACTCCATGCAAGTATTCTAAAATGAAACCTGGCCTTCCAGATCATAATGAAGGTATATTTTTAGGGTAGGCATGGTGGCTCATGCCTGTAATCCCAGCATTTTGGGAGGCCAAGGGTGGAGGACCACTTGAGCCCAGGAGTTTGAGACCAGCCTGGGAAACATAGTGAGACTCTATAAAAAAATAATTAAAAATTTGCCGAGTGTGGTGGTATGTACTTATAGCCCTAGCTACTCGGAGGCTGAGGAGGGAGGATTGCTTGAGCCCAGGAGTCGAGGCTGCAGTGAGCTGTGATCACACCATGCACTCCAGCCTGGGCGACAGAGTGACACCTTGCCTCTTAAAAAATATCTATCTATATATAATCTTTTATAAATATTTAAATAGAGATGGGATTTCACCATGTTGCCCAGGCTGGTCTGGAACTCCTGAGCTCAAGCAATCCTCCTGCCTCGGCCTCCCAAATTGCTGGGATTACAGGCACGTGCCACTGATCTTGGCCAAAAAAAAAAAGGTATATTTTTAATATTTACATTTACCTTTGTCAAGATAGGAAGATCAAATGTATTTTCTTTAAGCTTGATTGATTTATCGGTCTTAAATATTTAGACCTGTGGTATGTAAACCTCTACTTGTTCTTTGGTCTCATACCCTACCGGTATTAGGGATTGATGAGTTAATGGGAGAGTGTTCCTCTCCACAGAATTAGTTTCCTACTCATGGCATCAAAATCCGTACATTTAAGACCAATTTTCTCCAAATCAATCATCAAAATATTACAACTCTTTTTTGTTTTAAGATGAAGTCTCACTCTGTCACCCAGGCTGGTGTGCAGTGGCTCCATCTTGGCTCACTGCAACCTTCACCTCCCAGGTTCAAGCGATTCTCCTGCCTCAGCCTCCCGAGTAGCTGGGATTACAGGTGCCTGCTACCACGTTAATTTTTTTTATTTTTAGTAGAGACGGGGTTTCACCATGTAGGCCAAGCTGGTCTCGAACTCCTGACCTCAGGTGATCCACCCGCCTCAGCCTCCCAAAGTGCTGAGATTACAGGCGTGAGCCACCGCGCCCGGCCAAACTTTCTGTTGCAAAAAAAACAGAGATTTGTGCAGGTGCGCTGAAGCAGTGGAGCATTTAGTATACGAATTCGCATGGGATAGGAGAGAGTTGTTAGGCCTCCAAGAACAGAAACCATAGGGCAGCTGGGCCTTGCAGAGAGGCAAAGTGGAGTCAGGGCAGCTCCACAGATCTTGCAGTAGGGATCATCATGCTGGTGCCCTGGAGGTAGCATGGCTCCAAGCCACTGCTTCTTTGGATGCATTTTTTCCTCCCATTCTTACCTGGATTCCTGTGAGTTTTGTCTTCCCTCTGCCTCATAGCTTCTTATTCATGATGTGGCTTGTCCACAGGGACTCTCTGCACCCCTGTAACTGAGTGTATTTCTGTCATTCCCCAGGCTGCCATCAGCATAACATGCTCCATATTTCTCAATTCAAAATATCAAGGATGGCCAGACGTGGCGGCTCACGACTAATCCCGGCATTTTGGGAGGCCGAGGTGGATGGATCACCTGAGGTCAGGAGTTCGAGACCAGCCCGTTCAACATGGAGAAAACTTGTCTCTACTAAAAATACAAAATTAGCCGGGCATGGTGGCACATAACTCTAATCCCAGCTACTCGGAGGCTAAGGCAGGAGAATCACTTGAACTTGGGAGGCGGAGGTTGCGGTAAGCCGAGATCACACCATTGTACTCCAGCCTGGGCAACAAGAGCGAAACTCCATCTAAAAAAAAAAAAAATCAAGGACCAGAATATAATTGGATCTCTGTGCTCCTTGTAAGGAAAATATGTTTATCCCAAGCCAATTCATAACCAGTTTCCTGGTCTAATTAACACATCGGGTAGAGTATCATTGGTTGATTGACTGTCCTTCTGTTAGGTGTGCACCCCTATCCAAGTAGCTATGGTCTGAGGGGATCATGTAATAGAAAACCTGGCTGCTGACGGCTGGCTCATGATGGGGCAGTTTTTCTTAGAAGTGGCCATGGGCACAGCAGTCACCATGGTTACTCAATACAGTAGTTGTGGTGAGTCTCTGGCTGCCCTATCATATTTGCTACACATTCTCCAAGAAAACAGTTCACCTCCTGACTAGCCATGATACACCACCATAGCATATCTCTATAGTGGAACACTAACACCAGTATATATTTCTTTTTAATATGGCACGTGTAAGGATTGTTAGATTTGCTATCATCAGTAGTTCTTCCTCATTTTTCTGAGGTGCACAGGTTAATGCTTCTTCCTTAGAAGGTTCATAATTCACTTTAGGTGGGGTCTGCACCCCACTTAGTTGTGGGCCAGGGAAGGTCTGCATAAGGCACTAGCAAAATCGTGATGGTCTGGGTCTTGGGGTCCAGAGCTAGATTTGCTAGAGGGGAGATTTATGAGTATGAACCAAGGTCTTTACAAAATGCCAAGGAAAGAGATTGAGAAAGCCAACTCCAGACGGCAAGTCCAGAGGGTAGAACAAGGTCAAAAGCAGGAGACAATCGAAGGATTGGGAATTGGGCAAAATTGGAATAGATGGAGGGTGATGTGGGAACTGCTGACACAGGAGCCAAAGTGTCTATGTTTGCTTTTATGGACTCACCAGGCAGGCCATGGGGGATATTCTGGAAGAGCCTATTTTCTTTTCCTTCTCCCTTTACTCCTGGGCACGTTCTTTTGTTTCAACCTCTGCGAGTCATTCCAACCCTTCTTCATCACCTTGGAAGCTTTTACTTTCTGCTGGGGTTATTTTTTCCTACGTGTCTCAGAATTCTCAGATTTCTTCAATAACCTGGAGTTCAGCATGACATATCTCAAGCCTTTTAACCAGCTTGCTTTAAAGAACACAGTCTGGCTGGGTGCGGTGGCTTATGCCTGTAATCCCAGTACTTTGGGAGGCCGAGGCAGGTGGATCACTTGAAGTCAGGAGTTCGAGACCAGTCTGGCCAACATGGTGAAACTTCATCTCTACTAAAAATACAAAAATTAGCTGGGCATGATGGTGGGTGCCTGTAATCCCAGCTGCTGCAGAGGCTGAGGCAGGAGAATAGCTTGAACCTGGGAGGCAGAGGTTGCAGTGAGCAGAGATCACACCATTGTACTGCAACCTGAGCAACAGAGCCAGACTCTGTCTCAAAAAAAAAACAAAAAAAACAAAAAAACACAGTCTGGAAGATGAATTTTGCATCTGCCTTACAAGTCACTGAAACTATTCTCTCAGCACGTGTGTGCCTGATAATCAAGAACAGCAAGCTTCGCGTCTTCCTCAAGGAAACTCTGCTCCTATCTTATGACATTCCTGGGAAGTGCTGCTTTATACAGTTCTTTTTATGTTGTGCGTCCAGCCCCACACCAGTCCCAAGCCTGATAATCTACCAAGGAAAGATAGCAGTTACTAAGATGACTTGTTATCACAGGTCTGATACACTCCCACATCATCTCACAGATGCGCACCTAATTCTTGAAGTCAGGTAATCCACACGATGACCAGCAATACTACCTTGCTCACATACCTCCCTGTGTTGCATATTCCACACCTTTATCATGACTGCTGTCTGAAAAGGACACATGTCCAGCTTTATAATCAGAGACGATGCCATTAATAATTCCAAAGAGAAAAATCTTTTGAATTGGCTCTACTAATCCTAAAATCATTAAAACGTCATTGTTCTTAAGGAAAATGGTCTAAGATCTGTCCTCAGTTGCTCTACTCATAAATGACCAAATAAGTCTGAATTCACATCTTCACTTGGAACGTTTCTTGGTATGTATTCAGAACACCCATGAAGTCACCAACCTAGGGGTGACTTTAAGGGTGGGGTATGTGCATGTGGGGAGAAGAGGTTTGTCCATAAAACTTCTGTTTAGAATGCATTTATAAATCATGGTCTAGGGTGCCCCAAATCTTACTATTAGTGCTATATGATGAGAGCATTGACAACAAAATGGGTTTTTGTGGACTGGCATGGGAGTTAGGCTCTCACTTTTACTTTACATGGGTGAGGCACAGTGGCTCATACCTATAGTCCCAGTGCTTTGGGAAGCCAAGACAGGAGGCTCGCTTGAGCCCAGGAGCTTGAAACCAGTTTGGGCTACAAAGCAAGATCCCATCTCTACGAAAAAATTAAAAATTAGCTGGGCATGGTGACACACCTCTAGTCCCAGCTACTCAGGATGCTGAGGCAAGAGGATCACTTGAGCCCAGGGTATTGAGACTGCAGTGAACAGTGATCACTTCACTGCAGCCTGGGCAACAGAGCAAGACCATATCTAAAAACAAACAAACAAAAACAAAAAAAGCCCATAAACATGTAACACAAACATGTAACAGGAGTGTCATCTGGCCCTCTGACAATAGTATGTAGTGTGCTTTGCAATAGTTTAGAACTTACGTAAATATAGGCCTTTCTCAAACAACCAAGTGTTATTTTCCGAGTATGTATAGTGGAGAAGATATAGGCATTACAAGACATGTTTACCTTTTTAATAAGCAGTTCAATTGTTTTTCTTATTCACGTAATTCAGGATCAACAGTAACTTCATCTAATGTGCCATCAGAGCAGTCACAAATTGAAAGTGATGGCCACCACAAAATTCTTTTTCTCCTGAACTCTCCATAAAGTCTCCTTTTTTTGCACATTTTTGTGCTAAAATAATTAGCTACTCGTAAAGACAGTACACATAGCAACACTATACATTCACATACTTTTCCCCACACCTGTTATCTTATTTAAGCGCAACTTATTTGGAATCAGAATTGAATTCAAACTGTAACTATCGCAGTAAGTAACTATGACCTCGAGGAAGTCACTTAAGCTCTCTGGGTTTCAGTTTTCTCACTTGTACGATGAGATTAATAATAAAAATTATGGCTAGGCAAGGTGGCTATGCCTGTAATCCTAGTACTTTGGGAGGCCGAGGAAGGTGGATTGCTTGAGCTCAGGAGTTTGAGACCAGCCTGGGCAACATGGTGGAACCCCATCTCTATCAAAATACAAAAATTAGCTGGATGTGATAATGCACTCCTGTGGTCCCAGCTACTTGGGAGGCTGAGGTGGAAGGATCACCTGAGCCGGGGAAGTTGAAACTGTAGTGAGCTGTGATCATGCTTCTGCACTCCAGCCCGGGTGACAGAGCTTGACTCTATCTCGGTGGTGGTGGTGGGGGGTGGTGGGGGGGGGTGGGGGGGGGCGGGGGGGGGTGGGGGGGGGAATTACCTCACTGGATAGTATGGATTAAATGAGCTAATATTTGCAAATTTCCTTGCACAAAGAGTATGCATTCAATAAATGGTAGATTAATCTGTAATAATTGTCCCAAGCTTTGTAAGTCTGCCAGACAGTTTTAATTATCCCTGCCCGGATAGATGAGTTTAAGTGACTTATCCAGGGTTAAACAATTCATTAATGGCAGCACTAGTGCTTCTGATTCCAGGGCCCCACCCCAACCCATCACCCCCAGTCAACTTTATAGACTTTTATAGAATGAGATGCTGTGTCGAGCACAAGAAGAGAATTTTCCTTGGTGAAGGTAAGAGCCACAGGATGGGAAAGACCATGAGTGACCATGGGCTTCGGTACTGGAAACTCTTCAGGTTTTCCTAAGCAAAAGATAGCGGGACCAGACGTATCTGCAACAATTACATTTCCCTGGTGATCAAAGGTCACAGCGGAGGCAGTTATTTTGGAGGGAAAGTAGAGGCTCAACCCGAAGGTATCCACCTGGCCGACAAGTTGCATACTTGAGCTAAACACTTTCACCCTGGTGCTGCAAACCCCAGTCCCCAGGGCCAGGGGGTGCTCCAGGACTGCAATGGCCCCCGTGAGCCAAGACACTGCCACCCCTCGGGGACTGCACAGATGAGCTTGCAACTTTTCAGTTCTCCGAAGGACCCCTTCCGCGAAGTCGACGTCCAGGAGGTGTAGGGACCCTGCCTCCGCGTCAGTTACCACAATCCCATTCTGAGGGGTGGTCTCCACACCCCAAGGTAAGGAGAATTGGCCTCCAATGACAAGCTTGATCTGGCCAAAAAAATCAAACACTTTGATGGAGCGATCGCCGGCGTCAGTGACAACCACATGGCAGTCGTTGGTGATGGTGACATCCACAGGATACCTAATGTCTTGGGCAGCGTCCCCCTTCTCTCCAAACTGATGCGCGCATCCTCCCCCATAGTCAAAAATCTTGACACGCCTCCTGCCGTCGTGCACCACCACGACCCGCCCCGTCTTGGGACAAAGCGCCAGTCCGGTGGGGTTGACCAGGGTCCCCCAGCCGCCAAAGGTATGGTGGCAGGTGAGGGCTCCGGGGGTGCTGGGGGCGGCGCGGTGGGCGGCCGGGGACTGGCGAAGCGCTGAGCCCAGGAGCTCTATGAGGTGCAGCACCGGCAGGCAGTCGCTGGTGTCGCAGCCCCGGCAGGCTCGCCTGCAGAATGGGCACTCGAGGGCCAGCGTGCGCGGGTGCGCCAGGGCGGCCACGCAGGCCAGGCAGACCACGTGGCCGCAGGACAGGTTGCGCGGGCGCCGCTGCTGCCGGTGGCCAAACTTCTCAAAGCACACCTTGCACTCCAGCAGGCTGATCTCCGCCTCGCGCATGAGCTCCTGCAGCGCCGGCTCGCTCTCTGAGGCTTCCGCCGCCATGGCGGGTCCTGTGCACTCCCGCCGCGCCGCCCGGCCGTGCCCCAGAGACGCTCTTGGTCACGGTCACAGTCACGGTCACGGGGTGGGACGTGCGCCCTGACGTCAAGCGCCGCAGGCCTCTGCACTGCGATCTGCTGCCCCTTGGTGGGCATGCGCGGCACTGTTTCTTGAGGGCCTGGTCGTGGACGTTTGCAAGACAAATCCACATGTGCATTGTGTAGACCTATAATCGTCACATCAGTCATGGATGGATTGTGTACACTTTCAGATGAGGAAACACACCTATTGAGGACAACAGGATTGCTCCCTGTTACCCAGCCTGTAAGTGGCAAAACAAGAACCAGAACCCACTCCTCCAGCCCGGGTGCCTAGCAGTGTCTCCAGTCCGCAGCGTTGGGTGCTAGAGCTGTCCAGGCATCAAACATGGTCCTCTAGCTCATGACGCTTATGATCTGAACCGGAAAATACGAACACAGGGGAGAAGATAAACTCCAAGGGAGGTGAGGCAGATGTGTATATTTCTCTTATGTCTTCTTTCACACTGGTAGTTAAGTCAATGAATACATACTTGTAAAATGAATTCGTGCATGAATGAATGTTGTAGAACAACAACAAAAAATCAACTAGATGAATGAGTGTCAGATGGGGGTACCACGCTGGAAGTGTCTTGCAGAGTAATTAATATGAAATAAGAAAGCTGTTAGTTAATAATAATTACCATAGAACTTTTTTTTTTTTTTTTTTTTTTTTTTTTTTTTTTTTTAAAGACCAAGTCTCACTCTGTCACTCAGGCTGGAGTGCAGAGGCACGATCACAGCTCACTGCAGCCTCCATCTCCCAGGCTCAAGCAATCCTCCCACTTCAGTAGCTGGGACTACAGGCATGCACCACCACACTAGGCTAATTTTTAAATTTTTTTTGTAGAGAGGAGGTCTCTCTGTGTTTGCCTAGGCTGGTCTTGAACTTGTGAAAATTGTTCACAATCCTCCCCACCCCTTGGCCTCCCAAAGTGCTGATGTGAGCCACTGTGCCCAGCCTATAGAATTCACATATGTCTGCCCTGTTGTGTTAGGTTGGTGCAAAAGTAATCGCAGTGTTTGCCATCACTTTGAATGGCAAAAATCGTGATTACTTTTGCAGCAACTTAGTAGTTTACATAGATTATCTTGTTTAAACCTCATAGCAATCCTACAAGAATATGTTATTTTTATCATCTTTTTTTCTCATAGAGTTCATATAAATCAAATATCTTGCTTAGGGTCACATGGCTAGGAAGTGGCTGGCCTAGAATTTGAAGTCAGGCAGTTTGACTTCAGAGTTACCTATTTTAGTCATTTTCAAACTTCTTTGCACATGGTAAACACCTGGGTCACACTCGAAAAGTTTAATTGGCCCATGGTGTGGTCTGGACAGCTGGGATTTATAAAAGCTCCCCAGGTGATTATAATGTACAGCCAAGTTTGAGAACCGCTGCATTATAATAATTCCTTCAAATGGCACTAAATTCAGTTTTTCCAATCTCAGTTAAGACCAAAAGCAAAGAGAATTTGCCATATGTTGGAAAATCTTCAAACAAGGGATAGCATAATCTGTGTGAAGAATCCATTGTGGTATTATAAATCTCTCATTTTTCTTTTTCTTTTCTTTTTTCTTTTTTGAGATGGAGTCTTACTCTGTCACCAGGCTGGAGTGCAGTGGTGCGATCTCAGCTCACTGCAACCTCCGCCTCCTGGGTTCAGGCAGTTCTCCCGCCTCAGCCTCCCGAGTAGCTGGGATTAAAGGCACCCACCACCATGTCCGGCTAAGTTTTGTATTTTTAGTAGCGATGAGGTTTCACCATGTTGGCCAGGCTGGTCTCGAACTTCTGACCTCAGGTGATGCACCCGCGTCAGCCTCCCAAAGTGCTAGGATTACGGCATGAGCCACGGTGCCCGGCCCTGATCTCTTATTTTAAGAGGTTCTCCCCCAAATGTCTTATGTGAATATTGTGCTTAACAAAACCTTATATCAGAGAATTTCTGTTCCTTCAGAGATCATAATCATGATCGTTCACCTTCTGATTTGCTAGATTTCTGAGAAAACACAGCATTTTATACCCTGTTAAGGCCCCTGGAAAGAGTTTTAATGTAAGACGAGAAAGAACGTTTGCTAATCAAATGTCATCTGACCCAAAGATTGCGTACTGGGACACAATAACCAACTTAATACTCTAATTTCTGACTACATTTCCACCCCAAATAAACAACCAACTAAAATCACATTATTTATGCAATCACACCGTTGCATAATTGATTAATAACAGAAATATATTGAATCTCACTCTGACATTTGGCATTTCCTATGACTGTCATTTCCTCCTCCATGGCTGGGCCTTCATGGATTTCCTCTGTGCTTCCCTCCGATATTCCTTCTATAGAGGGTCCTGGACTAGCATGCCCACCTTTTCCTGCTTCCACCTAGAACAAGCCCTGAGAGTTGTGGGGGCAAAGGGCTTGAAGAGCAGAATGTCTAGTTTCCAAACTGGTCAGTGGCTGCCCCATGAAAAAGTACCATACTGTAGTGGAAGGAGAGTGGGGATCCAACTCAGGATAGTTCCAGCAGAGAAGAGAGCACAGGGGGACCATGAGGTAGGGGGAGTCAGTGCTTAGGCAGGTGGGCTCCTGGCTGTGCAGGTGGGACAAATGTGCCAGATACATGGAGTTTAGAAGGAATCCGAGAACAAGTTTAATGATCCAATTACAACTCAGACTACCCGGCAATGATGTAAGAGAAAGGAAGATGAACAAGCCACATAGAATGGGTTTTGCTTCCAGCCTTGCCCTCCTCCCAGGGGCATCTCTGACCACCACTCTAAATTTTAAGCTCCATGATCTTGGCATCTCGGGGTGAGGGATGTGGTGGCAAGAGGAAGAATGGCTGTTTTGAATTTTTGAGTAAGTCCATACAAAAATGAGTGGAGATGTATGTTTGGAAATGGGGATCTAGAGATGTGAGTGCATCTTAAGTTCAATGAAACTGAGTGTTCCTCAGGGTGCCACCCTTGGTCTTTTTCTCTTAGCTTCCTGTTTCCCTGAGCAACACCATCTTCACTTCCTCGTGGTTTAAATGACCACTTACAAGCTGACAGCCTGTACCCCTAAGACAGCCATACCATGCTATATAGTAAAGTTCAGTGTTCAGCCCCTACCCCTACAACCTGTGATGTCTGAGAACAGGCTATCTTCAATAGTCAATAAACCTTTATCTGCTAGCACACCCAACAGTACTTAAATTGCTGAATGAATGCTGACTCTAATAACAGGAGAAAGACTAAATAATAATGGTACTGCCACATTACAACATTATACAGCTATTTAAAAATCTTGCTTTTGGGCCGGGCGTGGTGGCTCACGCCTGTAATCCCAGCCCTTTGGGAGGCCGAGGCGGCCAGATCACGAGGTCAGGAAATCGAGACCATCCTGGCTAGCAGGGTGAAACTCTTGTCTCTACTAAAAAATACAAAAAATTAGCCAGGCGTGGTGGCAGGCGCCTGTAGTCCCAGCTACTCGGGAGGCTGAGGCAGGAGAATGGCGTGAACCTGGGAAGCAGAGCTTGCAGTGAGCCAAGCTCGTGCCACTGCACTCCAGCCTGAGCGACACAGCAAGACTTCATCTCAAAAAAAAAAAAATTGCTTTTGAAAAATATTTAGTGATGCTGTTACCAGTAGAGGATCTTGACTACAAGTTGTCCAGGTTCTTGGCTTTTTCAACAAAGAATTGGACACAATGAAGCAACGAAAGCAGAGATTTATTGAAAATGAGGGTGGGACCTGGCTAAGCAGTGGCTCAAGGGCCCTGGTTACAGAATCTTCTGGGGTCCAAATACTGGCTAGAGGTTTCCCATTAGCCACTTGGTATTCATCCCATGCAAATAAAGTAGTGGCCCGCCATCAGTCTGATTGGTTGCTTTTGCTTTCTGCAACCAGAGGCTGAAGTGAAGTTACAAAAGTTACACTCCTATGCAAACGTCTGATTGGTTGCAGACGTTTCTGCCACTCAGAAAAGGCGGGGAGGTGGGGGGGGGGGTGGGGGCGCGATGTTACAAAGGGAGTAGCCTCTGGTCCTTTTGTTACTTAGGCATGGAAAGTTGAGGTTTTCCTTTCAATTTAGTTCTAGGAAGTCAGCATCAGTCAGCCTTAGGTTCCTTGCCTCCAGACCCTATTCTCCTGCCTCAACACGGGGAAGGACGAACAAAATAGAAAGGAAGATAGTGGAGATGCAATGCTGTATCGTAATATGATCACAACCTTGTGAAAACATACACACGTATGAACAGACAAGAAAGAGGAGAAGAAAATACATCACCATCATAGCAGTAATTATCTCCAGTGACAGGACTTGATTGCTTTTGTTTTTCTTTTTAAACTTCCCAAATTTTCAATGCATAAAGGATTATTTGTCTTATTGAAATATAAATAACTTAATATTTTATGGTATATTTCATTTCTAAATATCTGCCTTGATTATCCTCCTGTTGTTGAAAGTGAACACCGATAGTGAAATAAATTTCTATTAATACTCACTGTTTAGGAATCACAGATTTTCAGACATATTTTTCAGCCCACAAATTACAGCTACACATAATTAATAAATCTGGGACATGGCTATTTTCCGCAAATCAGAATGACTATGCTTAAGGCACATAAACAGAATTCTATCTGATTCCCATTAACTCAGCCACTGATCAGTTTGTCACATAATGTTTTATAAGGCAAAAAGCCATCACATAAGAAGTGACTGGAGTCAGAGCTGTGGGGATTAAAGATAATTTTGATTTTTTTTTTGAGACAGAGTTTTGCTCTTGTTGCCCAGACTGGAGTGCAGTGATCTCAGCTCACTGCAACCTCTGCCTCCCAGGTTCAAGCGATTCTCTGCCTCAGCCTCCTGAGTAGCTGGGATTACAGGCACGTGACACCACGCCCTGCTAATCTTTGTATTTTTAGTAGAGATGGGGTTTTACCATGTTGGCCAGGCTGGTCTCAAACACCCGACCTCAGGTGATCCGCCCACCTTGACCTCCCAAAGTGCTGGGATTACAGACGTGAGCCACTGCACCCAGCTGATAATTTTGATTTTTAAAAAGCACTCAGTAGAAATCTTACTCTGACTTTTCAGGAAGAGTAGGTGTAGGCTGAGCAGTACTTTGGGAGGCTGAGGTGGGAGGATCACTTGAGGTCAGGAGATCGAGATCATGCTGGGCAACATAGTGAGACCTTGTCTCTATTAAAAAGAAAAAAAAAAAATTAGCTGGGTGTGGTGGCACATGCCCGCAGTCCCATCTACTCAGGAGGCTGAGGCAGAAGTATTTCTTAAGCCTAGGAAACCGAGGCCGCAGTGAGCTATAATCACACCACCGTACCCCAGCCTGGGCGACAGAGTGAGACCCTGTCTCAAAATAAAAAATAAAAATAAGGAGTAGGTGCAACATAAACATATACATGTATCCACAAACACACATTGAAATTGCTCCCTTGTATTAAAATAAAACAATGACAGGTATGTACCGCAGTTGCGACTGGGTAAATTACTTGAACTAATATCTCCGTGGCTTAGGTTGTATTTGTCACTTCGTTCTGCCAACGAATCCCGTCAGCTGGGAGCTCTCTCATAGGTACATCTTTCGGGCACCTTCTGTGGTCCCTGTGCCATTCTTTATGGAGCCAAATCTCTAACTTGCCAGTGATAGCTGTTTAAGCTTTGGTTATATTTCTTTGTATTTTTCTTTCCACATTCACCCAAACAGACTGATTAGTACATACCTTTCTTTCTTTGTCCTGTCTGCTACTGATAACATTGTCTATACTGGAGCATTCATGCCTGCTTCATAGGCAGGGCAAGGCATTTGTAAACCACAGTGTGCAGGGTACAGAGGCTTAGATAATCTGTTACTTAAATAACAAAATGAAACAAGAAGCATTTTTGGAAAATCCTAAAAACAATTCAATTGCTCTAAAAGAATTTATATGTGGTATATCTTCCATCTTGAGACTTTGAGAAGTCAGTATTCCCCAATGAAGACACATATTACATAAAAGATCAACTACGTAAGGATATCTCATTTGTATTATTGAAGATTCTTTGAGCACAAGTGCAAGAGGAAAGGACTCTATCCCATGGACACGGAGTGTTCTTCCCCACCCTGGGCAGCTGGGCTTCAGTAAGGATGAAAATGGACCCAGAACACGAGTGGCCTCTCTTTGGTTCTCATCTCTTTCCGCAGATCAGCATTCTGTTTCTCAGATCCACGTAGTGGAATGTGGCTGCCCCACAGCCCCCAGGCGTACACATTACAGATTCCCCATTCAGCAGTCAACTTGCCTTTCTTTCTTTTCTGTTTTTTGAGATGGAGTCTCGCTCTGTTGCACAGGCTGGAGTGCAGTGGTGTGATCTCAGCTCACTGCAACCTCCACCTCCCAGGTTCAAGTGATTCACCTGCCTCAGCCTACCGAGTAGCTGGGAGTACACGTGCATGCCACCACACCTGGCTAATTTTTTGTATTTTTAGTAGAGACAGGGTTGCCTTTCTATTCGCAAGTCCAAAAGTCTATGAAGAGGGCCAGCGCAATGGCTCACACCTGTAGTCCTAGCACTTTGGGTGGCCGAGACAGGAGCACTGCTTGAGGCCTCACATCAACTTCCACATCAGCGTGGACAACAAAGTGAGACCCTGTCTCTACAAAAAAGTAAAATCAAAAGTCTCTGGAGAGAATTGTGTTGGTCCAGCTCAGGTCAGTTGTCCATTCAACTGGTGATGGAGGCAGAGTTGGGGAGTCATGGCTTCCGAAGCCCACACTATAGACTGGGAGCATGTCTCAGAGACGCAAGACTCATTGTGGGCAAGGAGGTGCTTCAAATTAATAGCCTGACAAATCTATTAGAATACATCAATGGCAGAGAGCTTCTAGGGTAGAAGTTTGTACATGCAGGTCAAGGAGAACTAGAGAGGTTAACAAGACATATCTCTGGGGAGAATACCATAGCTTTCACCAATGTCAAAGGGGACCCCAAACCCCCCCATTAACAACCTTTAAGCCAGCACACACGCATGCGTGCACACACACACAAGTAACTCATTTTTTATAATGCACAACTATCCTATTAACATGAGCTGAACAATCTAAACCATTTAGTTGTTGGGTAATACAGAGCTATAGAGGACTGTCTGACATAACAAAATGTGATCGTTAATGAAAAACTGAAAAATCTAAACTTTCATAATAAACAGCCATGAATCCAGCTCTAAGTACATTATACTTTATAAGACCTGATGATGTAAACAGATTAAATTATAAAAAACAACAACGCCAAACTAAGAGAAAACTTAAAGAAAAATTTACTCTTAGAATTTGGGAATGTTTATTCCATATAGATTATTTAATTAAAGTTTATTTGTTTCTTGATTCCATTACAGATTATTTAATTAAAATTTGTTTCTTGATTCTGTTATATATGGAGAAACCATGTGAAAAGGGATTCTAGGATCTGAGTAAAAGACAAGGGTTTATAGTAAAAACTAATCTTTTATATAACTTTTGGGACCACCTTGAACCCTACTGAAGTGTTATATTTCTTCGACAATTCTAAATTTCATAAAGAATGTCAGGCCAGGTGCAGTGGCTCACGCCTGTAATCCCAGCACTTTGGGAGGCCAATGTGGGCAGATCACCTGAGATCAGGAGTTCAAGACCAGCCTGACCAGCATGGTGAAACCCCATCTCTACTAAAAATACAAAAAATTAGCTGGGCGTGGTGGTGCACACCTGTAATCCCAGCTACTCGGGAGGCTGAGGCATGAGAATCACTTGAATCTGGGAGGTGGAGGTTGCAGTGAGCTGAGATTGCGTCATTGCACTCCAGCTTGGGCAACAAGAATGAAACTCCATCTCAAAAAATAAAATAAAATAAAATAAATGCCCGTTTTTCTGTGTGTATTATATTTAATATGCATTGCATTTAAAAATTTTTTTAAATTGTACAGGTAACACATGCTGATTGGTAAAGTATCTTGCAATCTGCACAACACACAGGTATAATCTTTCACATCATAATCTCCTCTCCTAAGGAGCTACTTTGAAAGTTTAGTTACATCTTTTTCTTCTAAAACTTTTTTAGAAAAAGTAAACGGCTTTACTAAAAAGCCGTTTTTAGTAAAGATCTATCATATGATTTATAAACAATTAAAAAAATTAATCTGTTACATTTTTAGGCATTAGCAGAATTTTCAATTCCTCAAAAACATGTCAATGTGATTTTATTTTATCTATGTCTCATTTACTTTTCTGTAAGTAGATACAACTTTTCAAAAAGATAGTCAATTCCCCAACTTTTATGTCGTTCTTCAAAAGCATCAACCTTCTCTAGACAATGTATATTGCATATTTTACCTGAAACAAGAAAGAGTAACACGTTAAAATACTATGAAGAATGACATCAGGGATTCTTTTAAAAATACTTAAAGTTGGCTGGGTGTGGCAGCTCACACCTGTAAACCAACACTTTGGGGTGCTGAGGTGGGTGGATCACTTGAAGTCAGGAGTTCATGACCAGTCTGGCCAAGATGGTGAAACCCCATCTCTAATAAAAATACAGCATGAGCCGGGTATGGTGGCACATCCCAGCTACTTGAGAGGCTGAGGCAGGAGAATCACTTGAACCTGGGCGATGGAGGTTGCAGTGAGCTGAGATTGCACCATTGCACTCTAGCCTAGGCAACAAGAGCAAAACTCCATCTCAAAACAAACAAAACCTTGAAATTATTTTAAAAACAGTGTATACTAAAGGTTTTTCTCTTCTTTTTAATCAAAACAAAGGAATGCTAAGGGCAAATTTCCTGAACTCTGAATTGTTATCATCACTTTTAACTTCCAAGAAAAAAATAAATACACCACTGGGCACGGCAGCTCATGCCTCTAATCCTAGTACAGTGGGAGACCAAGACAAGAGGATTACTTGAGCCCAGGAGTTGGAGACCAACCTGGGCAATGTGGTGAAACCTCATCTCTACAAAAAAATACAAAAATTAGCTAAGCATTGTGGTGCATGCCTCTGGTCCCAGATACCTGGGAGGCTGAGGTGGGAGGATCACTTGTGCCCAGGGAGGTTGAGGCTGCAGTGAGCTGTGATTGCATTTCTGCACTCCAGCCTGGGTGACAGAGCAAGATTCTATCTCAAAAATAAATAAATAAATAAATAAAAATATACCATCTCTCTAGAAAAGTTCAAATGCCTTTAACATAAAGCATATAGCATATATACAGGGCATATTTACAGAGATCAGTTCCTTTTCTAAGATAAAACAATTTTAAATACCATGGTCTTTATCTTTTAAATTTTATAGACATACTCTAGATACTAATATACTAATAGTTCACAACAGATTCTTTTGGTGTCTTTTTTTTTTTTTTTTAGCTGGAGTCTCACTGTTACCCAGGCTGGAGCGCAGTGGCACAATCTTGGCTCACTACAATCTCTGCCTCCCAAGTTCAAGCAATTCTCATGCCTCAGCCTCTCAAATAGTTGGGACTACAGGCATATGCCACCACACTGGCCTAATTTTTGTATTTTTGTAGAGATGGGGTTTCGCCATGTTGGCCAGCCTGGTCTTGAACTCCTGGCCTCAGGTGATCTGCCCACCTTGGCCTCCCAAAGTGCTGGAAATACAGGCATGAGTCACCACACCCGGCCTAAAAGAGTTAACTTGACTTTATTTAAAAAGTTACAGCATAAGTCCACAAACTTACCAAACAACCTTTCAATTTCAGCATGTGGAACATAAAATGGTGGACCTAGGCAAAAGAGAAATAAATTCACAGTTTATTTCCAATGACCTAGGTGTACTTGTTCTATATACAACTTCGTTATCCAAATAGGTGATGATGTGGCATGTTCTTCTCATTCTTCTTTTGCAAATCTCATACTGAATAAATAAATTGGCTTACTGAGAGGATGGCAATGTTACATACTCATCATATCCATCTTTAGCTTCGATGAGACAGCTAAGCCAGTCAAGGGACTTAGGCTCATTGAAATCAGAGTAGAGTCCATCAGCAGATTCCTTTGGGGCTTCAACCATCTTTTAGTATACTGATTTTGTACCAATTCCTGCACTTACCCACATTTTATACACCCCTCCCGCTCTGCTGCAGGATATAGACTATAAGGAAGCCAAACTTCCGCCCCCTTCTAAGAGCAGTATCCTCAACCATCCACCTCCAGAAGGGCCTGCTGTATTTTCTTCCCAAAAGTTCTTTGTTAGGGCTCCTATTCATGAATGGAATTTAAATCAGATTAGCAGAGCTAACTTCTGCCTCTATTAATTTCTATTTCCATTTGATTGTCTCTGATTTAATTAGGAACAGTAGGTCTCATCTTTTAATGAGTTTTTTAAGACCTCAATTTATTCAAGCAGAAACAAAATACTAGCTGGGCACAGTGGCTCACGCCTGTACCGGGGAGGGCGGATCACCTGAGGTCAGGAGTTCGAGACCAGCCTGGCCAACATGGTGAAATTCTGTCTCTACTAAAAATACAAAAATTAGCTGGGCGTGATGGCACACACTGTAATCCCAGCTACTTGGGAGGCTGAGGCAGGAGAATCGCTTGAACCCGGAAGGCACACATTGCAGTGAGCCGAGATCAAACCACTGCACTCCAGCCTGGGCCACAGAGTGAGACTGTGTCTCAAAAACAAAAAACAAAACAAAACAAAAAACAAAATTCTAACATATGTAAATACTTAAAAAACAAGCATGTAAAAAAGCTCAGTTGAAAATCAAAAAGGTGATTCTTTTTTTTTTTTTTTTTTTTTTTTGAGGCGGAGTCTCACTCTGTCGCCCGGACTGGAGTGCAGTGGCCAGATCTCAGCTCACTGCAAGCTCCTCCTCCCGGGTTCCCGCCATTCTCCTGCCTCGGCCTCCCGAGTAGCTGGGACTACAGGCGCCCGCCACCTCGCCCGGCTAGTTTTTGTATTTTTAGTAGAGACGGGGTTTCACCGTGTTAGCCAGGATGGTCTCGATCTCCTGGCCTCGTGATCCGCCCGTCTCGGCCTCCCAAAGTGCTGGGATTACAGGCTTGAGCCACTGCACCCAGCCAAAAAGGTGATTCTTACAAATTAAAAGTCTATGTATTTCTCCCTGTACAAGTCCAGCCATGACAAAGGTTAAGTTTCAATGTTCGAATGCATTAAAATGAGTTCAGGAGAAAACATGCCCCCAACAGATTAAAAACAAATAAAAGAATGCAATAGACAGATTTTAAGACTTCAGAAATTTAAAAAGGACAATAATTTATAGCTTTTCCTGCACAACTCCTACATCCCCATATTCACTTCTTACCCTGGGCTTGTGTATGTGAAGGCATCTGTCCAACACATCACTACCACTTGGGTGATATGGATATGCAATATCCAACCACATTCCTCCTTCCTCCCAACAGGGCTCATGAGATTTCTCTTGTCTATCAGGATCATCCATTTCCCCCCTTTCTCCAGTCTGAGTTGTGAATGGCAAACAAAACGGGAAAGGAATACAAGAAAATCACAGACAATATAGGAAGAGAAAAAAATGCTTATAGTTCCCATTAGCCAAAACTGGAATTATCTCCATGTATATACACAGTATGCTTCCTGTGAGATAAATTAGGAGAAAATAATGCTTTTCCATGTCAGAGAATTTATAGCAAGAAACTAGGCAACTGGTAAAAGAAAAAAATAAAAAAAAAAACCCAACACCAACAACTTTACCTGGATGTTTAGTTGGATCATAAGACAAAACACACAGGAGGTATTGAAACTTCTTTCCCAGGAGGGATAACATTGTATCTGCATAGCTAAAAGAACACAAGAAGGTATTTGTTACATTTCTCTACACAGGCAAAGGCTGGAGGGACAAAAGGCAGGGAAGGAAGCCAGAAGTTACTTTCGCTGATATTACACAGTTTAAATTCTCCTAATAATCACAAGCGGTTGATTCTCATTTTAAAAGTGAGAAGTGGGTTTAGCAAATTATGGCCCCTGCCTATGCTGGGAATTGGTCCAAATGGGAATCAAATAGAGGCCTGCTTCCAGAGCTGATCAGAGCAGAAGACATCACATAAGGATGGGTAGAGGCTCCTTCTGGCCTGAAGAAGTACTCGAGGGCCTGCTGACCTTGGATGCCTGTGTGCTTGAGGGCAGTGGTTTCTAGATCAGGCTGGGTGTCAAAATCACTGGGGTTCTTGTTGAAAGAAAAGATGCCTGAGCTCCATCCCCACAGACCAATGCAGTCAGTTTGCCGTGGGGCCTGGGATGCTGCAATTTAACAAATATCCTGGGTGACTGGGACCCCTCCAGGGGCCTTATGTAAGAGAAAACACAATTCTTTTCCTCTATGTAATTAGAGAGAAATAAGAATAACAAGCAGGTCCAAAAAAGGTGGCATGAAAGAAAGCTCTGCAAGTGTGGCATAAACCATGAGTGCAATGGAACTGTCCTTTGAGTAGGTGCCTCAGGGAGCCAGGTCTGATTGGCTCAGAGCGGGAAGCTGATGGTAACAGGACCATGGATAGACTGGGCAGAAGCCAGGGCTGGACCAGGGACAGGCGATGAGTTGACCAATCAGATGACTGACTTGGAAATTGAATTAAGAGACCGAAGAGGACTTGCTAATTAGCTGTGGTCCTACTGAAAGTTGGAGCTTTTCTGTTGTATGGTGATTGGAGCAAGGAGGCTGAGGGTTGAAGGCAAGTCAGCTATGTGGGAATAAAAATGGAGGAAGCTGAGGGAAAAGGAGAGGACCGGAGATGCATGCAGGGAGGTAGAGAGGCCATGAGAGACAGGCCAAGGACAAAGATGGACACTATTCCCCACACTGAGGAAGGAGCCTGGGCTCTTGGCACTCCAGTTTCTACGGAGCCTGGCTAGACTGTGATCTCTGTCCAGAGGTCTGTGAGAAGTTGGGGAGGCGAGTGTGGAGATTAGGAGTGTGGACTCTACGAGATGCCCAAGCTCAAACCCCAGCTCCTCTACCGACTGGCTATGTAAGCTTGACAAATTCTTAACTTTTCTGTGCCTCAGTTTCCTCACCTGTAAAATGAGGATAAGACTAATAACCACTTCACAAACTGTGAGCATTCAACAGTGGATCACTCTTCCTTGTAGGTGAAAGAACCAGACCAAAGCAAACTTTTGAACAGAAACTATTACTTTCTGATTCTTGTTTTTCAGAAGAAACTTGCTGTCCCCATGAAGGCGATGTCAGACCAGTTTGGTAGGGTTTCCTAGGACTGGAAGACTTTATTCCCCTTAGAATGTGAACTTTTTCTCTCGCAAAAAGTCTCAAAAAATCCAGAAAAATGAGGTCTGCCCTACTGGTTTATGTTAGGCAAGAACTCGAGAGTCACAGCAGAAAATACATCAGCACTTGACAATGTACAGTCTAAGGAGAAGACAACCCAGTCCTAACGAGAGCACCAATAGGATGTGCTAACATAGTAAGTACTGAGTACCAGCATGTAGATAAAGAACGAAGATACTAAGTACCAGCACATATATAAAATACTAAGATAAGGCCGGGCACAGTGACTTACACCTGTAATCCCAGCACTTTGGGAGGCTGAGGTGAGCAGATCACCTGAGGTTGGGAGTTCGAGACCAGCCTGACCAACAGGGAGAAACCCCGTCTCTAATAAAAATACAAAATTAGCTGGGAGTGGTGGCGCATGCCTGTAGTCCCAGCTACTCGGGAGGCTGAGGCAGGAGAATCTCTTGAACCCAGGAGGCGGAGGTTGCGGTGAGCCAAGATCACGCCATTGCCCTCCAGCCTGGGCAGCAAGAGTGGAACTCCATCTCAAAACAAACAAATAAACAAAGATACTACCAGTACATAGTAAAATAATATTGCCCTTGCTCAGAGTGCAGTTCGCTTCTTTCATTCATTTATTTAAAAAACATTTATTAAGCTCTTACTAGGTGCTAAATATATACTATGCCAGACACTGGGGAAATAACTGACCTCAGGTGATCTGCCCACCTCAGCCTCCCAAAGTGCTGTGTCTACTCTTGGTCTGCACTTGGTGACTTTCAGTCTGCTTCCCACTGCTTGGCTGATTTTACCATGCCAACCAGAGCCTGTAGAAGGACTAACCTCTAAGGAGTGGATGAACATCTTTAGGGAGTGGGAAACACCTACAAATTTAGACATTAGCAGATCAGGTTTCATATACAAATGTGTCTTATGGAGACAGAGGTCTCAGTGATATTTTGAGTTGTTAAAGAACACTGATGTCACGTGGGAAATGCAAAGCAGACACTGGACATGTGATGTGGATATTTGGGAGAAAGAACAGAGCTGGAAATGTAAAGATTGTCAGAGCAAATACCATGTATAATCTGTTCAGTTATTTCCCCTGCTTCTGGCATAGTATATATTTAGAGCATTGCAGGAACTTAGTAAATATTTGTTGAATAGCTGAATGAAAGTAACAGAATTTATCTTTAAAGATTTGATTTAGGTTTTTATAAATTCCAAATATAATAAGCCATTTCAAACTCATAAAAGTGTAGCTGATTTTCTAGAACCCAGAAAAAGTATAGAATACTAAAAAATTAAGAAGGCTAAACAAAAAAAGAAAAATTACTTACCTTTTGCGATCACCTGGATTAACGGCAACTAATGCTCCTCTATCCCAAATCATGTCAAATTTGCCAATATTTGTCCTACCAGAAAGAGAAAAAACATTTTATGGGACAAAAATCAAATCTTTAAGAAGATGAACAGCGCCCCCCACGGTGCATGCTGGTACTTCAAACATCGTCAAGATACTAGGATCTCAGGTCCGCATTTCCTCATAGAGTCCATAAGGATGTGTGGACCTGAGTGTGGGGAGCTGTCCATCCCCTCATGGTTTTAGGAGCCTGTGGCAGCCGCCTCCCCACTCTTGTTATGATTTGGGGACATGAAGAAATAACAAAGGATGGTGTGCAACAACTCTGCTCCCAGCCTCTGGCTCAGGTATCAGGTACCTTCAGGAGATGAGCTCTTATCTCCCTCGGCCACTTGAAATTCATTTCTATTATAGGCCCAGCTGCAAGGTAGAAGACACTGTCTTACTCACCTTTCTTTTTCCCTAGCTGCCTCAGTTTCCCATAGTTTGGGAGCTAACCAAAGACAAAACACATTAAAGTGTGCAGACAAGAATATAACAAAAATACCTGCAGAACAGACATTCAAAGAAATGCTTTGTGGGCCGGGCGCGGTGGCTCAAGCCTGTAATCCCAGCACTTTGGGAGGCCGAGATGGGCGGATCACGAGGTCAGGAGATCGAGACCATCCTGGCTAACACGGTGAAACCCCGTCTCTACTAAAAAATACAAAAAACTAGCCGGGCCAGGTGGCGGGCGCCTGTAGTCCCAGCTACTCGGGAGGCTGAGGCAGGAGAATGGCGTAAACCCGGGAGGCGGAGCTTGCAGTGAGCTGAGATCCGGCCACTGCACTCCAGCCTGGGCAACAGAGCGAGACTCCGTCTCAAGAAAACAAAAACAAAAACAAACACACACAATGCTTTGTGGATGTTACACAAGTGGAGGAGAGTGATGAAGAGACCTCCACTCCCATGCCTGCACTGCTTGGCAAGCATTCCAGTTTTTTAAAGTGCAGATGTAGTATTCAACCTACCTGGGAAAATCAAAAATGCTGCAACAGTACAATGAAATGTTCCCCGAAGAACTCTGTAATGAAATAATGAAAACAAAATTTTTTTTTTTACTTAGTACTTACTTGAATAGTCAAGAAAAGAGGGCCAAGCAAAGCAAAAGTTCTAGGGAAATAATGTGTTAATAAAACATAATTAAAGTAAATTTTACTGCACCTTATTGGCACCTTATTTTTTTCTTTTAAAACCTGTGTGAGATTCTTTTGGGCCAACTCAGAGGAATATCACAGAGGACAACCTTGAAGATCAGTTGGCTGTTACTCACTTCAGAGCCTGCTATAAAATTCTAGCAATGTTTCCTCGAGCAGAGTGAAATTTTTACTCTGCTAAAGATAAATCTGCAGGTCAACCAATTACCAGGCAGGGTGGTACTGAAAAGTCAGGTATTTTAAGTTATTCCGGAAATGTGCAATTGTGCTGATTCTTCCATTTTTGCTCATTCATTCAGCCAATGAGCATTTATTTGCTGAGTGCCTAGTAGACAAGACACCTATCCTGGGTTCTAGACAGTAGATTTGAATTAGACACAGTCTCTGACCACAGTGAGGACAGACTAGAGCAGAGAAGCGTGGGCACAGAGAAACATTACAATCCAGAACGGCCTGCTCTGTTATGGGTCTGTGCCTGCGAACTATGTGAACACAAGAGGCAGAGCAGGGGCCTGCCTGGGAGCGTCAGGGAGACCAAACGAAAGGTGACTTTTGGCCAGGTGTGGTAGCTTACACCTGTAATTCCAGCACTTTGGGAGGCTGAAGCAGGCAGATCGCTTGAGCCCAGGAGTATGAGACCAGCCTGGGCAACATGGCAAAACTCCAACTCTACAGAAAAAATTAGATGGGTGTGGTGGCACACGCCTATAGTTCCAGCTCCCTGGGAGGCTGAGATGGGAGGGTCACTTGAGCCTGGGAGGTCAAGGCTGCAGTGAGCTGTGACTGTGCCACTGCACTCCAGCTTGTGTGACAGAGTAAGACCCTGTCTCAAAAACAAACACTTGGAGCAAAATAATCCCAAGAAATAAACAACAACAACAAAAATCAAGAGAACAACACAAAAAAGAAGTGAGTTTTGAAAGGGTGACATTCTAGGGTGTGGTCTGGGGGCGCACTCCAAGAGGGGGCAATATAACATAGACTTTAGGATCCTGGGAGCTGGGATGAAGGGCAGTGTAGGAAAGGTGTATCAGCGCACAAGACTGCTAGATTTTATTCTGAAATGAGGTCCCCACACAGGTTTACAAGTAGAGGAGGAAGGGTCTTTGACAACCAGCCTGGGATCACTGGGTCAGCCCAGAGACGGGTGGGCCTGGAGGCAGGAGAACAGCTGGATCTCAATTTTGCCTGCAGACTGGAATCAAGGGGAGCTTTAAACAGTACAGATGCCAGGGCCCCACCCCTAGAGATTCTGATATAACTGGTCTGGGGTAAGACCTTTGGAATGGGAATTCTTATAAGATCCAGAGATGATTTCAAATGTGCAGCCTGGATGGGGAACTGCTGCTCCAAGAGGGGCCTGGAAGCAGGACTAGCCCTCTTTGGACTGAGTAAACTCCTTGGATTCTCTAATGCTTTGAGAATGGGGTGGGAGGAAGATGTGAAATAAAAAATACCATCGAGTTTCCTACTGATCTGAGCAATAAATTTTTTTTTTTTTGAGACAGAGTCTTACTCTATTGCCCAGGCTGGAATACAGTGGTGTGATCTTGGCTCACTGCAACCTCCACCTCCCAGGTTCAAGTGGTTCTCCTGCCTCAGTCTCCTGAGTAGCTGGGATTATAGGCACACATCACCACAGCCAGCTAATTTTTGTATTTTTAGTAGAGATGGGGTTTCGCCATGTTGGCCATGCTGGTCTTGAACTCCTGACCTCAAGAGATCCACCCACCTTGGCCACCCAAAGTGCTGGGATTACAGGCATGAGCCACCACGCCCAGCTGAGCAATTAATTTCAGTATTTAGAAAAGAGTACTTTGTGAGACACTGAGTATACAGATGGACGATAGATCCTAAATGACAATACAACTCTGACCCCACAACTGATTCAGGAGTTAAGAAGAAATTACTTAGGCAGATAGTGAGGGTACGGAAGGTTTTCCTCTTAATGAAAAGCAGCCTCAAATCATTTTTCTTTCTAACAAAGAGCAGCCTTTAAAATCGAGCTGCAGACATAGATGCTGGCAGTTTGTGCCAATCATGTTCAAAATGGTGGCTCCATCTTCCCTTCTCTGCCAGCCACCTGTATAGTAAGAAGCAGTCAACATGGCGCCAGCCAAGGGAAGAGTTCATTTGCATAATAAGATTAGGGCGGGGAGACCAGCCTTCCCAGCACTTTATGTAAACATCACACTTGATCGAACCAATCTGTGAGCCCTATGTAAATCAGACACTGACTCCTCAGGCTGCACTATATCTGGTGGTTGCACACCTGGCAGGTTTTTTCTGCTCAGAAGTCCCCTCTCTCTCTCACTAGAGATAAAGTTGTTTTCTTTTCTCTTTCTTTCTCTCTCCTTTTTTTCTTTTTTGGCTATTAAACCTCCACTCCTAAACTCCTCGTGTGTATCTGTGTCCTAAATTTTCCTAGCACAAGATGACGAACCTGGGGTATTTACCCTAGACAAGGTAGCCGCTTCACAACCTCTGCCGTGACTTGGTCAATGACTGCCAGCTTCCCTAATTTTTACCATCACACTTCTTCCATTTTAGGACCAGCCAGAGAAAGGCAAACATGCTCTCCAAACCAATTACATAGGATGCTCCATTCCTAGTTGCCCACCTCCAGCTTCCCTGAGCCAACAGCCTCCCATAGTTGCCCACCTCCAGCTTCCCTATGCCAACAGCCTCCCATCGGCACATGCTGGAAGTTTTACTTTTGTCCACTGTAAAGCTTTCCCACTCCTCTGCCTGCCTTTGAGTCTTTGCCAAACCGATTCCCTCTGCTTGTTCTCACTTGGGTAGTGTTTGTTTATTTACAGTGCATCATTCTGCTCATAGCATAAAGACCACTCCCAAACCTATCATTTTCAGCCCAAACCCCACTCCATGCTTCAGACATAAAACCTTTGCCATTCCACAGGTCCCTTAAACTCATCATCTCTAGAAAAAGTTTCATTCTTTCTGCCCTTCTCATTTATTATTGATCATCCAGCCAGTTATCGGAGCCAGAAATGTGAACTCATCGCTCCTTTGGTCCTCCTTCGGTCACAGAATCCTGTGAGTCTATCATAAATGTTGCTTTAACCCATCCTATCTACTCTCTATGCCCCAACACTCTCCTTGCTCAGGGATTCACGATGTCTTTCCTGGACCACTGCCACAGCCTCCTGTCTGGTCTCTCTGCCAGGAGGCTACTTCCCTTCAAATCACTTCCTATGAGGCCTCTTGGGTGAGTGAAGTAGTATCTTCCCCAGGTGTCCAAGGCCATGGACCCAGGCCCTGCCTGATTCCAGCTCTATCTGTCACCATGCTTCAGGAAGCACCGCCAGGCTGGGCAGGTGTAACTCCCATCTCTTTCCTTAATACCCTATGTCTTTACACTTAGCTCCACGCATTACAAATAGCTTTGTCCCTGTTTCTCTTCTCTCCTAAACTAAGAGATTCTTTGGCGGGGAGGGTTGGGGTGGGTGGGGGGCGTACTGTGTTATCTTTATCTCTTCAATGTCTTAGGCGGGGTCTGGCACATGATGGGTTCTCAGAAAATGCGTTAATAAAAATAAAACAAACGTAAAAACTTGAGTACAGAAAGGCTTTGACCTCAGCTTTTATATACATATGTCTATATCTGTTTAGGTAGCTATCACCTACATTTTTAAGCCCTTGCTCCTGATACTATGTAATGTCTAGGATGAATCTGTGTGCTAAATAGGAACCACTGGACACATATATGGTATCCTCATAATACTCATGCTGAGAAAAACTTTTGTGGGGATATGGATACAATTATTTACCTAAACCAAAACAAACCTTAAATACTTTGGCTCCAGGAATTTCGGTGATTGGTTCTTCTGTGTAAGAAAGATTCTGCTCTGTAAAAAATTCTCGTATCCCAAGTTCACTGATTTCCACACCAACTACACTGTGTCCCCGGTTTGCAAACCTGCATAAAATCATACATTTACACTTAAATTATGTTTTCAAATGACTAAATGGGGGGTTATATTGGAGTAAGCATATATTTTCTTTAATGTAAAGGAATTTATATGAATTCAGGTTCACAGGGTTTCAAAGAACATGCAGGAAAGCAGATCTATATTATTTTCAAACCTTATAAAAATTCTGAAAAACTGACTTATATGACCTCGGGAAACAGTAAACACTTGGAAAATTATATATATATTTTTATATATGGAACAGTTGGAATGAAATTATAGACATATAACTTCACATACTGATTTAATACAAATCGATTTGACTAGAGGAAATGCTTTTCAACTTCTCTAAATCAGTACTGCCCATTAAAATTTTCTGCAATGATGAAAATGTCTGTATCTGTGCTGTCCAATAAAATAGCCATTCACCACGTTGGCGCCTCGTGATTGAGGAACTGAATTTTAAATTTTATTTAGTTTACTTTTTTTTTTTTTTTTGAGACGGAGTCTCGCTGTGTCGCCCAGGCTGGAGTGCTGTGGCCGGATCTCAGCTCACTGCAAGCTCCGCCTCCCGGGTTCCCGCCATTCTCCCGCCTCAGCCTCCGAGTAGCTGGGACTACAGGCGCCGCCATCTCGCCCGGCTACTTTTTTGTATTTTTTAGTAGAGACGGGGTTTCACCGTGTTAGCCAGGAGGGTCTCGATCTCCTGACCTCGTGATCCACCCGTCTCGGCCTCCCAAAGTGCTGGGATTACAGGCTTGAGCCACCGCGCCCGGCCTTTAGTTTACATTTAAATAGCCACATGTGGCTAGTAGCTACTGTACTGAAGTGAACAGGTCTAGAGCATTAGCGCTCATTTGTATACTAATCTTGTAGTTTCCATTTGCTTAAAATAAACACTATCCAAAATTTGTATATTTTATTATATACAATAGCATTTTCCTGGTAATTTTATCTGTTTATTTATTTATTTATTTATTTATTTATTTATTTATTTATTTTTTGAGACGGAGTCTCACGCTGTCGCCCAGGCTGGATGGAGTGCAATGACGCAATCTCAGCTCACTGCAACCTCCACCTTCCGGGTTCAAGCGATTCTCCTGCCTCAGCTTCCCGAGTAGCTGGGATTACAGGTGCCTGCCACAATGCCCAGCTAACTTTTTTTTTTTTTTTTGAGACAGAATCTCACTCTGTCAGCCAGGCTGGAGTACAGTGGCACAATTTATCAGCTCGCTGCAACCTCCACCTCCTGGGTTCAAGCAATTCTCCTGCCTCAGCCTCCAGAGTAGCTGGGATTACAGGTGTGCCCCACCACACCCGGCTAATTTTTGTATTTTTAGTAGAGACGGGGTTTCACCACGTTGGCCAGGCTGGTCTCGAACTGCTGACCTCAAGTGGTCTGCCTCCCAAAGTGCTGGGATTACAGTCCTGGTAAGTTTTATAATTAACAGAACTTAGTCTCAGGATCTTGGACTCAGGAGAAAACAGTACCGGTGGCACAAATACCTAGGACAATTATGATTTTATGTCAAGTGAAATAAAAACATAGTTCTGCTATAATATAGCATGTGCCTTCCTACAATCACTGCACTATGCTAAATCACGCAATAAAAATCACCAGGCTGGCCGGGCATGGTGACTCATGCCTGTAATCCCAGCACTTTGGGAGGCCGAGGCGGGTGGATCACCTGAGGTCAGGAGTTTGAGACCAGCCTGACCAACATGGAGAAATCCTGTCTCTACTAAAAATACAAAATTAGCCGGGCATGGTGTCACATGCCTGTAATCCCAGCTACTAAGGAGGCTGAGACAGGAGATTCGCTTGAACCTGGGAGGTGGAGGTTGCGGTGAGCCGAGATCGTGCCATTGCACTCCAGCCTGGGCAACAAGAGCGAAACTCCGTCTCAAAAAAAAAAAAAAAAAAAAAAAAAAATCACCAGGCTGGTGGGGAAAGTGAGGGCACAGCATTTAAAATCTTTGTCAGTGCCACACTGAAAAACAAAAACAGGAACCTAATAACAACAGTTTTACACATGTTAAATGGTTGAGAAATAGATAAATACTAAAATATGGGACTTTACTGTGAAAAAGACCTCATGCTTACTGAGGGAGCTGAGGGATGTTTGTGCATTCCGTCTATTAATCCATGGCTTAGTTCAACTGGGTACAGTTTTCTGCTTTTACCTAAGGCTTCTTACAGATGAAATCACACACAAGCAAATGTGAAATTTATTTCATGCTCAAATTGTTCCCTAATATATCAATTGAGTTAGAATTCAGTTTTGAAACAAGTATAGCAGGACTGACTGTACCTTTTATCTACAAAAGAGTACATACTTTCAATGTGGGCAGAGCATGAACTGTTGAGTTGTAAAATGAAACATTAATAAATTGTCTTTCATCTTTCATATTTCCTGGGATATTTGTAAACATACAGGGAGTTTTAAAATTCTCCATACATTTTAAAGTTATAAAATGTAAACAAAAATGTTACTCAAATTGGCTGCATGTGTTTTTATTTCTCATTCAACAGATGGAAAAATGAAGCATAGCCTACTACCACCTGTAATAAAAACAAAATAAGACCAAGTGCGGTGGCTTATGCATGTTATCCCAGCACGTTGGGAGGGAAAAATCTCTTGAACCCAGGAGTTCAAGGTTATAGTGAGCTATGATCATGCCACTGCACTCCACCCTGGGTGACAGAGTGGGACTGTCTCAAAAAACCCAAAACCAAAACCTAAATATCTTAAACATTTTGTTTTAATGCTTTTTGGCTTTAGCTCATGATCAGTTTTTCTATTCACATCTGACGTCTGTATAGACCTCAATACATAGATCAGTTACATAAATGAAAAATCATCTACTACCGTAACTTCTTACATGTAATTACAGTAGCTCAGTTCTAATATATATATATATATATAACTGTATTTACGTATATATACATATATATACACACACATATTTTTGGAGATGGAGTCTCGCTCTGTCACCTAGGCTGGAGTGCATGGGCTCACTGCAACCTCTGCCTCCTGGGTTCAAGCAATTCACCTGCTTCAGCTTCTCAGGTAGTTGGGATTACAAGTGTGCGCCACCACGCTTGGCTAATTTTTGTATTTTTAGTAGAGACAGGTTTTCACCATGTTGGCCAGGCTGGTCTCGAACTCCTGACCTCAAGTGATCCACCCACCTTGGCCTCCCAAAGTGCTGGGATTAAAGGTGTGAGTCACCGCAACTGACAAGTTCTGATATTTTTTGTAATTTTTTAAAAATGGCTTTAGACCCCAAATATTCAACAATCACATTTAATTGGCTATTTCACACCATTTTCCTAATGTTGGCTCAGAACCTGTTACATTGTTACCATTTATGATGACATTGCATGACAATCTGTTTATAGAGTTAATATTTTTTTGAGGGTAGTTTTGAAAGTAACTGTCTCTTCTGGCTCAATGAATTGGTTAAAATACAGGTGCAATAATATAGTTTAAATATTCTCAATTTCACACGAATTGAAGACCACACTTGAATCTTAAAGTCATAGCAGCCCTCTAACAAAGGCTCTCAGCTACAATTGAGTGTGTGCTGGCTGCAAAAATTCTATCATCTCTACTTGAAAATCAACTCCCAAAAAATGCATGCATACTCTGTGTTAGTCACCTATATTTATATTCAGAATAGACCATTTTACGTTATTATATTTTACATTTATTAATCTTTTAGTTTTAATTTATTTTTTGAGGCAGGGTCTCACTATGTTGCCCAGACTGGTCTCAAATTCCTGGGCTCAAGAGATCCTTCTGCCTTGGCCTCCCAAAGTGCTGGGATTACAGGCGGGAACCACCACACCTGGCACATTTACTAACCTTTTCATACATTCGTTTTTCTTTCCTGCTCAATGATCAAAGTTCTCAACATTCAAGTTTATAAATAAATGCATATCTTGGCAGGTATGATTGTGTATGTATATTATCATTACAACAGAGTTCTGTATAGAGAACGATGTCGAGGTGACTTTAGGGTAACTCACAGTAAAAGTGGCTTGTTAAAGTGAATTCTCTTTGTACAGAATTACTCACAAGAAATACCGTCTTAATCACTGTTTTATAACAATGGTTCACGATAACAGAAACTCCTGTGTTCCCTGGTGGGAGGGGAAGGTTGAGCTGAACTGTGGACTATGAACATTGTCCTGCCAAAAAGCTGTAATTCATTTTGAATTTCTCTGTCCACCACCATTTCAAATATCTAAAAATTAACTTAGCTAAATTCCTAAACCACCTACAAAAACTGAACCACATACAAGGATCCAGGAAATGTAAGAGGGAAGGCTGTTTTTTCTCCCCTCATTGGCTCCAAACTGATTTTTGGATTTTGAAACTCAATCCAGAAAGACTTCATACCTGTTTCTGTTGTTTCTTACTGTTTGAGATTATTTCCAATTATATACCCATCACTAACAGAAACATAAGAAATTCCTGTGTACTTCCTGAAAATGGAGTTTCTAAACTCACATCCTATTAAATCACCCAAAGAATTCATCAAGACAAGATAATTCTGTTAATGTTTATCTGCTCATACCATTTCATCTCAACCGCTTTTCCGCAAAGAGGAAAAAATACCCTCAGTCCACTCTTGCCTTTGAGAAAAGTATCTAAATGCTTCTTTAACAGCCTGAGGAGGAAAAAAAAAAAAAAGTTTTTAGGACAATTGTATCGTAGGTGAATACTTTTCATTCATTATCTCACTTAATATTCCCAACAACCTTAATAAGCAGATGCTATTAATTATTATACTCTCCAGCTTACATATGAAGAAACAGGTAACTTGCTCAGACACCCACTCAGTCAGTGGTAAATCTGACTTACACCCAGGGCTTTCCTGATTAGTAATTAAAAATAATTTTTTTTCTTGGGTATGTTTTGAAAATTCTTTATTAATTCTCTAAATATATACTATTTCGGGGGTGATGGAACCTCAGGAGCCATGGATTTTTCAACATTCATTTCATGGTAAGTTCTCTAAACATGGACTCAATTCTCAGAAGTAAACCTGAGAAGTGTAACTCTTGTAGTTTCTTGTAATTTCCTCTGTGGAGATGTGGTTCTTCTAAGGCCTTCCACACGACAGAAAGAAGCCAATGTTTCTGGGATGATGATGTCATCTCCTGGGGAGATGGGTGTGGCTGCCCAGAACAAGCAAAGTCTATAACGACCACTTTACTCAGCACTGGTCCCATGATTTATTTCTGCTATGAAGACTACTACTACATTGCACAACATCCTAGCTCACTTTTTAATTTCTTGTAACTTCTCTTCTCCCATCATAGAGATAATTCTTCAGCATCTGAACACATCCTATTGGAAAGCAAAGTCAGACACTGCTGGTTTTCAGTATAAAGAACTGTAAGCATAAACATTGCTTGAGTACCTGTTGCAGGTATAAATATTCATGACTAATACACAGATGCTGCAGGGATCAAAGAACATATTTAAAAAATCTAAGATATCATTTGTAAGTCACACACTGTGGGAAGAAAAGACACTGCCAATTAAACTACATCATGCCATAGATGCACTGTGATTCAGGAGACACAAAAATGTGAAGAGTTAAATGAGCATCTTAAAAATTAGTCAAATAGGCCGGGCACGGTGGCTCAAGCCTGTAATCCCAGCACTTTGGGAGGCCAAGATGGGCGGATCACGAGGTCAGGAGATCGAGACCATCCTGGCTAACACGGTGAAACTCCATCTCTACTAAAAAATACAAAAATCTAGCTGGGCGAGGTGGCGGGCCCCTGTAGTCCCAGCTACTCGGGAGGCTGAGGCAGGAGAATGGCGGAGCTTGCAGTGAGCTGAGATCTGGCCACTGCACTCCAGCCTGGGCGACAGAGTGGGACTCGGTCTCAAAAAAAAAAAAAAAAAAAAAAAAAAATTAGTCAAATAATGTGTACTTATATTATTATTTCTATCTCAAAGTCAGTTTCTGGTATAACATTTCTCTATTATATACTCAATATTTCTTACTGATGTCCTTGTTCCAGATGAAAAGCAGTTTTGCTGTTCACCCACTTGTCTTGCCATTCTTCCAGAGTTACTACTTGGTTTTTCTGTACCTCAGTATCGGAGTACTCTTCAATGTCAAGTGAAGTTCTTGAACCATCCATAGTTTCATAGACACCTTTGTCTCACAAGCATATGTCTTCCCTGCCTAAGTGGAAAATATTTGCAATGTTGTCATTTAAGGTCATTGGAATTCTATTGATGAGCTAAATGAAAACCTATTATTCTTAGCAGTGTGAGTTTTTAAAAAGTATTTCTTTCTTTTTTTATGTTTGTTTTTAATTTTGAGATGGAGTCATGCTGTGTCTCCCAGCCTGGGGTGCAGTGGTGTGATCTTGGCTCACTGCAACCTCTGCCTCCCAGCCTGGGGTACACTGGTGTGATCTTGGCTCACTGCAACCTCTGCATCCCAGGTTCCAGCAATTCTGCTGCCTCAGCCTCCCAAGTAGCTGGGACTGCAGGTGTGTACCATCACGCCCGGCTAATCTTTCTTTCTTTCTTTTTTTTAGAGATAGGGTCTTGCTCTGTTACCCGGGCTGGAGACCTTGGCTTACTGCAAGCCTCAACCTCCTGGGTTCAAGCGATCCTCCAACCTCAACCTCCCAAGTAGCTGGGACTTCAGGTACACTCCACCACACCTGGCTAATTTGTGTGTGTGTGTGTGTGTGTGTGTGTGTGTATATATATATTTTTTTTTTTAATAGAGATGGTTCTCATTTTGTTGTCCAGACAACAAAGAACTCCTGGGCTCAAGGGATCCTTCTGTCTTGGCCTCGCAAAGCACTGGGATTACAAGTGTGAGCCACTGCACCTAGCCAATTCAGCATCCGATAAAAAGTGATACAAAAAATTATTTTCAGTGCGTCTGGTGGTACAGGCAAACCCCTTAATACACATTACAAGAGATAGTTAAATAAACTGAATTATATCTTAATACAAGTGTTTCCTCTCTCTCACGCCCCAATCATCCAGATTTCTGCAACCAAATGTGGGGGTTCTTCCCCCCAGCACACCACATATTGGACACCAGTTGGGTATCTTCTGATTTAATTCTGACATTACCTATCTGGAGATAGTGTCGGATCTGTATGTTGGGAGTTCAATCCCTACGACTTCCCTCCTCACTTAGACACCAGTCGCAAGTCCAGGTCTCGATCAGCTTCAAGCTGGGGTTCCCACACCTTCCACTTTGGGTTTGCTTAATTTGCTAGTGCAACTCACAAAACTCAGAGAAATACTTAGTTATCTTTGCACATTTATTATAAAGGATACTGCAGAGGATTCGGATGAAGAGATGGGTTAGCTGCAGGTACCTTCACCTGTTCAGCTATCAGGAGGCTCTCCAAACCCCATCCTCTTGGGTTTTTACGCAGGCTTCATCACGTAGGCACGATCGTACTTACTCCTAATTCAACTCTAAATTCTGCCAATTGTCCCAATTTCCTATCAATACACTCTCAGTCTCTCCAGTCATCAGCTATACTATCAGTATCATCTTGGAGAATTCTCTCCTGGAATCTGCCCTGACTATTCTCTATTCCTGGTAGACAGCTAGCTTTCTGGGATCTCTCTTCATCATCATTCTGGAGATTTCCTTCTTGTCTAAATCTCCAGCTTTATTTAATGTCTTCCTCTTTTTTGTTGTTGTTTTTTAGTGGCCACCCTTATATTGATGACGCCCAAACTCCAGAGCTTCCTGAAAAAGCTCAAGGAAGAAAAATACTGTTTTTCCATTTTGCACGTATAAAACACGGTTAGACTATTTCTCATCCTTGATGTATAGCTCTGCTGGGTATCAAATTCTTGGTTAGAAGTGTGGGGGCCATAGGGTGTTGGCACCCTAAAGGTTTTCACTGAACAGTGAAAAATCACGCCCACCTCAGCCTCCTGAGTAGCTGGGATTACAGGCGTGCACTACCAGGTCCAGCTAATTTTTGTGTTTTTAGTAGAGAAGAGATTTCACCATGTTGGCCAGGCTGGTCTTGAACTCCCAGCCTCATATAATTCACCAGTCTTGGCTTCCCAAAGTGCTGGGATTCCAGGCGTGGGCCACTGAGCCTGGCCATCCCTCTGCTTTTTTTATTTCTCCTTCTGGGACCCCATGATTTGTCTCTAGAATCTTCTTACGTGGTATGGTAAATTTCTCATTTTTTCTATTTTTCTGTATCTTCATCTTTTTGCACTATTTTCTCAAAGATTTCCCTTAATTCTCATTTTTAAAACTTCTTCTTCTTTTTTTTTTTTTGCTATCAATCACCCGGTGCTTTGGGCGACCAAGGTAGGAGGATGGCTTGAGGCCTGGAGTTTCAGACTAGCTTGGGCAACATAGTGAGACTCCCATCTCTACTAAAACAGTTTTAAAATTGGCCAGGCATGGTGGTGCATGCCTGTAATCCTAGCTACTCAGGAGGCTGAGGCAGGAAGATGGCTCGAACCTAGGAGTTCAAGGCTGCAGTGAGCTATGATGGTGCCACTGCACGCCAGCCTGGGCTACAGATCAAGACCTTGTCTTAAAAAAAAAAAATAGAATAGGTACTAAAATGAATAAAGGCAAAGAATGTGGGTGGGGCTTATACTGTAGGGTGATGTGAGTGTATTTCATTTGGAAACCTAGATGTATTTATTTATTTATTTTTTAGAGGTAGGGCCTCACTCTGTCACCCAGGCTGTAGTACAGTGGCACAATATAGCCTCAAACTTCTGGGCTCAAGTGATCCTCCTGCCTCAGCCTCCAAAGTAGCTGGGACTGCAGGTGCCCAACCCCATGCCTGGCTAATGTCTTTAATGTCTTTGCGCTAGTCAGACTTTCCATAGATGGATCTCCCAATTCCTGTCTTAAGGATTCTGTTGTTGGAGCCACTGTTATATACTCATATAAGAAAAGAAGAAGCGAAGTAGGCGAGGGTCCCAGCATCCAGTTTGCTGTACTCAATTAATCCTCATGTTTTCTGTATGCTCCCGTGCTCAACTGTGTATTGTATCTTCTCAGTCTAGACACTCTTTTTTTTTACCCTTTCCAGAGAATAAACCCCCAAAGCCTGCTGGTGTGGTGAGATGTACACACTTGGTTGCAAGAAGTTGAGAAAGGGATCTGGGAATTTGGCCTGTTCTGAACCAGCATTTCAAGCAATCCTTCCTGTTTCAACCATACTCTCACACTTCATGGAGGTACCTGGTGCGCTAATCCTGAGCATTTGGGGATTCGGTAATGCAAACTGGGCTGCTCAATGGCTTTCCTCATTGCTGGTTTAGAATTCAGCTTCCTTGAAGTTGCAAAATCCTTTCCCACTTGTCCATTTGCCTTTCCAAACTTTTATTAATTTTGTCTCTCCTGTCCTGCTATCCTAGTACTTTATGCCTTAAAAAAAAAATCCTGTTACTTTCAGGAGGCAGCAAAAACAGACTAAAGTAGATACTGAACTATAGTTTAATATCCTATCTCTACTCCACACATTTGTATTTTCAAGTAATTTTCTGCAGCTTCTTTTTTTGCATGGGAAATGCACACTAAGGAAACTGATAAAAGACATGTACAATGTAAACTAACAATAAAATTCAAAGTCTCTCAATTGACTGAAGGCACAGTTTCTTTCCTTTTCCTTCTTTTTTTTTTTTTTTTTTGAGATGGAGTTTCACTCTTGTTGCCCAGGCTGGAGTGCAGTGGTGCGATCTCGGCTCACTACAACGGGACCCCAGAGTAACTTTGAAAACTGAGTTCTGGGCCAAGAGTAGGTAGAGTGTCACATACAACTCTATACCTCCTCTCCTGCTAACCACAGTTAGGCTTTGTTCCCTAAGGGCTTAAGGGAAACCAGCCCTTTCAGAAGGTTCTACTACTGATATCAACCAACCCCCTGATGCTATCCCTCCTTTTGTGCCTGATAAGAAGTCACAGACCACAAACTGGTTCTGGCCAGTTTACTGAGAATGCACAGTAAGGGTTTTTCTGTCCTCTGCTTCACCTTTTGATGTAAGAGGGCCCAAAACTCCATCTGTGATCGTGGTAACACTGCCATTTTTTGTGCATGGTACCCATGAAGCTCAGTTACACACAGGTACCTTTCCTTCTTTCATAAATATTCATGAGTCATCCTACAGCTTATTGAATATGTATATTTGGCCACCTTCCTCAGCATAAATTCCTGTTCCCTTTGCCCCTCCCTGGAAGTGTCAGTTTCTGGCTTCTGGCCTGAGGTTACACTTCTCAGCCTGTCAGAATGGCCACTCTACAGTCTGAAACCACTCATGAGAAAGAGATCTCCTTTCTAAATTAAGAACTTCTCATTCTTTAGCTGACAGACCATAACTGCAGATCCATCTGAATGTATGAGGAAAATGCCTGTTCTTTCAATGTCAACTTTGCAATATTAAGGACAATATAACACCATCATTCTAACATTCCCTTTAAATTATTAGTGAAACTAGTTTGGATTATACTAGCATGTTATTATTGGTGGGTCTAATTTAATGATTAATCTGTGAAATAGCAAACATTGCATAAAAGCATGTATTTCAGGAAAATTTCCCCTTTTGTTGCCAAATTTGGCCTCAGTATGCTTAGGATATAAGGAGGAGGCATTTCTCTCATTACTTGGGAACATGAATTCACTTCTTATCAAACACTTGTTGACAAATGGCTTCTGCAAGACCCTGGTGGTATCAGGAGGTGACTCTCAGAGTTTTCTGAGATGTCAGTGGAAAGTATCTGATTTATATTGGGTACAGAAAAGCAAAATAATGTTGCAGTTTTCTCATCTTCATTTTCATTCAGAAACTCTGGAACCTAAATTCAAGGCTTCATAAAGCAGTTCTCTACTTAAAAGAGAAGCATAATCTTTATCATAGTGCCACAGCCGCTGGAGTAGCACAACTCTATTGCTTTCACACAAACTTGAACCATCTAACAAAATCATGCACATAATTTAATCACGTCTTAGCTGTTTGTTTGCTTTTGAGACAGGGTTTTCCTCTATCCCCCAGGCTGGAGTGCAGTGGTGTAATGACACTTCCATCTCCAACATTGGGGCTCAAGGAGTCCTCTCACTTCAACCTCCTGAGTACCTGGGACTACAAGGGTGCACCACCATGCCTGGTTAATTTTTAAATATTTTGTAGGGACAGGGTCTTGCTATGTTACCCAGGCTGGTCTCAAACTCCTGGACTCAACGTCTTAGCTGTTCTAACAATTTCTCAGCACGGACTCCACTTGTACACACCATTTCTAGAGAAATAAAGTTTATTGCTATAATACAAAAAAAGTGCACATTACAAGAATTAAGGAAGGGAAATTTCACAATAATTCCTGCCCACAAACAGAAAGTGTAGACGTGCTCCTTTAGTCATACAAGTCCTCAAGTTGTTCTAGTCTCCATTCTTAGCTTTTCAAAAGCATCTGCTATAGTTTTGTTTTTAAATTTCATAAAATTGAAGAGAAACTTCCCTCAGGTGCACAAATCTTAAAAGAGTATGACTCGGTGAATTTTTTACATACGCATACACCTGTGTAACCCACCACAGAACAAGACAGAATGTTTACAGCACCCCAGTTTCCCACATCTCCAGGGAATCACTCACTATTTGGCAGTATTTCTCTTTTTCTAAAAATCATTAATACACCAGGCTGGGGCAAAAACCGAGAGTCCGTTTCCATAAAAAAAAAATTTGAAAAATTAGCCAAGCGTGGTGTAGCGAGCCTGTAGTCCCAGTTACTGAGGAGGCTGGAGCGGGAGGATCACTTGAGCCCAGGAGTTTCAGGTTACAGTGAGCTATGATTGTGCCACTGCACACTAGCCTGGGCGACAGAGGGAGACCCTGTCTGTAAAAGAAAAAAGAAAAAAAAAATAATTAAAACACACCAATGCTTTGGACACACTTTAAATATTGGACCTTGGATTTAGGTCATTTATTGTCCAATCTCGTTCTTCCCAGTTTCCACTTCAGCCCTGAACCCCACTTCACAGGCCTGATTGCTGGGCTGTCTACGCTTGTAAGAATTCCTGGGAACCCTAGCACAGGCGCATACACTCCTAGCAAATCGTTCTGTTTCTCACCCGCACCCTCCGCCCCCTAGGGAGCCTACCTCGCTTACAGAGCGTTGCCAGCCTTTGCCTCCGCCACCGCCGACGTCCTCAGGAGCCAGTCCGGGTTCTCTCCGGCCTCCGCCACCTCTCCGCGCCCCGCCTCCGCCCGCGCCCCGCCTCCGCCCGCGCCCCGCCTCTTTCCCGCCCCGCCTCAGTTCCCGCCCCCTCCCTCGGCGCCCCGTCTCCACTCCCGCCCTCGTTGCACAGATCCCGCCCCCTTCCCCAGGCGCCTGGGTTTGCGCAGCGGCGGAAATGGGCAGGGCGGAGCGAGCGCCGCGGCTAAAGCGAAGGCGGGGACCCTACCCATCTCTGGTCCCGTTGGCTCCTCCCACCCCGGGTCACGCCGTGACAGGGGCGGAAGCGGCGGCGGCGGCGATCGAGAGGAGGCTGGGGCTCGCGGCGCGGCTCCTGCCGTCCTGTGCGCGCGGCGCGCGGCTCCGGAGAGGCGCCCGCAGTCCAGGGCGGCGCGCACCGCCTCGGTGGCTCTCAGAGGTGGGAGACTCCCCACTCCGGGGGCGTGCGTGGGGGCCGTGGCGAATTTCGGGTGACAGCGTTGCATAAAGCAGCTTCGTTGGGGTGCAAGCCCTCCCTCTCCCCCTGTGCAGCGCCCCTCGCCGTAGTGGGAGGTGGGCGGGTGCCCCAGGGATGGATACCTCCTACCCCGGATTAAAAGAGGGTGCGGGGTGGGTATCTGTCTGAAGAAGGGGGAATTCCCGGGCTCGGGTGTTGGGGCAGTGGGGTCGCCAGATTCGTCGCGATGTTGCCGGTCTCCTAACCCCGCTACAATGTTTCCTTTCTGTACAGCGGTGCCTTTTCCCCGAGACTCCCGGCACCTCTTCAGCGAAAAGGTGAGCCCCGGGGCAGTTGCTTCTCCGACTTCGAAAAGCTTCCGAAAGCTTCTCGGAAAGCGAGGCGGCTGCAGCTGGCACCGGGAGTTTGGGGCTCCCTCCTGGGGACTGTCAGAGCCGCGGGAGAACCCCACGGTCCTGGAGTAGGAACTCCCTCGCTCGTTCTTCCCGGCCGGTAGGGTGCGGCCCGGAGCCCGCACAGCCTTGCAGGTGTTGTAGTAATCCTCTGGCACAGCCTCCACGCATTGAGACTTGATGAGCATTGCCAGGTTGCTGGGGTAACTCCTCTGGGATTGGAGATCTGGAGGAGGGGTGGCCCGATTAGGGTAGCTGTTAGTCAACGGCCGGGCAGCTGACAGGTGAAAGAGGAAGGAAGAGGCCGACCCAGCTGTAGAAAGTTGGGGTTCAGTGATGTGGAAACCAGCCACATAGAGGCCCAGTCTTCCCTTGGGTGAGCCTGGAGGACTCCCCAGTCCACTCCAGTTGGGGAATCCTCCACACCACGTATACACACATAACTCAAGGCTTTGGCCAGTTTTGTTTTGTGTTTTTAAATCTATTTTAGTGGCAGAAAGGCGGAAGGCTTCTTCAGGAGGTACATGAGAAAATTACCATCAATAATTAATTGTCTTGCAGGGAGAGTCAACAAAAGATATCTAGGCAATTGGGGATTTAATATTGAATCATTGAACTGCATGTTGAATATTGAATAATTCAATATTGAATTGTATTGGATCCCTATTTCTGAAGATTTGATTGGTGTGGGAGTAATAAGGTGCTAGTCCCCCTTATTTTAAGTGTCCCAAAGGAAAATTACTGTTTCTCTTGTCTCTGAAGAAGTTTCTAGTAGTTTGTCCTATTTTTAGAAGTTGTACTGACTCCACTATGAATTTGTATTTTAGATTGGTCCTTTTGATTCATATTTGTATGAATTCTGTGTGTTTCTTAAACATCTTTTTGAGGCCGGGCGCTGTGGCTCACTTCTGTAATCCCAGCATTTTGGGAGGCCGAGGTGGGCGATCAGTTGAGGTCAGGAGTACTTCAAGACCAGCCTGGTCAAGGTGGGAAAACCTGGTCTCTACTAAAAATACAAAAATTAGCCGGACGTGGTGGCACACACCTGTAATCCCAGCTACTCGGGAGGCTGAGGCAGAAGAATCGCGTGAACCTGGTGGGGTGGAGGTTGTAGTGAGCCGAGATGGCGCCACTGCAGTCCAGCCTGAGCCACGGAGGAAGACTCCGTCTCAAGAAAGAAAAAAAAAAAAAAAAACTTTTTGAATAAGCTGCTTGAGAAAAACCTAGGAATTATAATGAAATCTGCATATTGATATATCCACTTATATATTTACCAAAAAAACTCACTTTTTTCTTTTATCACATTAAAAGAAAACCAAAGCCAAATTTTAAATGCTTGAATTAAAAATTAGAAATATGTGTATAATATTGAGCATGAAACCAATTGATTATATTTAGGTGTGTTTATTAATTTGAAAAATCAAAAAGGAAAACATTTTAATATACTGAAAAGCTTTTTCTTCATTTTAAGACCTAAGGACCCAGCAAGTGGAAATATATAAATTACATTAAGTGTCAAAAATTCTTAGAATGGATTCATATAACCCTCAATTGTATAATTAAAGTTGAAAATATACTATCATAAAAACCTTCAGATTTAATAATGGCTTTTATAACTCATGTTTTCATTTCCTTGTTAACTATTTCTTGAATTCTTTGTTGCATTAAGTACATATTTTCTAGTATTCAGTTAGAGTTAAATGTTTGATGAAATTTCAGGAAACTATACTTTCTTTTGAGAATGCACACCTTCCCAGGTGACAGGGTCAAATGTTGCATGAACCTAGGCTGATTCATTTATGTTCCTAAACCCCACATTTGACTTCAGATATTTTTGCTATAATACTTACACATGCTATACATTTACAAATACTATATTATATATTTACATATACTATATTTATGGTTCATGTTGTGAATAATGTCAGGTATATTTTATATATAAATGTAGAGATTTGTATACATATATAAGAATTCATATTTATATGTGTCTATGGAGAAATTTGTTAGAGTGGACAGCCTGTTTAAAATAGAGTCCAAAAAGCCTTCTTTGGGTATAACAATTATAGGTAGATAGTATTTTTTTTTTTGAGACGGAGTCTCGCTCTGTCACCAGGCTGTAGTGCAGTGGTGCGATCTCAGCTCACTGCAAGCTCCGCCTCCCGGGTTCACACCATTCTCCTGCCTCAGCCTCCTGAGTACCTGGGACTACAGGTGCCCGCCACCATGCCCGGCTAATTTTTTTTTTTTTTTTTTGTATTTTTAGTAGAGACGGGGTTTCACCATGTTGGCCAGGATGGTCTTGATCTCCTGACCTCGTGATCCGCCTGCCTCGGCCTCCCAAAGTGCTGGGATTACAGGCGTGAGCCACGGTGCTGGCCGGTAGATAGTACTTTTAACATTATTAGCATTTTCTCCAACAGTGTGATAGATGCTGTAGAACTAAATGGCAGTTTATTTAATGCTTAAAGGACTGTAATGCATTTCAGAACATGTAGGGATTATGTGTTCACAGCTAACATAATATTTATTGGTTCTGAAAAAGTGAAGATTAAGTCAAAGGAGTCTGGCTGCAGTGGCTCACACCTGTTATCTCAGCACTTTGGGAGGCCGAGGTAGGCGGATCACGAGGTCAGGAGATTGAGACCATCCTAACACAGTGAAACCCCGTCCCTACTAAAAAATACAAAAAAAATTAGGCCTATGGTGGGGGGTGCCTGTAGTCCCAGCCACTCGGGAGGCTGAGGCAGGAGAATGGCGTGAACCCGGGAGGTGGAGCTTGCAGTGAGCCGAGATCACGCCACTGCACTCCAGCCTGGGCAACAGAGCGAGACTCCATCACCAAAAAAAAAAAAAAAAGTCAAAGGAAAATTATCTGTAACATTGATGTCAAGATGTCCCAGAGTCAATGTAGATGGCAAAGTGAATTTTTCCGTAGGATGTTAATAATCCATGAAAAATACTCTTATGAGTGTTAATACAGCTCACAAATATGAAACAATAGGATTACAAGCTCCTTAAAGCTTTTCTCCAAGACTAAGATTATATATCTGGAATTTGTATTTCATGGTTCTACTTTTCCATTTTCAAATTCTTTATCCACAGTTATGTCCTATTTATTTTTCGTTTATCATTTTGTGTGTGCATGTGTAGTTAAATCCAGTGGAAGGAGATGAATGATAATTATAGATTCTATATATTACTGAGTACTTATGCTAAGCATTTTTCATTCCTTATCTAATTTAATTGAAAAAAATTCTGTTAGCTCTTAATCTTTCATAGCTGCTCCACATTATTTCTCTTGTAGACTTTGGTTCTTAATATTTGTTTAACCATGCTGTTATTGGACTAGTTTGGGAAGTTTTTTCCAGTAGAAGATACCAGTGCTTCTATCGAATTTAGATCTGTATATTCAGTAGTGACTAGTTGGTTTTCTTGATATTTATTTGTTGAGTTGTACTAAGAAGGAATGAATGAGTTTTCTTTTATTTTATTTTTTTAAGATGGAGTCTTGCTCTGTTGCCCAGGCTGGAGCGCAGTGGTGCAATCTTGGCTCACTGCAACCTCCGCCTCCCTGGTTCAGGCAATTCTCCTGCTCCAGCCTCCTGAGTGGCTGGAAGTACAGGCACATGCCTCCACACCTGGCTCATTTTTGTATTTTTAGTACAGATGGGATTTCACAATGTTGGTCAGACTCGTCTCGAAATCCTGACCTCGTGATCCGCCTGCCTGGGCCTCCCAAAGTGCTGGGATTACAGGCGTGAACCACTGTGCGCGGCCATGAGTTTTCTTTTTGAAGTATAGTAAGAGATCAAAGTGCAGGAACTGCTAAGAAGACACGGTAAAATGGGGAGGAACATAGACAAAACTAGGTAGTTTTCCTCATTGAATTTTATAAACATAGTGTGATTTGTTTATTGGTCACACTACTTGGAGCTGAGGTGAGAGAATCGCTTCAGCCCAGGAGTTCCAGGCTAGCCTGGGCAACATGGCGAGACGTCTCAAAAAAAGAAAAAAAAAGAAAATTGTAACTTTGTATCCAGGCAATCTAATATACATTCTTACCTACTAAAGTGTGTAATAACTTGCTCCAGACTGTTAAAAATATTTGCTGGTGCTAATATTTAATGCTCTGATTTTTCTTTTGCAGATTATTTAATGTAATGGCAACCCCACGGGGGAGGACCAAGAAAAAAGCATCTTTTGATCATTCTCCGGATAGCCTTCCTTTGAGGAGCTCCGGTAGGCAGGTAGTGTTCATTTATTCATTCAACAAGCCTTTTTTGAGCATGCAGAATTACTGATTGGGACTGGAGAATTAGAGTTGAAAAGACTATTCCAGTCCTCAGATTGCTTATATTCTAGTGGAGAAATTCTCAGCATGGTCATAACACAGTGTGATAACATGATAGAATATAGAAAATAGAAGCATTATCTGGCAGAGGGAACTGTAAGTATAAAGGTGTAGAGTGTGAATCAGCATAGGATGTTCAGAGAATCACGGCTGTGTGGTTGCTTCCAGAATGTGAGGCTGGGGCCAGATCATGGCTGGCTTGGATGTCATTCATAGGAATTTGGACTTCAGCTTGTAGTTGGTTGAGTGCTATTGGAGGGTTATGTATAGGGCTTTTTGGGTAGGGCTTTTGTTCTTTTGAAAGAAAAAATTGAGGAATGTAATTCGTTCTCTATGATTTTTCTAGCTTTTTATTTAAATTACTGAGAGAGGGCTGGGCACGGTGGCTCATGCCTGTCCCAGGACTTTGGGAGGCCGAGGCGGGTGGATCACGAGGTCAGGAGATCAAGACCATCCTGGCTAACATGGTGAAACCCCTTATCTACTAAATATACAAAAAATTAGCTGGGCGTGGTGGCAGGAGTCTGTAGTCCCAACTACTCGGGAGGCTGAGGCAGGAGAATGGCATGAACCTGGGAGGCGGAGCTTGCACTGAGCAGAGATTGCACCACTGCACTCCAGCTTGGGCGACAGAGCGAGACTCCATCTCAAAAAAAAAACAAAACAAAACAAAACAAAAACTGAGAGGGTATAACTGCTCTAAGTAAAGAAAGAAAAAAAAAGTCTCAATTGGGAATGACTTTTTTTTTTGACTCATGTCACTTTTTTTTTCTTTTTCTTTTGAGACAGTCTCCTCTGTCCCCCAGGCTGGAGTACAGTGGCACAATCGTGTGTGCCACAATGTCTGGTTGATTTTGTTTTTATTTTTAGTAGAGACAGGGTCTCGGTATGTTGCCGAGGCTGGTCTTGGACTCCTGAGCTTAAGTGATCCATCTCAGCCACCCAAAGTGCTGGGGATTACAGGCATGAGCCACCACACCCAGCTGATGTCACTTTTTTCTAAGAAAGACTCATATGAATTTAGTTATTTGCTTAGACATCTGTTGTTAAAATGCTAATTCTCTATCTATAGCAAGTTAGTAAATTACTTGCACAGTGCAGTCACCAGGAAATTGCTGTATTGTCATCCCTAACCTACTGCCAGGATGTTTTTCACCTTCGTGTTTAGAAGTCAGATGTGATTTCAGTAGTGAACCTTCATCCTTAGTCATTTTGCCATCATCAGTGAAATTTTGACGTCAGCTGTGACTCCCTTAGGCGAAGAAGAAAGCAACAGAGACAACAGATGAGGATGAAGATGGTGGGTCAGAGAAGAAGTACAGGAAATGTGAAAAGGCAGGCTGTACAGCAACATGTCCTGTGTGCTTTGCAAGTGCTTCTGAAAGGTCTGTTTAGATGTGTGTCTTGACCTCCCATTTCTGCTTGTGAGAAGTTCTTTGTGGGAACATCATCCTTGAAGATAGTTTTGCTAAAGATAGATACAGATACTATAAGTCATCTAATCTAATAATAGAGACATTGCCCAGACATTTTGTATCTGGCAAACCACACCCTTCTCAAGGCTCTCCCTGTGTTAGCCCTAGCCTACCGGGAGAGGCCACACCCATGTCAACTTTGCAACACAGTGTCCTCAAATCCAGCCAACCATATCTACCTCTCCGAGGGTTGAGGGTGGGATGATGTATGTCATGGGGGGACAGTAGAGAGAACTCATGAGCTCTCTGTAGACACCAGCATTTGTTTACTTTTCACTGTGCTTTTCTCTCTCATGTAATGTGCCGCTTCTTCCCATATGCACATAAGGGTCTCATAGAAACTACAGCTAACTGCAGCCTTGCCATTTTTATTGTGAGGGTGACACAAGTATAACCTTTTTTTTTTTCTTTTTTACTTCCAGAGGAAAATCTTTAATTAAGGGTTAAGGTTCAGTAAAATCTAGAAAACAAACCCCCACGAAGAGGGCCAGGCATGGTGGCGCGTGCCTGTAATCCCAGCACTTTGAGAGGCCAAAATGGCGGATCACTTGAGGTCAGGAGTTCGAGACCAGCCTGGCCAACATGGTGAAACCCTGTCTCTACTGAAAATACAGAAATTAGCTGGGTGCAGTGGCAGACGCCTGTAATCCCAGCCACTTGGGAGGCTGAGACATGAGAATCGCTTGAACCCAGGAGGCAGAGGTTGCAGTGAGCCTGAGATTGTGCCACTGTACTCCAGCCTGGGAAGCAGAGTGAGACTCCATCTCAAAATAAATGAATAAATAAAATAATAAAAATAAACACAAAGACGTGGCGGTGATCGTGTTCATAGTGGCATGATTTTTCATTCTTTTGCTATATTATCAACTGTTTGACAAGTTATCTTTGCCAGATTGCCTGCTTGATGTTCAAATTACAGCTGACCAGATTCCCTCGCTGTTCAGTACTGGGCCCCATGTTATTCTCTCCTGTCCACATATGCAGCCAGCAGCAAGTACAGTGGCATCTGCCCTTATGTGTCATAAAACCCTATCGTTGCCCCAAGGAGTCTTCTTAAGACTGCTAAGCCCCAGGCAGCCAGCTAGCTTAGGTCCCATGGTCTAAGTCCCTGCATCCTCCCTGTGTGTTGTTATCTGCTAGTAATCCATTCCTGTTTCACCTGTCATTAGGGAGCTAAGTGGAGATAGCGCAAAATGGGTTCATAGATGGTGCTTGCAAGATGGTTTTTTTAAAAATGGGAGGAGAAATGTTTATTCATCACCAAAGCTATATGTTTTTCACTATTTTCAGATGTGCCAAAAATGGCTACACCTCCCGATGGTATCATCTCTCCTGTGGGGAACATTTCTGTAATGAATGCTTTGACCATTACTACAGAAGGTATGTTCGCTAATTGTGTGAGATTTCCGTGGAGAAGGGGACTGTGGCAGGGGCAGTGCGTGTTGTCAGCTGATTAAAGCTTAGTCCCCAGGCTTACTGAATTATTCAGCTCTTTCAGCCAGGCCTGCGATGACTATAACTTGGACAAGAACTTTGATGTTGTAGTTTGTGTGTGTGCATGTTTATGTGTGTGCACACTCAGGGATCAAAAAATACCTGCCATGAAATAGTTATTTTTTTTATTTTTTTATTTTTTGAGGCAAAAATCTTGCCCAGGCTGCAGTGTAGAGACATAATTTCAGCTCACTGCAATCTCCGACTCCTGGGTTCTTTAGTAGAGACGGGGTCTCGCCTTGTTGGCCAGGCTGGTCTCGAACTCCTGGGCTCAAATGAACTGCCTCGGCCTCCCAAAGTGCTGGGGTTACAGGCGTGAGCCACTGCACGCAGTGAAACAGTTATTTCTTTAGTCTGAAAGTTCTGGAACGTCTAGGAGACATTGATTCTATTTTATTGTTTTCAATTTCATTCATTTGTGCTCTAATTTTTTTTATCGTGTTTGCTTAGGTTTGATTTTTTCTTACTTAGTTTCGTAAGCTAGTAGCTGAAATTATTTATTTTTAGATCTTGGTTCTTTTCCAATAAATACATTTTTAAATGACATAAATTCCCCTGCAAGTAGGTTGTGATATTTCACAACTTTTGACAACTTTTATTTTCATTTAGTTCAAAATATTTTTTAATTTCTCTTGAGTTTTCCTTTTTAATCCATAGGTTATTTAGAAGTAAATTATTTAATTTCCAAATATTTGGGACACTTGCAGCAGTTTTTCTGTTACTGCTTTCTAGTTTAGTTCAGTAATGGTCTGAGAATATACTTTGTGTGATTTCTGCGTTTTAAATTTGTCAAAGTTTGCTTTATGGCCCATAATGCAGTGTATCTTGGTAAATGTCCCATGTGCAGTGGAGACAAGTGTGTATTTTACCATTGTCAGGTGGGTCTATCAGTGTCAGCTAAACCAAGTTGATTGGTAGTGCAGTTCAGGTCATATATACATATACACACACATACACATACACACACACACATACATACATCTTTCTGATTTACTCCTACCTGATCTTTCAATTACTAAGAAAAGTGTCTTAAAGTCTGCAATTATAATTGTCTCTTAACATTTCCAACTATAATGCAGATATGTCTATTTTTCCTTTCAGTTCTATACATTTTTACCTCATGTATTTTTTTCTTGAGATGGAGTCTCACTCTGTTGCCCAGGCTGGAGTGCAGTGGTGCTATCTTGGCTCACCATAACTTCTACCTCCTGAGTTCAAGCCATTCTTCTTCTTTTTTTTTTTTTTTTTTGAGACGGAGTCTTGCTCTGCCGCCCAGGCTGGAGTGCAGTGGCCGGCTCTCAGCTCACTGCAAGCTCCGCCTCCCGGGTTCACGCCATTCTACTGTCTCAGCCTCCCGAGTAGCTGGGACTACAGGCGCCCGCCTCGTCGCCCGGCTAGTTTTTTGTATTTTTTAGTAGAGACGGGGTTTCACCGTATTAGCCAGGATGGTCTCGATCTCCTGACCTCGTGATCCCCCCGTCTCGGCCTCCCAAAGTGCTGGGATTACAGGCGTGAGCCACTGCGCCCGGCCTCAAGCCATTCTTCTGCCTCAGCCTCTCAGGTAGCTGGGATTACAGGCATGTGCCACTGCACCTGGCTAGTTTTTGTATTGTTAGTAGGGACGGGATTTCATCATGTTGACATAGCTGGTCTCAAATTCCTGACCTTGGGTGATCTGCCTGCCTCAGCCTCCCAAAGTGCTGGGATTATAGGCTGGAGCCACCACTCCTGGCTGTCATGTATTTTTAAACTCTGTTGTTAACATTGTACTTCTAACGTTGTGGATTTTCTCAAAATTAACCCCTTTATGTAATATCCCTTGTTTTCTTATCCCTGATAATATTCATTATTCACATTAATGTGGCTGCCTCAGCTTTTTAAATGTTAGCATGATACACCTTTCTTTGTTTCTTTACTTTTTACCTTTCTGAGTCTTTGTATTTAAAGTTGTATTAAAAGTAAAGTTTCTTTTCTTTTGAGACAGGGTCTTGCTCTGTTGCCCAGGCTGGAGTGCAGTGGCGTGATCTTGGCTCACTGCAACCTATGCCTCCTGGGTTCAAGTGATTCTCGTGCCTCAGCCTCCCGAGTAGCTGGGATTACAGGTGTGCGCCACCATGCCCAGCTAATTTTTGTATTTTTAGTGGAGACTAGATTTCCCCATGTTGGCCAGGCTGGTCTCAAACTCCTGGCCTCATGTGATCCTCCCACCTTGTCCTCCCAAAGTGCTGGGATTACAGGTGTGAGTCGCCATGCCCAGCCTAGAGGAGATTTCTCGTTTACACATATATATTTTTTGTAATCCCACTGACAATCTGTCTTTTAATCTGTATGTTTATGCTATTCATGTTTTAAGTGATTGTTGATATAACTGGATTAAAATATCTTGCTAGCTGTTTTCCATATGGTGCATTTTATTCTTTTTCCCCTTGCTCTGCGTTCTCTGATTTTTTTTTTTTTTTTTTTTTTTTTTTGAGACAGAATCTCGCTCTCTCCCCCAGGCTGGAGTGCAGTGGTGCAGTCTCGACTCACTGCAAGCTCTGCCTCCCGAGTTCACGCCATTCTGCCTCAGCCTCCCAAGTAGCTGGGACTACAGGCGCCCACCACACCTGGCTAATTTTTTGTATTTTTAGTGGAGTTGGGGTTTCACCGTGTTAGCCAGGATGGTCTCTATCTCCTGGCTTCGTGATCCGCCCACCTTGGCCTCCCAAAGTGCTGGGATTACAGGCCTGAGCCACCGTGCCTGGCTGCCTTCTGTGATTTTAATGGAGCATTTTTATGATTGTATTGTATTTCATCTACTGATACAATTTTTAATGATTGCCCTAGGATTTACTACACACATTAAAAAATATTCTAGGCCAGGCGCAGTGGTGCACACCTATAATCCCAGCACTTTGGAAGGTTGAGGCGGGCAGACAACTTGAGTTTAGGAGTTCGGGACCAGCCTGGCCAACATGACGAAACCCCGTCTCTACAAGTTAGCCAGGCATGGTGGCGGGCGCCTGTAATCCCAGCTACTTGGGAGGTTGAGGCACAAGAATCCCTTGAACCCAAGAAGTGGAGGCTGCAGTGAGCCAAGATTGTGCCATTGCACTGCAGCCTGGGTGACAGAGCAAGACTCTATCTCAAAAAATAAAATAAAATAAAATAAAAGTATAAAAGTATTCTGAGCCAGTTCCAGCTGCTTGGGAGCCTGAGGCAGAAGCATCGCTTGAGCTTAGGAGTTCGAGGTTGCAGTGCACCGTGATTCATGATTGCATCTGTGAACAGTCACTGTACTCCAGCCCGAGCAACACAGCAACACCGTGTATCAAGGGGAAAAAAAATTAAAAAATTTAATTTCTCTTTCAAATAATACTATGCCTTTCTTAGTTTTAGATATTAAAACTGACAAGAATATACCCCTTCTGACAGCCTGTTTTATGGGTGCCATAATAACTTCTTCTACTTTTATAACAAGGCTAATTAAGTTTGTTACGAAAGATTTACTAACCTGCCTCTTGTTTTGAAAAACCTGATTGCTTATAGCGCGATATATTAATTTTTCTTGTTTTCCAGCCACAAGGATGGATATGACAAATATACTACATGGAAAAAAATATGGACTAGCAATGGCAAAACTGAACCTAGTCCCAAAGCTTTCATGGCAGACCAGCAACTCCCCTACTGGGTAAGGAGAATGGTGCTCTCCATCTGTGAAGTATTTGTGGAGCCAAATGCAAGAGGAATGGATGAAAATGCTATGTTTAGGAAATCTCTTGTTGCGGTTGTTGTTCTTTCTATGACTATTAAAGCAAATATTTTTTATTTTTATAGAAAGCTCAGATATTTCAACATAGTATGAAAGAGGAAACTAGGCTGGGTGTGGAGGCTCATACTTGTAATCCTAGCCCTTTGGTAGGCTGAGGTGGGAAGGTTGCTTTGTGCCCAGCCTGGGCAAAGTGAGACCCTATCTCATAGTGAGACCCCATCTTTACAAAAAAATTTTTTTGCAAGTCGCCAGGAGTGGTGGCAGGTGTCTGTAGTCCCATCTACTCAGCAGGTTGAGGTGGGGGAATTGCTTGAGCTCAGGAGTTGAAGGCTGTGGTGAGCTGTGATGACACCACTACACTCCAGCCTGGGTGACAGAGTGAGAGGCTGTCTCAAAAAAAAAAAAAAAAGGAAAAAAAATTGTTCTAAAAAAGAAAAAACTAAAGGCTCACCACCAGCTGGCTGAGCTTGGTACATAGCTTTTTAATCCTTTTTTTCTTTTCATATTTTTGTCTGTTTAAACACAATTTCATGCTTTATATACATGTACTGATTAGGTTTAAAATCAGGCTTCAGATACTATTTTTGTAACATTTAGCTTTTTAAAAATTAATTTGGGCCAGGGCTGTGGCTCACACCTGTAATCGCAGCACTTTGGGAGGCTGAAGTGAGCAGATCACAAGGTCAAGAGAGCAAGACCATCCTGGCCAACATGGGGAAACCCCGTCTCTACTAAAAATATCCAAAAATTAGCCAGGCGAGGTGGCACACGCCTGTAATCCCAGGTACTCGGGAGGCTGAGACAGGCGAATTGCTTGAACCTGGAAGGCGGAGGTTGCAGTGAGCTGAGATTGTGCCATTGCACTCCAGCCTGGTGACAGAGTGGGACTCTGTCTCAAAAAAAGAAGAAAATTAATTTGACTTCATATTCTTTTTTCATTTAGTCATTCTTTGAAAATATATTTTCATTATTACATAATATTGTTGAAATATACCACCATTTAATAAATGATTCGTTATTTTTTTTTTTCTGAAACAGGGTCTCACTCTGTTGCCCAGGCTGGAGTGCGGTGGCACAATCTTAGCTCACTACAACCTCCACCTCCCGGGCTCAAGAGATCCTCCCACCTCAGCCTCCCTAGTAGCTGGGACTCTGCACACGCCACCACGCCTAGCTGACTTTTGTATGTTTTGTAGAGATAGCATTTCACCATGTTGCCCAGGCTGGTCTTGAATTCCTAGACTCAAGTGATCCACCTGCCTCAGCCTCCCACAGTGCTGGGATTACAGGCATGAGCCACCACCCCCAGTTTTTTTTTAAAGATGGGGTCTTGCTCTGTCACTCAGGCTAGAGTGCAGTTGTGGGATTACGACTCATTGCAGCCTCAGTCTCCCAGGCTCCAGTGATCCTCCCACCTCAGCCTCCAGGGCAGCTGGGACTACAGCGTGCACCACCATGCCCAGCTAATTTTTTAATTCTTTATAGAGACAGGGCTCGATATCTTGCCCAGGCTGGTCTCAAATTACTGGACTCAAGCAATCCTCCTACTTCAACCTCTCAAAGTGTTAGGATTACAGGCGTGAGCCCCTGTACCCGGTCAATTTGCTAATTAAAAAAGTATTATTAGTAATGCTGAGCTTTGTGCATGCTTAAAGATTTTTTTCATTGAAGTAAAATTCATATAAAGTTAATCATTTTAAAGTGTGCAGTGCAGTGCCACTTAGTACATTCAAAATGTTATGCAATTACCGCCCCTATCTAATTCCAGAGTATTTTCATCACCCACAAGGGAAGCCCTAATTCTTGCTACCCCCAGTTCCTGGTGGCCACTAATTTGCTTTCTGTGTTTATGGATTTATCTATTTTGGATGTTTCATATGAATGGGATCATGCAACATGTGACTTTCTGTATCTGAACTTTTTCACCTAACGTAATGTTTTTGAGGTTCATATCCATTGTAGGATGTGTTAGTACTTCATTCTTTTTTATGGGTGAATAATATTCCATCGAATGGATATGCCACAGTTTTTTTAAGCATTCATCTATTGATGGACATCTAGATCATTTCAAGCATTTAGCAATTGTGAATAGTGCTGCAGTGAACATTCTTTTACAAGTATTTGTTTGAATATCTGCTTGCAATTCTTGGGTATGTACCTAGAAATATAATTGCTAGATTGTATTTGTTAATTATATGTTTAACTTCTTGAGGGACCTCAAACTCTTTTCCATAGTTGCTCTACTGTTTTTCATTCCTGTCTGTAGTGTATGAGGGTTCTGATTTCTCCACGAGTTTGAAGTGGTATCTCATGGTGGTTTTAATTTGTGTTTCCCTAATGACTAATGCAACCTTTCATGTGCTTGTTGTCCATTTGTATATCTTTGGAGAAATATATGTTATCCTTTGCCCATTTTTGTTTTGTTGTCTTTGAGATGGAGTCTCGCTCTGTCGCCCAGACTGGAGTGCAGTGGTGCGATCTTGGCTCACTGCAACCTCTGCCTTCTGGGTTCAAGCCATTCTCCTGCCTCTGCCACCTGAGTAGCTGGGATTATAGGTGCACGCCACCACCCTGGGCTAATTTTTGTATTTTTAGTAGAGACGGAGTTTCACCATGTTGGCCAGGCTGGTCTTGAACTCCTGACATCAGGTGATCTGCCTGCCTCGGCCTCCCAAAGTGCTGGGATTACAGATGGGAGCCACCGCGCCCGGTCTTGCTTTGCCCTTTTTAAGTTGTTTGTCTTTTTGTAGTTGAGTTGTAAGAATTATATATAATTTTGTTTGTTTGTTTGTTTGTTTGTTTTGAGACGGTTTTGCTCTTGTCACCCAGGCTGCAGTGCAGTGGTGCCATCTTCGGCTCACTGCAGCCTTCGTCTTCCGGGTTCAGGCGATTCTTCTGCCTCAGCCTCCCGAGTAGCTGGGGTTACAGGCATCCACCACCACGCCTGGCTAATTTTAGTAGAGATCGGGTTTTCACCATGTTGGCCAGGCAGGTCTCAAACTCCTGACCTCAGGTGATCTGCCTGCCTCAGCTTCCCAAATTTCTGGGATTGCAGGCGTGAGCCACGTGCCTGGCCTTTTTATGTATTTTGGATACTAAACCCTTATTAGAGCTATGATTTGCAAGTATTTTTTCCTATAGGTTGTCTTCTTTGGTAGAGCCCATTGGTGCCCAAAGGTTTTTAATTTTAAGAAAGTTCAATTTATCTGTGTTTTTGTTTTGTTGCTTTTGGTGTCATCACTTAGAATTCATTGCCAAATTCGAGGTCATAAAGGTTGACTTTGTTTTCTAAGAGTTCTGTTGTTTGAGTGCTTATGTTTAGGTATTATTTTATCAATTTCAAATTAATATTTGTGTGTGTGTAAAGTAGGGTGTCTAACGTCATTCTTGGCATATGGGTATCTGCCCACTTTTTAAAAATAAACCTTATTTTGGAATCATCTTTTTAAAATTATTTATTTATTTATTTATTTGAGATGGAGTTTTGCTCTGTTGCCCAGGCTAGGGTGCAGTGATACGATCTCAGCTTACTGCAGCCTTCACCTCCCAGGTTCAAGCGATTCTCCTGCCTCAGCCTCCCGAGTAGCTGGGATTACAGGTGTACACCCCCACGCCCAGCTAATTTTTGTTATATTTTTAGTAGAGATGGGGTTTCACCATGTTGGCCAGGCTGGTCTTGAACTCCTGACCTCAGTGATCCACCCGCCTTGGCCTCCCAAAGTACAGGCGTAAGACACTGCACCAAGCCTGGCATCGTTTTAAATTTACGGAGTTGCTAAGATAGTACAGAGAGTTTCCATATATCCTTCATACAGCTTCCCTTAACGTTATCGTCTTACATACCATGATTATTTGTCAAAGTAAGAAATTAACTTTGGCATAGTACTAACAACTGTAGATTGTATTTGGATTTCATCAGTTTCTTCACTAATGTTCTAGGATCCAATGCAGCATACCACATTGCATTTAGTGTGCATACTTTTTGACTAACTGAAAGTAAATTTCAGTTTATTTTATGCTTTTTTTTTTTTTTTGAGACAGAGTCTCAGTCTGTTGCCCAGGCTAGAGCACAGTGGTGTAATCTCAGCTCACTGCAGCCTTGACCTCCCCAGGCTCAAGCCATCCTCTCACCTGTCTCCTGAGTAGCTGGGACTACAGGCATGAACCACCACACCCATCTACTTTTGTGTTTTTTGTAGAGACGGGATGTCACTATGTTGCTCAGGCTAGTCTGGAACTTCTGGGCTTAAGCAGTCTGCGCGCCTCAGCCTTCTAAAGTGCTGAGATTACAGGTGTGAGCCACCATGCCTGGCCCTGATTGTTTCTTTAGGTTAGAGCTGGAAAATTTTTCTTTCTTTTTTTTTTGAGTTGAGTCTCGCTCTGTCGCCCAGGCTGGAGTGTAATAGTGTGATTTCGGCTCATTGCAGGGTCCGCCTCCTGGGTTCATGCCATTCTCCTGCCTCAGCCTCCTGAGTAGCTGGGACTACAGGCACTCACCACCATGCCCAGCTAACTTTTTGTATTTTTAGTAGAGACGGGGTTTCACCGTGTTAGCCAGGATGGTCTGGATCTCCTGACTTTGTGATCTGCCCGCCTCGGCCTCCCAAAGTGCTGAGATTACAGGCTTGAGCCACTGCGCCCAGCCTAAAAAACCTTTCTGACAAGACTCAGATCCCCTTGGCACTTTCCTCACCCTGAGAAAGTATTAAAGCAGAAATTATCCTAATGAGGTGAAAGTGGATTATATGGATGGTGGTGATGCAAGGAGGAGAAAAAATACTTAGGATTGCCAGCAGGTTGGAGAAGATGACCAGGTGGTGGAGAATAGAAATGGTAACTGAAGATTAGCTCACTTGTTCATCTTGACTTGGTACTTCCCATCTAGGTTCAGTGTACAAAACCTGAGTGTAGAAAATGGAGGCAGCTTACCAAGGAAATCCAGCTTACTCCACAGATAGCCAAGACTTATCGATGTGGTATGAAACCAAATACTGCTATTAAGGTATGTTCTCTGTCTTTTTGCTTTTGAATTAATTGATACATTAATGTAGTCAGCAAATAGTAATGGTGTATGTTTTTCATGTATTGTGTTGATCATTCTATCGAGGTTGTATTTGCATGCATGTAATAGAATCCCAAGTATAATGACTTAACCAATTAAGGATTTTACTTTTCCGTCATTATAAGCAGTTAAGACAGGCTGTCCAGGGTTGGTTTTGTTGCCCAAGGAAATCTCTTTGTAGTTTCCACTCCAGGCACCTGTAGTCTAACTTCCATCCTCAAGGCCACAAGGTAGTTGCTACACCACCAGTCATGTGTCCAAATCCTAAGCAGAAAAGGGTGAACAGTCAAAGGGTAAGAGGGTTGTATCAGCTGAGCCTATCCCTCTTTTATTGGGGGAAACAGGAACTTCCTTGAAAGTTCCATCAGTAGATTTCTGTTTATATCTCATTGGCCAGAACAGGATCATGCAGCTACTGTGGTTTTAATTTTTTTGTTAGGTTTGGTTTGTTGCGTTTTTATATAATGATGTTGATACCATAAATGCAGCTTCCCTAACTACAATGAGAACAGAGGAAGAAAATATTTTACAACTGAGCATGTTGGCAACAGTAAACAAAACCGGATCCTATTAGTGAGGAAGAAAAGATTAATTGATATGCTTGGCAATTAGGAATTGGCCATCGTTGTTATAATGTGCCTTTTTTGAAATTTGGCAATTACTTACTGTTTAAAAACTTAGTGCCTGGTGCGTGAAAGGTGTTAATCTACATAAATGCCACTGGTGCCTGCAGTATGTTAAAGAATCGTTTTAATCTCAGAAGTAAAATACTTTGTTTCTAGAAATTGAGATAAAATTAACATATTATACAATTCACCCTTTTAAAGCATACAATGGAGTGGTTCGTGGTGCAGGTTGAGCACCCTAGTCTGAAAATCTGAAATGCTCCAAAATCTGAAACTTCTTGAGCACTGAGATGATGCTCAGAGGTTCTCCTCAAAGGAAATGTTCGTTGGAGCATTTCAGATTTTCAGATTAGGGATGCCCAACCAGTAAGTATGTTGTAAACATTCCAAAATCCAAAACGCTTCTGGTCCCAAGCATTTCAAATAAGAGAAATTCAACCTGGGATTCAAAATATAAACATCATATTTTTATAATGCCTGGGATTCAATAAAAGCCTGGGATTCAAAATATAAACATATTATATTTAATAATAAACTGTACAGTTTATTTTCTGTGCCTGGCGTATTTGTTTCTTATTAATAAAAATATATTAGGAGTGGCTGGGTGTGGTGGCTCATGCCTGAAATCCCAGCACTTTGGTAGTCTGAGGCAGGCGGATCACCTGAGGTCAGGAGTTTGAGATCAGCCTGGCCAACATGTTGAAACCCTGTCTCTAGTAAAAATAAGAAACTTAGCTGGGTGTGGTGGCATGTGCCTGTAATCTCAGCTACTCGGGAGGCTAAGGTAGGAGAATCACTTGAACCCTGGAGGCAGAGGTTGCAGTGAGCTGAGATCATGCCGTTGCACTCTAGCCTTGGCCACAAGAGTGAAACTCCATTTAAAAAAAGAAAAAAGAAAAAAAGGAGGGTAATCAGTGAATTATATCATAAATTTATGTTTAATGTTTGCAAAACTACCAAATGTCTTTCATGGTTGTACCATACTACAACATTTTGTAGTGTTACATGTATATACACACACACCCCACAGTTTCTTCATCCACTCGTTGATTAATGGGCATTTGGGTGGGTTCCACAATTTTGCAATTGTGAACTGTGCTACTATAAACATGCGTGTAGAAGTATGTTTTTTGTATAATGACTTCTTTTGCTCTGGCTAGATATCCAGTAGTGAGATTGCTGGATCAAATGGTAGTTCTACATTTAGTTCTTTAAGGAATCTCCACACTGTTTTCATAGTGGCTATACTAGTTTACATTCCCACGAGCAGTGTAGAAGTGTTCCCTGACCACTGCATCCATGCCAACATCTGCTGTGTTTTGATTTTTTGATTATGGCCATCCTTGCGGAAGTAAGGGGCTATCCCATTGTGTTTTTATTTGCATTTCCCCAATCATTAGTGATGTTGAGCATTTTTCATATTGTTTATTGGCCATTTGTATATCTTCTTTGAGAATTGTCTATTCATGTCCTTAGCCCACTTTTGATGGAACTGTTTGTTTGTTTCTTAATGATTTGAGTTCTTTGTAGATTCTGGGTACTAGTCCTTTGTCAGATGTATAGGTTGTGAAGATTTTCTCCCACTCTCTGGGTTGTCTGTTTACTCTGCTGACTGCTCCTTTTGCCTTGCAAAAGCTCTTTAAAGTCCCAGTTATTTATCTTTGTTTTTATTGTATTTGCATTTGGGTTCTTGGTCATGAAATCCTTGCCTAAGCCAGTGTCTAGAAAGGTTTTTCCAGTATTGTCTTCTAGAATTTTTGTAGTTTCAGGTTCTAGATTTAAGTCCTTAATCCATCTTGAGTTGATTTTTGTGTAAGGTGAGATATGAGGATCCAGTTTCATTCTCCTACATGTGGCTAGCCAATTATCCCAGCACCATTTGTTGAAAAGAGTGTCTTTTCCCCACTTTGTTATTGTTTGCTTTGTTGAAGATCAGTTGCCTCTAAGTATTTGGGTTTATTTCTGGGTTTCTGTTCTGTTTAACTCGTCTGTGTGCCTATTTTTATACCAGTACCATGCTGTTTTGGTGACTATGGCCTTATAGTATAGTTTGAAATCAGGTAGTGCAGTGCCTCCAAATTTGTTCTTTTGCTTTGTCTTGCTTTGGCTATGCGGGCTCTGTTTTGGTTCCATGTGAGTTTTAGAATTTTTTCTAATTCTGTGATGAATGACAGTAGTATTTTGATGGGGATCACTTTTAATTTTTAGATTGCTTTTGACAATATGGTCATTTTTACAACATTGATTCTAACCATTCATGAGCATGAGATGTATTTCCATTTGTTTGTGTCATCTGTGATTTCTTCCAGCAATATTTTGTAGTTTTCTTTGTAGAGGTCTTTCGACTCCTTGGTTAGGTTTATTCCTAAGTATTTTATTTTATTTTGCAGCTATTGGTAAAGGGGTTGAGTTCTTGATTTGACTGTCTGCTTGGTCACTATTGGTGTATAGAAGAGCTACTGATTTGTGTACGTCAATCTTGTATCTGGAAACTGCTGACTTCTTTTATCAGTTCTAGGAGCCTTCTGGAAGAGTCCTTAGGGTTTTTGGGGTGAACAATCATATTGTCAGCAAACAGTGACAGTTTGACTTCCTCTTTATCAATTTGGATGCCCTTTATCTCTTTCTCTTGTCTGATTGCTCTGGCCAGGACTTCCAGTACTGTGTTGAAGAGGAATGGTGAGAGTGGGCATCCTTGTTTTGTTCCAGTTCTCAGAGGGAATGCTTTCAACTCTTCCCCATTCAGTATTATGTTGGCTCTGGGTTTGTCATAGATGGCTTTCATTACATTGAAGTATGTCCCTTGTATGCCGATTTTGCTGAGAGTTTTAATCATAAAAGGATGCTGGATTTTGTCCAGGGCTTTTTCTGCATCTATTGAGATGATCGTGTGATTTTTGTTTTTAATTATGTGGTATATCACATTTATTGACTTGCATGTTAAACCATCCCTGCATCTCTGGTATGAAACCCACTTGATCATGGTGGATTTTGTTTGATACGTTGTTGGATCCGGTTAGCTAGTATGTTGTTAAGCGTCTGCGTTAGCTAGTATCTTGTTAGTGTCTGTGTTCATCAGGAATATTGGTCTGTAGTTTCGTTTTTGGTTATGTCCTTTCCTGGTTTTGGTATTGGGGTGATGCTGGCTTCATAAAATGAATTAGGGAGGGTTCCCTCTTTCTCTGTCTTGTGGAATAGTGTCAGAAGGATTGGTACCAATTCTTCGAATGTCTGGTAGAATTCTGCTGTGAATCCATCTGGTCCTGGACTTTTTTTTGTTGGTAATCTTTTAATTACCATTTCAATCTCGCTGCTTGTTATAGGTCTGTTCAGGGTATCCAATTCCTCCTGATTTAAGCTAGGAGGGTTGTATTTTTTCCAGGAATTTGTCCATGTCTTCTAGGTTTTCTAGATTACGTGCGTAAAGGTGTTCATAGTAGCCTTGAATGATCTTTTGTATTTCAGTGGTGTCAATTGTAATATCTCTTTTTTTCATAATGAAGTTATTTGGATTTTCTCTCTTCTTTTCTTGGTTAATCTTGCTAATTGTCTATCAACTTTATTTATCTTTTCAAAGAACCAGCTTTTTGTTTCATTTATCTTTTGTATATTTTTTTGGTTTCAATTTAGTTCTGCTTTGATCTTGGTTATTTCCTTTCTTCTGCTAGGCTTGGGTTTGGTTTATTTTATTTTATTTTTAATTTTTAAAATTTTCTGTAGTGTCACGGTCTTGCTGTATTGCCCAGACTGGTCTTGAACTCTTGGCCTCAAGTGATCCTCCCTTCCTAGCCTCCAAAAGTGCTGGGATTACAGGCGTGAGCCAGCGCACCTGGCACCACACCTGTTTTGTAAATACGGTTTTAATTGGGACATAGCCATGCTCCTTCCTGCTCCTGGCACCATACCTGTTTTGTAAATAAAGTTTTTTTTGTTTTTTTTTTTTTTGAGACGGAGTCTCACTTTGTTGCCCAGGCTGGAGTGCAGTGGCCGGATCTCAGCTCACTGCAAGCTCCACCCCCTGGGTTTACGCCATTCTCCTGCCTCAGCCTCCTGAGTAGCTGGGACCACAGGCGCCCGCCACCTCGCCCGGCTAGTTTTTTGTATTTTTTAGTAGAGACAGGGTTTCACCGTGTTAGCCAGGATGGTCTCGATCTGCTGACCTCGTGATCCGCCCATCTCGGCCTCCCAAAGTGCTGGGATTACAGGCTTGAGCCACCGCGCCCGGCGTAAATAAAGTTTTAATTGGGACATAACCATGCTCATTGTTATGTATTGGCTGCTTTCATGCTACAATGACAGTATTTGCGACAGAGCCCAGAATATTTATTATCTGGTCCTTTATAGAAAATGTTTCCTGACCCCTTTTCTGACCCATGGGCATGGTATTTGTCTCCATCTTTTTAAGGTGAATGTCTTCTAACAGTGTTTTCTAATATTCACTGAGGCTATCTTTTATGCCTTTGTTCAGTTTATTTCTAGATACATAATTTTTTTTCCCGTAGTTGTAGATAAAATCGATTGATTTTTTTGTTTTGGATGAAGCCTCACTCTGTCATCCAGGCTGAAGTGTAGTGGCACCGTATTGGCGCACTGCAACTACTGTCTCCTGGGTTCAAGCTATTATTCTGCCTCAGCCTCCTGAGTAGCTGGGATTACAGGCACCCACCACCATGCCCCCAGCTAATTTTTTTATATTTTTAGTAGAGACGGGGTTTCATCATGTTGGCCAGGCTGGTCTCGAACTCCTGACCTCAGGTGATCTGCCTGCCTTGGTCTTCCAAAGTGCTGGGATTACAGGCCTGAGCCACCGTGCCTGGCCTATTTTTTATTATTTATTTATTTTTTGAAACGGAGTCTTGCTTTGTTGCCAGGCTGGAGTGCAATGGCACGATCTTGGCTCACTGCAACCTCTGCCTCCCAGGTTCAAGTAATTCTCCTGCCTCAGCCTCCTGAGTAGCAGGGACTACAGGCACGCACCACCACGCCTGGCTAATTTTTTGTATTTTAGTGGAGACGGCTTCCCCGTGTTGGTCAGGCTGGCCTTGAACTCCTGACCTCGTGATCTACCTGCCTCGGCCTCCCAAAGTGCTGGGATTATAGGCGTGAGCCACTGTACCTGACTAATAAAATTTGTTTTTAACTCCATTTTCAAGTTGTGCACTGTTGCGACTATATAGAAATACAATCGACTTTTGTATATTGGCCTCGTACCCAGAGACTTTGTTAACTTCACTTAGCAAGTTTCATAGATCTTTTTGTAGATTCCTTTGGGTTATCTGCAAATCAGTCATACAATCATGATTGTCTACAAACCTCTTCTCAGTTTTTTTTCCCTTTTTCTTCCCTTACTACATTGGTCAGGACCGCCAGTGATAGTGTTCTGTAGAAGTGATGAGAGCAGACAACCTTTTCTTGTTCCTGACTTTAGGAGGAATGTGTTCAGTATCATATACAGTGTCGGCTATAGCTTTTTGTGAACATTCTTTATGAAATTGAGCAGTCTCCTTTTCTCTTCCTAATTTGCTGATAACTTTTTATGATGAACAGATGTGGGCTAATAGTTTTCCTGCATCTTTTATGATGACCATTGCTTTTTCTTCTTTAGTCAGCAAATGTAATGAATTACACCAATTTGGGAAATGTTGAATCAATGTTGCATTCCTGGGGGAAAAAAATCCACTTGTTTTTAATATATTGTCCTTTTTATATATTCCCAGATTTGATTGAATTTTGTTAAAGATTTTTGCATCTGTGTTTGTCTTGGATACTTTGTTATTTTCCTTTCTTGTAATAACCTTGTCGGGTTCTGCTTTCAGAGTTATGCTGGCTCTGTGAAACGAGCAGTATATACTCTTTTCTATTTTGTTTGTCGTATAAGTTTGATATTACTTCTTTTTTTGTGTGTTTGGTTGAATTCGCTAATGAAACAATTTGGGCCAGTAGCTTTCTTTGTGAAAAGTTCAGAAATTACAAATTCAGTTTCTTTAACAGATACATGGCCATTTAGGTGGTTTATGACTCCTTTCCATTTTGGAAGGTTGTGTTTTTCAAGCAGTTTGTCTTTTTCCTCTGCGTTGTCACATTTTTAATTTAAAGTTGTTCGTACTGTTTCCTTGTTCTTCTTTTAATGTTGGTGGGCTCTATCTTGGTATCCCTTCTTTTATTCTTGATGTTGGTGATTTGAGAGTGAGGGAAGGAAAGCACTGATCTAAGCATGGGATTAGATTCCTGGAATTGGTAAGAGCCTTTCCAAAATCTTTCAATTTAGCACTAGATATTTTTCTTTCTTTTTTTTTTTTTTTTTGTAAGGCAGAGTCTCGCTCTTTTCACCCAGGCCAGAGTACAGTGGCGTAATCCTGGTTCACTGCAGCCTTGACTTCCTGGGCTCAGGTGATTCTGCCGCCGTAGTCTCCCGAGTAGCTGGGACTACAAGTGTATGCCACCACGCTTCACTAATTTTTTTTTTTTTTTTTAAATAGAGACAGGGTTTTGCTGTCTTGCCCAGGGTGAGGCCCTTGATTGATTCTGGAACTCAACTTTGAAAGTTGAAGGCCTCTCTGAGAAGAGGAAGAGAAAAAAAAATGGGAAGGAGCTGACATGAGGGCATGGGCAGTTCATTTCCAGGCTGTGTGGCTGCACTGTTGGGAGCTGGGAACTGAGCAATGAAAATACCATGAACATGTGAGGCACAGGGGAGCGTGTTCAGCTTGCAGGAACAATGTCTTGGTTGCACTAAATTAACTACCTGTGTCCCAGATTACTTGACAATGAAAACTTGACTCAGTGGCATTTCGTTACAATATTTAAAGGAGAGTTCAGGCAAGCAACAGTCAAAAAGAGCTGACTATTTTAATAGATTCTATTTTTTGAGCCATTTTCAGTCAGCCTATGTATGCGATGATTCTAAAAATTGTTTCAGATAATTTTTTAAGATTTTGGATGATTTGTATAATATTACATTAATCAATACTAGCTGTGATTTTGTTGTTGTGGTTTGGTTTTGTTTGAGAAGGAGTCTCGTTCTGTTGCCCAGGCTGGAGTGCAGTGACACCATCTAGGCTTACTCCAACCTCCGCCTCCTAGGTTCAAGCAATTCTTCCATGTCAGCCTCCCGAGTAGCTGGGTCTGCAGGTGCTCACCACCATGCCCAACCAATTTTTGTATTTTTAGTGGAGACAGAGTTTCACCATGTTGTCCAGGCTGATCTCAAACTCCTGATCTCAGGTGATCTACCTGCCTTGGCCTCCCAAAGTGCTGGGATTACAGGCATGAGCCACTGCCCCCAGCCACTCTAGCTGTGGTTTTTACATTTTGTTCTGTGCTTTGACTAAACTGTAATTGGAGTGATCCATAATCTGACCTCTCTTTTTTTTTTTTTTTTTTTTGAGACGGAGTCTCACTCTGTCACCCAAGCTGGAGTGCACTGGCCAGATCTCAGCTCACTGCAAGCTCCGCCTCCTGGGTTCACGCCATTCTTCTGCCTCAGCCTCCTGAGTAGCTGGGACTACAGGCGCCTGCCACGTCGCCCGGCTAGTTTTTTGTATTTTTTTGTAGAGAAGGGGTTTCACCGTGTTAGCCAGGATGGTCTCGATCTCCTGACCTTGTGATCCGCCCGCCTTGGCCTCCCAAAGTGCTGGGATTACAGGCTTGAGCCACCGCGCCCGGCCAATCTGACCTCTCTTTTACTTGCTGACAATTGAATGGACAACTTGGACTTTATCTCTACTAATTCAAACTATGCCTTGCTTTTTGTTTTTTAAATTTTTTCTTGGGTGGTGGTCGTCACTTTCAATTTCTCTAAGTAGTTTTTGAAAACTCAAAGGTTTTCTGTAGAATAACTTTACTTTTAGACAAATGATATATGTTCATTATTGAAAAATTCCAGCAATGTAGAAAAGAACAAAGATAGAAAAAATTCATGCAGTCATCATTGTGAAATAACCATCATTGAGTGAGATACATTCAAGAGTATCTATATAGTGTACCTCTGTGTATATTCAGGGAGAAGGCCTGATTGACAAATAGCTTCCTGTTAAGGAATAGTGCTATACACACACTTTTTTCTAAGTTGGTTGTGTTTAATATAACATCAATTTAAGATAAGAAAAGGAAGCCAAAGTGAAATAAGAAATTGTTGAACATAAAATACTTCTTTATCCCAAGAAATAAGTTTCTAAAAACTCTCTAAAAGGTTAAGAAAATATGAGAATAAGAAGTGGGAATCAGCTGGGCACAGTGGCTCATGCCTGTGATCTCAGCCCTTTGGGAGGCTGAGGCAGGAGTTTGACCTGGGCAACATGACGAGACCCTGTCTCTGCAAAGAATACAGAAATTACCTGGGCCTGGTGACGCGCGCCTGTAGCCCCGGCTACTTGGAAGACTGAAGTGGGAGGAACCCTTGAGCCCATGAGGTCAAGGCTGCAGTGAGCCAAGATCGCACCACTGCACTCCAGCCTAGGTGACACAGTGAGACCTTCTTCCAAGAAGTAAAAAAGTTGAAATCACTTTAACTTGAAAAAAAAAGTAAAACTTCATGTTTCAATTTTAGATGATATTGGTCAACACCCTGTTATGAAATCAGAAAAAATAAATTATATAACACTTTCTTTTCTTCTCTCCCAATTTGTGTTATGGTTTTGTTTTTTGTTTCGTTTTCTTGGCGATTTTATTATTTCCTATAACTGTATTCCCCTCCATTGTTCACTCTCACTTACATGTTTATGTAGATCTGCTACTCTCTGTAATTTCTCTTACCGTAGTTCCCTCTATCCCAGGTTCTTTATTTTGATTTGAAACCTGGCTGGCTGTATTTTAACATCAAGCATTTTTTTCCAGGAGGGCCTCAGAGGTGTCAGATTCCTTACATTTTTGAAAACTTAATTACTTTTCTTCTCACCTCACCTTAGTAAAAGCCTTTATGTCTTTTAAAATTCCAACCCTTTTTTTTTTTTTTTTTTTTTGAGATGGAGTCTCTCTCTGTCACCCAGGCTGGAGTGCAGTGGTGCGGGGACTACAGGTGCCCGCCACCGCGACCAGCTAATTTTTTGTATTTTTAGTAGAGATGTGGTTTCACCGTGTTAGCCCAGGATGGTCTCAATCTCCTGACCTCGTGATCCGCCCGCCTCGGCCTCCCAAAGTGCTTGAGATTACAGATGTGAACCATCACACCCAGCCCTTAAATTCCAACTTCTATGGATGATATCAAATCTTGTCCCCCAACTCAGTCACCCTCCTTTGAGACCCCTTCATCTTACTGTTCTAGTATGAATCGATTGCTCTCCATAACCTGAACTTTTGAAATACTAATTTAAATGATATTTATTGACCCTGAGTAATTGTGGTTTTCAGTGTGGTGTGCTGTCAAGGAGAAAGTCAGTGAAGGTTTATTTGTAGAATAACATGAAAAAGAACAGTTGACAACTCTGTATACCGTTTTTGATCTTGCTCTTTCTCATTTAATATGTCTTAAAAGATGTGTTCATATAAGTATATAAAGATCTCTTCTTTCTCTTTATTTTTATTTCATTCTTTTTTAAGTGATGGTGTCTCGCTCTGTCATTCAGGCTGGAGTACAGTGGCATCCTCTTAGCCCAGTGCAGCCTCAGACTCCTGAGTTCAAGTGATTCTCGCCCGACTCAGCCTCTCGCCACAGGCACACCACCATGCACAGCTCATTTTTTTAAATGTTTAATGTTTTTGTAGTGACAGGGTCTTGCTATGTTTCCCAGGCTGGTCTCAAACTCCTGGCCTCAAGTGATCCTCCCGGCTTGGTCTCCCAAAGTGCTGGAATTACAGGTGTGAGCCACTGTGCTCAGCCCTTCTTTCTCTTCAATGGCTGTCTCATAAGTAGTCCACTGAACAGACGTCCCGTGCTTAATTTAGTGCTATTGAAGGGCATTTAGGTTACTTTTAAACGTTTACTGTTCCTCACTGTGCTTTAATGAAAAGCTTTCTATCTGTGCTATTTTTGAGTATATTTATTTGTAAGATCAGTTCCTACAAATGAAATTTCTGTATCAAAGGGTAGATGCTGTTGTTTTAAGATGAAATAAGTTATAGACACAAAGAATTATAATTTGCATGTAAGGAGAAAAGAATAAAAGCAAACACTGGTGTACCTCCCTACTACTCAGTTGAAGAAACAGAGCGCTCCCAATGGCTTTGTCCCTCCCTCCAGTGTGCTCCTCAGTAGTTATTGTTATGCTTCTTCTCTTTCCGTTACAGGAGTAAACAGTGTCCTGAATTTTGTGGGTTTTTTTTTTTGGAGACAGGGTTTCGCTCTTGTTACCCAGGCTGGAGTGCAGTGGCGCAGTCTCGGCTCATTGCAACCTCTGCCTCCCAGGTTCACGTGATTCTCCCGCCTCAGCCTCCTGAGCAGCTGGGATTACAGGTGCCCGCCACCACACCTGACTAATTTTTTGTATTTTTAGCAGAGACGGGGTTTCGTCACGTTGGCCAGACTTGTCTCGAACTTCTGACCTCAGGTGATCCATCCACCTCGGCCTCCCAAAATGCAGAGATAACAGATGTGAGCCACCGCGCCCGGCCCTGAATTTTGTGTTTCTTACTCCTTTGCTTTATGTTATAGAGTTAATACATATTTCTGAAACCCTAAGTAACATAAGTTTTGCCTATTTTTATACTGGTTACAAATTATATCACAATTGTTTATATTCCTCTTTAACTTGCTCTTTTCACTCAACATTAAGGTTTTGGGGATGCATCCATGTCGATGCCTAAAACTTTGGTGTGTTAATACCAAAGAGTAGTATTACATTGTGTGAACCTACCTTGGTGTATCTATTCTTGTGTTCATGAATATAAGGGCTGTTTCTAGTTTTTGACTGTTAAGTACAAATGCTACTGTGAGCATTCTTGCCTGGCACAAGGACAGGAGTGTCTTTGAAATACAGTCCAAGGACTAGAACTGCTGGGCCATATGGTATGGCAATCTTGTTTGTTTAGGCACGTTTTCTTAGTGAAATAGAACATACAGAAAATGCACAAATCAGAATGCATAGCTCAATGAATTTTCACCAAGTACCCATTTAGCTGGCTCCCAGGAAAGAAACTGAACACACACCAGCCCCTTAGAAGCCCCGTGTCACTTTTAATCACAGTCTGTAACCGTTGCTGCCCTAGAGTAACTGCCTACTTTCCTGACTTACAATCATATTGTTTTGTTTTGTTTTGTTGCTTGCTTTTAAGTTTTACATGAATGGTATCCTACACTGTGATTGTTCTAGCTTCTTTTTTTGTTTTGTTTTTGAGACGGATCTTGATCTGTCGCCCAGGCTGGAGTGCAGTGGTGCGATCTTGGGTCACTGCAACCTCCTTCTCCCAGGATCAAGTGATTCTCCTGCCTCAGCCTCCCAAGTAGCTGGGATTGCAGGTGCGCACTACCATGCCCAGCTAATTTTTGTGTTTTTAGTAGAGACGAGGTTTCACCATGTTGGCCAGGCTGGTCTCGAACTCCTGACCTTAGATGATCCACCCACCTCAGCCTCTCAAAGTGCTGGGATTACAGGCATGAGTCACTGTACACAGCCTGTTCTAGCTTCTTTTGCTTAGCATTGTCAGATGCGTCCATGTTGTAATGTGTGGTCATAGTTTGTTTTCATTGCTGTGCAACATGCCATTGTTTGACTGTAATGCAATTTGGGTGTCCATTGTGCTGTTTATGACCTTTGGGTATTTGCTAGCTTTTTTCGTTTTTTTTGAGACAAAATCTCCATTACCCAGATGGAGTGCAGTGGTGCTGTTACAGCTCACTGCAGCCTCAACCTCAAACTCCTCAATCAGTCCTCCCACTTTAGCCTCCTGAGGAAGTACAGGCATGCACCACCAAGCCTGGCTGAGTTTTGCAATTTTTGTAGAGATGGGGGGGGGGTCTCTCTGTGTTACCGAGGTTGGTGTTGAACTCCTAGGCTCAAGCAATCCACCTGCCTTGACCTCCCAAAATGCTGGGATTACAGGTATGAGCCACTGAGTCTGGCCAGTTTCTAGCTTTTTTTGAATACAAATAATGCTCCTTTGAACACTTTGTAATACTTTTGTTGATGCAGATATACAAGAGTCTCTCTCTAGAAAATATAACCCAGTTAGAATTGCTGGATGTATCATATGTATTTTCAGTTATAAAAGATGATGTCAGATGATTGTGCATTTTAAATGTTTGTATTTTGTCACCACCCTTCATGGTTGTTATATGCCTTTATTTTCCACCAGGAACGTCCTTGTGAGAGTGCCTGTCTCCCCACACCCTAACTTTTTTTTTTTTTTTTTTTTCTGAGATGGAGTCTTGCTCTGTCACCCAGGCTGGAGCGCAGTGGTGCAGTCTCGGCTCACTGCAACCACCACTTCCTGGATCCCAGCGATTCTCCTGCCTCAGCCTCTCCAGTAGCTGAGATTACAGGCACCCGCCACCATGACTGGCTGATTTTTATATTTTTAGTAGAGCCAGTGTTTCACTATTTTGGCCAAGCTGGTCTGAAACTCCTGACCTTAGGTGATCCGCCCACCTTGACTTCCCAAAGTGCTGCTCGACCTCCCAAAGTGCTGGGATTATGGGCGTGAGCCACAGAGCCAGGCCTTCAGACACTCTCATTTATACGTTGTTTCATCAAAATGCTTTTCTTTGCCAGCCTGATAGGTGAAAAGAGATATCTTATTGAAGATAAATTGATAACTGAGACTATTTTATAAGCAACCCTAATTTAACACTTGGTTTTCTTTTGTAGCCCGAGACCTCAGATCATTGTTCCCTCCCAGAGGATCTAGTGAGTACTTCCGCATGCTGTGGATTGGGGTTAATTGTGCCTTTGATGATAAGTGTTATAAGGAAATGATAGTAGCTTCATGAATTTCTTTCTCTTTGGTTGCTGATCAGTGGCTTTTTAATCTAACATGATAACTGTATTATGAAAATGGTAGCAATAGTGATATTATGGGTAGTCCTTACCCCAACTTGAAAAATAAAAGTAAAGTTATATTGGTTTTCATTAAAAGGAAATGAAGAGGAAGACACAGCTCTCCTGCCTTGCTCTAGGGCGCAGGCTTGCTGTACTTGTTTTTCAAGGATGACTTTGTGACCTTTTCTCCACTTGAGTCCTCCTAAGAAAAGCACAAGAGGGCCGCAATTTGATTGTCTTGGCCTGGATTCAGCTGCAGGAGTGTTCTTGCGCATTCTGACCTCAGCATGTTGGCTTGGTCCTGTCCTCGCCCAGATGTGGAAGGAGGAGCAGTACTTCCAGCTGGCAAAGCTGGTCACATTTCCTGTGTCTTCATAAGACTTTGCTACCTGAGTTGACAAACTCCAGTGTACCATGTAACCAGATTCGGTGACTATTTCAGAAAAGAGTTTTGTAAATTTTGGGTTTCTTGAGTTTCTAGAATCCTGAGTCATTCTGATTTTCAGTGATTCAGGATTGGATTGTTCTAGATGTCTGAAACTCAGGAACTACGATAGCTTTTCAGACAAAGACAGCATTGTCTTTTAGCAAATCTACTTTAAATCCATTCTGTTATATAAAAGGGTGTGTGTGTGCATATTAGTCCATGCTCATGCTGCTATAAAGAACTGCCTGAGACTAGGTAATTTATGAAGGAAAGAGATTTAATTGACTCACAGTTCTGCAGGGCTGGGGAGGCCTCAGGAAACTTAGAATCATGGCAGAAGAGGAAGCAAATGTGTCCGACATGATGGCAAAGGGGGAAAAGCCCTTGTAAAACCATCAAATCTCGTGAGAACTCATTATCAGAAGAACAGCATGAGGGTAACGCCCCCATGGTTTAATTACCTCCTACCGGCTCCCTGCCATGACACAAGGGGGTTATGGGAACTACAATTCAAGAGGAGATTTGTGGGGGCCCAGCAAAGCCATATAATTATGTATATATGTGTGTGTGTGTACACACACACACACACACACACACAGATTTTTTTTTTTCTAGGCTCCAGAATAGACATTTTTTTTTTCTCCAAATTCCTGGAGCATAAGTGTCAGATTGCATTTAGAAAAGCCTGTCTACCATGGATTGTGGCAGTGTTGCTTTAGAAGCCACATAGACTTTCTTTTTTATTTCAGTAGTCATCATGAGAAGGCTCTGATTTGTTGACTCCATATGTTAAGTCAACTTTGGAACAGGATCACATATTTGAAGACTGAAAGTAACTGCTTTTGTTCACTTCTACATTTGGCATCTTATTCTGATGGTTGCAGTGTACTTTTCCCTCTGAAAGTTTTTTAGTAGCCTTTGGCAAAAAGCAGTAATACTTACTACTTGGGAGCATTGTTTTTTATGCCCAGTTTCCCAATTTTAACTATCTTGAGGTCCTAAGTTAAAGGCGTGGGGCTTGAATGATAGATGATTACTGAGCAGGGATACATTTCTACATCAGACTTAAACCTAGGTTTGCAATCTAGTAAATGGGCACAGCTTTCAGACTCACCTGGCGCTGGGGGCCTTATTTTAGGGGAGGGATAAGGGAGGCTGTTGCTGTATGTCAGAAATAATTCTGCTTGGGAGACATTCTCGCCAGTTGTTTTTTTTTTTTTTTTTTTTTTTGGGACGGAGTCTCGCTCTGTCGCCCAGGCTGGAGTGCAGTGGCCAGATCTCAGCTCACTGCAAGCTCCGCCTCCCGGGCTCACGCCATTCTCCTGCCTCAGCCTCCCGAGTAGCTGGGACTACAGGCGCCGCCACCTCGCCTGGCTAGTTTTTTGTATTTTTAGTAGAGACGGGGTTTCACCGTGTTAGCCAGGATGGTCTCGATCTCCTGACCTCGTGATCCACCCGTCTCGGCCTCCCAAAGTGCTGGGATTACAGGCTTGAGCCACCGCGCCTGGCCTCGCCAGTTGTTATCAGCCCATTTTTGTTTCTACATCTGTGTGTGTAGAGCTCTGGAATAGAATTGTTAAGTCTGAGCGAGAAAAAGCATAGTGGGTTAAGGATGAATAAAACGAACAGAACCCTCTTTCCTTGGCAGAATCTGCTTGTAGATTTCTTGTCTGTCCTTGTCTCTCTTCTTCCTGCCTGGCCCATTGCAGAGAGTATTGGAAGTTTCCAATCACTGGTGGTACTCTATGCTCATCCTACCTCCTTTGCTGAAAGACAGCGTGGCAGCGCCCCTGCTGTCTGCCTACTACCCTGACTGTGTTGGCATGAGCCCCTCCTGCACCAGCACAAACCGCGCCGCTGCCACTGGCAATGCCAGCCCTGGGAAGCTGGAGCACTCCAAGGCCGCCCCCTCTGTGCACGGTGAGAGCCATTCCTGGGACTCCCTGCTTTCCATTCCCCCACTCCCCTCCCTGGGGAATGTATGAGTAAGCAAAATGCAAAGGATTTTTTTAAATGTGCAGGCTGGGCACAGTGACTCATGCCTGTAATCCCAGCATTTTGGGTGGCCGAGGCAGGAGGATTCCTTGAGGCCAGGAGTTCGAGACCGGTTTGGGCAACATAGCGAGACCTTATCTCTAAAAATAAATAAGTAAATAAAATTTATTTTTTAAAATGTATGTGACCTATGATATAAAGCCCCTCATTATTTCATGGAAATGGTTGTACTGTGGATCAGTCATATCATTTATGTATAGTGTGTGGTTAATTTTTCCTCAGTAATTTGGAAAACCTGCAGCACTCTAATTATCTACAGGACTGAATGAGTGTTTATTTGGAAGTTGGATTGCTGTCTCATTTAATGATAACATGAACTCTGACTTACCAGGAAAAAGTTTTCTACTACATGAACAGTCCTCTTTCCTCTGAGTCTTTCTGCCTCTAATTATTGCCATTGGTGATTCCAGAAAAATGACCTACTCTCAAAAAAAAACTGCAGTGCAGGCATGCTTGTGATTATTTACTTTATTTTATTTTTTTGAGATGGAGTCTCGCTCTGTCGCCGAGGCTGTAGTGCAGTGGCACGATCTCGGCTCGCTACAACCTCCAGTTCCTGGGTTCAAGCGATTCTCCTGCCTCAGGCTCCCAAATAGCTGGGACTCTAAGCATGTGCCACTACACCTGGGTAATTGTTTTTTTTTTTTTTTCTTTTTGAGACAGAGTCTCACTCTGTCACCCAGGCTGGAGTGCAGTGGCACGATCTTGGCTCCCTGCAACCTCCTCCTCCCAGGTTCAAGCGATTCTCCTGCCTCAGTCTCTCGAGCAGCTGGGACTACAAGCACATGCCACCACACCCGGCTAATTTTTATATTTTTAGTAGAAACGAGGTTTCATCATGTTGACCAGGTTGGTTTCAAACTCCTGACCTCAAGTGATCCACCCCCTTTGGCCTCCCAAAGTGCTGGGATTACAGACGTGAGCCACTGCACCCGGCCTGGTTATTTACTTTAAAGGCAGCTTTAAAATTCTACATTTGAATTCTTGGTGTAGAAGCAAGAATTCTGGATTTCCTACGCCTGGACAGGAACCAATGGCATTCTTGATTATGCAAATAGATTTTTGCACTGTGATCCTGTCTTAAGGTTTTGTTTTTTTGTTGTTGTTGTTTTTACCGGTAACACTGAAATCTAGATGTGGTGGAAATCAAAGCTAAAGTGGTTATTCCCAGGGTTGACGAAGAGGCACTTGACTACTGTTAGGGAGAGTGTATGTTTACGAAGGAAGATTTGGCAGTGTGCATCAAAAACTGGAAAACAGAGACTCTTTGACCCAGCAGTGCTATTTCTAGAAATTGATCCTAAACAGCTAATCAAATGTAAATCCAGAGATGAGGTACAAAGAAATTTCTTTTCACGTTGCTTGTAATAGTGAAGTAATTGGATGAAATTTAATGCCTAGCAATAGGGAAATGGTTAAATAATAAGAAAATATTATACAGCCATTGAATGCATATTTAGTGACACAGGAAAGTATTCATGATATTGTACACATTAAAAAGCAGGTTAGAAAACGACACTTTCATGACATTTTTTCCAGTGTTGCAAAGGCAGATATCTATTATATGAATATTCTCCGTTAATAGACACAGAAATAAGGATAATATATACCCCTAAATGTAACTCCACTACTGACATAATCAGGGGTTAGTGATTGTTATTTACGTCTATGAACCTATTCATTTTATAGTCAGAAAAAAATGCCATAAAAGTTATTTTAGGCTGGGCACAGTGGCTCACGCCTGTAATCCCAGCACTTTGGGAGGCCAAGGTGGGCAGATCATGAGGTCAGGAGTTCGAGATCAGCCTGGCCAAAATGGTGAAACCCTGTCTTTACTAAAAAAGAAAATATACAAAAAATTAGCCAGGTGTGGTGGTGCACACCTGTAATCCCATCTACTGGGGAGGGTGAGGAAGGAGAATCGCTTGAACTTGGGAGGTGGAGGTTCCTGTGAGCTGAGATTGTGCCATTACACTCCAGCCTGGGTGACAGAGCAAGACTCTGTCTCAAGAGAAAAAAAAAAAAAGTTATTTTAAAAACGTATCTCCGTGAGGAGTGGGCATTCAATGGATACAGAGTTTATCTTACAAGATAAAGAAGTTCTAGAGATCTGTGGCACAGCAGCATGAATGTACTTAACACTGCTGAACTGTACACTTAAAAACAGATAAGAAGGCTGAGTGCAGTGACTCACGCCTGTAATCTCAGCACTTTGGGAGGCGGAGGTGGGTGGATCACGAAGTCAGGAGATCAAGACCATCCTGGCTAACACAGTGAAACCCCATCTCTATTAAAAATACAAAAAAAAAAAAAAAAAATTAGCTACTAAAAATACAAAAAAAAAAAAATTAGCTGGGCATGGTGGCGGGCGCCTGTAGTCCCAGCTACTCAGGAGGCTGAGGCAGGAGAATGGCGTGAACCCAGGAGGCGGAGCTTGCAGTGAACCAAGATCACACCACTGAACTCCAACCTGGGCAACAGAGTGAGACTCCATCTCAAAAAAAAAAAAAAAAAAGATACCTGGGCATGGTAGCTCATGCCTATATTCCCAGCACTTTGGGAGGCTGAGATGGGTGGATCATTTGAGGCCAGTACCTTGAAACCAGCTTGGCCAACATGGTGAAACCCATAGCTACAAAAAATAGAAAAATTAGCCGGGTGTGGTGGTGAGCACCTGTAATCCAGCTACTCAAGAAGCTGAGGCATGAGAATTGCTTGGACCTGGGAGATGGGAGATGGAGGTTACAGTGAGCTGAGATCAGACCACTGCACTCCAGCCTGGGCAGCAGAGCAAGATTCTGTCTCAAAAAAAAAAAAAAAAAAGTTGATAAATTTTATGGTATGCGTTTTTTTACCACAATTAAAAATAAAAAAAAAATTTCCATGCTATAGAAATAAAAGTTGAGAATAATGTGAAGAAAGAATGAGAAAAAAATTTATGTACGTTTTGTCTAACTGGGTGGAGGAAGCAAAGGTATTTATGTAGGGTAGACATGGAGCTTGTCTAGGCTTACTTCTTGGTTTGCTTTTGCCCTTTAATTCTTCTGGATTTGGAAGTTACAGCTTGCAGGAGTTGCCCATTTGTGTTACCTATCAGTTCCAGGCATGAACCGATACTTCCAGCCTTTCTACCAGCCCAATGAGTGTGGCAAAGCCCTCTGTGTGAGGCCGGATGTGATGGAACTGGATGAGCTCTATGAGTTTCCAGAATATTCCCGAGACCCCACCATGTACCTGGCTTTGAGAAACCTCATCCTCGCACTGTGGTATACTAACTGCAAAGTAAGTAAGGGCATGTTAGCCAGTAGCACTGGACAGAGAAGGACTATGTTGAAAAGGAGGGGATACTTTGTCTAGGGATGGACACTTTTACGCCAGAGTTTCTCAACCTTGGCTCTGTTGACAATTTGGGCAGATAATTGTTTGTAGTGGGGGCTGTCTTTGCACTGTAGGATATTTAGCAAGATCCCTGGCTTCTACCCACTAGATTCCAGGAACGCTTCCCACCTGTGAAAACAAAGTATGTCTGTAGACATTTCCAAATGGGGACAGAATCACCCCTTGTTGAAAACCACTACTCTAGATGACAGATAGTCAGAATGCTGACTCTCCAGTGGTGAGTATAAGGTGCAAGGTTGGATCCAAGGAGTTCCAATGGCAAGAGGGAAAAACATCCAAGATTGAATTACAGATCCTTGAGGACAGGAATTTTTATTCACCCCGGCGTCCTAAATCAACCAAGACCAGTACTTTTCTTCTGTTGGAACTAAATAAATGTTAGGGCTGTCACACTGTACCCACCTTGAAAAAGGTGAAGATAAATTGTGGGGAGAATCGGAATACTAGCTAAAAACAAAAAACAAAGGGGCTGGGTGAAGTGGCTCATGTCTGTAATTCTAGCACTTTGGGAGGCTGAGGCAGGAGGATTGCTTGAGCCTAGGAGTTCAAGACCAGCCTGGGCAACATAATGAGACCTCCATCTCTACAAAAAATTAAAAAATTAGCCATGTATGGTGGCACATGCTTGTAATCCTAGCTACTTAGGAGGCTGAGGTAGTAGGATAGTCTGAGCCTGGGAGGTCAAGGGTGCAGTAAGCCATGATTGCGCCACTGTACTCTAGCTTGGGTGACAGAGTGAGACCCTGTTTCCAAAAAAAACCCCACAAAGATTCTCTTGATCCTAGCATTTTTCTGATTTATTAATTTAATCAGCAGTTAGTCATTGCTCAATTCAGAACATTGTGCAAGACTGCCAAAGTAATCTTAACTAAAGAAAGATATGCCAGTTTCACCTTGGCATTTCACGGGATTAGAATCCAGAATGTAATGACATAGCCTGATTAAGTTTATGGCTGTTAATGCGACTGTATGAATTATAGCCAGGTGAGTAGGCTGTGCCACTGATTTTCTGCCCAGTAGCCTTGAAATAGGTGCTCAGTAAACCAACTGAACAAAATTATGGTCAGAATTTCCTATAAATAAATTATAAAGAGTGGTGGTGTGGCCCTGTAGTCCCAGCTACTTGGGACACTGAGGCAGGAGGATCACTTGTGCCTAGGAGTTCAAGACCAGCCTGGGCAACATAGTGAGATCCCATCTCAAAAAAAACAAAAAAAACAAAAAAAAAACACAACAAAGAAACAGCCTTGGATTCATTTTTTTTTGGCCACATTTCTTTTGTTTGACTTTGAAATTTGACTTATACAGGGGAAGAATCTTATAGAAGTCCTAAACTTAGCTGGATCTATTTTAGTTTTTCATAAGATAGAATTTATTGTGTATACTGGCCGGGCGCGGTGGCTCACACCTGTAATTCCAGCACTTTGGGAGGCAGAGTTGGGTGGATTACTTGAGGTCAGGGGTTCGAGACCAGCCTGGCCAACATGATGAAACCCCCGTCCCTACTAAAAATACAAAGAATTAACTGGGGGTGGTGCCGGGTGGCCTTTAATCCCAGCTACTTGGGAGGCTGAGGCAGGAGAATCACCTGAACCTGGGAGGCGGAGGCTGCAGTGAGCTGAAATCGTGCCATTGCACTCCAGCCTGGGTAACAAGAACGAAACTCCATCAAAAAAAAAAAAAAAATTTACCGTATATACTTAATATTAGAGTGGGAAAACATATTTGCTTTAAAAGAATCAAAGACTTTGAAATGTGTGCTTTCTTTTTTTTTCTTTTTTTGACACATGGACTTGTTCTGTTGCCCAGGCTGGAGTACAGTGGCATCATCACAGCTCAGTACAGCAGCCTCGCCTTCCCAGTCTCAGGTGATTCTCCCATCTTAGTCTTCTGAGTAGTTGGGACCACAGGCACGTGCTACCATGCGCAGCTAATTTTTTGTAGGATGGGGTCTTGCTATGTTGCCCAGGCTGTTCTCAAACTTCTGGGCTTAAACAGTCCTCCTGGCTTGGCCTCCCAGAGTGCTGGAATTACAGGCCTGAGCCACCACACCTGGCCTTGAAATGATTCTTGTTAAACTTCATGAATACAAACAAATGTATTATCTTCTGCAGCAATCCAAGCCAGTGTTGTATGTGTTATTTCTCGAATATTTGGTTCTGGTGGAGCTGGGGATTGGTGACAAGGGGCAGAGGAGAGGCCTGGGGTGGAAGCTGCTTGGTGCCTGTTCTTGCTTCCTGATGCTGGGCGGAGGTGGTGGCGTCATTACTCTTGAGTCTTTGAAACAGATCAAGGCCATGCCAAGGCTAGGTGAGCAGAGAAAGACGGTGTCTTTTTTTTTTTTAGATGGAGTTTTGCACTCGTTGCCCAGGCTGGAGGGCAATGGTGCAATCTTGGCTCACCGCAACCTCCTCCTCCTGGGTTCAAGCGATTCTCCTGCCTCAGCTTCCTGAGTATCTGGGATTACAGGTGTGCACCACCACACCTGGCTAATTTTTTTGCGTTTTTAGTAGAGACAAGGTTTCACCGTGTTGGCCAGGCTGTTCTCTAACTCCTGACCTCAAGCGATCCACCTGCCTCGGCCTCCCAAAGTGCTGGGATTACAGGCGTATGCTACCACGCCCGGCTAAATTTTTTGTATTTTTAGTAGAGATGGGGTTTCACCATGTTGGCCAGGCTGGTCTCGAACTCCTGACCTCAGGTGATCCACCTGCCTTGGCCTCCCAAAGGGCTGGGATTACGTGCTGTAAAGGCATGAGCCACCGTGCCCGTCCCCCCATCCCCCGAATCTTATCAGTCACAAGAATCCAGCTTTTTCTACGGTCAGTAGGATCAGCAGCCTGGATTTCTGTAGTGGCCTTTGTTGAGTCAGGAGTGTGATGTGCTCTGCCGCCATGCACCTGCTGCAGTCGTTCTTGCTCAGGGAAGACCGACATGATAAAGTGTAAATCGCTGTATCTTCCTATTGTCTCCTCCTCCTTTTTCCCCACTGGGGAAACCTCCCTTTGTTCTTACTGTCTTAGTGATAAGTGATGGATTTGAATTACCCAGAGATTTTTTTTTTTATTATTATGGTTAAGTACACATAACATTTATTTTTTTAAATGGAGAAAAGGTCTCGCTCTGTTGCACTGGCTGGTCTCCAAGTTTTGGGCTCAAGTGATGCTCCTGCCTCAGCCTCCCAAAGTGGTGGGATTACAGGCATGAGCCATTGTGCCCAGCCCCATTCCATCTTAACCATCGTAAAATTTACAGCTCAGTGGCATTAAATACATGTATAATGTATAACCCATCACCATTATCTGGTTCCAGAACTTTCTCATTATCCCAAGAGGGAACCCGACACCAATTAAACCATCTGTTCTCATTTTCTCCTGTTCTCAGCCCCTGGCAACCACAGATCTACTCTCTGTCTGTATAGATTGTGGTAGATATTTCCAGTAAATGGAAGCATATAATATGTGGCCTTTGGTGACTGACTTCTTTCGCTTGGCATAATGTTTTCAAGGTTTATCCATGTTTTAGCACATGTCAGAACTTCACTCACTTTTATAACTGAGTAATATTTCATTGTACACATCGCATTTTGTTTACCCATTCATCCATTGATGGGCATTCGAATCGTTTCCTCCTTTTCCCTATTTGAATACTGCCGCTGTGAACATTTTGTTTGAACATCTGTTTTCAGTTCTTTTTGGTATATACTAAGGATTGGAATTACTGGGTCATATAGTATTTTAGGTTTAACCTTTTGAGGAACCAAAAAAAGTTTAAAAAATTGGTTTGCTTTTTAAATTGAGAAATAAACATTGTATATGTTTATCGTGTACAATCTGAAGTTTTGAAATACACATATATATTTGTTGTGGCCAGGTGCGGTGGCTCACACCTCTAATCGCAGCACTTTGGGAGGCCAAGGTGGGTGGTTTACCTGAGGTCAGAAGTTTGAGACCAGCCTGGCCAACATGGTGAAATCCTGTCTCTACTAAAAATACAAAAAACTATCCGGGCTTGGTGGCAGGCGCCTGTAGTCCCAGCTACTTGGGAGGCTGAGGCAGGAGAATTGCTTGAACCCAGAAGGTGAAGGTTGCAGTGAGCTGAGATCGTGCCACTGTACTCCAGCCTGGTGACGGAGCGAAACTCCATCTCAAAAAAAAAAAAAAAGAAAATATATATACATTGTGGAATAGCTAAATTGACGTAATTAACATATGCCTTACGTCATATACTTACCTTTTTTTTTTTGTTTCTGAGAACTTAATCTCTCCATGATATTCAAGTGTATATAATACGTTGTTATTAACTACGTATTGTAGTTACCATGTTGTAAAATGTATCTCCTGAAATTATTCCTCTTGTCCAAAGTGAAATTTTGTGTCCTTTGACCAACATCTCCCCACTATTCCCCCTCCCCTCAGCTCCTGCTAATGCCTGTTCTACTTTTCTGCTTCTGTGAGTAGGACGTTTTTAGATTGCACATGTGTACATGAGATCATGCAGTATTTGTCTGTGTCTGGTTTATTTCACTTAATGTCCTTCTGGTTCAACCATGATGTTGCAATGACAGGACTTCCTTTTTTTCTTTTAAGGCTGACTAGTATTCCATTGTGTGGATATAGCACATTTTCTTTATTCATCCATCAGTGGCCTCTAGGTTGATTCCATATCATGGCAGTTGTGATAATGCTGCAATGAACATGGGAGTGCACATCTCTCTTTGACGTGCTGATTCATTTTATTTGACTACCCCACAGTGGGGTTGCTGGATCATGCGGTAGTTTTATTTTTAGTTTTTTTGAGACACCTCCATACTGTTTTCCATAATGACTGTACTAATGTACATTCCACCAACAGTGAATAAGGGTTCTTTTTTCTCTTCATCATTTGTTACCTTTTGTCTTTTTTGATAATAGCCATTTTAACAGGTATGAGGTGATTTTCATTGTGGCTTTAATTTGCATTTCCTTGATGATTAGTGGTGGTGAGCAGTTTTTCATATATACTTGGCCTTTTGTACCTTTGGGTTCCACATCTTGAAAATGTTTGGGAAAAAAAATGGATGGTTGCATCTCCACTAAACGCTATACAGACTTTCCTTGTCGTTATTTTCTACACAATATTATGTAACAACTATTTACATAGCATTTACATTGTCTTAGGTATTATATCTAGAGATAGCGTAAAGTATGCTGGAGTCTGTGCATAGATTATATATAAATACTGTCATTTTATATAAGGGACTTGAGAATCTATGGATTTTGGTCTTCTTAGGAGGGTTCTAGAACCAATCTCCTTCTAGAAACCAGGGAGGACTGTTCCTGTTGGCCATTTGAGCATCTACTTTTGAGAAATGTTGATTCAAATCTTTTACTTGTCTTTTAAACGGATTGTTTTCCTGCTATTGTTTGAATTCCTTGGGACTTTTTTTAAAAAGCAGTTTGGTTTTATTTCCAAACACAGGAAGCTCTTACTCCTCAGAAATGTATTCCTCACATCATCGTGCGGGGTCTCGTGCGTATTCGATGCGTTCAGGAAGTGGAGAGGATACTGTATTTTATGACCAGAAAAGGTCTCATCAACACTGGAGTTCTCAGCGTGGGAGCCGACCAGTATCTTCTCCCTAAGGACTACCACAATGTAGGTGATTGTAGCTTTAGTGATAGCCTTGCCATTGATCAGGACAAACGCTAGTCTATTGCTGTTAATAAATACAGTAAAAGCCACATTATCACCATAAAACTTACAGAAGCAAGGCTTTCGCAGAATGTGTTTCTCCTGAAAGAAGACTATCAAGCACTCTTTCCTGAGATTGTAGGGGAAAAGGAAAGGGAGTAATAAGACAAGTGCCACCACATTCTTTTTGAAAATAACTTTCTAAGGACATCAAAGAAATGTAAATGAACGAATTTGCTCTGCAGTTCCAGAACGACTAAAACAGGATGTTGTTATCACCTGCTCTAATTGAAATTTTGTTTCTTTTCTTTTCAAGAAATCAGTCATCATTATCGGGGCTGGTCCAGCAGGATTAGCAGCTGCTAGGCAACTGCATAACTTTGGAATTAAGGTAGGATTTTGGGGACATGGAGTTAGAACAGATGGTTGGCTGCTCCTTTTGGTCCAAATTTCTAAGATTTAGAAACCAGTTCCTGTTTTTAGTGAAGAATACTAAATATATTATATGTTTATATTAGGTCCTAGAAAAGTTATAAAACCTGAAATTGATTTCATAAGAGAAAGGTAAATAGAAATTCTCACAGCTTTGGAGATAATTTTAGACTCTAATGAGCAAGTCAGAAGAAATTCTAACTCGGCATTAAAGCTGAAATTCTTTTTTTTGAGACAGAGTCTTGCTCTGTCGCCCAGGCTAGAGTGCAGCAGTGCGATCTCAGCTCACTGCAACGTCCTCCTCCTGGGTTTCAAGATGGGATTACAGCTCTGTGCCATCATGCCCAGCTAATTTTTGTATTTTTAGTAAAGCAGGGTTTCACTGTGTTGGCCAGGCCGGTCTTGAACTCTTGACCTCAAGTGATCTGCTTGCCTTGGCCTCCCAAAGTGCTGGGATTACAGACGTGAGCCACTGCGCCTGGCCAAAGTAGAAATTCTTGACAGGTTATTGTTCACACAATAGAAGTGATGAGAAAAAGCCTGTTTTTCTGCAGTAGTTTGAGACAGGAAATAGTAGCATGGATATTCACTATTTCTCATGTAAAATTTTCTGAAATACTCAGTTCTAAGTTTTTTTTTTTTTTTTTTTTATCTATTTATTTTGAGACAGTGTTATGAGACTGGCTAATTTTTGTATTTTTGGTAGAGACAGGGTTTCACCATGTTGGCAAGGATGGTCTCAAACTCCTCAGTTCAAGCGATCTGCCTGCCTTGGCCTCCCAAAGTGCTGGGATTATAGGCGTGAGCCACCGTGCCCGGCCTCCAGTTAAATTTTTTTATGCCTGTCAAAAACACCCTTTGCGGAGCTTGCAGTGAGCTGAGATTGCACTACTGCACTCCAGCCTGGGTGACAGAGTGAGACTCCATCTCAAAAAAAAAAAAAAAAAAGATGCCCTTTGAATCTCGTTTCAGACATGACCCACTGCTCCGGGCCTAGCACATGTTTCAGTTGATTGTTTATTTCAGTGTTAGATATTTGGGCCAAGGTTATTTGAGTTTTACTTGGGAAACCTACACATTATATTACAAGGAAGGTTATTAAAATCCAAAATCTAGGGAGGCTGGTCTTTAATGTTCAGCTGTCCTCTTATACTAAAAAGAAACTAGAAATGGGCTGGGCACAGTGGCTCAGTGCCTGTAATCCCAGTACTTTGGGTGGACAAGGTGAACAGATCGCTTGAGCTCAGGAGTTTGAGATCAGCCTGGGCAACATGGCAAAACCCTGTCCTTACCGAAAAAAAAAAAAAAATGCAAAAAGAAAACTGACCAGGCATGGTAGTACGCACCTGTGGCCCCAGGTACTCAAGAGGCTGAGGTGGGAGGATCTCTTGAGTCAAGGAGGCAGAGGTTGCAGTGAGCCGAGATCTAGCCACTGCACTCCAGTCTGGGTGACAGAGTGGGATCCCAACTCAAAAAAAAAACAAACAAAAAAAAAAACAAAGAAAAACTAGAAATGGATGGTTCTGTGTAAAATTGAAGTCAGAGAAAGAGGGTAGAACTACAATGTGCAGCTTTCCTAGTTAGAGAAAGTGAAGAATTTAAGTTTGAGAAAGCAGTTTGGAGAATCAGTATTACTTTCTGCCCCATCCCCAAGTGATGGGGGAGATACCCAGGAGACCACCCTCCATTCCCCGCATGGGTGGGAAATAGATTCCTCTGAGTAGCCTGAAAGATGGTTAACTTGGGGAACCTCTCCTTGAGAATTTCAAGTAGTTTCTAGAGATCCAGAAGTGAAAGACTGGCCTTGCGATGAATAGGACTCACATTTTCAGGTGATGCAACTCAGGGAAGGTGGCACTTGGAATCCCAGGGCTGCAGGTGAGGCACTGCCTGTGCGTCCAAGAGCAGCGTCTCATGCCACCAGCATTAGAAATTTGGTGGCAATAAAATAGCCTGGGTATGAGACAAACCTCATTAGGCCAAGCCCATGAATTCATATTTATATGGAGTGGCATACTTTTTTAAAAAAATAATATATCTTAGGGAAGTTAAGGCTTATTCGCAGTGCTAAAGGAATTTTGCTACGTAGATATTTCTTAGGAAAAATCACCTAAAGAAGTTTTTAACTGCTTCTTAACTTAGGGAATACTATTTTATAAAAAGCTTTCAAAGTACATTTCATGTACTAGTTCATTAAATCTTTTTGTTTTTTTGAGACAAAGTCTTGCTCTGTTGCCCAGGCTGGAGTGCAGTGGCGCAATCTCTGCTCACTGCAGCCTCCACCTCCCGGGTTCAAGCGATTCTCGTGCCTCAGCCACCTGAATAGCTGGGATTACAGGTGTGTGTCACCATGCCAGACTAATTTATTTCTGGTAGAGACGGGGTTTCGCGATGTTGACCAAACTGGCCACAAACTCTTGGCCTCATGTGATCCTCCTGCCTCTGCCTTCCAAAGTACTGGTATTACAGGCGTGAACCATCGCATCTGGCCTAGTTCATCAAATCTTATTATCTGGTTTGAGTGATTCTTTCAACAGACCACTCAGTTTTTCCTTGCTAGAGTCTAGATGGATTGTTTTGAACATCTATTTTGGCTTCTGTTCACACTGCCTGCTATTTAAAGTTGTTTTTGTAGAAATATTTTGAATTAACTAAATATAGAGGCTATTTAACAGTGTCCTCCTACATTTTTATAATACTGTGTCTGATATAACTCTTGTGTCCTATTTAGCTTCCCTGACTGTCTGTCTTTTTAGGTGACTGTCCTGGAAGCCAAAGACAGAATTGGAGGCCGAGTCTGGGATGATAAATCTTTTAAAGGCGTCACAGTGGGAAGAGGAGCTCAGATTGTCAATGGGTGTATTAACAACCCAGTAGCATTAATGTGTGAGCAAGTGAGTTTCTTTTAGCTTTGCGTTGTAGATAAAGGAAAGAAAAACAGTTTCAATTTGCTTGCGTGCAGTATTAATATGCTTCTAAAGTAAATTACGTATGACAGCCCCTCATCTCCTCTGCAAAGTAGTAAGAATTACACTTCTGCCTTTCTGAGAAGGTAGAACTAGAGGATGTAAAAGACTTTTTTCCTTTTTCTAAGCTCTTTAATTTCATTTCCTTGTTATTTGCAGGTCACTTGGTTAGCTCATAATTTTAGGGTTGCCAGATTTAGCATATAAAAATACAGAATTCTCAATTAAATTTCACTTTCAGATAAACAAGTAATTTTTTTACCCAAGTATTTCCCAGTATTACGTGCAATATTTACATGCAATATTTGGGACATACTTAAAAAATTATGTATTACTAATCTGAATGTCATATTTAATGAGGCAGCCTGTCTTTAATCTGGCAGTCTTACAGAGTTTATTTGAAGAGTTGGTGGGCCCAAGGCTTTTTCTGAAATGTTTATTGATGGTCAGTTCAATTTCAGCTTCTGCTGTGAGTGTTTGTGTGTTTGTGTGTTCATTTACATGAGGGTCCACAGAAGAGGTAGAATGTTCGAGCAAGGACAGGCAGTGTCTAGCATCTGAAACATTAGCCAAAAAGTTACAGTGGGCGTGGTGTGGGAGCTGTTGCTGCCCCTCTCACATTCTCATCAAATAAAATCTTGTAGATTTCATGCTGTTTTTTTTTCACTGCCTGCCTTTGCTGCCATTCCCCGTGAAGCATATTTAGCTTTATTTTTGAGAGGTATTAGACCATTTTCTCCATGAGAGCTCTGTCTGATTTTCAGCTTAGAACCTGTAAATATTTTTTTCCAGGAAAAATTTTCACCTTCTTATTCTTATTATTTTGAAGCTTGGCATCAGCATGCATAAATTTGGAGAAAGATGTGACTTAATTCAGGAAGGTGGAAGAATAACTGACCCCACTATTGACAAGCGCATGGATTTTCATTTTAATGCTCTCTTGGATGTTGTCTCTGAGTGGAGAAAGGATAAGACTCAGCTCCAAGATGTCCCTTTAGGAGGTATGGGGAGAACGGTGTTCTGATTGTTCCATCTCAGTTTCGTTGTTACCTAAGCTTCATCAGCAGTGGCATCGTTCATTTGCTAGGTCGGATGTCAGCAACAGGGAAGCCCTCCTGAGCATTTCTTTTGGACTGATGGATTCTCCAAGTTCTCAGGGAAGAAGAACTTTTTTTAGGGAGCCTTAGATGCTTGCGTTGTGTACACACACACACAGACCTTACTTTACACAATAGCTGGTGTTTTACAAAATTACCTACGTGTTTAATTTTAAATTTCCCAGAGTAGCTTACTTTTATGGAAACGTGGTAAGCCCTGTGTGATAAATCATCACCTTGTAATGTCTTTTCTAGGTAAGGGTTTCTGTGTGCCAGGATTTCTTTTTGTTGAGCAGTGAGTTAAGGTTTTTTCCAGTATATTTTAAGAATACAAGAGTGTTACAGTTTAAGAATTTTAATCCATTAGGTGCAGTGGCTCACACCTGTAATCCGAGCATTTGGGAGGCCAAGCGGGGAAGATCACTTGAGCCCTGGAGTTGAAGACCAGCCTGGGCAACATAGTAACATAGTGAGCCTTGTGTCTACAAAAAAAAAAAAAAGAAAGCATGGTGGTGTGTGTCTGTAGTCCCAGCTACTTGGGAGGCTGAGGTGGAAGGATAGCTTGAGCTGAAGAGGTAGAGGTTCTGGTGAGCTATGATCCCACCACTGCACTCCAGCCTGGGTAACAAAGCAAGACCCTAGTTCAAAAACAAAAAATTTTAATTCAAGATCTTTTGGCTTTTGTACTTAAATGGGCAATATTAGGCACAACACTTTAGAAAAGTTGACCACCCACAGTGGCTCATTTTCACGAGGGTGCCAGCTGAAATTTCACTGTATTGCTTCTTAAATTGGTATTTATTTGGCTTACAATTTTGTGACCTGAATGTATTCACTTGTAGTTCTTGGAGGCACGTTGGAATTTCTTGTGGTGTGAACATTTGAACTCAGTTTGCAAGGTGTTCATTTGCTTCAACTAGATGTTTCTTTGCAGGAGCTCTCAATTCTTCAGGCTGATGTACAGTTCATCTCTGTTTGGGGTAAACTTCTTAGTAGCAAGGACTATCTGTCTCTTCTTTTTCTCTTTTCCCTCCCCCTCTACTGTGGCAACCCACCGCCTCTAAGAGATCTACACTGTAATCGTCCTTAGTAAGTTTTGACTGATATACTGTAAGAGAACATTTTCAGAAATATACTGCCATCAACAGGGATCATTTATCAAACGTAGTGTCCAGACTAATTTGTAGGTTGTTAAATGTTCTGGAGTTGAGAACAGTTGTTAGGCTAACTGGCAGGATATTCTCAGGACTTGGTTAGTGTTTTATACCTGTGTTGTAGTTACTGGCTGGAGTTTTTGTTACATTTCTTTCAGAGTCACCCAGTAAAAATGTTTAATGATAATGCTTTGCCTTACCCTTACCTAGAACAAGCTGTAGGCCAGGCACGGTTTTGCGCGCCTGTGATCCCAGCTACTCAGGAGGTGAGAGGGTCGCTTGAGTCCAGGAGTTAAAGACTGCGGTGAGCTATGATCTTGCCACTGCACCGCAGCCTGGGTGACAGAGTGAGACACTGTCTCACAAACAAAACAAATAAAAAACCCAAGTTGTTAAGGTAGGCTCAGCAATTCTTACTGTGTAAGTAGGTATTTCATCTTACCAATAGCTTCTTTAAAAGCTTTGGTAATAGTGCACACATCTCTGTGTAAGGCTGTAGTTATATCCTGCCTGTTAGTATCTTAGGTGTCTGAGATCTCATCTTACCATCACAAAGCTGGGGAAACTCGAATCTATATACTAAGGGACTAGATTTCATTTCAGAAAGCACGTGCACTAAAGCTATTTTAAATATTATTTACATAACATTCACACTGGGCTGGGCATAGTGGCTCATGCCTGTAATCCTAGTACATTGGGAGGCCAAGGCAGGTGGACCACCTGAGTTCAGGAGTTCGAGACCAGCCTGGCTAACATGGCGAAACCCCGTCTCTACTAATAATACAAAAATCAGTTGGGCATGGGTGGCGCATGCCTGTAATCCCAGGTACTTGGGAGGCTGAGGCAGGAGAATCGCTTGTACCTGGGAGATAGAGGTTGCAGTGAGACAAGATTGGGCCATTGCACTTCAGTCTGGATGACGAGCGAAACTCCGTCTCCAAAAAAATAAAAAAATAAATAAAATCACATTGCGGCCTCTCTCAGTCTGTTTATATTTAATTTTATGTACTATCCTAGCAATCTTGGTTCCCCCCTCCTCTATAAAACCAACAGGAATATAGAAACTGCACATCAGGAAGTAGGGATGGGACTCCTACAAAAGTCACAGAAAGTGGCACAGAGCCCAGGGGTCTGGGAGTGACAAAATCAGGCACAAATCTAGAGGTCTCTTGGGTATCCCCGTGTTACAATCTAGTGCAAGAACTGAACATTTTGATGAAAGCCTTGAGCTGTTCTAAAAAACTTTTTTGAAGTAATTGATACCTCAGTTCTGCTTCTAGTCAGACAAGTGTGTGACACTCTATAAACTTGGGGGCCAGGCCTGGTGGCTCACACCTGTAATCCCAGCACTTTGGGAGGCTGAGGTGGGTGGATTTCTTGAGCTCAGGAGTTTGAGTCCAGCCTGGGCAACATGGTGAAACCCGTCTCTAGCTGGGAATAGTGGTGGTTGCCTGTAGTCACAGCTACTTAGGAGGCTGAGGTGGGAGGATTGGTGGAGCCCAGGAAGTTGAGGCTGCAGTGAGTCAGAATGGCGCCCCTGTACTCCAGCCTGGGTGACAGAGTGAGACTCTGTCTCGGGGAAAAAAAAAAAAGAAAAAAAAAACCACCAGAAAAAGAAACTTGGAGTCTGTGATACATGTTTTGGATGGTTGTCATCACTGGAACAGCTGTAAGGAAGTAACCTGGACTGAGATGCTGAGAATTAGTCAGACATGAAGCCAGAACCCTCTTCCAGCCCTGCTGCAAAGGAATGTAAGACAATAATGATATCACATGGCTGTGTCCATGCAGTTACAAGGTCCGGTTGAGTGGGACAGACAAGTAAGGGCTGGAGTTGATGACAGGGAGAAATTCTGGAGGCTTGCCATGGCCCAGTGATGCCGGATCATAAAGAATGGATGGGATTGGGTGGGAGAAGGTATTCCTGTGAGGGAGAGTAGGAGGTCGCAGACCCTGCAGGGTAGGAATTTACCAGAAAAAAGATTCAAAGCAGCACAGCAGAGCCTGTGAGTGAGCAGATAGTAGCTGCTCCCGTTGGAAAGGTTAAAATGTGCTAGCTTTGCCTGGCTGTGGTTGGGGAATTTATTACATAGGCAGCCAGTAGTTGTAGATATGGAGGCAGAGGGCTGACAGCATACAAGCCCATAATGGAATATTCTTATTTGGGACAGACTGTAGCCTATAGGTTACAGGTCTCTTAGTTGAGGTGAGATGTTGTAAGCATTGACTTTAAGGTGATGGCAGCAGAACCAGAAAGAGAATGGTAACTTCTGTGTGTGTGCATGTACATCTATGTGTGGGGACCTTTTTTCTGTATCTTGAGCAAAAGAGGAAACCGTTTGTCAACTAAGCAAAATTGAGACGTTTCTGAGGATATAGAACTTACATAGCTTTGTTGCCGGTTAAGATAAACTTTCTCTTCCTGAGAGAAATGGACCTTATCAAGAGATCTTTTCCCCTCTGACTTCACTTGGGAAAAGACTTTGGAAGTTTTGGGTGTTGCTGGGTGACAGAAGTTGAAAGCAAAGGAGAAGGAATTGGAGAATCTTGTTAAAGCTGGTTTTTTTTTCTGCTTTCATCCATTCCCATTACAGAAAAGATAGAAGAGATCTACAAGGCGTTTATTAAGGAATCTGGTATCCAGTTCAGCGAGCTGGAGGGACAGGTGCTTCAGTTCCATCTCAGTAACCTGGAGTATGCCTGTGGCAGCAACCTCCACCAGGTGCGGTTGAGTTTTGTGAAAGGTGTGCTTTGAAAATACTTGGTTTAGGCCGGGCGTGGTGGCTCACGCCTGTAATCCCAGCACTTTGGGAGGCTGAGGTGGGCGGATCATGAGGTCAGGAGCTCGAGACCATCCTGGCCAACATGGTGAAACCCCGTCTCTACTAAAATACAAAAAGTTAGCTGGGCGTGGTGGTGCACGCCTGTAGTCCCAGCTACTCGGGAGGCTGAGGCAGGGGAATTGCTTGAACCCAAGAGGCGGAGGTTGCGGTGAGCCAAGATCACGCCACTGCACTCCAGCCTGGAGTCTCAAAAATTAAAAAAAAGAAAAAAGAGAAAGTACTTGTTTGTGTGTATGTGTGTGTGTTTTGTGTGTCTAAATATTGAATTTGCGCTGGTTTGGATAAACAGGAAAGAATGGTTCTGCTTAAAAGTTTGAAAACCATGACTTCTGAGCATATTAACTCCATAGTGGTTTTGGTTGTTGTTTAAAGTTTTTTTTTTTTTTTTTTTTTTGGAAGCAAGAGAAACTCCTATTCAGATAATGCTTGTGAAAGAAGCTCAATACATTAAAAACAAAGGAAGAGACTGGATGCAGTGGCTCACCTCTGTAATCTTAGCACTTTGAGAGGCCAAGGCATGTGGATTGGTTGAGCCTGGGAGTTTAAGACCATCTTGGACAACATGGCAAAACTCTGTCTCTTAGAAAAAAAAAAAAAAAAAAAAAAAAGCTGGGCTTGGTGCAATGTGCCTGTAGTCCCAGCTACGTGGGAGGGCTGAGGTGGGAGGATTGCTTGATTCCTGGAGGTCAGAGCTGCAGTTAGCTGTGATGGTGCTGCCACATTCCTGCCTGGGTGCTAGAGTGAGACCCTGTCTTGGGGGAAAAAAAAACAAATCAATCATTCCAAAGGAAGGAGGGCTACGGGGCTGAATCAGAGCAGGGTCTCTTATATTGTTCTTATTTTTTGTAGAGATGGGGTCTTGCTATGTTACCTAGTCTGATCTTAAACTCCTGGCTTCAAATGATCCTCCTGCCTCGTCCTCCCAAAATGCTGGGATTACAGGCATGAGCCGCTGCACCAGGACTTGGTCTCTTTAACTACCCTCCTTTCCCTGACCTCTGCAGAGGGCCTTGTGTCATTTCTGTGGAACCTTGGAGTCTAAAACAAAACACTGCTCTCAAGAAGCCAACATAGAGTATCCTTGCAAGTCTGGTCTGTTTACCTTGTTAAAGTCAATTTAAGCTTACCTGACTCATTGAACCAACTGTGAACTTAGTACTCCAGTATTCTGTATTTTGAATAGAACTCCACGGATGATTTCAGAGGCCCCTTTGGGACCTCTCCATTTCCGCTTGGTTTTGCATTGTGATTAGAATCGTGCTGTTTTCCAAAATTGTGCTGGGTGTCTACTCTGTAGAGCTTCCATGTTGAGGACAGATAGCATATTTATAAATGTTGATCAAATACAATTTTACCCTCATAGAATTCTACTTTGCCAGAGTTGTCAATACATAAAATCAGCTTCTATTGTTATCAAGGAGTGGTATCCATGCCCAAATCACATAGACCTTTTGTTCTCAAATAAACTTTCCTCCAATAAAATTACCAAGATTTCCTCCCCGCAATGGTGGTCTCTGTCTGGGCTGGTCTGCCCATCTCCTGCCCTCCTGCCTTGGTGACTGTTCCCACCTGGAGCTCCTCGTATTGGCCCTCGGGCACAGGCGCAAGGATTTACACAGCTGTGTCCCCGGCCTCTCTTGTTTCCCAGGTATCTGCTCGCTCCTGGGACCACAATGAGTTCTTTGCCCAGTTTGCTGGTGACCACACTCTGCTAACTCCCGGGTACTCGGTGATAATTGAAAAACTGGCAGAAGGGCTAGACATTCGACTCAAATCTCCAGTGAGTATCAACTGCTGCTGGGAGGCTCTGGCTCTGCCTTGTTTGGGGAGGATGTGAAGTTCTGAGCATGCGGCTCACGCAGGAGAACGGGGCTGGCTTTGGTGTGTAGCCAGGGTCTGGAAGTACTTTTGTGGCTCATTCATAGCCTGTTTAGCATTATCCATGTCAGTGAGGCAGCTGGTGCTGCTTGGAAACCATAGTGGCCCCAGTGCATTTCTATTAAGAAGAAGTTATAGGCCGGGCGCGGTGGCTCAAGCCTGTAATCCCAGCACTTTGGGAGGCCGAGACGGGCGGATCACGAGGTCAGGAGATCAAGACCATCCTGGCTAACCCGGTGAAACCCCGTCTCTACTAAAAAATACAAAAAACTAGCCGGGCGAGGTGGCGGGCGCCTGTAGTCCCAGCTACTCCAGAGGCTGAGGCAGGAGAATGGCATAAACCCGGGAGGCAGAGCTTGCAGTGAGCTGAGATCCGGCCACTGCACTCCAGCCCGGGCGAGAGCGAGACTCCGTCTCAAAAAAAAAAAAAAAAAAAAAAAAAGAAGAAGTTATTCAAACTGCTCACAACCTTCCTAACCTAGTGCAATTATTTTCACTTTAAAATTTTCCCTCCAAATCTTTGTCTCAGTGGATTTGTATTGTGTGTTATTGTAATCATGGGGGTGATAACTTATCTGTATTTCACTTCACACCATATTATAACTATTTTCTATATTCTGACACAGTGTTTATTTTGTATATCCTGACCTAACTCCCTGAGTTCAGCTGTAACAATTGTTTAGATCTCTGAATGCCAGGAAAAGATTCCCCTTAGCCTTGGAGATGTAAATTCATGTAATATGAGAATCAGAAAGGATCCTGGATCCTGTGGTTCCATCCCTCACTTTTTTTCATAATTGCTTTTTGAGCAGGTGCAGAGTGTTGATTATTCCGGAGATGAAGTGCAGGTTACCACTACAGATGGCACAGGGTATTCTGCACAAAAGGTAAGAGCTAGGGCAGTACAGGGGTGGGTAGAAACCCTTGCTGCCAGGGGCTTGGAGGGAAGGAGAAATCTTTCCTATCAAGGAGTTTGCCTTTGGGAATCTGCCTGGAGCCTTGTTGGATTTCTGGTAAGTTATATATCTCCACTTAATAGTGTGTAGATACGCAAAGCTGATTTCATTGCTCTAACACTGTATAGACTCATGGCAGATGGAATTCTGAATCGCATTCCTTGAGGTGAGTTCTAGAGCACGTTAGTCCTGAGAGTTCAACAAGAAAAAAAATTCCTTGGTCAAATAAGTTTGGCAAGGCCAAGTAAGTTTGGGAAGTATTGTATATGAGACTCTACTTTTAGGGTTAAATAGGAGTTGTATAGAAATATATTAGAATATATTAAAGGCTCTGAGAAATATATTAAATAGAAATATATTAAATATATTAAAGGTTCCGAGAAGTCCTGCATTGAAGAAATCTATCTTACTTCATTAAAGAAATGTTTTACTATTATTTTGTGCTCTCCACATTTTTTTTTTAACCATGGAATCCTTTTTCAGATCAAGAAAGTTGTATTTTCATCTTGAAATCTTGAAACTGTCAGAAGTACTTTTATATGGCTTAAGTTTTTTGTAAGCAGCTTTAGTAGGTGAACAGTACAAGGTATTGCTGAACTGAATACCTGAAATCACACTGAGATTTATAGTGCTGGAGAATAAAGGTGCTTCCTTGGGTGAGAGGGGATTTAGTAAACCTTGAAAATTTAAGTTTAGTTATATCTTAAGTGACTATGAAAAAATATAATTGATGAACTATCACTAGTTCCTAGACTAGCTATGCTTCCTACACTTTAGCGATCTAAAACTTGTTTCATAGTCCTTGATTTTCATACAGAAATAAAGGAGTGCACATCACATGGGAAAGACAGGTCTAGGGAATGAGTTAGGGTTGGGGCAGGGGGTCCTAACATTACTCCTGCCATTAAACAACTAGGAGATTTTGGGCAGCAATCCCTGGGCTGCACTTCAGAATCACCTGGGAGGTGCTTAAAAAGAAAGGTTGCAAAGCCCCACCCTGATACATTCTTGTTGAATTGCCCTCGCTTTTTGGTTTGTTTTTTTCAGAGACAGGGTCTCGGTCTGTTGCCCAGGCTGGAGTGCATTGGCACAGTCATAGCTCACGTAGCCTCGAGCACCTGGGCTCAAGGGATCCTCTCACCTGAGCCTCCCTCGAGTAGCTGGGACTACAGGCATGCACCACCATGCCCGGCTAGTCGTATTTTTAAAGCTGCTCAAGTGATTCCCGTGTGCAGCTGTGGTTAGGAACCTTGTCTGCGGTGACCTTCTCTGTAAGCTCTTAATAGGTTCTGCCTGGTGGTAAACAGTGTTTAAAAATACTACCTTTTAAAATGCAAGTCATCCGACAGTTCAGCCTCTGCTGTTCTGTGGCTCCGCTTCTTGGTGTCCGGGACAGCAAGCTGGTTATAACCCCCCTCCTTCGTTACTCTCTGCCTGACCTTGGCCAGTACTTGTGCCTTTCTGTGTTTGTGTTCCAGCCTTCTGGAGAAATTAGGGCACAGCTTCAGGCTGCACTTTGAGATGTTTAAAACAAATATTTTTATTGTAGCTAGCACACATCACAGTTTGCATTGGAAGTTTCCCCAAACTTGTAAGAGAAAAATTTTCAACCTAACGTGATAGACCAGTGAACCTCTGGCAAACTCACTCAGTCTAGGCTGCTTCCATTGACATCTCGCTTTAGTTCCTTACTAGGATGTGTTTATATCATTTGCCTATTTGTTTACCCAAGATTTATCTTTCTTTTTTTCCTACAGGGTCTTATTCTGTTGCCCAAGCTGAAGTGCAGTGGTGCAGTTTGTAGCTCACAGCAGCCTTAAATTCCTGGGCTTGAGTAGTTCTCCCACCTCAGCCTTCTGTGTAACTGGGACCACAGGCACATGTCACCACACCCAGCTAATTAAAAAAATTTTTTTTGTAGAGACAGTGTCTCCCTATGTTGTCCAGGCTGGTCTTGAACTCGTGGTCTTAAGCAATCCTCTCGCCTTGGCCTCCCAAAGTGCTGGGATTATAGGTGTGAGCCACTGCACCTGGGCTACTCAAGTTCTTATGCTTTTCAGTGCTCTTTTGTCATTAAGAAAACATCTAGATTTTTGGGCATGGTGGCTCACACCTGTAATCACAGCACTTTGGGATGCTGAGGTGAGAAGATGGCTTGAGGCCAGGAGTTTGAGACCAGCCTGGGCAACATGGTGAGACCTGGTCTCTACAAAACAAAAAGATCACCACCATGGATGTGGTGGTGCACACACCAGTGAAGCTGAGGCGAGAGGATCACTTGAGCCCAGGAGTTTGAGGCTGCTCTGAGCTGTGATCATGCCATTGTACACCAGCTGGGGCAACAGAGCAAGACCCTGTCTCTTTAAAAAAAGGGAAAAAAATCTAGATTTTACTTATTTTCTTATAGTTCTTATATATAATTTAATTGGATAGTAATTGGTTTTTTGTTGTGGTTTGCCTGATTTTTTTTTTGGTTGCATGGTAATTATCTATAAATAGATTATAAACTTCTTGATGATAGAGAACATATTTTATACTTTATGAAATTTTCATGTGGCAGAAAATAGTGACAAAATCACAGAACTCTGAGCTTCCTTTGATCCTAGAATTGACAGTTAAGCCAAATATACAACATACAACATCTTTGAAGTCTCGGGTAGATCAGGTGGTTGGTCTTCAACTCCATTCCACTCTGATCCTAGGGTGTCATCCTGTACTGCAGATATTTGAAAGTAAATATGCACACTCTTCCTCAACTCCCTACAGCAGGTTTCTTTTTTTTTTTTTTTTTTTTTGAGACGGAGTCTCGCTCTGTAGCCCAGGCTGGAGTGCAGTGGCACGATCTCGGCTCACTGCAAGCTCCGCCTCCCGGGTTCACGCCATTCTCCTGCCTCAGCCTCCCGAGTAGCTGGGACTACAGGCGCCCGCCATCTCGCCCGGCTAGTTTTTTGTATTTTTTAGTAGAGACGGGGTTTCACTGTGTAGACCAGGATGGTCTCGATCTCCTGACCTCGTGATCTGCCTGTCTCGGCCTCCCAAAGTGCTGGGATTACAGGCTTGAGCCATCGCGCCCGGCAACAGCAGGTTTCTAAACATCATCCAGCCCAGGCAATCTGATGCACTCACATGAGATTTAGAAGGTGTAGGTTGACTTTCGCTTCCCTTCTGCTGCCTCTGTTGGAGAGCACACAATGGTGGAGGTGTTTGGTTCTTCTGCAGCAGGGTTCATGAAAGTCACAGGGTTTAGTCAGTAACCACAAGTCAAGAAGGAGGCCGTAAGACATGCATTTTGCTGGTGCACATTGTTCTGTAGGTGGCATGATTCCGGAGCTGGCAGTAGTAGTAATGGCGTCCTGATTGTAGCAGCAATAATGGGGTCTGGAGCCAGAAATATCCAATTCCTAATGTTTGTGATGTTGCTTTACCACTTACAAAACATATTGATGTATCTTGTAAATTTTAAAGCATCACCCTAATTCTCAGAGGTTAGTGGGGCAGATACTACCTTCATTTTATAGATGTATGGCAGAGATGAGTAGCAGGCTTGGCCACACAGTGGAATGTATCAGGAATGATGCACAAAGCACTCCTGACTCCATAGTTAGGGCTCTTTCCTCCCCAAGTACTGCTTTTCAGGGTTGGGTTCTGCTGACTTTTTTTTTTTTTTGTTTTTGAGACAGTGTCGCTGTGTCACCTAGGCCGCTCTGTCACTCAGGCTGGAGTGTAGTGGCGCGATCTTGGCTCACTGCAACCTCTGCCTCCCGGGTTCAAGCGATTCTCCCACCTCAGCCTCCCGAGTAGCTGGGATTACAGGCGCCCGCCACCACACCCGGCTAATTTTTTGTATTTTTGTAGAGATGGGGTTTCACCATGTTGGCCAGGCTGGTCTTGATCTTCTGACCTCAGGTGATCTGCCCGCCTTGGCCTCTCAAAGTGCTGGGATTACAGGCATGAACCACCGCACCTGGCTTCTGCTGACTCTTCTTATCCAAGATTATTATTAGCCATCAGGACATTTTTTGCAGATTCTTCCCTGTGGTTGGCACTTCTGCTTAGCCAGGCACTGGCACACTTGTGCAGTGAACAACCTGCACAGTTGCACATGGCAGTCCTGTTCTTGCCAGTATAACAGCATGGGTTGTTGATACCAGTGTAGTTGTACTGTGAGGTTCTGTTGCTGTTTGTGTGTTAACTGTTCATTATTTTCCACAGGTATTAGTCACTGTGCCACTGGCTTTACTCCAGAAAGGTGCCATTCAGTTTAATCCACCGTTGTCAGAGAAGAAGATGAAGGCTATCAACAGCTTAGGCGCAGGCATCATTGAAAAGGTGAGTTAAATGACTTCATCCTCAGAAAGAGATTAATGTCACATGATAGATATTCACTTCTGATATGGAGAAGTAGGGGGTACTATCTGAATACAAATAAAATTCAAAGATTTCCTTGTCATTTGAGTAATTGTTGATGAAGAACACAAAAGAATATCAAAATGAAAGGAGCAGAGCTAGCTGAGGTCTGTGGGTTTTGACTTTAGGAGAAAGAATCTTGTTATTCAGAATTTGAATTTGGGATAAGCAATTCTTTTCTCTCTTTTTTCCCCCCTTCTGCTTGCTTTCTTGTCTGCTTTCCACTCGTTGGCCCCAGTGAGGACAGTGGTTTATTTCTCCTGCCTTTAATATCTCCTGTAGCAGAATCTGCAAGTGCTGCAGCAGATTCTGACAGACCTATGAGTGGTGAGAGTTTAACTTAGGGACATATGCCCAAGAGTGAGTCTTAGGAATGCTGGACATCTTCACACTAGCTTGTAGGTTGCCAGTGAGTTCCATTATCCATGGGAATGGAACTGAGTGGCATCAAAAGCAAGGAGCTGGGCTGGGCGCGGTGGCTCACGCCTGTAATCCCAGCACTTTGGGAGGCTGAGGAGGGTGGATCACCTGAAGTCAGGAGTTAGAGACCATCCTGACCAACATGGTGAAACCTTGTCTCTACTAAAAATACAAAATTAGCTGGGCGTGGAGGTGTGCACCTGTAGTCCCAGCTACTTGGGATGCTAAGGCAGGAGAATCACTTGAACCCGGAAGGTGGAGGCTGCAGTGAGCCAAGATTGCTCCATTGCACACCCATCTGGGCAACAAGAGCAAAACTCCGTCTCAAACCACCTCCCCCCCTCCCCAGAAAAAAGCAAAAAGCTAGGAGTTCACAAGGAGAAAAGGAGGTGAGGAAAATGGAAAGAGTGGTACTTGGGTTTGTTCTTCCGGGCAGTGTGTGTTTTAGAGCAGAGCTACAGCTCGCTGCTTAGGGATTGCCTGTGGCTTTGTGATGACAAACACCTAACCATCTTTCTTTTGCTCACTTTGCAGATTGCCTTACAATTTCCATATAGATTTTGGGACAGTAAAGTTCAAGGGGCTGACTTTTTTGGTCACGTTCCTCCCAGTGCCAGCAAACGAGGGCTTTTTGCTGTGTTCTATGACATGGATCCCCAGGTAAAAGCATTCGTGAACTGTGGTTTGAATTTCCATCTTAAAGTTTAGAACTTGACGTGATAATTACTCACCTATCGAACTCAGGAACTAACGAATATTGTGGAGACCCTTGGTCTATGTTTATATTCTGGAAGGACACTGGACTGGACATTTTCCTATAGGAAAGGAGCCCCAGTATTTGCCATGTCTTTTTTTTTTTTTTTTTTGGAGACAGTCTTCCTCCGTCACCAGGCTGGAGTGCAGTGGAATGCACAATCTCGGCTCACTGTAACCTCCACCTCCTGGGTTCAAGCCTTTCTTCTGGCTCAGCCTCCCGAGTAGCTGGGATTACAGGTGCCCACCACCACACCCAGCTAATTTTTGTATTTTGAGTAGAGATCAGGTTTCACCATGTTGGCCAGGATGGTCTTCTGACTTCGTGATCTGCCAGCCTCGGCCTCCCAAAGTGCTGGGATTACAGGCGTGAGCCACCGCCCCCGGCCATGCCTTGTCTTCTTGAAGTCCTCATGTTGCTCCCTGGGACATGAATTGGATGCTTGTGGAAACTGTCATTTCAGGCTGTAGGGGAATTCCTCTTAGGTGAAGTTGGAGACAGCAGAGAAAATGAGTGGTGCTTGGAACTTCCTCTGTTAGGGCCCTCTAGGGAACTGGGAAGGGGTGTATGATTGGTGAGGGAGGGTGTGAGTGTCAACAGATGTGAGAGCTGAGGGAAGGAAGGAGAGAGGAGAATGGCATACCCAGAGCTAGACGGTGGTGGTCACTTTCCCTGCCGTCATGTCGCTGCCACGCAAAAGAATCACAGCTGTTTCTGACTTTCAATTTCAAGAAACTTTGTCTTAAAAGGTTTCACATAGGAGCTGAGGGCAGATTTTCTTTACCATTTGAGGGTTTTTTTTTGCATTGTTTTATCTGCAGATTTTCCTTCTCTATCTCTTTCTACTTCTTCTGAAGCAAGCTTTAATCAGTGAACAGCCAAGGGAACCCTAAATTTGCTATTTACATTTCTTAGTGTTTTTTTTTTTTTTTTTTTTCCAGCAGGAAGCAATACATGAATGAATAATGAATAGGTGGATGAATAATGCGTGTTTGCGAGGAAAATGGACTGGCGAGTGACATAAGGATAAGGGGCAGCCAGAAGTAGTGAAATTTAACTTGTGAGAGTGGGGCTCTTGGCTGGGCACAGTGGCTCATGCCTGTAATCCCAGCACTTTGGGAGGCTGAGGCAGGCAGATCACCTGAGGTCAGGGGTTTGAGACCAGTCTGGCCAACATGGTGAAACCCTGTCTCTACTGAAAATACAAAAATTAGTCGGGCATGGTGGCGGATGCCTGTAATCCCAGCTACTCGGGAGGCTGAGGCAGGAGAATCACTTGAACCCAGGAGGCAGAGGTTGCAGTGAGACAAGATTGCGCCATTGCACTCCAGCCTGGTGACAGAGCAAAACTCTGTCTCGATTAAAAAAAAAAAAAAAAAAAAGTGAGGCCCTTATCTGTGGGAGCTGAGCACTCAGAGACTTTCTGCTTTTCCCTTTCATGTCTCCAGAAGAAGCACAGCGTGCTGATGTCTGTGATTGCTGGGGAGGCTGTCGCGTCCGTGAGGACCCTGGACGACAAACAGGTGCTGCAGCAGTGCATGGCCACGCTCCGGGAGCTGTTCAAGGAGCAGGTGAGAGAGAGAAAGCCCTCCCTGAAAGGGGCAAGCCATGCTTGCTATCCCGAGTGGATGTGGAAGCCCAGGCAGCCAGCGTCACTGAGAATCACGGGAAGGAAGGCAGAGGCCACAGTCTTAACTTTCTTTCACAGTCCCACTGCCCACCTCAGCACTGAGATTAGTCTGTGAGGGCTGTCATCACAGAGCACCACAGACTGGCTGCCTTAGACAACAAAACATTCCTCACAGTTCTGGTGGCTGGAAGCCTGAGATCAAGGTGTCGGCAGGGTTGGTTTCTCCTAGGTCCTCTCTGCTTGGCTGGTAGATGCCATCTTCTCCCCGTGTCCTCTCATGGGCTTCCCTCTGTGGGTGTCTGTGTCCTCATCTCCTCTTCTTATGAGGACACCAATCAGATTAGATTAAGGCTCACCCTGGCGACCTCACTGTAAAGTAATTACCGGTTGGAGACCCTGTCACGAAATACAGTCACATTCTGAGGGTTAGGGTGTCCATGTAGGAATTTGAGGGGGACACGACTCTGCCTGTAACAGTGCCCTGTACCCTTTTTTACACAGTTGTCTTCCTTTTTTTCTTCTCACATCATACACACTTCCCCCCCCTTTTTTTTTTTTTGGAAGGATATAAAAGGCTCAGTATTTTCTACATGAATTCTATATTTACTGAAGCCCTAGAAGCTTTGACTACAGCTTTCCTTTTAAGAGGAGCCCTTGTCCAGCTTTTTTTAATACCCCACACATGCAGACAGTCTCTCTTCTCCAAGGAGCTCAGGGCACTTTGTTTGCCAGTGTACTAAATCTCACCGTCTCTGGAGAGTTGTAAATGGCCATGGCCTATGTCTTTTTCAAATAAAGGAGCAGAAATAGAAGTGAAATGACTCAAAAGTTACATAAATTAAAGAGAAAAGGGCATTCAGATATGTTGCTTTTTTTATTTCATTTTAATTTATTTATTTTTGAGACGGAGTCTCACTCTTTCACCCTGGCTGGATTGCAGTGGCGCAATCTTGGTTCACGGCAAACCTCCGCCGCCTGGGTTCAAGCGATTCTCCTGCCTCAGCCTCCCGAGTAGGCTGGGATTATGGGCGTGCTCCACCACACCTGGCTAATTTTTGTATGTTTTATTTTGTATTTTTAGCATTTTTAGTAGAGACAGGGTTTCACCATGTTTGCCTGACTGGTCTCGAACTCCTGACCTCAAGTGATCGGCCTACCTCGGCCTCCCAAAGTGCTGGGATTACAGGCGTGAGCCACTGTGTGGCCGGCCTTGTTGCTAATTTATATGAGAGGATCTATCTAGTGATTCAGTCCCTTGGTTGGAGTTTTTGTTCAAAAGTTTGTTTTTTACATTAGTTGTTTGGAACTTAGCGTACCATTTCTATAGAAATATTATTCATGGTGATGCTTGTCGGAGGCCAGTTGACAAATTACAGTCATTCTCTCTTACTCGAGGCTTTGCTTTCGTGGTTTCAGTTACTGTGGTCAACCAAGGTCTGAAAATATTTGATGGAAAATTCCAGAAATAGATTCCTAAGTTTTCAGTCATGCACCGTTCTGAAGAGCATGTCGAGTACCTCCACACTGTAGATGTTGCCTGCCCTTTAGTCACTCAAGGGTCATCTGTTATCAGAGCCATGTTCACATAACCTTTTATTTCAGTATAGCGTTATAATTTTTCTATTATTATTGTCATTAATCTGTACCTAATGTATAAATGAAACTTTATCATAAGTATGAAGAGGAAAAAACATAGTGTGTATAGTATTGGTCCTGTCCATGGTTTCAGGCATCCACTGCGGGTCGTGGAACATATTCCTGACAGAGAAGAGGGGACTGCTATATTTTAAATTGAGTGAATGTGAAACATACCCTGGTATCACTGTTTTGTGGAGAACCCTGTTGAGAATTCCATCCTGTGATCCTCAGACTCCACCTTTCCCTTTTCTTCTTGGGCCAGAGACTCCTTTCTGCTGCCACACGATGGAAAAGGGAAGGCCCAAACTCTTAGCCATGGGTGATAGCCCCCAGTGGAGGGCGTGTGTGTCCCGGGCAGAAGAAGGAGGTATAGAAGTGAGGGAATTGTGTGTGGCGGGGGCAGGAGAGAGAGGATAATATGCAGATACTGGCCTGGTTAGATTTAAAGGCAGCAGGAAGAACATCTTGAGAACTACTGTTTCAGAATGACACAGGAATGGGCAGGGGGCAAAATGTGTGAGTTGGGTTGCACCATGTCTGCGTCCTTTCTTGATTCTACTTCAGCATTCCTTTCTATTGGACACAGGAGGTCCCAGATCCCACAAAGTATTTTGTCACCCGGTGGAGCACAGACCCATGGATCCAGATGGCATACAGTTTTGTGAAGACAGGTGGAAGTGGGGAGGCCTATGATATCATTGCTGAAGACATTCAGGGAACCATCTTTTTTGCTGGTGAGGTAAGGATCTTGATTCCAAACCCAATTACTTGTATTTTGATTTCTTTTTCATCTCAAATGGTATCTGCCCAGAGTTCAAAAACCAATTCAAATACTGTCAAAAGTCTTATGACCACAGACAGCAGAAGCCTTCTCACCGTCCTCTTCTTGCTCCCAGAGGCAGCCGTTTTTAACCTTCCAGCTATTCCTTCTGGACTTCACTTCATATTTTGAAAGTGTTTATATTGCATCTCTCTTTCTTTTTCATTTTTTTTTGAGACAGGGCCTTGCTCTGTGGCTCAGACTGGAGTGCAGTGGTGCCATCCCAGCTCACTGCAGCCCCAAACTCCCAGGCGACGCTCCCACCTCAGCCTCCCAAGTAGCTGGGACTGCAGGCATGTGCCACCAAGCCTGGCTAGTTTTTAAAAAAAATTTTTTGTAGAGACGGGGTCTGTGGTGTTGCCCAGGCTGGCCTCAAACCCGTGGCCTTAAGCAGCCCTCCCACCTCAGCCTCCCAGTGTTAGCATTACAGGTGTGAGCCACCATGCCCGGCCTATGATGTCATCTTCTGATTTAACATTACACAGACATTATTGACTGCCTCCCTATTGGGTTAAAGACTTAGCCTGTTTAGTGTCTGCACCATTTGCTCAACATGGTTATTTTACACTTTTCATTAAATTGGTGTCAGTATTTATTTACGTGGCTGTGTATATGTTGTTTACTGCTGAGCCAAGGAGGTGTCCATTGATACCTTCTTACAGTTTTATCTTTTCTTGGTAGTTACAATGGCTCCTTTGGTCATTAGCTTAATTCCTTTGTACCTCTCCCCATGTCTCCTGTACCCTGCGTTTGTCTCTAATTTACAGTTGACACTGTCTGAGCTGGCCTGCTAGCTCCAGTCCCTGAAATGTCCCCTTCCTGAGTCCTCTTTCCTCTGCTCTGGTCCACACTGGTTGACCTCTGAGATTACTGCAGAGCATCCTCCTGGGTCTATTTTATTTTATTGAGACAGAGTCTCGCTCTGTCACCTAGGCTGGTGCAATCTTGGCTCACTGCAAGCTCTGCCTCCCGGGTTCACGCCATTCTCCTGCCTCAGCCTCCTGAGTAGCTGGGACTACAGGCGCCCGCCACCACGCCCAGCTAATTTTTTTTATTTTTAGTAGAAACGGGGTTTCACTGTGTTAGCCAGGATGGTCTTGATCTCCTGACCTCATGATCTGCCCGCCTCTGCCTCCCAAAGTGCTGGGATTACAGGCGTGTGAGCCACTGCGCCCGGCCTGGGTCTCTCTTTTTTAAAATCACTCTTCAGCACTGGGCCTTTATTTCCAAGATCTCTTTCTTGATTTACTTCTGTTGAAAAATGTTTTGCTATTCTGATTTCTGATCCTTTTACTTCATTTTCTTATTTATCTGCTCAAATAAAGATGAGTTTTTCTTTCTAGAGATTCTGTTCCGTATCTTGGAACTTTTGAATTGACCATCTGATTTTTCCTCTTTACTATTATTCATCTCTTTCTCTACTTTTGGGGGAGATTTTAAAATCGTCTGACTCTCTAATTGACTTTTAAAATTTTGGCTTTTACTTTATGAGCACTTTCTTGTTTGCAGAGTGTTCCTTTTTGGTAGCATCCTCTTGTTATAACTTGTTTCTAAGGTATTAAAGCTTTGGATGTTTTTGCTTTTCTGCTCCCTCCCTCCCTGGTTTCCTCAGAGTCTCAGAGTTCCTATTTTGTGTGCTGTAGTCTTTGCCTGCTACATGCTAAATCCCTGATCCGTCACTGTCGGCTTAGATTTGAGCGAGGCATTTAAAAAAAAATCTTTGTGAAAGCTCCAGCAAGCTTATCAACCAATGGCCGGATTCCCAAACATCACTGTCTATCTGGGAACAGTTAGTTTCCTGTGTGGTGGAAGCTCAGCCCTGGGCACTGGAAGCTTCATTGTCAGTTATGAAGGCTTCATTTCACTTCATCCCCATTTTATTTGGTGCTTCCCCCTGATCTCTAAGTCACATCTCTGAGGAGCTGCAGCCGGTCAAGTGGGGAATCTGGTGAGGGACGTATTAATAATTGTTCTCTATAGTCTTGAAGCCAATCCTGTTTTTACCCCTTGCTAACCTCTGCCTCCATGGTTCCTCATACTTCCAATGACTGCGATTTTCTAAGAATTCTTTGGGATGAATTGGTTTGCTTTTTGTTGTTAAAACCCCTGCCCCCAACCCCAAACTTAAAATGAATTGTTACCACTCTTTCACCTGTGTTCCTACTTTGTCTAATATGGTTTGGAAGTACACATCTCATTGTTTCATCTAAAATATAGTTAATGTTTTTGTTTACAAAAGTATAACATCGGCCAGGTGTGATAGCTCACGCCTGTAATCCCACCACATTGGGAGGCTGAGACAGGTGGATCACCTGAGGCCAGGAGTTTGAGAACAGCCTGGCCAACATGGTGAAACCCCGTTGCTACTAACAATACAAAAATTAGCCGGGCATGGTGGCGGGCGCCTGAAGTCCCAGCTACTCAGGAGCTGAGGCAGGAGAATCGCTTGAACCTGGGAGGCGGAGGTTGCAGTGAGCCAAGATCACGCCACTGCACTCCAGCCTGGGAGACAGACTCTTTCAAAACAAAACACAATAATGACATCTGAAAACCAGATGATTTTGATGACTCCTTGGCCTATGAAGACCTTACTCTGTGGAAAGGGGATAAAGGCTGCATGCCAGACAACAAATGCCAGCAGCTTCTGAGAGAGCTGTTTCAGGCTGCTGTGCCTTAGGGTTATGAACATGGCCTAGATGGCGTCTTGCTTTCCTTTGCTGCTTTGATGCAATTATTATCTTGCCTTTTTCTTTTTTTTGAGATGGAGTCTCGCTCTGTCGCACAGGCTGGAGTGCAGTGGCGCCAACCTCTGCGTCCTGGGTTCGAGCGATTCTGCCTCAGCTGATGTGCGCCACTATGCCCGGCTCATTTTTGTATTTCTTTAGTAGAGATAGGGTTTCATCATGTTGGTCAGGCTGGTCTCAAACTCCTGACCTCAGGTGATCTGCCTGCCTCGGCCTCCCAGTGTTGGGATTACATGCATGAGCCACCGTGCCCAGCCTACCTCGCCTTCCTCTAAAAACCTATTTCTGAGGCTTCTTTCCCTCACTGCCACTTTCTCCCCGTGACTAGTCACTGTATACCTGCTGACGTAATCACTCCCCCATTCACTGAAGCCTTTGGCCCCTGGATGTTTTCTTTTAACTTCACCTCTACATTTCTTATCCTCCATTTTCTGTGGTCTGTTCGGCTCCTCTTCAGCTACCCTTTTCCACAGCCACATCTCAGACCTTGTCATAATTACTTAAATCACCAATTCAGGGTTCCTCCTATCCTGTCCTCCCCTATCCTCCTGGTTCGCTTATTCTGTTCCCACCCCAGCCATTCCTTGAGTGAGGTTCTCCTATCGTTGAGTCGTTTTACTTCCTCCCAATCCAACAGCCCTCACTCACATTTTGTCTTTTTCTTACTGAACTTATGGTCCCTGGTCTAGCCTTTGAGTAACTTAATTCTCTACCCATTTTTTCTACCTATCTAGCAAAACTCTATCTGCAGCTTGGCTGAATTGCCTTTCATCTTTTGTACTTGTTTCGCCTGGGATTGTACCAGCTACATTACTTGTCTGATGGGAGGGGCTGTGTCTTAATTATTCTTAACTCTAGTACCTGTCACATACAGATACTTAGTATTTTAAAGAGTGCTGCATAGTACTTCAAGATAGCATACACAATGAGTGAATCTGACAGTGCATGGCCAGATAACCAGAAAAGTTCCAGTGTTATACGATGGGGGAGTGTGAATATGAGCGCATAGGAGTGGCACAAATCTTTGTTAGACCGGATAAAGTCTAAGCTTGTTTTACCTTTTGATATCGACTCAATTCTTTATGCATGATCTCCAATTATGTAATTATGTTTTACAGGCAACAAACAGGCATTTTCCACAAACTGTTACAGGAGCATATTTGAGTGGCGTTCGAGAAGCAAGCAAGATTGCAGCATTTTAAGAATTCGGTGGACCCAGCTTTCTTCTGTACCCCAGATGGGGACAATTTGAATCACATATTAAACCTCAGTTTTATAAGATGGGAAAAAACCCTCTCTACATAGCAAAACTGAAATGTTTCTAAGATGATATGATAATGTAAACCTATTTCATCACTCTGAAAGCACTGACCCCAAAAATCCTTCTAAGCACTTAGATTTAATTGCATTTTCCATAGGTTCAACTACTGCTGAAAGTCTGGATTTCAGAATAAAGCAGAATATAAGTTTCAGTTGAGGCCGTGGATATGATTGTTCCATGGCTTGAAGTTCCCTTTAGATTTCACATTTTGTATGGCTGATCAATTTTCATACACTGAGAAACCAAGTCAATCAAGCAGGAATCATTTAAAAACCAGATAAAGCCATGTTTTTCTTCTGTGACAATTTATCAATATCTTTACCAATGAGCCTTAATATTTTTTATATAGCTCCAATATTGAGCTTTTACTTAAAATTTAGATAGAACTTTTTTTGGATACAGCGCAAACTCCAGTTGACAGTAAAATAAAGCTTCTAGGTATTTTATATTGTACATATTTCCTCCCATTGGGTGTTCAAAAGAAATTTAAATTCAAGTATCTTTTGTGATAAAATGTTTTAGATTTGTGCACCCATTGGCAAAACAGTCAAGTTTTCAGATAGGTATTGATCATTGAGAATGGAGCACTGATAGTGTGGGCTTCACACTATAGACACAGAATATAGTTTTTTCTTAAAGCCAAATTTGGGTGATAGGACACTTTATCCTTAATTTTGGCAACCACTAGCAAAAAAACCTGTCAGAATAATTTAATCAAAGCCCCTCTCCACTTCTTTTATTTAAAAGAACTGATTCAATTGCTAGAAATATTTTTGCAGACTTTTCTTTACAGTATTCCATAGGCAGGTCCACTGGAAAACTGCAGAAAAATGTGAGCTCTCCTGGTAAATAGTATACATTTTATAAGCCATATTTTAAAGGCCTAAGAACATGGCAAGTATTCACTTTTCTTTTTTAAAAAATGCTCAGAAAACAGTTTAATAATATCTCCTTCTAAAATAAACACTGGTTTCAGGGTCTTCAGGATGCCTATTTCGCCAAGAAACTTCAGTATACAGGTTAGAAATATGCTTTTGTTTTTGAACAATAATTATATTGGTTTGCTTTAAAAAAAGGGAGTAAATGTGACTTTAAAGAGACTTCAAAATATTGAGTATTTAGAAAATTAAAAATAGGTCAGTTTATAACGAGTAAATACCTAACACACAAAGAATGTGCAGTGAACCTCGGGCATTTAAGACACATCCCTCACCACCCGCCCCTCCAAAGTATGGTCCAAAAACAAGCTAACAGCTGTATATCTCAAGACAACTCTGATACTTAGGTTATTTGTTGAGACTCATTGGTACTGACTGGCAAGTATTCTGCTTTAAATTATCATGTATTAAAATGTGTAGACAGCATGTGTTTTAAAGTGATAAATGTAAAATGTTAAGTTTGAAATGGTTAACAGTAAATTATTATGTTAGTTTCTAGGCACTTGAACTGTGCTACAAGTAGGGGAAAGCCTACTTTAAAGTATGGTAAATGTGTGTTTTAAAGTTCCTATCAAGTGACATACTTCATTTGATTTTTTGTTTAAGGAGCCGTGGAACTTTTTTCTTGCGTTACTTTGGATATGTTTTTTCAATGCCATCTGAAGATTTTGTAATTGAGTAGCAGTAAATATACAAATTTACAATGTTCTAACTACAGTTCAAGAATAGCTGGTTGTGTAAAACTACTTAATAAAAAACTAGACTTTCAAATGTACTTTGTACTGTAGTGGTGATACATCCATTTAGTAAGTGTGCACGCTCATCAAGAACTTTCATACAGAACAGCTCCATTTCCTCACTTCCAGATACACTATGCGTCATTACTTATCTTCTTTATAGTAAATGGTCAGAAAATTAACCGTAATTATTGTTTTGTGAAGTCACTCCAAGAAAATGCTCCATTATCACAAGAGTGCTTCAAATTGTATAGGTTATAGGGCTGAATCAATTTAAAAATCCCCTTTCAGAATTATTCACCATAGGGAAGGAAATGCTATATAACCTATAAGACATCAAATGCAAGAGACTTAAAACACCAGTGATTTAGATTAATTTTATTGACAAGGTTTATAAGAACAAATTAAATATTTAAAATCGAAGGCCAATTATTAGGTCTCATTTAGTTGCTTATTTTGTTCACTTCTATTTACCTTTCCCTAGTGTCTGAGTAACTATCAAACAAGTCAAACCTGTGAAAAATACCTGTTAACATTCAACATATATATTTCTGTTCTATGATGCAAAGGTATTTTTCAACACTTAATTGGTACATCAAATGTGTCATTCTGTCATAAGCAGTATGTTTTAAAATTCAGATTTAATAAACTGATTTAAGACAGTAAATTGAAAGACAAAATTAGTCTCATTCAGGAGTGGTCCATTATGTTGATCATCTAGAATCAACACTGATTAGACAAACTTTAAAAGCCAGAGCCCCAACTCCAGAGAAACATTACATTTCTTTAATGTAAAAGTGTATTATTTTTGAGACACTTTGTCAGCGAGATCCACGATTACTTGCACATTATATTCTGGCATTATTATCTGGTACTTTAATCGTAATCATGAAGGTGGCTAGGTTTCCGGTAAATATCAGCATTTTATATGGGCAAAAGCAGTTAATAAAAATCGGTTCATTTACTATAAGCCAAATGTGCTTGTACTTAATCCCACCCTTTCCCAAAGTTTTTGAAGCTTTGATATGTTGATTTTTGGTCTGTCCTTAATATAAAACGTACCTACAGACACTTTTACAGAGTTAATACTAAAATTACAAATTGATGACACTTTCGAGCAAAGCAGGATAACTGTCTGTTCCTTCAGTGTTCCATCACTGAGTTGACTTTCCCTGCTCCATCATACTGTCTGGCTGAACACTGACATTCCATAGTCTACAACTGTAAAGATACCTACCTATGTGAGTTTAAAAAGTGGTCTGCACAAAAGAAATAAAAAAACTTTATATACAACAAATTGTTTTTTAAAAATACAAAAATAACATCTGTCACTTCTGTCATGCTAACAATCTGACATATATACACATGCAGGAGAAAAGTTCCAATTCAGTCATCTGGACAACTATAGCTTGTATATTTTTAATATGATGGACACACTGCTGCTGAATTTTCACACTGACAGAGATGTGTATTCAAAATATTTCATATACTAAATACTGCAATCTCTGTGTGTATAAATCCCAGTCATAAGTTTTTGTTCTACTTGATTAAAAGTATGCCTTAAGCAAGCTAATATTAAGCACACTAAAAACCACGACAGTTCAAGAATCTATGACCTTATATAAAGAAACCCAAAATGTACAAAATACAACTATAAAAGCAAGGAACAATTAATGCCATGCAAGATTTTAAACTAAAAATGGCATAGAAATGCAATTTAAAATAGCAAACTCAAATTCACTTAACACTTAAGATAAAAAGGTCAGCAGTAAGTTCTAATGTTGCTTAACAAGGATTTAGAAAAGGAAATACATTCTCTTTGCTGGTATAATGGTATAAATCAGATCTTTGAATCTATGGGAACGAGTCATCTTCTCTGTCCTCTATCTCAAGAAATTAGCTGTAATGAAAGAGAAACATTATGCCATAAATCATAAACCTTTATCCCATTTTTTCCACATCTGTTTTACTATTTTGTCCTTCAAAAACCAGTTGAGCTCAATACAGAATTACAGCTACCTGCTGATCTTCCCCTCACCCTTGCCTGGTAGACAGGAACCTAAGTATTTCTGAGAGCAACTTTGAGATGCCCAGCTACCCAGGTACACCAGGAGGCCACATCATAATCTGAGTTCAGGTCTTATCACTAACTGTTCAAACTTTAATTTTAAGCTTTAAAGTGGGAATGAGAAGAAATACACTTCCCTATTATGAAGAAATGTGAGAATCAAATGTATTTAGTGACATGAATATTTTGAAAAATATGGGGTATTTTATGTAATTACTTTTGTCATATTTCTAAAGTCAAACTTGAAAGATTGAAATATTTACCTCTTTTACAGTTGTTTTTATGAAATCTTTTCTTTCAGTTAAATCATAAGTAGGATAATTTTCATAGACCTATGTATAGTGAAAAGGAAAAATAATGTTAAAAGCAGATTTTAATATCCAGTAATATTGTCTTGAATAAAACCAGGAAATCTGCTACATGCAAATAGCCACAACCATCCCAACAGTACTCTGGTTCACCCATATGGAACTGTATTCCAAATGAGTATTTTAATAATATTGTATATGATGTGGAAAACTAGCGTGCAAACATTCGCAGTGCGTTCAGGCTGAGAGTTTGGGATGAATTAACAATAAACAAGCCACATGTGATGTATCACGCCTGTAATTCCAACATTCTGGGAAACCTAGGTGGGAAGATCGCTTGAGCCCAGGAATTCGAAACCAGCCTCAGGCAACCTGGCGAGATCTTGTGTCTACAAAAAATTAAAAAATTAGTCAGGCATGGTGATGCATGCCTGTAGTCCCAGCTACTGAGGAGGCTGAGGCAGGAGGATGGCTTGGTCCCAGAAGGTTGAGGTTGTAGTGAGCTGTGTTAGTGTCACTGCATTCCAGCCTGGACCACAGAACAAGAAGACCCTGTCTCAAAAACAAAAAACCCCAACAATCATGGGTAAAGAAAACCCATCTAGATAGATTTCAGATAAGTGAACTCAGTTCTTTACATTGGCAAGTCATTCGCTAAGTGTCTTTTAGAGAAAGCTTTCTTCTCCAACCCTTGTTATCATCCAACACCCTACCTACGATTCCCCAACCTGAAACACGATGAACTGCTTCCTCTACTCCACTGCTCAGTCCCTCCCTAAAGTTAAATCCTAAGACCCAGGTGGTCTCAAGAGTCCTCTACTACTAAAATTTGACTCTAAATTTCTCCCTTTTGTCAATTTTCTCAGTCCTATTATACTTGCTGCTTGATTCAAGTCCTGACTATAAGCTCACAGTCTGTAAGTACCCTGGCAGGCTTTACTTCCGCTGTATAGTTCACGGTCAGCAACTTTTTCTGTAAAGGGCTAGATGGTACAAATAGTTTCAACTCTGCCAGTCAGTTTCTACTCAACTATGCGTTGTAGTGGCAATGCTGCCATAGACAACAGTTAAATGAGTAGATGTGGCTGTATTACAATAAAATTTTGTTTACAAAACCAGGTGACAAAGATAGTATGGTTTGGTCCACAGGCTATAGTATGCCAACCCTCTAAAATATGGTCGATCATTTAAATTACTCTAATTGTTTGCCCGGGAGGTTCCAAGATGGCCGAATAGGAACAGCTCCAGTCTACAGCTCCTAGCGTGAGCGACACAGAAGATGGGTGATTTCTGCATTTCCAACTGAGGTACTGAGTTCATCTCATTGGGGCTTGTCAGACAGTGGATGCAGGGCAGTGGATGCAGCCTACGCAGCATGAGCCGAAGCAGGGCGAGGCACTGCCTCACCCAGGAAGCGCAAGGGGTCAGGGAATTCCCTTTCCCAGCCAAGGGAAACCGTGACACACAACACCTAGAAAATCGGGTCACTCCCAACCTAATACTGCGCTTTTCCAACAGTCTTAGCAAATGGCACACCAGGAGATTATATCCTGTGCCTGGCTTGGAGAGTCCCACGCCCACACAGCCTTGCTCATTGCTAGCACAGTAGTCATAAGATCTAACTGCAAGGCAGCAGTGAGGCTGGAGGAGGGGGGCACCCACCATTGCTGAGGCTTGAATAGGTAAACAAAGCCGCCAGGAAGCTCGAAATGGGTGGAGCCCACCACAGCTCAAGGAGGCCTGCCTGCCTCTGTAGATTCCACCTCTGGGGGCAGGGCATAGCTGAAAGAAAGGCAGCAGAAACTTCTGCAGACTTAAATGTCCCTGTGTGACAGCTTAGAAGAGAGGTTCTCCCAGTACAGAGTTTGAAATCTGAGAATGGACAGACTGCCTCCTCAAATACCCCCGAGTAGCCTAACTGGGAGGCACTTGCCAGTAGGGTCTGACTGACACCTCACATGGCCTGGTGCCCCTCTGAGACAGAGCTTCCAGAGGAAAGATCAGGCAGCAACATTTGCTGTTCTGCAATATTCGCTGTTCTGCAGCCTCCGCTGGTGATACCCAGGCAAACAGGGTCTGGAGGGGACCTCCAGAAAACTCCAACAGACCTGCAGCTGAGGGTCCTGACTGTTAGAAGGAAAACTAAGGAACAGAAAGGACATCCACACCAAAATCCCGTCTGTATGTCACCATCATCAAAGACCAAAGGTAGATAAAACCACAAGATGGGGAGAAACCAGAGCAGAAAAGCTGAAAATTCTAAAAATCAGAGCGGCACTACTCCAAAGGAACGCAGCTCCTCGCCAGCAATGGAACAAAGCTGGATGGAGAATGACTTTGATGAGTTGAGAGAAGAAGGTTTCAGATGATCAAACTTCTCCGAGCTAAAGGAGGAAGTTCGAACCCATCACAAAGAAGCTAAACACCTTGAAAAAAGATTAGACAAATGGCTAACTAGAATACTAGTGTAGAGAAGTCCTTAAATGACCTGATGGAGCTGAAACCATGGCACAAGAACTACGGGATGTGTGCACAAGCTTCAGTAGCTGATTTGACCAACTGGAAGAAAGGGTATCAGTGATGGAAGATCAAATGAATGAAATGAAGCGAGAAGAGAAATTTAGAGAAAAAAAGAGTAAAACGAAACTAACAAAGCCTCCAAGAAATATAGAACTATGTGAAAAGACCAAATTTACATCTGATTGGTGTACCTGAAAGTGACGGGGAGAATGGAACCAAGTTGGAAAACACTCTTCAGGATATTATGAACTTCCCCAACCTAGCAAGGCAGGCCAACATTCAAAAATTCAGGAAATACAGAGAACACTACAAAGATACTCCTCGAGAACAGCAACTCCAAGACACATAATTGTCAGATTCACCAAAGTTGAAATGAAGGAAAAAATGTTAAGCGCAGCCAGAGAGAAAGGTCAGGTTATCCACAAAGGGAAGCCCATCAGACTAACAGCGGATTTCTCAGCAGAAACTCTACAAGCCAGAAGAGAGTGGGGGCCAATATTCACCATTCTTAAAGAAAAGAATTTCTAACCCAGAATTTCATATCCAGTCAAACTAAGCTTCGTAAGTGAAGGAGAAATAAAATCCTTCACAGACAAGCAAATGCTGAGAGATTTTGTCACCACCAGGCCTGCCTTACAAGAGCTCCCGAAGGCAGCACTAAACATGGAAAGGAACAACGGTACCAGCCACTGCAAAAATATGCCAAACTGTAAAGACCATCCATGCTAGGAAGAAACTGCATCAACTAACGAGCAAAATAACCAGCTAACATCTTAATGACAGGATCAATTTCACAGATAACAATATTAACCTTAAATGTAAATGGGCTAAATGCTCCAATTAAAAGACGCAGGCTGGCAAATCAAGACCCACCAGTGTGCTGTATTCAGAAGACCCATCTCATGCGCAGAGACACACATAGGCTCAAAATAAAAGGATGGAGGAAGATCTACCAAGCAAATGGAAAACAAAAAAAAGCAGGGGTTGCAAGCCTAGCCTTTTATAAAACAGACTTTAAATGAACAAAGATCAAAAGAGACAAAGAAGGCCATTACATAATGGTGAAGGGATCAATTCAACAAGAAGAGCTAACTATCCTAAATATATATACACCCAAAACAGGAGCAACTAGATTCATAAAGCAAGTCCTTAGAAACCTACAAAGAGACTTAGACTCCCACACAGTAATAATGGGAGATTTTAACACCCCACTGTCAACATTAGACAGATCCACGAGACAGAAAGCTAACAAGGATATCCAGGAATTGAACTCAGCTCTGCACCAAGTGGACTTAGTAGACATCTACAGAACTCTCCACCCCAAATCAACAGAATATACATTCTTCTCGCCACCACATCACACTTACTCCAAAACTGACCACATAGTTGGAAGTAAAGCACTCCTCAGGAAATGTAAAAGAACAGAAATTGTAACCAACTGTCTCTCAGACCATAGTGCAATCAAACTAGAACTCAGGATTAAGAAACTCAATCGAAACCGCTCAACTACATGGAAACTGAACAATCTGCTCCTGAATGACTACTGGGTACATAACGAAATGAAGGCAGAAATAAATATGTTCTTTGAAACCAATGAGAACACACACACAACATACCAGAATCTCTGGGACACATTTAAAGCAGTGTGTAGAGGGAAACTGATAGCACTAAATGCCCACTAGAGAAAGCAGGAAAGATCTAAAATTGACACCCTAACATCACAATTAAAAGAACTAGAGAAGCAAGAGCAAACACATTCAAAAGCTAGCAGAAGGCAAGAAATAACTAAGAGCAGAACTGAAGGAGATAGAGACACAAAAAACCTTTCCAAAAAAAAAAAAAAAAATCAATGAATCCAGAAGCTGGTTTTTTGAAAAGATCAACAAAATTGATAGAGTGCTAGCAAGACTAATAAAGAAGAAAAAGAGAAGAATCAAAGAGACGCATTAAAAAATGATAAAGGGGATATCACCACAAATTCCACAGAAATACAAACTAACATCAGAGAATACTATCAACACCTCTATGCCAATAAACCAAAAAATCTAGAAGAAATGGATAAATTCCTGGACACATTCACCCTCCCAAGACTAAACCAGGAAGTTGAATCCCTGAATAGACCAATAATAGGTTCTGAAATTGAGGCAATAAGTAATAGCCTACCAAGCAAAAAAAGTCCAGGACTGGACAAATTCACAGCCGAATTCTACCAGAGGTACAAAGAGGAGCTGGTACCATTCCTTCTGAAACTATTCCAATCAATAGAAAAAGAGGGAATCCTCCCTAACTCATTTTATGAGGCCAGCATCATCCTGATACCAAAGCCCGGCAGAGACATAACAAAGAAGAGAATTTTAGACCAATATCCCTGATAAACATCGATGCAAAAACCCTCTATAAAATACTGGCAAACCGAATCCAGCAGCACATCAAAAAGCTTATCCACCATGATCAAGTGGGCTTCATCCCTGGGATGCAAGGCTGGTTGCACATACTCAAATCAATGACATAATCCATCATATAAACAGAACCAAAGACAAAAATCACATGATTATCCCAATAGATGCAGAAAAGGCCTCTGACAAAATTCAATAGCCCTTCATGCTAAAAACTCTCAATAAATTCGGTATTGATGGAATGTATCTCAAAATAATAAGAGCTATTTATGACAAACCCACAGCCAATATCATACCGACTGGGCAAAAACTGGAAGCATTCCCTTTGAAAACTGGCACAAGACAGGGATGCCCTCTCTCACCACTCCTATTCAACACAGTGTTGGAAGTTCTGGCCAGGGCAATCAGGCAAGAGAAAGAAATAAAGGGTATTCAGTTAGGAAAAGAAGAAGTCAAATTGTCCCTGTTTGCAGATGACATGATTGTATATTTAGAAAACGCCATCGTCTCAGCCCAAAATTTCCTTAAGCTGATAAGCAACTTCAGCAAAGTCACAGGATACAAAATCAATGTGCAAAAATCACAAGCATTCCTATACACCAATAAGAGAGAGCCAAATCATGAGTTAACTCTCATTTACAATTGCTTCAAAGAGAATAAAATGCCTAGGAATCCAACTTACAAGCGATGTGAAGGACCTCTTCAAGGAGAACTACAAACTACTGCTTAACAAAATGAAAGAGGACACAAACAAGTGGAAGAACATTTCATGCTCACGGATAGAAGAATCAATTTCATGGTATTCACCATGAAAACTGCCATACTGCCCAAGGTAATTCATAGATTCAATGCCATTCCCATCAAGTTACCAATGACTTTCTTCATAGAATTGGAAAAAACTACTTTAAAGTTCATAGAGAACCAAAAAAGAGCCTGCACTGCCAAGACAATCCTAAGCAAAAAGAACAAAGCTGGAGGCATCACACTACCTGACTTCAAACTATACTACAAGGTTACAGTAACCAAAACAGCATGGTACTGGTACCAAAACAAAGATATAGACCAATGGAACAGAACAGAGTCCTCAGAAATAATACCACACATGTACAACCATTTGATCTTTAACAAATCTGACAAAAACAAGAAATGGGGGAAGGATTCCCTATTTAATAAATGGTGCTGGGAAAACTGGCTAGCCATATGTAGAAAGCTGAAACTGGATCCCTTCCTTACACCTTATACACAAATTAATTCGAGATGGATTAAAGACTTAAATGTTAGACCTAAAATCATAAAAACCCTAGAAGAAAACCTAGACAGTAACATTCAGGACATAGGCATGGGCAAGGACTTCTCATCTGAAACACCAAAAGCAATGAAAATAAAAGCCAAAATTGACAAATGGGATCTAATTAAACTAAAGAGCTTCTGCACAGCAAAAGAAACTACCATCATCAGAGTGAACAGGCAACCTACAGAATGGGAGAAAATTTTTGCAAAAAGCCAAAACTGACAAATGGGATCTAATTAAACAGCAAAAGAAACTACCATCAGAGTAAACAGGCAACCTACAGAATGGGAGAAAATTTTTACAATCCACCCATGTGACAAAGGGCTAACAGCCAGAATCTACGAAGAACTTAAATTTACAAAGAAAAAAATCAAACATCTTGATCAAAAAGTGGGCAAAGGATATGAACAGACACTTCTCAAAAGACGACATTTATGCAGCCAACAGACACATGAAAAAATGCTCATCATCACTGGCCATCAGAGAAATGCAAATCAAAACCACAGTGAGATACCATCTCACACCAGTTAGAATGGCGATCATTAAAAAGTCAGGAAACAACAGGTGCTGAAGAGGATGTGGAGAAATAGGAATGCTTTTACACTGTTGGTGGGACTGGAAACTATTCAACCATTGTGGAAGACAGTGTGGCGATTCCTCAAGGATCTAGAACTAGAAGTACTATTTGACCCAGCCATCCCATGACTGGGTATATACCCAAAGGATTATAAATCATGCTACTATAAAGACATATGTACACATATGTTTACTGCGGCACTATTCACAATAGCAAAGACTTGGAACCAACCCAAATGTCCATCAATGATAGACTGGATTAAGAAAATGTGGCACATATTCCATGAATACTATGCAGCCATAAAAAAGGATGAGTTCATGTCCTTTGTAGGGACATGGATGAAGCTGGAAACCATCATTCTGAGCAAACTATCACAAGGACAGAAAACCAAACACCACATGTTCTCACTCATAGGTGGGAATTGATCAATGAGAACACCTGGACACAGGAAGGGGAACATCACACACCATGGTCTGTCATGGGGTCGGGGGATGGGGTAGGGATAGCATTAGGAGATATACCTAATGTAAATGACGAGTTGATAGGTGCAGCACACCAACACGGCACATGTATACATATGTAACAAACATGCACGTTGTGCACATGTACCCTAGAACTTAAAGTATAATAATAAGAAAAATTAAAAAAAAATTGTTTGTCCCTTGTTCTTTCCCTGCAAAACCCCAATCCTGAATTGGTCTAACTACTCATTCTTCTATGGTTAAGCCTAGACTACAGATGGCTGTGGGAAAGCAGCTTTGAAGAGGCGGGTCCCATTTTCAGTTCATGGTATTCATCTCCAAAGGCTCCTCCCCCAAAACCTCCTAGTCGTCAGGCTCTCCTTTCATTCCCACCAATGGCAGTTTCACCTCCTTATTTAAGTGTCTCACACTCCTGTCACAGCCAAAAAAGCCGTTATTATGAATTCCTTCAATTTTCTGACAGCTCTTTCCCCTCCAGTTTTATCTGGATTCATCAATGGTACTTAATTTTCTTTGCCTCCACAGGACCACCCTTCAACTCTCCTGTAACTTCTCCTTTCCCACCAAAATGCTTTCTCCCCTCCACCCCTACTGCCCATTAAAAATACTTTGTCGTCTACCCCCATTTACCTATTTTCCTTCCAAAGACAGCTGCTGGAAACAGAAGATTTACTTTGTTCATTTTCCTCACTATTCATTAACTCTTGCTTTTACCACCCCAGGTCATCGTCTCCTAATTGCAGACTCCAAAAAAGGTCAGGTCCTTCTCACCTGACCTCCCCATGTTAATAATCCCTTTAAAAAAATTACATGAAGGTATTCACAAAAATCCTTCTAAAATGGACAGAACTAGTTTCTCTTTGACTTCCTCCTCACTTCACACTGTTATTTTAATGACGACATAACTGGGCGTCCTGCTTCTCTCATCTCATCCTTTGCCATTCCATTGTTCTTAATGTTTCCAGGATAATTTTTAAAAAACAAAAATATGTGTTATGCCCCTGCTAAATCTCTCTCAATAATCTACACAGCCTCTCAATTCGTCATTTATTTCAGGAAGAAACTGAAACTGTAACATGGCATATTTTAAGATCTGCAAAACTCTAGTATTTTCTCCTAACTTCTGTGAGGACTTCTTTCTAATCCTAGTCTTGAGACATGTTGAACTAATACTATTCCTTGCAATTATCATTTTGGTTAATGTGTTACTGTTCCTCAACTGTATGGAATGGGTGATGGTCCACTAGGAAATTCAGTTAAGAGCTCTTCCAAGATGCTTTTCCAGACTCCCCCAGCCTCAAGTAGGGTGCTTATTCCGTGGTGCTGCAGCACCTTCCATATTCCCCTAACATGGCCCTCACTTACAATATTTTAATTACTAAAATACTTATCTCTTTCTATCCCACTAGACTGTAAGCTCCTCTTAAAAGCCAAGTAATGGCTTCTCTGGTTCCACCTGTAACATTAAAAAAAATTTTTTTTTGGTAGAGATGGGAATCTCACTATGCTGCCCAGGCTGGTCTTGAACTCCTGGCCTCAAGCAGTCCTCCTGCCTCAGCCTATCAAAGTGCTGGGATTACAGGCGTGAGACACCACATCCAGCTTCTAGCTGTAACATTTAGTCCAGTGCCTGAAATGTAGTAGAGAATCAATGAATGGTGAATGAATAAACAAAATAATAATCAATGTCCTTTAAAAAAGCATAGACTATTTCACTTTCGGTCCATTCCAAATTGTAATTTTATTTTACCACAACAGACAAGTTTCTAAAATTTCCATAGAATCCCTATGGAATCATATTCAAGACTAGGCCACTTTATTTCCTAAGAAGTATTAGAAATATTAGAAAAATGCTACAGAAGTCTGAGTTAAGAACCTAATCTATAACAGCTCATTTATCACACTAACAAGAGAATAAGGCGGTTCATGAGATTCTGCTTCTTTAAACTAACATAAACTAAGGATGCATCAATAGAAACAACCTCCAGACCAGAAAAAGAAAGTTCATTATGTGGTTTGGAATGTATCACTTTAATTTTATTCACTCCAATTTTACTCATTCTAATGTTATTTATAAAAATAAACCCATTAGGACAAAAACTTAGACTATTTTATTTAAAGTGGTATCCCAGCACCTGCAAGGAGATCTGGCATACAGTAGTTCAACAAGTATTTTTTCAGTAAGTGAATGCACATAAGTATTTAGCTTCAAATTAAGAGATAAGTGAAAGAATTTTTCTAGTAAAAGCAAAATAATCTAAACACTTGTCTAATTACCTTTTTGCAAATCTGTTTCATTGTGACTTCTTCCAAGTTAGCACTGGCCAGTAATTTCTTTATTGTTTCCTTTAATTCTTCATCTGTAGGGGGTTTCTTCAACTTTTTAATTAAAGGTTCATCATCTGAACTATCCTCAGACTCACTTTCTAAAAGTAATACAATAATAATAATTTTTCTTACATAGTAAATTAATATTTAACAAAGGTTGAGATGAATTTTAAACTTTCAACAGATTCTCAAAGGGGTGTTGGATCAAAAAAATTATAAATCACTGCTCTATAGGTTACCTATAAAACATGCATACAAATTTTATGTCAATTTGAAATATCAAAAACTATAAAAAACTGGTATACAGGTTGGGCATCCCTAATCAAAAAATCCAAAATCTGAAATGTTCCAAAATCCAGCTTTTTAGAGCCCCAACATGACACCACCAGGAGATAATTCCACACCCGACCTCACTGACGGGTCGCAATCAAAACTTGGTTTCAGGCCAAGGGCAGCGGTTCAAGCCTGTAATCCAAGTGCTCTGGGGGGCCAAGGTAGGAGACTCACTTGAGTCCAGCAGTTCAAGGCTTCAGTGAGCTGTAATGGCATCACTGCAATAAATAATTTATTTAGCTAAAATATTAATCTACCTTCAGGCTATGTAAGATGAATATGAAACATGAATGAATTTCATGTTTAGACTGGGTCCCATCTCCAAGACCCCCCCCCATATATATATATATATCAAAATCTGAATCACTTCCTGTCCCAAGCATTTCAGATAAGGGATGTTCAACCTGTATCACTTCTCCTCACAATGTTCTCTGCAGTTTACCTGTTTCCCCCACACACTTAAATACTATGTACAACACATTAATACATGCTGTATCTTGAAAGCTGCTGATTAATGTTATTTCTAACATACCTTTTTTGGAACTGTTTTGATTCTTCTTGGTGGTGCTGCTATCTGCCTTCTTAACATTGGCACTTTTCACAGATTTTTTACTTTTAGGAGTAGCTTTCTGTTTAGGTTTTTCTCTTTTGGCCGTCTTTTTTGGTGGCTGTTACAAAGGAAATCAAAAGTACATATATTGATGAGATTCAATGCTATCCCATCCCATCCCTCTACTTCCCCTATACCCCCTTAATAATATTAGAGGAAAATTAATATATTTGGTATCACCAATTAAAAACTGTTTTGGGGAGATGATTAATATACAACAAACTTTTATCCCAACAGAAGTCTAAGCATGACAAATCACAATCACACACACACACACACACACACACACACACGAGTTGCCCATATTTATTCTGCACTATGGATAAACTATATATGCATTACGCTACTTAATCTTGGGGGGGAAACCCCTAAATATAGATATTATCTTCTCTATGTTCCCTCTCTCTCAACTCTTTTTTTTTGAGACACAGTCTCGCTCTGTTGCCCTGGCTGGAGTGCAGTGGCACGATCTTGATTCACTGCAACCTGTGCCCTCCGGGGTTCAAGCGAATTCTCCTGTCTCTGCCTCCCTAGTAGCTAGAATTACAGGTACTTGCCACTACACACGGCTAATTTTTGTATTTTTAGTAGAGATGGGGTTTCAACATGTTGGCCAGGCTGGTCTTAAACTCCTGACCTCAGGTGATCCGCCTGCCTTGGCTTCCCAAAGTGTTGGGATTACAGGCGTCAGCCACCACACCTGGCCTAGAATCTTGTGTTCACTGATGTTTCTCTAACTCCTAAAATAGTCTCTGGTATACAGTAGTTGCTCAATAAATACTTATGACTATATGAGAAAACTAAGGCTCAGTGTGGTTACCTTGTCTACAGTCACATTAATAAACAGGCAAGATTCAAATATAGATGTGACTCCAGAACTTGTGTTCTTAAACACTAACCCACAGGTGATTAGACACAAACAAAATACATAAATATGGATAGATTAAAATGACAGGCCGGGCGTGGTGGTCATGCCTGTAATCCCAGTACTTTGGGAGGTCAAGACGGGCTGATCATGAGATCAAGAGATTGAGACCATGCTGGCCAACATGGTGAAACCCTGTCTCTACTAAAAATACAAAATTATCTGGGTGTGGTGGTGGGCATCTGTAGTCCCAGCTACTCAGGAGGCTGAGGCAGGAGAATCACTTGAATCCTGGAGGTGGAGGTTGCAGTGAGTGGAGATAGCGACACTGCACTCCAGGAGACAGACTGTCTCAAAAAATAAAAAAAATAAAAAAAAAAAAGACAAAATCAGAGTTCATACTTTGTCTCATGTGGAGCCTATGAAATTAGAAAGCATTAATTCTTAGTTTAATTAATATTCCCAAAGGAAAAGCATCCTATTAAACATTCCAAGATAACTTAAATTCTCCCCTTTACACACCAAAACTACTGAAATCACTTGACAGAATGTTTCTCCAAATGTTTAACACTCTTGATTCCTGAGTGTTATCCTAAGTCAACCTGTTTTTTTTTGAGATGCAGTTTCACTCTTGTTGCCCAGGCTGGAGTGCAATGGCGCGATCTCGGCTCACCGCAACCTCTGCCTCCCGAGTTCAAGTGATTCTCCTGCCTCAGCCTCTTGAGTGGCTGGGATTACAGGCATGTGCCACCATGCCCGGCTACTTTTGTATTTTTAGTAGAGACGGGGTTTCTCCATGTTGGCCAGGCTGGTCAGGAACTCCCGACCTCAGGCGATCCACTCGCCTTGGCCTCCCAAAGTGCTGGGATTACAGCCATGAGCCACCATGCCCGGCCAAGTCAACCTGTTTTTAAAGACATAAGCCCTGTGTTGAACCTGTCCTTTAAAAAAGTATACAGACCAATCTGTTCCAAAAGTGGCCTCAAGCTATTCATTGGATTTTAGTGTATTTAAAAAAAAAAAAAAAAAAAAAAAAAGATGGTCTCGCTATGCTACCCATGCTAGACTCAAACAATCCTCCCACCTCAGGCTCCTGAGTAGTTGGGACTACAGGCACATACCACCTCACCTGGCTGGATTTTACTGTTTGTCTTTCTTTTTGCTAATATACCATCACTGTATCTATTTATGCAAGCCTATCATCACCCTGCACTACTTCAATAATATACCACTAGCTGGGAAGTGTGTAGTTTAACTGCTACTAAAAAAACACATTTTTAGGCTGTCAAAGGGCTGCCATGCTTCTAAAAGTAAGTACATGAATCTCCCGTGGACTTCTGCCATTCACAGGCTATTTTAACTTACTCCTAATTCTGAGAGATGTTCTAGATTGTGTGGGGCTAGAGGACAAGTATCAATGATTTATTATGATCAACTTAAACCAAGTTTTAAGGTTTATTAAGTGTCCACCCAGTTCACGTGAACTATGTATCAGGCTCTGAAAGGGAATCCTAAAAATTCTTAAGTTCTTTAGCACACTTAATACACAGAATAAAATAATCATGATTACATATCATTTTTTAGTTAAAGGGTAATAAAATCTGGACTTTGTAGGTACAAGAAACTAAGTTATTCCTGAAAGGGTTGAAGAGGCTGAGCAAAAGAAACAACAGTATTATTAGTAATTACTCAATCTCCATTCAAATTAGAAAATCAGAATTAGATAACTGAAACACTTCCAAAGCCTTTTAAGGTCTGCCATTAAAATTTTAGATGGGATACACAACATGGCATCATTTTAAAACCTGCAAATTGCAAGTAGTGATAGTTTGACAAAGCATAAACATTTACAGTAATAAATAACAAGTCATCTCCATAAAATTTTACTTCTGTATAACAAAACCACCTTTCTACATTTCCTATCTGCTGTAAGGGAGTAATGTTCTACAGTTTTTCTAAATGGACAACTAACCTGTCATCTATTAAAATTTCTAAAAGACTGTAAATATACTGCACAAGCACTAAAGAAAAAAATATAATAGTTCAAAGAATACAGGCTCTAGCGGCAAGCCGCCTGGTTTCAAATTCCAGCCCCAGTACATCTCTGGGCCCTTGTCTCCTCATTTACAAAACAAAAAGAAACAGTAGTTCCTATGGTTTTATGAGGCGTAGATACATTAACACATGAAAGTATTTTTGGTAGTACCTGGCAAATAGTAAACACTATTTTAACTATTATTACTGAGTGCTCCCTTTTGTAGAATAAGAAATTCATTATGCAAATATAATTTCCTCTAATAACTTAAAATTTCTAAATGGTTTCAAAAAGCAGGGTGCAGTGGCTCAATCCTGTAATCCCAACACTTTAGGAGGCTGAGATGGGAGGATCACTTTAGGCCAGAGGTTTGAGACCAGCCTGGGCAAAATCAGAAGACCCTAACTCTAAAAAACTAATTTTCTTTTTTTTAAAAGCAGGGCAGATATATAGACTGTAAATTATAAACACAGTGAGACAGACTCAAAAACAACTGTATTAACTAGCCATGATATATCACACTTATTTCACTACACGATGGTAGATATGACTTGGCCCACAAACATCTATAGTAATATGTCATGTCATTTATACAGGATTTCATTTATCTTTAGCAACCAGCTGCAAATTCTTCTGTGACAACATCAAGGTAGGAACTTGGTAAAGTCTCTTTTTTAGATTAAAGCTGAGTTAAGAAATCATGAAAACTGAACAGTAAAACAACTAATGAATTTGTATCGTGTGCTTTAGTCCTGCAGGTGTTCATCACTTCGGCTGCCCTGAAGGTTATTAGGTATAGGAGGAATAGGTCTCTGGAAAATGGGGGCATCTCAAAGGACATACCTTGGTATTAGGACACAATGGACAATTTTTGGCTGTCAAGGTAAACATGGGAACCAGTATTTGGAGGTAACAGAAAAAAACACAGGGAGAGCTGAGAAGGCAAGTTAAACTATGTCCACTTTAATTTTACATGAACTTTCCAATCTTCATTACTCTCATTCCTCCCCTGTACTTAGGAAAATCCCACTCATGATTCTAAACCCAGCTTAGCAATTACCTCCTCTAAATCTTTCACAAGACCATCAATTTGATTAATCCATACTTGGCCTGCAATTCATTATCCCTATTTTATGGAAGGTATTGTGAAGCTTTAAGAACAAGGGTGTTACAGCCAAACTTCCTGATTCCTGAGCACCTGTATATATTTTTGAAGCTCCAGAGCTGACTCATCTAGCTATACCACATAAAATGAAAAGCCCATTTATAGACTAGATTTGTCACCAAGACTTTTCTTTAAAGTGTCAGATAGTAAATATTTTCGGCTTTCCTGGCTACACATAATCTTTGTTGCATATTCTTCATTTTTTTAAACAATCATTTAAAAATGGAAAAACCATTCTGAGCTTGAGGGCTGTATAAAAACAGGCGGTAGGCTGGACTTGGCATACAGGCTATACAGTCTGCTGATTCCTAGATTATGAATTATTGGAGCTATATACAGAAAAGGCAGGAACCAGATAAAGCGATCAACAGGTCAATTCCTCCAATTATCAAGTTTTTAATAGCTTTTAGTTTTAAGTTCTGATAAACACAAGTGGATTTATACACATTAACTTTCTTAAAGTTACTGCTTAAAATCAAATTTTGATCTAAATCAGGAATTCTAGAGAGAACTCTGAAGATAGAAGTACATAAACAAGAAGCTTTAGAAAGAATACTAAGCCATGCACGATGGCTCAACCCTGTATGTAATCCCAGCACTTTGGGAGACCAAGGTGGATACATCACTTGAGGCTAGGAGTTCGAGCCAGCCTGGCAACATCGTGAAACCCTGTCTCTACAAAAAATTAGTTAGGCGTGGTGGCATGCACCTGTGGACCCAGCTTCTAGGGTGACTGTGCCACCAGAATTGCCTGAACCTGGGAGGTAGAGGTTGCAGTGAGTAGCAATCGTGCCGCTGCACTCCAGCCTGGGCAACAAAGCAAGACTGTCTCAAAAAAGAAAGAGAGTAATACGGTAGTCTCCCTTTATCTATGGTTTCTCTTTCTGAATGTGGTTTCAATTATCTGTTGTCAACCATAGTCTGAAAATATTAAATGGAAAATTCCAGAAGTAAACAACTCATAAATTTTAAATTGCATACTGTTCTGAGTAGTGTGATGAAATCTCATGTCATCCTGCTCACTCCTGCCCGGGATGTGAATCATCCCTTTGTCCAACATATCCACTCTGTAGATGCTCCCAGCACCTTGGCCCATTAGTCACTAGCAGCCATGTTGGTTGTGGTATCAATTGTTGCAGCATCGTTGTGCTTGTGCCCAAGTACCCTTATGTGACTTAATAATGGCCCCAAAGCCCAGGAGTAGTAACGCGCAATTCAAACATGCCAAAGAGAAGCCATAAAGTGGTTCTTTTAAGTGAAAGGTGAAAGCTCTTTACTTAAGAAAAAAATCGTATGTTGAGGTTGCTAAGATCTACAGTAAGAACAAATCTTCTATATGTGAAATTGTGAAGGGAAAAGAACTTTGTGCTGGCTCTGCTGTCAAAACTCAAACTGCGAAAGTTACGGCTACAGTGCAGGGTAAGTGCTTAGTTACGACGAAAAAGGCATAATTTGATGGTGGAAAACATGAACAGAAACATGTTCCAAATGACAGCAATCAGGCTTGGCATGATCCGAAGTTTCAGGCATACACTGGGGGTCCTGAAACGTACTCCTTTCAGGTAAGAGGGGACTACCGTAAAGAGAAAGCACTAAAAAAGTTCCTTATATATTATATCCTCAAATACAAAAATGAGGATATATACCTCACCTCTCATGGAGTCAAGACTAAATGAGATGCAAGATGTGAAAGCACATGGCATACACACTTTGAATAGTTTCTTCCTTGTAGGAGATAGTAAGTGCTTACTGAATGAGTGGTACTTCCTGGAAGACAGAGGACGTGTCTCATTTTTTTTTCTCCCACTTAGCAAAATGCTCAGGTATAGAGTAAGACAATCATTTTGAATGAGTGAGAATAATGAATCTACCACCAAACATATTAGTCACACAACAATGCCCAGACTCATGGGTTCTCTATAGCATGGGTTCAACCTACATTACTCTAGTTTCACCTCTCATTGCTCTACTTCTGGGCACACAACTCTAACCACAAGTTAGTCAAAGGCACCCTGCCTTCCCTGCTCCTTATCTTTGTTCACATGTTGTTTTCTCTCCATTCCCAAGGTCAACTTGAATTGGCAGTACTTCCACTTCTACCGAAAGGCTTTCCTCAACAGGCATGAAGATTTTCCTTCTTTAGAAATCCTATAATGCTAAGTATAAAAGAGCATTTGCTTAGAAAATACTTTCTGTAACCCTAACAGCACTTAAGCATACTCCCAATTCACTAACTTGAGCAATCAAAAAGTGGTTACCGCAGAAATCAAAAGCCAGTGGGCAACAGAGCAAGAACCTCTCTCTACAAAAAATTTAAAAATCACTAGGCCTGGTGGCAGGATCACTTGAGCCCTGGAGTTCAAGGCTGCAGTGAGCCACGATCTCACCACTGTACTCCAGCCTGGGAAACAGAGTAAGACATACGACTCTGTCTCAAAAATAAGTAAAGGACTGACCCCCATTTTAAGTCTCTTTCAAAATATCTTGAAAACTTCAGTGATTATAATAAAAACATTATATGGCATTATGAGGAAATAATGTTGAAAATACTCATAATGGTCAACATCTTGTTATTTAACCTAACTGGAGACAAGACTGAGTCTTTTAACAAAATGGGGGGAAAATTAGTTTTAAAAAAAGAATAAAGACAAAGCTGACTTCCAAACTGTCATGAGATTTAAAGATTCTTCTCTATATGATGAGTGGTTCAATCAGGACCATCAAGTATTTCTGATGTTCTAAAGGGGAACAAATAAAAATGAACAGCTGCCATTAATTTCAGATAGTACAAGGTATTATAACCTAAATTTTTAAAGGATCAGTAATACAGAAGTTTCAAAAATTTGAAGGGGATTTTCCCTGTCTCTGATAACCATGAAGGTACAGAATCAGAGGAATGACATAAGCACTTTTTGAAGAAAGGCAAAAAAATATCTTGGGAAAGCAAGGCTTACCTATCATTTATAGGCAGCAGGGCTCTTGAAGGAGGGTCTCCAAAAAAGACGCCTGTCACAGAGCCAGAATTCTGTCCTCACAGCAGAAAGGTTGTACTGGGTGAACAGATGAACAAAATAAAAATTAGCTTAAAATACACTATTCTTTCAACAACTTGGCTGAGAAAACTCAGAACGCCAAGAGGAAAGAATGTGCAAGTCCAGTTATATTTCACAGATGATTATGAAAGCAAGTTTAAATGGGTTTTAGTATGGTGATTATTCAATTCTGCCTTCCAACAAAAGGTTTAAATGGTTTATACAGACTTTGCAATTCCTCTGATCAATGTGTGAGAGGAGGAGATAGTTTAGTTTTTTAAAACACAATGTGAAAGGACTAATAAAACTTTCACATTCACCTTACCACTACCAGATAATCCCCTGAATGGTCCAAAGAGACAGTTCACCAAAACTTATAATGGAGTTTCTCTGACTTGGCAAACATTGTAGGATGGCTCACTCAACAACCCACTTTTGATTTGCCTTCCTCTTAGAAAGGTAGGAAAGCTGATACCTAGATCTCAGAGCTTCTCTTGCAGTTAGGTGGGCCGATGACAAAGTGCTGGCTGATGCCATGTATATGGAGATCTCCGGTAAAAGGCATCCCATTCAGGGAAAAAAGTAGAAATATCACTAGAAGAAAACCTTTTGCTCTTCCCTATCTGGAACATGAATACAATGTCTAAAGGTAAAACAACCACCTTGTGGTCATGAAGTTAATTGCCATATACTAAAGATGAGAGATCAGGAAAGGATGGTACCCACATCCTCAATACCTTTCTTGAGCTGCTGTACTGGCCCTGGAATTCCCTGTCTGTGGGCTTCTTGTCATGAAAGAAAAATTAACTCCTGTTTTGAACATTATTAGTAAGGTTGAGAATTATTTCAGCAGAAAACATTCCTGATAACATATGGCAACATTCAGATAAATTCTAAATACTCATAAAGTAAAACTCCCCAGTTTGTTTCATTCTTTCCAGAAATACATATGTGCTATAAAAACACTAGAAAATGAAAACTGAAGAGGTATTAGGGTAAGATGAAAAATAAGTAAAATACACTTTTAAAGGGTCTAAAAGACTATAATTGTTTTCTCCAATAGATACTGTTTCCCCCTTCTTTTTTCTGTACTCTGCAGTAATTTCTCTATGCCTCAAGGTTAACATCTGTGAATAGCATGACCAAACGTGGTTTAACTTGACTGGCTGATACGGTCTGGCTCTGTGTCCCCACCCAAATCTCACCTTGAATTGTAATAATCCCCACGTCATGGGAGGGACCCAGTGAGGGGTAACTGAATCATAGGGGCAGGTTTTTCTCATGCTGTTCTCATAACAGTGAGAAAGTCTCACCAGATCTGACGGTTTTATATAACGGGGAGTTGCCCTACACATACACCCTCTTGCTTGCTGCCACCTAAGATGTGTCTTTGCTCCTCATTCGCCTTCCACTATGATTGCGAGACCGCCCCAGCCATGTGGAGCTGTGAATCAACTAAACTCCTTTATAAATTATTCAGTCTTGGGTAAGTCTTTATTAACAGCGTGAGAACGAACTAACACATTCATTTTAGCAGTCTGCCCTGAAGAAGCTAATCCAACATAGGAACCAGCTGATTTTCATAATCAATTTAGAGAAAATAACCTGTTTATTTTCCTATTCTCATCAACAGAAAAAAAAAATCATCCACCACTTCCTTCCCAATTGCTCTCCTTTTACTGCCCTGAAAAGCCAACGTCCAAGAGACAAGATAATAAGGAAATTCAAAGTGGCTCTTTTAAAAAGGAATTTCTTTCTGAAGTTACTCTCACAAAGAATACCTGCTTTTATTTAATTACAAGGAAAACAATTGCAAACCTATTGTGAATCACTCACTGCATATCATAAAAACAGAGGCACAGGTACAGAAAACCTCAAACAAGTGCTTTAGCAATTATCAGCTAATATGCTAAATCTGACATTTTCTTTTAAATTACTTTTTTAAAACTCTCATTGCAACTAAACATATGGATTTCAGTGACTTCATTTTAACATAAAATGAATTTACTTATAAACACCTTAGTCTTCTACACATCTAAAGTTAAATATGAAACTAGCAGGAAAATAAATATAATTTAACCTCACATAATTAGCCAAAGGACAACTACAAACTTACTCTGCTTGCATAAGATTTCTTTTTTTTTTTTTTTTTTTTTGAGACGGAGTCTCGCTCTGCCGCCCGGGCTGGAGTGCAGTGGCGCAATCTCAGCTCACTGCAAGCTCCGCCTCCCGAGTTCACGCCAGCCTGCCTCAGCCTCCCGAGTAGCTGGGACTACAGGCGCCCGCCACCTCGCCCGGCTAGTTTTTTGTATTTTTTTTTTTTTTTAGTAGAGACGGGGTTTCACCGTGTTAGCCAGGATGGTCTCGATCTCCTGACCTCGTGATCCGTCCGTCTCGGCCTCCCAAAGTGCTGGGATTACAGGCTTGAGCCACCACGCCCGGCCAAGATTTCTTACTTCAACAATGAATAAGAGTACATTTGACTATACAGTTCAAAATCCTCATTTTACAGAGGAAACTGAAAAAAGTAAAATCAATCTACCCAAAATTCACAGTTATGTACTCCAAGAAAATCAGAACAAGAAGCTGATCTTAATGAATAAGAGTATTTTATTTATCAAAGAAAAATCCATTTTAGGAAATAAACAGAAAATTAACTCAGTAATTTCCTATCATAAATAAATCTACAGGCAATCCAAAACTTTTGTGACTGATTGCAACTTTTCTTCATGGCTTCTTAGAAAAGAGGTCCTTTCATAGTAATGACCAAAAATAGCTCCACTTATGAAGCTCCTAAGGTGGCTGCCATTTAGAACTCAGTCTTCATAAAATGGAATAAGGAAAAACAAAGTTGCCACAGATATACTGTTCCTCCTGCCAGAACTTACCTTTCAAAGGCCTTTCACAGAAACTGAATCAGCAATAAAAAGTTGAAGACAGTGCTAAATTTAAATGGCCTGTAGAATACTAATACCTATGCTTGTTGGAGGGGACATTTACCAGGAAAAAGAAAGGGGGCGGGGGAACAATTTCTCAGTCCAAATTTTATTTTACATTTTATAAAATCTGTCAAGTACTAGCAAAGTTAGGAAAAAAAAAATCCCTCTAATAAAATACGAGATAGCTTTTATATTGTGTGATTTCATAGACCTAATGTTTGTAAAAGCATTTTTACATTTTCTTCTCCCATGGATTTTCATCAACTGACCTGGGTTTCTAGCCACAGATCCCAGATTAGGGCACTACAGAAAGTAAAGGTTTGATTTATAATGAGATGGTTCCACTTGTGATTATTATCCTGGAACCAATATGGGTATAAATCAGGTATCATCTGCATACACCAAGTTCAACTACCTCTACTTACGACTATGGGACAACAATTTAGAAAGCAAATTTTAAAAACGAGTGTAAAATGCTCTCATTTTTTTTTTTTTTTTTGAGATGGAGTTTCACTCTTGTTGCCCAGGCTGGAGTACAATGGTGCCATCTCAGCTCACCACAACCTCCGCCTCCCAGGTTCAAGCAATTTTCCTGCCCCAGACTTCCCCCATAGCTGGGATTACACGCATGCACCACCATGCCCAGCTAATTCTGTATTTTTAGTAGAGACGGGGTTTCTCCATGTTGGTCAGGCTGGTCTCGAACTCCCGACCTCAGGTGATCCGCCTGCCTCGGCCTCCCAAAGTGCTGGGATTACAGGCATGAGCCACCACGCCCGGCTTGCCCTCACTTTTTAACCTGCACCTAGTAATGACAAGAAGATTCAATTCAGAAGTTTTACTTGTCATAACACATCATTTTAATTCTAATAATAACAGCAACTAATACATACTACATGCACCAGGCACCGCTCTAGGTATTTTAAATAAAATCCTTTAATATGACCCTAGGAGACTAATACTATTATCACTCCTCATTTTACAGATGGGAAACTGAGGTACAGAGTTTAAGTAACTTGCTTATAGTCATACAGTAATAATCCAATATAGAAGTCGGATTTGAACTCAGTTTCCAGAGCCCATGGTAATGTCTCTATGAAAAAATTACACACTTATATTCTATGACAACATTTCGTGCTTTAATTCTGCCCATAAAGAGAGTTTAGGAAACTGAATGGCACACAGTAGACACCAAATATTTCCTGAAGATACTATTAGTTTAAAATGTTCCCCTATTTTACACACACACACAGTTTTCCTCCCTCCAATCCATAAAGACCTTAGTGCTCAGATTCCTTATTTTCCTTCGTGCCAAATATATATTAAGATATTTATGAAGCACCTGTTAGATTTGTAACCATCTTTCTTAAATGATGAAATATTTCATACTTAGCTTTATAGAAGTCTTTATAAAATCTGACGTTAAAACAAGCATGAATTGTAAATAATTCAAGACAAACATACATACTAAACACACACACATATCATATAATAACAGAGTTCACTATATCTTTATTTCTTCTAATTCAGTGGAGACGATTCCTCCTTATCTCGCCCCAGGGACATCTGACAATGTCTGAAGAACATTTTTGGTTGTCACAAGGGGGGCTTGGGAGTATCACCCACAACTAAGAATCATCCGGCCCAAAATGTCAAGTTGACATTATCCATGTCCCTAAATCAGGCAAGGTTGATTACTCAATCTATAGAGCAAGTTCTGACCTTTGCAGGAAAACACCAAAGCAAAGTTAAAATACAGTCTACCAAAACATCATTAACAATAATAGAAACCCATCTCCTGTAACCACTCTCCATGATCTACTTGACTGAAGAGGTTAACCCTCCTATTTAATTGCTTCAGCAGTTTTCTTCTTCATGAAGTTTCATTTTGGAAACTAAGTAGTCTCAACTTTTACAAATATTCCCAAATAAAAGAAAATGACAGGTAATACAAACCTTATCCACTCATTACATAAACTTCAAATGCTATTTATTTTCATTACGTACTCCCCAAAAGGTTGAGGGGGAAAGAAAAGGCCCTTAAGTCCCTTGTTTTTTCCATAAAATGATTCAAGTCAATTACAAAATATCAATATATTATGAAAAAAATCCTCAAAGAATCTGCTCCTATGTGGTCCCATTCAGTATATGCACCACTTCTGCTTCCCTTCCTATTTATCTACTCTAGTCTTCAAGGTCCAGCTCAAGGCCCACTTCAAATCCAGTTCATCCCAACCTCACTCTTTTCTGACTCTCATATTCTGACATGGTAACAAAACTAAAAGCTCTTTAAGGAGAAGAAATGGGTTCATACTTAATTATTTCTGCATCTTCAGAATTAAAAACAACCAATAAGGAAGGAAGTGTTTTTCTGGCTATACTTAACATATAGCAGAAATATTTAACTCTCCCCATGGAAAGAAATGATTTAAAAATATAGTAAAGCATTTTACCTCCTCTTCACTTTCTTTATCTTCATCATCTGAAGACTCTTCCTTGTTTTTCTTTTCATCTTCATCACTACTAGATTCATCTGACAGAATTTCAGGACATTTGGTTCGCTTAGCCTTCCTTGCCATTCCAGAACTGTTCCGTTCCTTTTTACTGCCTTTGCTAGAAGTTTTTTTAGATTTTGGCAATGGCTGCATAAAAAATTTATAAAGATAACACCAATGAGGTATAATATTTCAATCAATCCTGTTCTTGATAACTTATCAACTCAATTTCTTGTTCTTCTCTCAAGAAATTGTATTTACAAGCCCAGCAGCTTTACATAGAATAATCTTTAACTGTGTCAGGTTAACCTAAAACTGTTACTGATACCATTTCATTTGTGTTCTAAACACCTAATAAGACCCTTCTCAATTGTTGAGAAATATGTATTCTAGGTTCTGACATGGGACTAGAAGCTAAAGACACATTATGTTAAGCTCCAACGGCTGTTAATACTTTGTCATGATAATATTTTAAGTTAGAGTTGTAATTTATTTCATCCCTACAAGCATTAAAACTGTCACACTGCCAGAGAAGCTCCTTGCTTTAGAAGGCCCAACACTCCAATCAAAGGAGTGGGAGGAAAACCTTTTTTTCTTTTGAGACAGAGTCTCATTCTGTTGTGCAACAGCTGGGATTACAAGTGCGCACCACCACGCCCAGCTAATTTTTGTATTTTTAGTAGAGACAGTGTTTCACCATGCTGGCCATGCTGGTCTCAAACTCCTGACCTCAACTGATCCACATGCCTTGGCCTCCCAAAGTGCTGGGACACAGGCGTGAGCCACCACAACTGGCCCATAAAAAAAATGTATAACTTGATTACCAATTATACATCCTGAATTTATGAATGAACTATATGGTTTATATTCATATTACTTCTGGCTTCTTTTTTTTTTTTTTTTTGAGACGGAGTCTCACTCTGTCGCCCAGGCTGGAGTGCAGTGGCCGGATCTCAGCTCACTGCAAGCTCCGCCTCCCGGGTTTACACCATTCTCCTGCCTCAGCCTCTGGAGTAGCTGGGACTACAGGCGCCGCCACCTCGCCCGGCTAATTTTTTTTTTTTATTTTTTAGTAGAGACGGGGTTTCACCGGGTTAGCCAGGATGGTCTCGATCTCCTGACCTCGTGATCCGCTCGTCTCGGCCTCCCAAAGTGCTGGGATTACAGGCTTGAGCCACCGCGCCCGGCCCCTTCTTTTTTTTTTTTGAGACAGAGTCTCGCTCTGTCACCCAGGCTGGAGTGCAGTGGCTGGATCTCAGCTCAATGCAAGCTCTGCCTCCCGGGTTTACGCCATTCTCCTGCCTCAGCCTCCCGAATAGCTGGGATTACAGGCCCCCGCCACGTCGCCCAGCTAGTTTTTTGTATTTTTTTAAGTAGAGACGGGGTTTCACCGTGTTAGCCAGGATGGTCTCGATCTCCTGACCTCGTGATCCACCCGTCTCGGCCTCCCAAAGTGCTGGGATTACAGGCTTGAGCCACCACGCCCGGCCAGGCCTCCACTTTCAATAATGTCAGGATCATATTCTCACTGATGCCTCTAGGTATACAATAAATGATGAGTATGTTAATTATGAAATTAATTAAGAATAAATATGTTGCTATTATTCTGATAATCAAACCATGTATACTTAAAAGGAGAGATCACCTGAGGAAAATGAGTTGATTAAACAACAAATTTAATTTTTAAGTGCTTTCTCAAGGAAGTTTTGCTAAATTCTAAAATTGAAAACCATAAAATTACCTAACATCAAGAATGTGAAAATGCGCATTACGGAACTAGTATTTATTTCTGGGATTGAGCATCTTTCATATTCTTTTATTTCTACCTTTGTTACTTTGTTTTCTGCAATAAGCAGAAACATTAAGGTAAAATTCCATAACATAACCTTAAGGTATCCAATTGTGTAAATGTTTGTGATAACTTTAGGCAGTCTTTTTCATGCAGAGAGTAGAACGACAGGTCCTTTACCTCCCAGGAACCTCCAGTCTGGGTGGGTCACTGTCACCTACACAAACATTAAGAAAAAGTGGCTGCTTTGTATAATATGGTGCCCTCGAGCTCTCTGCAAACAAACAAGATAACCTCTAGCTTGCTCCAACAACCCACCCTTCTGAAGGTACACTAGGAAACAGCCAAATTAGGTCATTCCAGGAACTTCAAGTTGGTGGATCAAAGACATTTCTCAGAGAAGATTCTCTGTAAGAAACCGTGAATGCATACACATATCCTTGCTATGTGAGATACTACCATTATCAACTATTATCAGAACCTTAATCCAGGTAGATAAATTCTTTGATGCCACTGTTTGGAGAAAAGTTAACTCTCACTGTCCAAGCTCTTACTACTTGTTATATGATCTCCAGGTCTCAAATTTATTAGAAAAACATAATATCCCTCACAACCTCAGTTCAGAAACCAGACACAGGTAGCAAGGATGTAATCTGTATATCGAATTATTAATATGAGGACTGAAACAGGTTCTGGATAAATCTATCCAGGAAAGTGAAAGCATGTTAAGTTATTCAAGCAGCCAATAAAAAAAAATGCAATTCCCAAAAGTAAACGAGGAGTTTTAAAACCAAAATCCAAAAAGTAGTAATATACAAATGCCTTAGAGTTTTCCTATACTGACTCTAAAAAGTTAAATCTATTAATCAAAATCCAGTGTCAACAGCATTATCTCTTTTTGGAAACAAAATCTGATTAACAAAATAAGTACAACAGAAGGATAGGAAAACAATAAATGATTAATGCTGTGTTCATTTAACAACTGAAAAACTGTTAAAGAGGAGAAAAGGGAAACTTCTGATAGCATAGAAAATAGCTCTAAGCCAGACATGGTGGCTCATGCCTGTAATCTCAACACTTTGGGAGGCCAAAGTAAGAGGATCACTTGAGTTTAAGAGTTTGTGACCATCCTGGACAATATAGTGAGACCTTATCTCTAAGAAAATGTAAAATTTAGCCACACATGATGGCATACACCTATATAGTCCCAGTTACTTGGGTGGCTGAGGTGAGAGGATCACTTGAGCCCAGGAGGTCAAAGGTGCATTGAGCCATGATTGTACCACAACATTCCAGTCTAGGCAACAGAGTAAAACACCGTCTCAAAAAAAAGAAGAAAAGAAAAGAAAATAGCCTGAGCTTGATACCATCAGATTAAGGAGTAATTATCAGAGTCACGTATGAAAAACTGGTGTAAGAGTTAGATTCTATATGACAAGAAAAGACAGATCCTCACAGTGTGGTTCAAGGACTTGCGTTTCCTGAGACCTTTTTCGGAGTCCATGAGGTAGAAATTATTTTCATAATAATAACAACACTATTTATTTGCTCTTTTCACTGTGTTGACATTTGTACTAATTGCAAAAGCAAAGGAAAGCAAAGGTGGTTAACACTGATGAAACCTTTGTACCAATGAAGGAATTAACATATATTAGTCATTGTATTCCTCACAACATACGAGCAGAAACAAACAAAATAGGCAAATGGTTTCACTTAATAAGGTCCTTGATAAAGCAAAAATTACTGTGTTAACTCTCAAGTACATGTCTTTCTAATATCTGTGATAAAATGAAAGATATACATAATATGGCTACAATTGAAGTTCAATGGTTTTCTGAAGGAAAAGCATTTGCGTATCTGAGTTGTGAGCTAAACACGCTCCAAGCTCCTTTTTCATAGGACACCATATTCTTTTTTCTTTTTTTTTTGAGACAGTCTCGCTCTGTTGCCCAGGCTGGAGTACAGCGGCACGATCTCAGCTCACAGCAAGTTCCACCTCCCAGAGAATACTACTTTTTAAAAGAACAAATACGGCTAACTCAGACTTAGGTACTTGATAAAGATTTTCAAAAGTGAACAAGGTGAGCTTGTCACTTCAAGGAAAACTGACAGCATTTATCACCAATGATAAATGTTACCATTTCAAGTGGAAATTTAGAATTCTGGAAAATTCACATCTATTACTGCGAACTTAATAGTTTTCCAAGGCCTAAGTAATTTTTCTGACGAGATGGGGTTTATATTAATGAGCATGATTTAATGACAGTGTTCAATAAAACATGTCAACATTCGGAAGATATGATTCAGGGAACCAATACTTACAAATGGCAAATGCATGTTACAAAACTATATATACAACACCCAAGTTAATTAACATGGTTTCAGACCTACATTAAATATTACAACCTACCTTTAGGAAACCACAACTTACGTAGAGTTTTCGTATTGTGTGGTATCAAAAAGAGAATACACACAATTATCTAAAAGGACTTTAAAAATATTCTTTTTATGTGAGGCTCGGTTTTCTTCATACACTTATTTTTTCGAGACAGGATTTCGTTCTGTCACCTAGGATGGAATGCAGTGGCATGAATATAGCTCACTGCAGCACTGACCTCCTGAGTTCGGGCTTCCACCTCAGCCTCCCAAGTGGCTGGGACTACAGGAGTGTGCCTCAGCGCCTGGCTAATTTCTTCGTGAGACAGTCTCACTTTGTCACCCAGGATGGTCTTGAACTCCTGAGCTCAAGTGATCCACCTGCCTCGGCCTCCCAAAGGGCAGGGATTACAGGCATAAGCTACTCCATCAGGCCCTTCATAAATTTTAAGCAAAACAATACACTGCAAAAGACTGAATGTGGCTAGGCGCGGTAGCTCATGCCTCTAATCCCAGCACTTTGGGAGGCCAAGGCAGGCGGATCACCTGAGGTCAGGAGTTCAGCCTGACCAGCCTGGCCAACATGGCAAACTCTATCTCTGTTAAAAACACAAAAATTAGCCGGGTATGGTGGCACATGCCTATAATCCCAGCTACTGTAGAGACTGAAGCAGAAGAACTGCTTGAACCTGGGAGACAGAGGTTGCAGTGAGCAGAGACTGTGGTACTGTATTCTAGCCTGGGCAACAGAGTGAGAATCTGTCTCATAACAACAATAAAAAAAGACTGAATGCAGAAGCAAATGGTAATTAAGCTGTTTTCTCTTAAGCCAGATATTAAACGGATGTACAAAAACATAAAATAATGCCACTCTTTAATTCTTTTGAAAAGTTATTTTTCATAAAAAATACTAATCATTTTAAAATAAAAATTTTCAGTTCTAATGTCAAATACAGTGAAGATCAAAATAACCTGTATTTTAAAAAAAAGCTCTTGGGGTCCTCACTAATTTTTTTAAGAGTAATAGTATCCTGAAACCAATAAATTGGAAAACCCACTGAGAAAAAAATAAATATAAAAATATCCATCATAACAACTTAGTAATTGCTTCTGAGGAAATAGTGATCACCTTGCCTCACACTAAATCCTTAAAAAGTACAAGTATAGCTACAGTAAAAGTTAGAAAATAAAAACTATTTTGTCTTCCAATAAGCCAATTTAAAACACCAAAAATCACCATACACCTTGTGTTTGTAGTTGTATAACCAAAGTTAACACCTTAAATGCTCTTTATCTGTCCTCGTGCAGCTGATGGTAATAAGGACCAAGGGAAGACCAAAACAAAGTCCCAGAGCTATTTTCTGGTTTTGATTCTTTAATGCCCTCTCCCATCTGAGATGGCATTCCCCTGAACTCCTAGGCCTACTAGCTCTCTTCACACTTCCCTTCCTGTCAAGATCGGGAAGAACAGAAAAACATTTGCTGACAGACCTAAATCACACTAAAAATACAAGGTCATATAACACTTCAACACACATTTTAAGTCACCTATGTCATTTGTTACCATTAAATAATTAGGACAAACCTACTAGCTTTTAGGAAGAGTGAGAAAACTATAAGGCCATTTTACTTCCCTCTCCGGCTCCTGGGCTCTGCGGTGGATTCTGGAAACCCAATACAGGAAACTTGTAAGAGCTTTTAAATGTCACTTTTAAATAATTCATTCCAGGATCTAGGAAAACATCCAGTTCTAATATACTCCCCATTTTGTCTTCACTTGATTACAGATTGCACCCCTTCCCTCCAGCCTTGCACCTCATCCTCAGTCCAACCTCTATTCATTCTTCCAGTATCTTCTAGATACCTAACCCTGACTACTAGTACTTTCTGTCCCTTCTGACATTAATTCACTATTCTTAACCTTATATGCCTTGTATCTGATTTTCTGAAGCAACATATCCCTATGGCATCTGTATTATTTCTATCAGGAAATTATTGCAGATACATCAACAGAAGTTATATTCTTTGAATATAGATATTAATGAATACTGACAGCAATGCTGTTATTAATCAATGTTTGTTTCATATTAAAAAAGAGGCTATGAATAACTGATTTCTTATGAAAAAAGTAAAAATGGATCCTCACTTTGCCAGAAGGCTTTGGATGCATTAAGAAATTCAAGATCCTCTTCACTAGTTCACTATTTACACCTGATCTCTCCAAATCAAGAACCTCACAGATGCTCTTTAACATGGCATTTCTAAACCTGAAACAGAAAATGGAAGAAACCAAGGTGTTAATATAGGAAAGCTTACAAATGTTCTCCAAAATATCAAGGGAAAGTCAACCAAATTAGCTGACTTACATACATTTTAAAAAGTGGCCAGTGCTTCTCTGAATCTTTCTTTCTTTTGGAGACAGAGTTTCGCTCTTGTTGCCCAGGCTGGAGTGCAATGGCCCAATCTTGGCTCACCGCAGCCTCTGCCTCCCAGGTTCAAGCGATCTCCTGCCTCAGCCTCCCAAGTAGCTGGGATTACAGGCATGTGCCACCACGGCCAGCTAGTTTTGTGTTTTTAGTAGAGACGGGGTTTCTCCATGTTGGTCAGGCTGGTCGCAAACTCCCGACCTCAGGTGATACGCCCGCCTCAGCCTCCCAAAGTGCTGGGATTACAGGTGTGAGCCACTTTGCCTGGCCCAAATGTGATTTTTTTAACATTAAAAAATAAACTTAAAGCATATTGATTAAAATATAGTATTTATAAAAATAACTCACTTTTTCAACATTTCTTCCTTCTTTTTATACTGGACACTTCCTTTTTCAAACGGAAAGCCACTGAACTGACCCACATTCTTCTTTAATGAGGACACCTGAAAATGTTCCTTATGATTAATGCTATTTATTACCCAGTAATGTACACAAGAATAAATTCAAAGACAATTCAAAGCCAACATCTTTACTTTTCATATCTATCTGTAACTTACAATACTGGCTCAACAGTCAACCAATTCAATATGGGTTCAACATTCAACATTTCTTGTTCAAAACTGAAAAATACATGTTACTAACATAATAACATTATAAAAATCCTACAAACTTAAGTCTCTGAAAATAATGATTTGAACAAATTTTCACTGGGGAATTTTTAACACAATCAAAAGTTATCTGACAGCACCAGGGGATGTGGAAAGTTACTACTTAAAAAGATATCCTTTTCATAAGTAATAAAGTTACTAGTAATTCTTCTTTTCCAAATCAAGGACTTTATTCTTTCCAAGTAAAGAATAGCGAGTACCACAAAAAGTTAATACCATTTACTAGTTATGGGACTTATGTAAATTAGATTGCTTTAAGGATTAAATGAGATTAACAGACGTGAAAATAAATTATGTCATACGTCAGACATTCTATTCTACTTCAGACTTTCTAACACTCAACTTTACTTTGCCCATGTACAGCCTAAAGCAGTTTCCTCAATTATATAAAATACTAAGTTGTATGTACAGTATAATAATCCTTTAGCAAAAAACTACCATCCAATTTATCAGGTATTTGCTAAAAATGAGATACAATTATACCAAATCACTTATTCTCAATGTCCAGAAAATCCAAAAACATGAATTTCTTTCAATACATTTAAAGGTCACTAAAACCATCATAATTTGGATTTCATAATTTGAAATTTCAGTTTGGAATAAAAACTACTACAGGAGAAAGAGCCCTAGAGCTGGGCATACTGGCTCACACCTGTAATCCCAACACTTTGGGAGGCCAAGGCGGGAGAATTGCTTGAGCTCCAGAGTTCAAGACCAGCCTGGGCAACACGACAAAACCCCACCTCTACAAAAAGTAAAAAAATTAGCCAGACATGATACGGTGGCGTGCACCTGTGGTCCCAGCTACTTGGGAGGCTTAAGTGAGAGAAACACTTGAGCCCAGGAGGTTGAGGTTGCAGTGAGTCATGTATTGCACACTGCACTCCAGCCTGGGTGACAGAGTGAGACTGTGTCTTAAAAGAAAAAAAAAGAGCCCTGGATATTATAATCCAATTGCTAATATCCAGTTATATTTCCTGTGATAAATCATTTAATAAGTATATATCTCAGTCTGCTCAGTCATAAAGTGTGGAAATTGAACTAGTGGATCACTAACATTTACAGAAACTGATTCTATTGTGAAGTAATATACAAGTAGGTTTAAAGTGTAAAAAAGTCTTACAGTGCCTGGCCTGTTGTAAAGCAGTTTGTGTAGATTTCTAAGTTCATCAGTTTTCTTCTTACTTAGAAAAAAATGTATCCTCTCAATTTCACAAAGTTTCTGCCCCTTTCCTAGAAAAAAAAAAAAAAATCACAATTAAATACCCATGGCTTACTAATACATTTACAAAGTTAATTTAATGGGAATTATTTTCACAGCATAATTTACATGTAACTTTGCTCTTACAGAGCAGATTAAAATTATAACAAAACTATAAAACACTACCTTGCTGATACTAAGCTACGAACCACCATTTTCACAAATTTAGACACTTTCACCACAAAAATCAAAGAAAGCTAGAAGAAACTTACCTTGTGCAATTGTAAATGGCTCTCTCTGTAAGGAAGAGACCTGCATTGTCAACCTCTCTACTTTCTTCTTTTCCCTCTTGCCTTCCACGATGAGACTCTTTTCTGGAAATTAATTTAGTATTTCTTAATTACCAAAAAGCTTAAACATTGTACTAACTTTATTAGATAAATATGTGGAACAAAGTCCCAAAACCTAACACTTTATTCTTCCTCTAGGCATGGTTTTGGAAAGCAAATAACATAAGAGATGACAACACTTGATTAGTTAATAGAGCACCACGAAAATTTTTTCAGAGTAACATTTTACTTACCTGGCAAACTCACAGGGACTCAGTTAAAAAAAAAAAAATTAGAAAGCAAACTAATTTTTATCCAACTAAAATTATTGCCATTACAGTCCAGTCACTTCATTTGTGAAACAAATCTAGCTCTGTTTAATCTTTGGACATAATTCTATTTAATAATTGTGATTCAGTTTGCTGTACTTCAGAAATAATCAAATTTAGAACTGAGAGATTATGAACTTCACAAGATATATAGAGAATACTAATAATTTAGTCAACTGACAAAAGAGACATAAATAAAGACCTCCAGGCAGAACAGCCTGAAGTACCGGGATAAGATAAAACTCTCCAAGTTTACATCTAATGCAATCAACTGGGAGGGCATTACTTTGTAGTTTATGAATAACATTCATAATGATGGCCATAAATCACTCTAAAAAAAGTTAAATTGTTTAGTCGAGAAAGGGAAAAAAAAACCACACAAAAATCTATGGCTGGGTGCAGTGGCTCACGCCAATAATGCTAACACTTTGGGAAGCCAAGGCAGGAGGACAGCTTGAGCCCAAGAGTTTGAGACCAGCCTGGGCAACATATTGAGACCCTACCTCCATTAGGTAGAAAAAAAAGACCGGGCGCGGTGGCTCACGCCTGTAATCCCAGCACTTTGGGAGGCCAAGGTGGGCGGATCATGAGGTAAGCAGATCAAGACCATTCTGGCTAACTCGGTCAGGAGATTGAGACCATCTTGGCTAACTCCCTTCTACGAAAAAACACAAAAAATTAGCCGGGCATAGTGGCAGGTGCCTGTAGTCCCAGCTACTCAGGAGGCTGAGCGGGTGAATGGCATGAACCCAGGAGGTGGAGCTTGCAGTGAGCCGAGATCACGCCACTGCACTCCAGCCTGGGCGACACAGTGAGACTCTGTCTCAAAAAAAAAAAAAAAAAAAAAAAAAAATCTAGAAAACAGGTAGCATATACTTCAAAATTCAAAACATTACGCTCCATTTATCTAACATAAAATCATTTTTTGAATGAAATAAAGTCAGATAAAAGAATACTACACATTGCTTGAGGTTCTGCCACTTAAATGTCTGTGTTGTGCAGCTGCACTCAATACTAAGGGGATAAATGGATGATAAAGACTGCACATCTTTTGAAAGAGATGCTACTAAGGAAATGAGACATAAATATACACCAACATAAAAGATAATAAAACATCTTAAGAAAGATATAATACCAATAAATTGCTGTGCACTGAGGAGGAATTGATTATTTTGGGACTAGGGAAAAAGGAACAATGCATGTGCGCTGGCTTTTAAAGACAGCTTAGATTTAGTAATATAAGGATTTGCACAGAAAGAGTACTTCAGGACAAAGGGCTATCAACAGGTATATTCTGGCCATGTTGTACAGAATGAAGACAAAACACACTAAAACAACCCCTACTATCACTCAACTTCATCAACTTAGTGATTTAAACCATTTGCTTGTCTCTGATTACCAACTACAAGCTAATGACTTCCCAGTCAATCTCCAAGCCACAACTTTCATCTGAGATTCATATTAACTAATATTGTCTCTCAGTATCCGTGAGGGATTGGTTCCAGGACATCCCTCAGATGCCAAAATCCACAGATGCTCAGGTTCCTTATTTTTTTAAAAAAAATGGTGTAGTACTTACATATAATCTATGAACATCTTCCCACATACTTTATATCATCTGTAGACTACTCATAATGACTAATATAATGTAACTGATACGTAAAGAGTTGTTACACCGTACTGTTTAGGGAACAAAAAAATCTGAACATGTTCAGTACAGATGCAACCATCCATTTTTACCAACTTGTGGTTGATTGAATCCACAGATGAGGAACCCACAGATACGGAGAACCAACACTATATGCCTGTCTGTCATTTGGACAGCTCCAATTCACGTCCTATAGGCACCTAAACTCAAAACATTCAAAAGAAAAATCACAATCATCTCCAAACTTGCTCACTTTGTGAATTTTTTTCAAAAAACATTAATACCATCCACCCACCTGCCAAAGACAGAAACTTAAAAGCGTCATCTTTTACTAGTCATTTCTCTCACTTCCCTTTTCCCCAAAATCACTGCCAATTTTGGTTAACCTGACCCCTTTTTTAGGACAGACTTCAGAGGATGTATGAGAAAGCCTGGGTGTCCAGGCAGAAGCCTGCTGCAGGAGTGGAACTCTCACAGATAACCGCTACTCAGGGCCAGGCGTGGTGGCTCATTCCTGTAATCCAGGCCCTTTGGGAGGCAGAGACGGACAGACTTGAGCTAAGGAGTTTGAGACCAGCCTGGGCAACATAGTAAAACCCTTCCTCTACAAAAAATACAGAAAGTACCCGGGCACGGTGGCACACACCTGTGGTCCCTGCTACTGGGCAGGCTGAGGTGAGAGGATTGCTTGAGCCTGGAAGGCACAGTTTGCAGTAAGCTGAGATAGTGTCACTGCACTCCAGTCTGGGTGACAAGTGAGACCTTGTCTCCAAAAGAAAAACAGTAAGAAAACCTCTAGTAGGGCAGTGTGGAAAGGAAATGGGGGCGGGGGTGGACCCCTAGATTCACCACCAAGGCTCTACTGGCTAGTGGAGCTATGAGAAAGGGGCTGCCACCTCCAAACTCTGGAATGGTAGAGCCACAAGCAGCTTGCATCCTGAGCTGCCCAAGGCCTTGGGACCCCTCACCCCTGGTACCAGCGCGCCCTGGATGCCAGACATGGAGTAAAAGGAGATAATTTGGGAGCTTTAAGATTTAAAGACTGCTCTGCTAGGATTCAGACTTGTAGGCCAGGCATGGTGGCTCATGTTTATAGTCCCAACACTTTGGGAGGCTGAGACAGGCGGATCACCTGAGGTCGGGAGTTTGAGACCAGCTTGACCAACATGGAGAGACCCTGTCTCCATTAAAAATACAAAATCAGCCAGCCGTGATGGCACATGCCTGTAATCCCAGTTACTAGGGAGGCCGAGGCAGTAGAATCACTTGAACCCAGGACGCAGAGTTGTGGTGAGCCGAGATCAGGCCATTGCACTCCAGCCTGGGCAACGAGAGCAAAACTGTTTCAAAAAACACACACACACAGAAAAGCAAAAACCAAACAAAAACCAAACCAGACTGTGTGGGGCCTACTGCACCTTTCTTTTGGCCTTTCCCCCTTTTGGAATGGAAATTTTACCCAATGACTGTACCATCACTGTATTCTGGGAGTAAATAACTTGTTATTTGATCTCACAGGCTCATAGGTGGAAGAAATTCATCTTCAGATGAAACTTTGGACTTACAGACTTGGGACTTTTGAGTTAATGCTGAAACAAGACTTGACTTTGGGAGACTACTGCGAAGGCACAACTGAATCTTGAAATGTGAGAAAGACATGAGATTTGGGGGACCGGGGGTGCAATGGTATGCTTTGGATGTTTGTCCCCTCCAAATTTCATGTTGAAAAGTGATTTGCAATGTTGGAGGTGAGGCCTGGTAAAGTGATTAAATCATGGGGGCAGATTCCTCATGAATGGCTTAGCACGGTAACCCTTGGTGATAAGTGAGTTCTCTCAAGATTTGTTTAAAAGAGCGTGGCACCTCCCCCTACCACTTGCTCCCATTCCCAAATGAGATGCCGGCTCCCCCTTTGTCTTCTGCCATGACTGGAAGTTTCCTGAGGCCTGCACCAGAAGCAGATGCTAGCGCCATGCTTCTTGTACCGTCTGCAAAACCACGAACCAATTAAACCTATTATCCATAAATTACCCAGCCTCAAGTATTTCTTTATAGCAACACACACACACACACACACACACACACACACACACACACACACACAAATCCTAATACAGAAAGTATTTCACTGTCTGGCTTCCATGATGCCTCAATTCTAAAGTTAAATATTCAGGGTTAAGTAGAATAAAAACTTTCACAATCCTACATGTCCCACAAACACCTCAAATTAGTAAAAAGAATAATAAATCAGAGCTACAATAAAACTGTTAGGGGATAAACTTTCTACAAAATCATGTTTTAAAAAATGTGTCTAGAACAAAACATGGGATTATTTCAACTACCAACTGTTCCCCAAGCATTACTGCGTTGGCCATTTACAGTATATTTACACGACTTCTCTAATTCTTCACATGAAAAAAATTCATCATTTCTTTGGCATCTCAACCCTGCCCCCACAAAAAGACCAAAATACAAAAAAATTGGAGAAAAAGTGCAGAGCCTCTTTGGCTAGTAGTGAGATAGTGCACCAAGTTTTGCTGTTGTATTAAAAATGATTTTAAAATAACATTATTAAGCAATAGTTTATATAAAAACTTATACTCAAAAAGCCATGCTTTACTTAAAAATGCCTTCTTAGGGCATATACCACTTTAAACAAACAGAAGGCGTATCTTGTAATCTTAACCCAGATTGTGACCACAGGCTGGTTGAGGCTTAAAAAAAAAAATCCGGGTTTAGGAAGAGAGCTTCAACCTCTTCCCAAGTGTGGCTGAGTCGTAAACATATACGAAATAAACCCAGACTAAGCTAATACCAAAGAATGCTGAGAGACGCGACTTATACGAAATAAATCCAGACTAGGCTAATATCAAAGAATGCTGAGACGCGACTTGGATTTTTAAATGTTTGGAAACACGTCAAGAAGCGGGTACACCTGAAACAGACACTGCAAGCATCCTGGATAAACTGACGCGGCACACTCCTCCATTCTGTGAAGTTTCCGTTTCACACCTCCAGTCAAACCTGGGTTCATAACGCCCTCCCTTAAAACAGACTCAGGTTCGAAACCGAGACAGTGCTGGGCTCACATTTAACTTTCTTTCAGAGTTCACTTTTTTCATTTTTAACTACTTTCTCAAGTAGCAACAGCTTTCACCGCTGTTTGCCAGGGAGGGAAACTTTTTGGCAAATGTAAAAATATTTTTAAGTATTCAAATACAGGTCTCGCCTTAATAACTTCAGTCTTAACAGGCTGCACTAAGACCTTACAATAACTTCAAAATGCAAAAGATGTGTAATGAAATGGACAAAATTAGAACATCCACTTAGCAACTTCAAAGGTGCACACACGGAGTTAAAAAAAAATCAAATCCAAGACCTACAAACTTCCCGTCAAATGATGAAATGTTAACAACGAACATTCAGAGCGGGCAAGAAGTAGGCTGCACTCCAATACATCACTACTACGGTAACAAATACTTTAAAAACCGGAATATACAGTCAATTCTACGCCATCGCTCAGCACAAAAGCAGATAAATTGTGCACACGTTCTCGCTGAAAATTACTCCGACTTTACGCCTCTAAACACCAAAAGAGCAAGAAAACTTGTTTCCTGGGGGGGAAAAAACAAAAAAACTTCGGTCTGAAAAATCCATCACTTGGGATGCGACTCCCCCCACCTTTTTCCTCCTCTTCCTCCTCGTCGTCGTCCTCGTCCTCTTCCTCCTCGCTCTCCTCTCTGGGACCAGGCATTTCGGGTTCTTTCTCGGATGCGGGCTGGGCGGGGGTTCCCTCTCCCTCCGCAGCAGGGGCCGAGGCGGACATGCTGTGAACCTTCGTACGGGGAGAAAGCCAGACGTCTCTGTCCCCCTACTCCCGCGGGCAGGACCCGGCGGCCACCCTGAAGGATGCGACCCTTCCCGCGGGACACCTGCCCTGAAAGTTGCCTCCTCCCGTAGTGCTCAGTCCCCAGGGGCGGCTTCCCTCCCGCTCCGCCCGCCGCCGTCCAGGGATTCCCGAGGCGGGAAACCGCGCCCGCTGCCCCCCCGCGCGCGCGCCCGTCCGGCCTGCACTGTTCCCGGCCCGGCCCGAGCTGCCGGCCCTCCACGTCCCCTCCCCCGCCCCAGGCCGCCGTCCAAATGGCCGCGTCCCTCCCCCGTCGGCCGCGGCAGGGGCGACCGGGCCTCTGGTGTCCCGACTCAGCCCTTACCGCGGATCCCGGCCGCCACGGGCCTGGCACGCGAGGGCACGAGGAGGTTCTGGGAGGCGGCGGCGGCCGACGCCGAGGAGAAGGCGCGCGGGCCGCTGTCTAGCGTGACGCTCGCTGCCGCGCGCTCGGCTCCCCAGAATCAACAAGATTTTCAAAATGGCGGTTCGGGAAGGAGAGCGGGAATGCGGCGACCAATCAGGGCCGCGAGCTGGGAGTTGGCGGGCGCGGGGCGGGGGAAGCGGGGTGGCCGGGCGCCTCCGCGGGAAGCCCGGGCGGGAGGGACCGCGAGGGGTCGCCTCGGCCGCGGGCGGAGGGATACGTCCTCGGGGCTCTTCCCGGCTGCGCCTGGCGTGCGGTCGGCGCTCGGGCCCAGAGTGCTTGCGGGCTGTGTCCCGCGGGGCGGGCGGGAGCGGGAGGCGAGGCGGCCTGGCAGCGCGGAACGGAAGGACGCTAGGGGGCCTGCGTGTTTATTGTCTCCACGGTCGCTTCCCGGAAAAGATAAAGAGCAGTCCCGGGCCGCGGCGGGGCGCGGCGGGCGTCGGTAAAGAAGTTGAGAAATCCCTGAAGTCGCTATCTACAGTGTTTCTCCGAGGCGGAGGGGTATTAATCAGCCGTCTCATCAATGCCCCAGAAATCATGCTGGGTGATAGATAACTCCCAAATCTGCTGTATTTCTGAGGACTCCATAGCTTGTAAGGTCTGCCATAAGGAAAAAGATCCTACCTGCCACGTTAAAGGTGCACATAGCCAGCCACATAGATTTACACCCCTGTAAATATAAGGGGAAAGGCTCCCACCCCATTCCTTCCCCTCTCCTCTCTCACACACTGTTCTATAGTAGAGGTTATTTGGCCGGTCCAGACCCTTCTCCCTGAGTTCTAGGCCATCTATGCAAATACTTTTTACACATTCAACACTGCAGACACTCAAAGAAGTATCTTCCCTGCTCAATGCTGCCTTCTTTTGTATGTGATTTCCTTTATTTTCTCCCAACTCTTCAACCACTAGCTCACCCAAAGGATCCTTGTACTCAGTGGACCTAATGGAAATGTGATCAGTGAAATTTGCTAGGACTCCCGGTTGCAGGACAAAAATTTGACATTCTCTTTGAATCTTCCCTTTTCCCTTTGTTCCCCTTCCAAAACATACACAAATAGTGTCATTTCTACCCTCAAATTGTATACCATTTTTCACACTATTGATTCCACTCAAATCCTATCCAAACTCTACAGCTCGTCTCTCCTTGTTGCCTGCAATGTGGTTGGGAGTGGGGGGTTGTGTTTCAGCCCTATTTGTGTTACAGCTCTTTCAGTCCTACCATTTGGCAGGTCCTGAGTTCTGGTCCTGTGTCCAGGAAGAATGAGGCACACAAACAACTGGAGGGTGAGCAAGGTGGACAGGAGCTTCACCAAGTGAGAGAACAGCTCTCAGGAGACCTGAAGTGGGTTGCGCCTTTCTGCAGGGGGGTTGTCCCGAGTAGTGTCACGCCCTCAGTGGAGAGGAGACCGGTAGTGGACAGCTCCTTTCTGCAGGCAGGTCGTCCTGACAAGTTGAGGAGACCAAACTGGGTAGCTCCTTTCCGCAGCTGGTAGTCCTGACCTCTGGCTGAGTCAGGGTTTGTTTTTTTTTTTTCTTCTTTTTTTTTTTTTTGAGATGGAGTCTTGCTCTGTCGCCCAGGCTGGAGTGCAGTGGCCGGATCTCAGCTCACTGCAAGCTCCGCCTCCCGGGTTTATGCCGTTCTCCTGCCTCAGCCTCCCGAGTAGCTGGGACTACAGGCGCCCGCCACCTCGCCCGGCTAGTTTTTTCGTATTTTTTAGTAGAGACGGGGTTTCACCGTGTTAGCCAGGATGGTCTCGATCTCCTGACCTTGTGATCCGCCCGTCTTAGCCTCCCAAAGTGCTGGGATTACAGGCTTGAGCCACCACGCCGGGCGAGTCTGGGGTTTTATGGACCCGGAAGGGAGGAGCGTGTGCTGATTGGTCCATGGGTGGGCCCAGAAAAGGCACCATAAGTTCTGGCTCTGGGCTGCATACAGACTCTGCCTGGAACTGGCCACCGGGCCCCCCAAGCTTCAGGCCGTCCCTGGCTTGAAGATGGGCAGTGACCTATCCCTTTCCTCCCAGGAACGTGTCTGCCTGCCACCATCAACATGTCACCCGTGGCGCCCAAGCTGTTTGTGCCGAGGGGCGCCTGCAGGCCCACGCAGAGCCACCCTCAGCCCCACCAGCCTCTTTCTTGCACCCGTCGGTGCCCAAAGTCCAGAGGGGGCGGAGGCGGCAGGGGGCTGGTGTGTCAGTGCTGCGCTGAACACATGCACACCCAGTTGGGTTGCAGCAGTGCCCATGCTTGGCCACAACTTTGCTCTGCCTTGGAGTGGGCCCTGGGAGTGGGTGGAGGGTAGAGACCTGGGATCAGGCACATTCTTTTTTTTTTTTTGAGACAGAGTCTCACTCTGCCACCCAGGCTGGAATGCAGTGGCGTGATCTTGGCTCACTGCAACCTCAGGAGCAGGTACTTTTAAGCCTGCAGGGGCAGAGGCTTCCTGGGTCCCCAAGATCGCAGGGATGCCTGGGTCCAGAGCTGTGGCTGGACAACTGCAGCTGTGCCCAGGAACATGGGTCTCCTGCCTTGCCAACTTGATAGGGGACGGGGCTCTTGTGTGTTCCTGGGCCCTGCTGGCTCTGAGGAGTGTTCAGCTCTGGCTGCGCCTTCCACGCTGCAGTTGGCATCCCCTCAGTGGCTGCTCCAGATAGGCTGCCACTGCCATCAAGACAATGAGCAAGTGAATATATATTCTATGACGACTAGTGATAGCAGTAAAGCAAGTTAAAAAAGATAGGAAGTACCAGTAGGGTGGATGCGATTTTGTTTTATATATTCAACAATTAAGCAACGTCTTTTTAATAAGATGACATTTGAAAAGATCCTAAGAAAATGAGAGCTCTGAAGACCGACTAAGTTATTCCAAAGAATTCTCTAAAGTTTTGGATGTGGGGCACGAGAGCCAGCTAGAAGTCAATGATGACCGTGGGGTTTTTGGTTCAACAACTGTAAGAACAAAAGTAGCTATTCGTTGAGAGGAGAAAGACCTCGGGGGTGGGGGTGGGCAGGATGGTTTTAGAGGGGAAAGTGGAGGAGGTGGGAATGAGTTGTTTTGTTTTAGACATGTTAGTTTTGAATGAGTTGTTTTGTTTTAGACATGTTAGAATTCAAAATGCAGATTCAGGAGTGGCTGTTGGATTTGAGAGTCTGGCATTCAGCAGAAGAAACTCTAGCTCAAGAAATAAATGTAGCAGTTGTCAACATGTAGATGGTATTTAAAGCCCTGAAACTGAATGAAATCACTAATAGTGAACATAGGTAGGGATGAGATGTTCAAAATCGTACCTTGGAGCTCTCTGGTGTTCAGAGGTTCAAGAGTGAAAGGAGAACCAGCAAAGGAGAAGAGAAGAGTAACTGCAGCCAGTGAAGTGGGAAGAGAATTACATGAAAATTGTGTCCCGCAAGCCAAGTGACAAAGGGGTGTTTTTGAAGGAGAGTGATCCACTGAGTCACATGCTCATAAAAGGTCAGGTAAGATGAGAACTGATAACTGACCATTGGATATTCCAATGTTGTTTTATCAGTGACATGGACTATTCTGTGGGGTGGTGAGTCGAAAGGTGCCAGGGATGGGAATACAGAGAGACAGGTAGGCAAGGAATGGATTCAGACACTCTTTCCAGGAATGTTGCTGTACAGGAGAACAAAGAAGGAGCAGTAGTTCAAAGGTAGTTTGGTTTTGAAGAAAGGAGACACATGTTTGTATGATGATGGGAATGAATTAGTGGAGAAGGGAACATTGATGATACAAGAGGAGGAGAAGACAGTGGCTGAATCCAATCTATAGTAGGTAGGTCCGGTTGGGTTCTCTAAGCAGAAGCTGAAACAGAATTTGGGACACCAGGTGTTTATTAGAGGTGAAGAACTGTGAAGGGAAGGGGGAAGAAGCAAATTTGGCAGAGGAAGAGGTCAAACTGCAAAGCCGGCTTGACAGAGCTTCAGACAGCTACGAGGGGAGCTCTGGAGGGAGTGCTGCTCTTCAGGGTATCCTGAGTGGCTGAGCTTTTATATCCCCATACTGCTCAGTCACTGCATGCAGGCAGCCCCAGGAAGGTGTGACCTCGACTGAAGTGATTCCACTTTAGTGGCTTTGGCAGATGCTGAAGGAGTTGACAGATGGAGGCTGCCTGCTAACTCTGGGGTCTGCAGCTGGGCAGCAGATTCTTCCCTGAAGAGGCATCTGGGTGACACATCTCCATGTCTGCCACAGGAGATGAGAGGACATGGGATCTAGTGCACAAGTAGAAGAGCTGTCCTTAAAAAGGACAACGGAAAGCTGTTCCATTGTAACAAGAGGAAAGACAGCGGACTTGAGTACCCATGCAGGGCAGGAGTTGGCAGATGTAAGTGGGAGTTTTTGAAGTTTTTATTCCTTTAAGTTTCTCAGTAAAATCCAGAGCAACATTATTGACAGTGAGTGAGTGTGAGAGAGACTGTTGAAGGTTTTTGGACAGAGGAAATGTGAAGTGATCATGTAGAAGAATGGGAGATGGATACATTAGGGAATATTGTAGGCTTGCCATGTAGCTGCAAGGACTCTCTGGGATCAGTGGCTGTAAAGTGAGAGTGAGACCAGTCAGCATTATTGTTTTTCTCCAGCCACATTCAGCAACCTGGGAGTAAGTATGAAGATGGCAACAACAACATCCAAAAAATGCATTTAACCAGGTTGGGATTTTGCTATGCAAGTAAGAAAGAAGGAGAAAAGGGTGAGTGAGTTGAGGATACACACAGGACAAGGAAGATAGTGATGGACTATAGAATCTGAGCTGAATAAGGAGGGAAGTAAAGACATGAGAAGGGTGAAGCTTAGTGAGAAGGGTATAGAACCAATCAGTAATAACTTTATTTCTGTTTATTACATTTATCCCTACCAGAAAATTTTATTTATTTTTGTTTGTTTATTTACTACCAGACATATATATGGAGAAACCTCGTTTCTACTAAAAATACAAAATTAGCTGGGCGTGGTGGTACATGCCTGTAATCCCAGCTACTCGAGAGACTGAGGCAGGAGAATCGCTTGAACCTGGGAGACAGAGGTTGCAGTGAGCCGAGATTGCACCATTGCACTCCAGCCTGGGAGACAAGAGCGAAACTCCATCTCAAAAAAAAAAAAAAAAAAAAAAAAAAAAAGTCCGGTAATATCAAGTCAGTAAACTAACGTGGCTTGAATAAGCCGATGACCAGATTCTTTTTAAACCTGGTTACACAAATGTAAAGTCCCCGAGGCTGCAGAGACTTTGTCTTGTTCTGCACCGTATTCTCAGCACCCAAAGCAGTGCCTAACACATAGTAAGTATTTTGCTGAATGAATGAATGCCAGCCAAAATAAACCCTTGCTGTGAAGATCCAGAATATTTTTTGGTTAATGTGATGAGAAAGTATATTAGGATAAAACAGGCTATTTCAATGGCCTAACTGCCAAGTTTTTTTCTTGCTCTATAAATCTCTGTCAGTTCAGGCAATTCTCCTGGGCTTCCGTTCATGTGGTTTACTCATTGCTCTAGGCTACTTTGATCTTGTAGATCTACTATCTTAACACAAGTCCATCGTGTTCATGGTGGTAGGGGAAGAGAGCAGGAGGAGAACCCATACCTGCTGTTCTGTGGTTCTGCTCATTGGTCAGCTCAGTCATATGATCCCACCTAACCACAAAGAATTTAGACAATATAGGGGCACACAGGAAGTAGCCGATGAGTATTGCTGTCTCTGACACAGAAGGGCTAATTGCAACCATATCTGGGACAATTGGGATGAACAGGGGATGTGCCTGAGAATATGTTGGTTTTATTTTGGCAATTATGAAAACCCTGGTTCTTAAAACACTTCCCTCCTTTTGCCTGTGAGAAGTTTTTATATAAACTGCACACACATACTGATCTTTCTCATGCACATCATCTATCTCTTACATACACAGATCAATTTTTCCCAAAATATAAGTTTCAGGGGCAGAAGCCCTGTGCTTCCTTTCATTATTCCCTCCTGGTACTTGGCTTGATGCCTGACACATAGTAAATACTTTTAAAATATTTGTTTAATTAAAGTGCACCCCCTTTTGGTTCTTAGACAGTGGCATGAGTTTGTTGTCTGGATGCTATTTAAAGACCATCCAGGCTGGGTGCATTGGCTCATGCCTGTAATCCCAGCACTTTGGGAGGTCGAGGCGGGCGGATCACCTGAGGTTGGGAGTTTGAGACCAGGCTGACCAACCTGGAGAAACCTCATTTCTATTAAAAATACAAAATTAGCCGGGCGTGGCGGTGCATGCCTGTAATCCCAGCTACTCGGGAGGCTTAGGCAGGAGAATTGCTTGAATCCGGGAGGCGGAGTTTGCAGTGAGCAAAGATTGCACCATTGCACTTTAGCCTGGGAGGCAAGAGCGAAACTCCATCTCAAAAAAAAAAAAAAAAGAGTCTAGTGATACCAAGTCAGTAAACTAACATGGCTTGAATAAGCTGATGACCAGATTCTTTTTTAAACCTGGTTATAAATATAAATATACTGACACATTTGGTTCTTCTAAAAACAAGATATCATACTCTATTTTGGTGGAGTGAGTTAGCCAAAGTGTACAGTGTAGCTATTTAAGATTGGGTTTGAAAAATATCTGAATGCAATAATATCCAGTCGGTTGATAATAAAGTGGATATTGTGGCTCGACTATGGTCAGGGAGGACCCTCAAGGTAAGCAGTTGGAGGAGGTAAGGGAAATGATGGTGAGGCTTAGAAAACTTGGAGAACAAAGGATGAACGGCTAGCAAACTTTTGCTCCTAGTAACTAATTTTGCTCTAACTTTAAGAGTATTATTTGTAACACATTTCTTTAATATATCTTACCAACTGTTCCATGGAATGAGACTAAAGGAATAGAGAAGCATAGATCCTTGGTATTATTGCCCTTATTTGCTGTTAAAAAAACAAAACAAAACAGGAAGGTCATCTCTATAGGAGGGGGATTTTCTGCTAAGATTCAATACTCAGGTTATATTTAATGCCCTTGGCCAAATCATAACATCAGAGTCAGAAAAATGACTTCTACTGCAAGTTGGCTAGGTATCAACATTGTCCCAAGACTGTCAAAATAGGGTGTTATTTTCGAAAATAGATATGTGTAACTCTAAAATATTTCTATAAATCTTATTTTTTCTATTTTTAAATTTTCTTTCTGTCTTCATTTTTTTTTTTGGTTTGTTTCGTTTTGTTTTTAGAGGGAGTCTCACTCTGTTGCCCAGGCTGGAGTATAGCAGTATGATCTTGGCTCACTGCAGCCTCCACCTCCTGGGTTCAAGTGATTCGCCTGCTTTGGCCTCCCAGGTAGCTGAGATGACAGACATGTGCCACCACGCCCAGCTAAATTTTGTATTTTTAGTTAGAGATGGGGTTTTACCATGTTAAACAGGCTAGTCTCCATCTCCTGACCTCAAGTGATATGCCTGCTTTGGCCTCCCAAAGTGCTGGGATTACAGGCGTGAGCCACCGTGCCTGGCGAAATCTTATTTTTTAATCTGGACTTTAATAAGTAAAACATTTCTTGTTATAACTCATTCTTCATTTAAGGAAATTAGAGAAGGTTTGGGAGGGTACCTGACTGACATGCAGCATGAGTTTAAAAAATTAAATTTAGAATAAACAGATGTTTTCAAATTAGGAAAAGAATATTAGAAGGTGATGCTACCTCCTAATAATATGTATTTTTAAAAATACATGTGTCTCTCTCTCCCATTCACATCTCAATATAACACAGTGGTTCTCAAGTGAAGTAAGGACAATTTGATAGTGTCTGGAGACATTTTTCGTTGTCAAAACTTAGAGGGGGTGCTAGTGGCATCTTGTGATTAGAAAGCAGAGATGCTGCTAAACATCCTACAAAACACAGGACAACCCCACAAGGTTTTTTTTTTTTTTTTTTTTTTTGAGACAGAGTCTCATTATGTTGCCCAGGCTGGTCTCAAACTCCTGGACTCAAGCGATGTGCCTGCCTCAGCCTCCGAGGTGCTAGGATTATAGGCGTGAGCCACCACGCCCAGCTGAACGTTATCTTCTTGCACATTCTTCATGCTCATGTTTCTGAAGTTGAGACTCCCTCCCCTCCTTGCTATTTTGTGCTTCCTTAATACTTTGTTCATATCTTTATGAGGGTATTTATGAAATTATAGTGTTATTACGTATTTACATGTCTGCCTTCATAGTAAACATTTACCCTCAACCTTCTCAAAGATCCTTCCATCCTCATTTCCAATCCTGTGGCCACCATCCATAGAATTAGATGAAGAACTCTTTTAGGGATGTTTTACATCACGACTGTGACCTCAGTAGAGCTAGTTACTTCCCTACCTGGGAATTTGGAATTATGAGCAAGATGGATTCCACTTGGTAATTGGATCTGTAACAAATAAAGTTAGGAACTATAGGGACATGTGTTCTGTTGTGTGAATTGGAGAAGTCCTAGTCTACAGAGAGAGAGAAGAGTAAAGATGAAAGAGGGTCAGATAAGGCAATGTGATGGCTAATTTTATGTGTCAACTTGATTGGACCGTTGGATGCCCAGATATCTGGTTAAACATTATTTCTGGGTGTGTCTGTGAGGGTCTTTCTGGAAAAAGTATTTCAATTGGTGGACTAAATAAAGCAGATGGCACTCCCCAGTGTGGGTGGGCATCATCTAATTCATTGAGGGCCCAAATAGAACAAAACGGTGAAGAAAGATTGAATTCACTCTGGGTGACTGCTTGAGCTGGAACATCAGTCCTCTCCTGCCCTTGGTGCTACTGGTTCTCAGGTCTTCAGACCAAAGCTGGAATCTATACCATTGGCTCTCCGGCTCTCAGGCCTTTGAACTACACCCAGCTTTCCTGGGTCTTCAGCTAAAATGAAAAGAGGAGAGAATAAGTAGAAATGAAAAAAAAAATACAAAGGAAATTGAGAAAAACCAAATTGAAATGATAGACAGAAGGTAGCAAATCATCTGAAAGAATACTATGAATTGAGTGATCGAGGGGTGAGATGTTTGGCTGTCTTGCTCTTGCTCTGCCCTCCTAAGGCCAGCCAGCCTTTCCCTATTCCTTTCTTCTTGGCCTATTTGCTCTGACTCAGGTGGCAGGATCCATCAGGAGAGCCCTGCTACCTCCTAGCACCCTAGCCCGACCACTCTAGCCTTCCATTAAGTCTTCTGAGTACAGCCCACCGTGGTTACAGCGAGGTAGCTCAGCTCCCAGGGACAGCCATAGCTGCCTAGACCTTAGTGAATCTAGAGAGCATGGCCTAGTGGAAGGAAGTAGTATGAACACTGGTTTGTAAAAATGTTTAAATTATTTTTTTAAAAGCTAGTCAAGTGAAGCAATGGCAATGGAGAAGGAACAAAGAGATCTGCAACTGGTTGTAATTAATTAGTTATAAACAACAATGCACTTGGACCAGCCTAGTGTGGACTTTGACTTCAGACAGATGGGTGCAAATTGAGGAAGACTATAAAATGATTAGAGTGAGGGATAATAGAAATAGCTGGGCACAGTGGCTCACACACTTACTTTGGAAGGCCGAAGCGGGTGGATCACTGGAGGTCAGGAGTTCGAGACCACCCTGGCCAACATGGTGAAATCTCATCTCTACTAAAAATACAAAAATTAGCTGGGTGTGGTGGTGGGTGCCTGTAATTCCAGCTACTTGGGAGGCTGAGGCAGGAGAATCGCTTGAACCTGGGAGGTGGAGGTTGCAGTGAGATGAGATAGCGCCACTGCACTCCAGCCTGGGCAACAGAGGGAGACTCCATCTCAAATACACAAAAAAAGAAAATAACTCTCAAAAGGAGAGGGAGAAGAGGCAGGAGCATGCTGGTTTGCTTTTACATGTTAGGAAATTGGGGATATATATCAATATACCTCCTATGTGTCAATTTCCCTTTAATTTATTCCACTACTCGGTTATAAATCAACATTCTTTTATCTTTGAACTGTGTGAGATAGAGTCACTGTATAAATATTTAGTTTTAAAAAAACCATTTTCTCTCTAAATTCTATTTACCAATATGTTTCTCAGTTGTTTACCACCAGTGACCCTCTTCCCTCCACACTTCTCTTCCCTTCCAGGAAAGCTTGTCTCTTAGGAACTTGTCATGGGACTAAATTTAGATTCCACAAAGGTATGAGGATCTCTACATTGGTATTGATTGATTGATTTTTGAGACTGGGTCTCAATCTGTCACTCAGGCTGGAGTACAGTGGCATGATCATGGCTCACTGCAGCTTTGACCTCTCTGGCTCAAGGGATCCTCCTGCCTCAGCCTCCTGAGTACCTGGGGCCACAAACACATGCCACCATGCCCAGCTAACATTTTGTCTTTTGTAGAGACCAGCCTATTTGCCCAGGCTGGTCGGTCTTGAATTCCGGGGCTCAAGTGATCTTCCCACCTCACCCTATCAAAGTGCTGGGATTATAGGCAGGGGTCACTGCACCTGGCCTGGTACTCATTGATTACGTGTCCTTTACAGAGATATTCTTCCTGATTTATCCTCTTTCCTGTCATCCCTACCTCCCATCCTCATTAGTTCACTGCCTGCAGCCAGAAGTCTTTAAAAAAAAAAAAAAATCTCATTATTATGTTGTCTATGACACTTAAATGCCTCCCCATCATCTGTAGGATCAAGTGTAATTTTTCATTTTTTTTTTTTTAGAGACAGGGTCTCTCTCTGTCACCCAGGCGGGAGCATAGGGTGCGATCATAACTCACTGCAGCCTCGACCTCCTGGGCTCAAGAGATCCTCCTGCCTCAGCCTCCTGAGTAGCTAGGACTACAGGCTCATGGCACCACACCTGGCTAAGTTTTCAATTTCTTTTTTTTTTTTAGAGATAGGGTCTCTCTATGTTGTCCAGGCTGTTTTGAACTGGCCTCAAGCAATCCTCCCACCTCTGCCTCCTAAAGCAGCCTCCAAAGTTCATGGTGTGAAGCACTGTGCCTGGCCTAAAGTATAATTTTTATTTTTATTTTTTGATTTAAGAAAAATATTTAAAAATTTTCAGTAGCTTTTGGGCTACAAGGGATTATTGTTACATGGGTGAATTGTATAGTGGTGAAGTCTGAGATTGCAGTGCACCTGTCACCTGAGTAGTATACATTGTTACCAATATGCAATTTTTCATTCCTGACCCTCCTCCCATCCTCTCCTGTTCTGGGTTTCCAATATCCATGATTACCCCTCTATATGCATTTGTATATCCATAGCTTAGCTCCCATTTGTAAGTGAGAACCCATGGTATTTGATTTTCCATTTCTGAGTTACTTCACTTACTGTAACGGCCTCCAGCTCCATCCAAGTTCCTGCAAAAGACATTATTTCCTTCTGTTTTTAATGACTGAGTAGTAGTCCTTGGTGTATATATACCATATTTTCTTTATCCTGAAGTGCAATTTTTAAAACATGGCCTAGACGACTCTACATGATCTGACTTCTATTCATCTCTCTAGCCTTGTCTCTACATTGTTCCTTCCAGTCTCCCTGACTCCCACCCCAAAGAAAAGATCCTCCAGCCATAGTGAATGGCCATGTTCCTTCTTACCTTTGGTTTTCTCTCCATGTTGGTGATCCTACTGGAAAACTCTTCTCCTATTTTCCTGTTCTGGGCCAAATTACCCTCACTCTTCAGGTCTCACTTACACTGCCCCGGATATGTCATCCTCCATGAGAACATCTACTTTTAACAGCCTGTTTTCTTGTCTACACCCTCCCTCCCAATTGGTTTGATGGGAGCAGGAATGTTGTCTTTCTGATAGCTGTTCCATCCTCAGCACCCAGTATTTATTGAATGCTTGCTAGTGTGAGACTGGCAAACATTTATTCTGACAGAAGAAAAAAGAATGCCAGGCCAGGCACAGTAGCTCATCCCTGTAATCCCAGCACTTCAGGAGGGCAAGGTGGGAGGACCATTTGAGCCCAGGAGTTTAAGATCAGCAAGGCCGACATGACGAAACCCTCTTTTTACAAAAAAATGCAAAAATCAGCTGGACATGGCGATGCATGCCTGTAGTCCCAGCTACTCTGAAGCTGAGGCAGGAGGATTGCTTGAGCCCAAGGTCGAGGCTGCAGTGAGCCATGATAGCACCACTGTACTCCAGCCTGGGTATCAGAGTGAGGCCTTGTCTCAAAGAAAAAAAAAGAATGCCAGCTTAGTCTTTGGCTGACCTCCCTCCTCCTCCCCCTTCACTTCTTCTTACATCAGCTAAGCTGGTTCTTTCAATTGTAGTAACTTGACTGGTGAGTTTATCTTCTGATATCTGCCTTCTATCTAATAGACAAACCTGACAGTTTTTAGTAAGTGCCCATTTTTCAGCCTTCAGATGAGAAACTTATTTGATAAATTTAGAAAAAGACAGTGGATTAATATGGTGTCTCTTAATAGATATTTGCATTTTCCAGGGCCCTGTTATAAACTGGTTGAGAAGTTGATTCCGAGCAGCGTTTATAATGACTATGAATAATGCTTTATTGCCTTTAACATATTCCATAAATATATACTATTAATATATAGGTGAATGAATGAGTGAGTGGAGTGCCATTTAACAATTCAACTTCCACATTCCCAGCAGGGGTTATATCACTTTCAGTTTCCTAGGAGTTAGTGATACCGTCATGTTTGTTATTTTTAAAGTACTTTTTATTTTTTATGTTATTTTTATTTATTTCAGTTTTTTATTAACTTTTAATTTTTTTCTATTTATTCTTTTATAATTTATTTATATTATGCCCTCGAACATCATCCTATCCAAGATACTGTCATGTTTCCAGGATCCCTTCCCATCGTTCTTTTTCTCTGTATTATTCAGTAAATTCTGCCCTTTGCTGGTTTTCTGCATTAGAACTCTCTTCTTTGAACACATCCACCTGCTTCTTTCCAGAACCTAAGCCTCAGAACTGAGTCCTAAGTGAGAACAGAGGTTCCGGGCATGCTCGGTAACCAAAGCCAGGGTGTAATTAACTGCTCTTGCCCTGACGCAGGGCCCTTACAGGTGGCAGGTAGCAGCGCTGCTGGGAAGAGACTTGCTCTGTCTTGTGCAGCTGAACATCTGCTTTCTGAGGCCAATCTAACGTCCTGGCAACCCAAGTTTATAAAGTGGGGATGTCTGCATTTTCAAAACAATAAAGCGGAAGGAGTTATTTTGGGAAAATTAAAATGCCTGGCAGGAGATTCTCAGAGTTCAACCTAAACACGAATATCAAGTGTTAAATAATGCTGTGGTTAAGACAAAAAAAGAGGACGGAGCCAGGGGATGAATATACATGGTGCCCTACTTTGAATCTCATTGGGCAGATCAAAGATTTTAAAAGGATTTTCTGAAGTTGCCCAGCGCCTAGAATTTCAAGGACCGCATTCGCTGCTTCCTTCCTAAAGAGGGTGCGTTTCTGGGGGAGGTGAGTGCGCGCGCGCCGGGGGAGGGCCGGCGGCGGAGAGGGGCCAAGGCTCTCTGGAATCAGCAGCCAGGGAGAGGCTCTGCGGGCGCCCGCGGGACGGGGGGGAGCGGGGCGGAGGGCCGCCGGGCAAGGGTCGGAGGAGGGGTCCGAGACGTGCCAAAGGGCTGGTAGTTAGGCGACCTGAATGCCTTTGATACCTGAAGCCGCAGCCTGCAGAAGCTGATAGCGGACCCCGAGCGCGCGCGCGCCCTAGCGGGAGCCCTGCGCCTCCCGGAGTCTCCCTCTCCTTACTCGGACCTCGGGCGCAAGGTAAGGAGGGGCGCAGGGTGCAGCGCTCGCCCTCGAGCTGCTTGGAGCCTCTGCGAGGGGCCAGTTCGGCCTCCCCCAGGCTGTCACCGCCTCGCCGCCTTCTCCCTCCCTTTACTCGTCTCCAGGTCCCCTCCGCGCAGAGCTGAAGCCCCGGCCGGCGGCCCACTGGGGCTCAGACCCCCTGGCCATCCGCGTTTCCACTCCACCGTCCGCCGGACCCCCGCTTCCTTTCCACGCTCCACTCCCGACTTTCTTCCCCGCCCCCGGGAAGCTCCCGAAACCCGCACCCCCAGCTCTGAGGTCAGGGCTGGCAGGAGTAATCCACCCTCTCCAGGTGTGTGGCGCAAACACGGACGCAAAGATTTCCCCTAGGGTCTGTAACAATTTCCAGGCTGAAAGGTCATAACTCCTTCTCCTTCCAGAACATACCTTCCCCCCGCCCCCCCCTTACTTTACTATCCTAACTTTGGGAGGAATATTGACTCTTGATCAAAGTAAATGCACTGCCTTACTTTTCTTTTCTTTTTTTTTTTTGTTTGAGACGGAGTCTTGCTCTGCCACCCAGGCTGGAGTGCAGTGGCCGGATCTCAGCTCACTGCAAGCTCCGCCTCCCGGGTTTACGCCATTCTCCTGCCTCAGCCTCCCGAGTAGCTGGGACTACAGGCGCCCGCCTCGTCGCCCGGCTAGTTTTTTGTATTTTTAGGTAGAGACAGGGTTTCACCGTATTAGCCAGGATGGTCTCGATCTCCTGACCTCGTGATTGGCACAGGCTGAGGTGGTTGTTTTTTTTCCCCCTTAAGTATTATGATAAGTGTACAAGGTTTTCAGGGTGACTGCGGTGCTGGAACTTTATAACAACTTAAAGCAAAAGCTCTTAGGCGCCGGGGAAGACAGCCGGACCCCACCCTGAAATCCCGATTCAGAAATCTGGTGTGTGTGTGTGCGTGTGCGTGTGCGTGCATGCATGTGTGTGTGTGTGTGTGTTCAGGCTTGAGTATATTTAAAAAGCACCTCAGGTGATTATAATGCCCGCCCCTGCAACATACCCCCAAAGTATCTGTAAGGTCCGCAAAGAAGAGAGAGGGGCCACCCACTGTGGCTAAGCATCACCTGGATCTATTAGTGTGAATTGAGAATAAAAACAGAGTGAAAGGGGTGAAAACCAGTTCCCCTCAAGTTGATTAATGGGACTGGTGCGGTATCATTGGATCTGACAAGGTAATTTTTAAAATTTTGTTTTTATTTTTTGAGACAGAGTCTCTCTCTGTTGCTCAGGCTGGAGTGCTGTGGCCCAATCTCGGCTCACTGCGACCTCCGCCTCCAGGGTTCAAGCGATTCTCCTGCCTCAGCCTCCCGAGTAGCTGGGATTGCAGGTATACACCACCATGCCCGGCTAATTTTTGTATTTTCAGTAGAGACGGGGGTTTCACCATGTTGGCCAAGCTGGTCTCGAACTCCTGACCTCAAGTGATCTGCCTGCCTCGGCCTCCCAAAGTGCTGGGATTACAGGAGTGAGCCACCGCGCCTTACTCGAGACAGCAATTTTGGAAAGGGAGAGTTAACATTCATTTGAAACTCTGATATAACATTGGGGGAAATGCAGACTTCTGGGAGACCTGTTTAAACAGCTTTTAAATATCAATCTTTAAAATGTAAGAATTCTTTCACAAGTACTCTGGCAATTAGAAAGGGTTGAGGCCCATTCTCCAGAGAATCAGAAAATCTTCCTTCACTGCTCCCTTGACTTTTTGTCAATGATGGAATGCAGCCCGTTGACATTTTTACATTTTTCTTACTTTAAGGCTAAAGACCCAAATGGATTATTATCTCTAGGAACTAGAAGGAAGAGTGATCATACTAATTTAGATCCTGTTTTCACTCCTAATTATTTGAACGAAGTTATTCTATACTGAATTAAGAGAGTCTGTAAATTATATCATATTTACAGAAATACGAAATGTTTCTCCATCTTGAACTTTGTCATAGATGCATGTCTGCTACTTTTCATATATTCATATATGTACCTGAACCATTGTAAGTACTTATCCAACTATCAGAAGATAACTACCAGGGAAAACAAAGATTTTTATTTTCTGTCTTTTGAAAAATTGAGGTGAAGGACCAATTTTTAAAAGTACCCTAAAGTAGTTATAACATTAAAGCTTATATTTCTTTTTATGAAACCAGATGCCTGTTATGAAATAGGGATGATATTCCATACCCGCTTTCAAGGATATTAAGGGCAAGCAGGAGGCTGTCTGTAAAGCATTTTGAACTTTTAAGAAAAGAATCACTGTCTAGAGATTGAGCCAATGTGATTGTTTTCCTGGCAAACTTTTTCTCCTTTCTAAAATTAACTTTCCCCCAGGAAAAATAGTGCAGATGCGCATGATTCAGTCAACCAAGTCCAGAAAATACTGTCTGAATTTTAAAAGTGACCTTAATTCATCCCTATAGATCTAAGGTTTGCAACCTATGCCACAAAATATGCAGAAATGTTCCTTGCTTGCTGACCTTTGCAAAGTGTTAGCTTAATAAGGGTAGGTATGGACAGAGCACAGTATACAATTTATTGGTTTAGGCAAAACTATTAATATTATTTTCCTAAGGTTTTTGTGTATGTGTGTACACTGGTTCTGGGACTTCCATAAATATGTATATGTCGCATATGTTTTTAATAGGAACAAAAACCCACAGTATTTTTCATTTGTGGCAGAACACTGTAAGCATTAGGTTTTGATTACTTTTTGATGGCAATTTTAAAATGACAGAACTGAGAGCTTCAAGGAAATAATTTCATAAAGATCTGTTTGGAACGATAAGTCCTTTTTGAAAAAAAAGATGTTTGAAGCCCAAAGTCTGTGTGCTTAGCTTCCATAGAACGGTCTTTCGTGAGTGAGTAAGGGTAGTAGATCCAGTTCTGGCAACCTCAGACGATGGATGATTAGACCCTGCCACTCTTCTCCAGACCTTCAATTTGGTCTGTAACTTGATGCTTCACTGACCCTACACTATCCCTGCCACGCGAACTCAGAGGAATTGTTGGCACTCTGAATTGAATTTTTTCCCCTCCCATCAATTAGAACATGTTTGCGGCCGGGCGCGGTGGCTCAAGCCTGTAATCCCAGCACTTTGGGAGGCCGAGACGGGTGGATCACGAGGTCAGGAGATCGAGACCATCCTGGCCTACACAGTGAAACCCCGTCTCTACTAAAAAATACAAAAAACTAGCCGGGCGAGATGGCGGGCGCCTGTAGTCCCAGCTACTCGGGAGGCTGAGGCAGGAGAATGGCGTAAACCCGGGAGGCGGAGCTTGCAGTGAGCCGAGATTGCACCACTGCACTCCAGCCTGGGAGACAGAGCGAGACTCCGTCTCAAAAAAAAAAAAAAAAAAAAAAAAAAGTTTGCATAGGTTGCAGAATGCAGTTACATTTTTAGCTCAGTATTCTAAGAAATAACTTTGACCATGAAGAGCGTAGCTAGCCTTAGTGCAGCCTACACCACAAATTGCCTTATTTCATTGAGCTATGATAACGTACTAATGATTCAGCTATGTAGAAATAATAGCGTTATAGAGTATTAAAATTAGAAGTCACTTTGAAAGTCATCTAGATTTTAATCATTTCTTTCTATAGAGAATACCGAAGTGCTTATAAGTATAATCCAAACTGAGAATAGACATTAAATTTTATATTCTTTCCAATTCTTGTAGTAATGAGAATTTTGTTCATTTGAAATGAATTTATATATGAGTTTAATAACGTAGCAGTGACAGCAAAGTGGTTACAAATCTCAGCTAGATTTTCCACAAAACTCAGAGTGTGGCATTAGGCTGGGAGCAGTGGCTCACAACTGTAATCCCAGCACTTTGGGAGGCTGAGGCAGGAGAATCGCTTGAGCCTGGGAGTTGGAGACTAGCCTGGAAAAGATGGCAAGACCTGTGTCTACAATTAATTAAACGAAAAATTACAAAAAATGTGGCATTAAAGGCAATGTAAGTCATTTACAAAGGCAGTGAACTACTCTATACCAGCATCCTAGGTTTTTCATTATATTGAATGGGGCTTCTTTAACTGACTGACACAAGAAAAGAGTAGTACACTAAGAGAGGTGAATGTAGAGAGAGGAAGGAGTAAGGTCATGGGTGTGTGAAGAGCATGACTTAATAAATCAGCAAATCATTCAGGAATGGTTAGCCTTCACACCCTAGCCCAGAGATTTTCATCTGAACTAATGGAAACTATCACTGGAGGTTCTAGCTCTCAAAATTCTATTTCCTTTTCTTCTTTTTTTTTCCTGAGACAGGGTCTTGCTCTGTCACCCAGGCTAGAGTGCAGTGATGCAATTAGGTTCACTGCAGCCTTAACCTCCTGGGCTCAAGCAATCCTCCCACTTTAGCCTCCTGAGTAGCTGGTGCCACAAGCATGTGTCACCATGGCTGGCTATTTAAAAAAAAATTTTTTTTTAAATTTTTTGTAGCGACTGGGTTTTGCCGTTTTGGCTGGGAGCAAACATGATTCAGCCAACCAAGTCCAGGCTGGTTCAGGCTCCCAGGCTGGTCTCAAACCCCTGAGTTCAAGCAATCCACCTGCTTTGGCCTCCCAAAGTGCTGGGATTACAGGCACAACCCACCACACCTGGTCTGGAAGTCCTACTTCTTGATGCTTTTATGTTTCAAGATCATCTGTCTTGAAGATCTACTCTCACTAGTTATAAAATAATTTGTACTTCTATATAGGCATTGAAAGGATTGAATTCAATCTTTTTTTTTTTTTTTTTTTGAGGCGGAGTCTCACTCTGTCGCCCAGACTGGAGTGAAGTGGCCAGATCTCAGCTCACTGCAAGCTCCGCCTCCCGGGTTTACGCCATTCTCCTGCCTCAGCCTCCCGAGTAGCTGGGACTACAGGCGCCTGCCATCTCGCCCGGCTAGTTTTTGTATTTTTAGTAGAGACTGGGTTTCACCGTGTTAGCCAGGATGGTCTCGATCTCCTGACCTCGTGATCCGCCCGTCTCGGCCTCCCAAAGTGCTGGGATTACAGGCTTGAGCCACCGCCCCCGGCCCTGAATTCAATCTTGAGAGACCATTTAGAGAGGTATTCTTGCTAGTACCACAATTTGCTACCATTTATTGAGTTACTTTACCTACATTAAAAAAATATCTTCAGAGACCTAAGAAGTAGCGATTATTATTCCCTTTATACAGATCTGTGATTCAGAGAAGGGAGCATCCTGATCAAGGATGCATACCCTTCTAACATTCCACATTGCTTCCCTAATAGGTACAAGCTGTAGAGTGAGTCTATAGATGATGATATACTCATTTTAAGATATCTGAGCTATTTCCTGATTCTGGAAAGACTTTGCAAAGTCTTCATATGTTTTGAAATTTCAGTTTAGGTGTATTTAATATGTGGAACTCAGTAGCCTTGTATCGATTTAATGATTAAAGACAACTACTACATTTAAAATATGTGTTCCATAATTATTATAATATTGTAGAAGATACCATCTAATCAGACCTTTTTCTTCGTAGCTGTCTAACCTCATTTCCTGCTGTTCTATCCCTCACTCGCTAAGTTCCAGCAGGAATGACCTCTTCGATGTGCCAACCACATGTCCGCTTTAGGGCCTTTCTCTAATTTTTCCCCCTGCCTGGAACATTGTTTCCCCAGATATGCACTTGACAAGTTTCCTCACGTACTTGTCTTTACTCACTTCGCACCTTCTCAATGAGGTCAACATCATCACCCTATTTCATACTGCAACCCAACCCCACTACCGTTCCTACCGTTCCTACCGAGGTCAGAGACTGCTGACCTCGTCTCTACTAGACTCTTTATTTTTTCTTCCATAGCACCTATCACCTTACAACATATATGCACACATATACAACATATGTATATATCACCTTACAACATACAACATATATGTTATATATGATATATATCATGTTGTATATAACATGATATAACAATATATATAACATGATATATAACATAATGTTATCTATAACATGCAATATTATATATAACATGTATAACATATATGGGACATGTTATATATAACACACATGATATATAATGTTCTATATAACATATATGATATATAACATAACATAAGTTGTATATAACATATGTGTAATAACGTATATGTTGTATGTTGTGAGGTGAGATAGGTGCTATGGAAGAATATATATATTATATATTATATATTATATATATTTATATATTTTTGAGATACAGTCTCTCTGTTGCTCAAGCTGGAGTACAGTGGCATACAGTGGAGTACAGTGGTGCAATCTTGGCTCACTGCAACCTCTGCAGTGGGTTGGGTGCAGGTGATTCTCCTAGCTCAGCCTCCCGAGTAGCTGGGATTTACAGGCATGCACCACCATGCCCAGCTAATTTTTGTATTTTTAGTAGAGATGGAGTTTTGCCATGTTGGCCAGGCTAGTCTTGAACTCCTTGCTGCAAGTGATCTGCCCAACTCAGTCTCCCACAGTGGTGGGATTATAGGCATGAGCCGCCATGCCCAGCTGACATACAACATATTTTCTATTTATTTATTTTTTATTGTGTGACTCCTACTGCTAAAATACAAGTCCCAACTAGAGCAGAGATCTTGGTCTGTTATGTTTGGTGATATATCCCAAAGGCCTAGAAAAGCACTTGACACATTTAGGAAATACTTGTGGAATAGTTTAGTTTGTTGTGATCCTTCCAGATGTTTTTCCATGAATTTCCATATATATACACAATCCTAGAAAAATAATAATAGCAAAAGGGTGTGTTTTTATATCTCAGACATGAACTTCAAGACAATTCACGTGTTACCTCCTACCAACCTGTTCTCAAAATTTCCCTTAATCACAGCACTTAGCTCACTGTATTGTCATTGTGTAATTACTTGTCCATCTCCCTCATTAGACTGTGAGCTCCTTGAGAGTAGGAAGCATGGCTTTTTTTTTTCATCTCTGCATCCCCAGGGATGGCTCATAGTAGGACATAATAAATGTTGAATGGTTAAAAATAAAAAATGTGTTCCAAAGCAAAATGAATCCGTAATAATCAAGATGTCTTTAAACACCCATTTTAAAAAGTAATTTCATACACTTTTGGTGATTTACAAGACATCTATAATATGACAAGCTTGCACACTCTCCATTGCATTTTTTTTTTTTTTTTTTTTTTTTGAGACAGAGTCTTGCTCTGTCACCCAGGCTGTAGTGCAGTGGCGCGATCTCAGCTCACCGCAACCTCTACCTCCTGGGTTTAAGCCATTCTCCTGCCTCAGCCTCTGGAGTAGTTGGGACTGCAGGTGCATACCACCACACCTGGCTAATTTTTGAATTTTTAGTAGAGATGGGGTTTCGCCTTATTGTCCTGGCTGGTCTCAAACTCCTGATCTCAAGTGAGCTGCCCACCTCGGCCTCCCAAAGTCCTGGAATTATAGACATGAGCCACTGCACCCAGCCTCCATTGCACTTTGCAAGTGATTCTTTACTGCACAATAACTTTTTATTCGAGGCTTTTTAGGAGTTCTGTCTTTTAGTGTCGTCATCCTGTCAGAGCAGTTCTAAATTAAAATGTGTACTACTTTATTAGAATTTACTTTGTGTCTGCTTTATGTTATAATTAGGATGTTGCATTGTTTTGTTTTTAAGGTATGTATTTGGCTATATTTTCTATGAATTTCATTTCAAGATAAAAAAGGGGTAGCTCACAAAATATTTGTTTTAAAAATGAACGTTAGTCTGGTAGGTTCGAGAGTCATTATTCTATACAAAATATTTCTTAATCTGAGACAAATCTAACAATTTAGTAGTAGTACAAACTTTACCTTCAGTTCCATGAATTTACACTTTTTTTTTTTCTTTTTTGAGATGGAGTTGGTTCTTGTTGCCCAGGCTGGAGTGCAATGGTGCAGTCTCGGTTCACTGCAACCTCTGCCTCCCAGGTTCAAGCGATTGTCCTGCCTCAGACTCCCAAGTAGCCAGGATTACAGGTGCCATGCCTGGCTAATTTTTTTGTGTGCTTTTAGTAGAGTCAGGGTTTTACCATGTTGTCCAGGCTGGTCTTGAACTCCTGACCTCAGGTGATCAGCCCACCTCGGCCTCCCAAAGTGCTGGGATTACAGGCTCGGCCAGAATTTATACATTTTAATCTGCTTCTTTTGGCCTTTGTTATTTATTGTGCTTGGTTAATATTAAACTTTTACATGAAGAGGTGAACAGTTGCCTCATTACAATGGAATCTTACCGCTTCTACCCTAGGAGAAAGTCTTGCACCTGGAGAAGGCTCTCTTTCTCTTTCACTACATTCTTCCAATGCATTTGTTTCCATATCCCCAAAGGCAAAGGCTATTCTCTGAATTGGGAGGTTCTTGGAAAACCTTTGTAAACACTTTGAAAGGCCATACTTTGGGCCTAGTACATAAAGCAATTGGCCCTCAGCCATTCTCTTGGCAGGGCTCAGCTTCCTGGTCTGCAGCTTGGGAAGGTTGACAGAATGTTTGCCCTTTCCCACCTTTGCCCCCTTTTTTGGAGAATGTGTAATTAGTGTCTCATGAAATCTTGCTTTAAATTTTCAAGCTAGCCGGGTATGGTGGCTCATGTCTATAATCCCGCCACTTAGAGAGGCAGAGGCGGGAGGATCACTTGAGCCAAGGAGTTTGAGACCAGCCTGGGCAACATAGCAAGACCTTGCTTTTCACACACACACACGCACACACACACACACGGAAAAAAGTCAAGCAACTGCTTGTAACAATACTTTCCCATATAGTATTTAATTAGTCATGACATTTTTTTTCTTTTAAAAGTCATACTCTCAGCTGGATGCAGTGTCTCATACCTGTAATCCCAGCAGTTTGGGAGGCCGAGGTGGGTGGATCATGAGGTCAGGAGTTCAAGACCAGGCTGGCCAAGATAATGGAACCCCCCCACCTCTACTAAAAATACAAAAATTAGCCAGGCATGGTGGCACACACCTGTAATCTCAGCTACTTGGGAGGCTGACGCAGAAGAATCACTTCAACCTGGGAGGTGGAGATTGCAGTGAGCCGGGATAAGACCACTACACTCCAGCCTGGGCAACATTGAGAGACTCTGTCTCAGGAAAAAAAAAAAAGTCATATTCTTCATTAGCATACTGTATCATTATTTAAATATTTTCTGGGAAACCATGTGAGCAGAAAGAGGTAAGAGTAGTTGGAGAGTATTACACTTAAAATTGTTTTTATATAAATTTAAATTTATAAATAGACTGATGGGCCAGGCACAGTGTCTCACACCTGTAATCTCAGTACTATGGGAGGCTGAGGTGGGAGGATCGCTTGAGCTCAGGAGTTTGAGACTGACTTGGGCAACATAGTGAGACCTTGTATCTACAAAATTAAAAAAAAATTGATGTGAGCCTGGTGGCTTATGCCTGTGATTCTGGCACGTTGGGAGGCAGACGTGGGCAGATCACTTGAGGCCAGAAGTTTGAGAACAGCCTGGCCAACATGGTGAAACCCTATCTCTACTAAAAATACAAAAAAATAAATAAATAAATAAATAAATAAGCTGGGTGTGATGGCTGTAATCCCAGCTACTCAGGAGTCTGAGGCACGAGAGTCGCTTGAACCTGGGAGGCGACAGTTGCAGTGAGCCGAGATCGCACCACTGCACTCCATCTCGGGCAACAGAGTGAGACCCTGTCTGAAAAAAATAAATAAATAAATAAGAAATAAATAAATAATTAGGTGTGGTGGTACACGCCTGTAGTCCCAGCTACTCGGGAGGCTGAGGCAGGAAGATTGCTTGAGCCGGGGAAGTTGAGGCTGCAGTAAGCTGTGATCATGCCACTGCACTCCAGCCTGGGCGATAGAGGAAGACCCTGTCTCTAAATAAATAAATACGCTTATGACCGGGCGCGGTGGCTCAAGCCTGTAATCCCAGCACTTTGGGAGGCCGAGACGGGCGGATCACAAGGTCAGGAGATCGAGACCATCCTGGCTAACCCGGTGAAACCCCATCTCTACTAAAAAATACAAAAAACTAGCTGGGCGAGGTGGTGGGCGCCTGTAGTCCCAGCTACTCGGGAGGCTGAGGCAGAAGAATGGCGTAAACCCGGGAGGCGGAGCTTGCAGTGAGCGGAGATCCAGCCACTGCACTCCAGCCTGGGTGACAGAGCAAGCCTCCGTCTCAAAAAAAAAAAAAAAAAAAAAAAAAAAAAAAAAAAAAAAAAAAAATACGCTTATGAAAAAGGTTAAGGAGCATTTCAGGCAATTACCTTATTTTACATTTTTGGTTGGGAAAATAGAGGACTTTAAAGATGAATATCAAAACTACCTCCAAACCTACCATCCAGAGATAACCACATTTAACAATTTGGTGTGACTTTCACAGTTATTTACTACAATAATGTGTGTGAATATATATATGTACTAATTTTGTTGCTACAGAATTGACACTTTATGCATTCTGCTTTTTGATCTACTTTAAAAGAATTTAACAATATATCATAAGAATTGCCCATGCTATTGAGACTGTTTCTTTTGTTATCTGGATAATACTATTATATTTGCTCACTTTCCCTGTGATAGTTTGGAAGGTAGTTCTCATATTTTAAATATCCACTACTGCTGCCTTTCGGGTTTTTGTGTGTGTTTGTGTATATACATGTTAATGTTTTTGTTTGTGTGCGTGTATGTGTGTGTATATATATATATATATATGCACATGTATATGCATGTTTTCCCTAATCAATGCCAGGAGAAAATGGTATTTATTAACTTTATTTCTGCAAGATGGGAAAATTGGCACATTTACTACTTCTCTTTCTCCAGCTCCCATGTTTCCTAGTTTTTGGTTGATACAATCTAGGATTATTTAAATCAATCATTATCATTATTAACAAATGCTGAAGTCATATTTTCTTTTTGTATTAGGTTATTTCTTGCTTCTGGCTTTATTATTGTTTTAAAACTTTGCAAAATTGATAAATAATTGTACATATTCATGCGGTACATAGTGACGTTGTGATACATATAATGTACAGTGATCAGATCATAGTAATTAGTATATCCATCATCTCAAACATTTATCATTTCTTTGTGTTGGGAACATTCAGTATCTTCCTTCTAGCTATTTGAAACTATATAAGTTCAATATCTTCCTTCTAGCTATTGAAGCTATATATTATTATTAACTAGAGTCATCCTACAGTGGTATAGAACACTAGAACTTAGTCCTCTTTCCTAGCTGTAATTTTGTTCTGGTGAGCCCAGATCACACCAATGCACTCCAACCTGGGTGACAGAGTAAGACTCTGTTTCAAAAAAAAAAAAAAAGAAAGAAAAGAAATGCATTCTGATTTGCTTTACCACTTCAGGGAGAAGGGAGAGAGCAAGACACGATGTTAGAGAAGGGAATTTGGACTTTACAAAATTTTCTTTACTATAAAATGTCTGAATTTCATTAAAATATAGGCCTTTTGTTTGTTTCAGTCTGCAAATGTTTATACATTATTTTATCCTTAAAACAATTGCTTTAGAGTCAAATAATCATAACCTCTGGATTCAGAAGGTTGTGGACTGAATACCTCCCTAATGATGGAACTTCTTGCAGATTACTTGAGTTTTCTTAGCCTCATTTCCTTCACCTGGAAAGCAGCGTTTCAACTCTGGGAAAAGGTAACATTTACCTCATAGAGCTGTAAATATTGTGGGAGATAATTATATAGGAATTGTCAGAACTCAGACTGATGATAATAGCCATGCCAAGATAGCCCAGAAGGAGTGTGAAGCAGAGAGACCTTCAACAATGGAACCCTGAGGACATAGAGGAGAAGTCAACAGGAGGGTAAGAAGGAGTAGCCAGAGGGTAGAAGGAAGACCAGAAGAGAGTGAAGTTGGGGAATTAAATGGAATATAGACATTGAAGACGAAAAGAATAGTCATTAGTGTCATGTGTTATGACAAAGAAATTTCCAGTAGCTTTGGCAATTAGGAGCTTAGTGTGAGCTCAGCCACAGGCAGTTTAGTAGAGATATGCAGGTAGAAGGAAGACTGTAGTTGGATTGATTAATGAGGTTAAGGAAGCAAGGAAAGTGTAAACAGCCAATAAAAAAAAAAATGTTTCTCCCTTAGAAGAAAGGGAAAAGATAGAGAAAGGAGAGAGATGGGTCAGTAGCTAGACAGATACTTAAGACTGGGAAACTGGATTAAGATTTGAAGGAATAGCAAAATTTTAAAAAAAATGTAAGGACTAAAACTTTGCCATATTTAAAATTTTTCAAGTAAGGATATTAAAAATACTATTATCTAGGCTGGGCACAGTGGCTCACGCCTGTAATCCTAGCACTTTCGGAGGCTGAGGCAGGCTGTTAGCTTGAGCCCAGGAGTTTGAGACCAGGCTGGGCAACATAGTGAAAACCTGTCTCTACAAAAGATACAAAAATTAACCAGGTGTGGTGGCATGCACCTGTAGTCCCAGCTTCTTGGGAGGCTGAGGGAGGAGGATTGCTTGAGCCCAGGATGTTGAGGCTACAATGAGCCATGATCATGCCACTACACTGCTGCTTGGGCAACAGAATGAGACCCTGTCTCAAAATAAATGAATGAATGAATAAATAAATAAATAAATAAATAAATAAATAAATAAATAAATAGATAGATAAAATTACTACCTAATATCATTTCAGAAAAAAAGGAAAATACTAACATTTAAAAATTGAATAACCTAACTTTGTGAGAAAGTTAGTATCTCAGTGAAGATTTTCTTTTCCTGCTTAAGAGTGTCTTTTTCCCCCTGGTTGAAGGTTCCATCTCTCCTTTTATAGGAATTTGGCTTCATCAATTGTGTTCTCTCAGACACTTTCAACCTCTTCTTCTCTATTGACTCTTTTCTGTTAGCAAATAAGCATAGTCTACTCACCTATCTTTAAAAAAAAGCACAAGTCAGCTGGGCGCAGTGGCTCATGCCTGTAATCCCAGAACTTTGGGAGGCTGAGGAGAGTGGATTACCTGAGGTCAGGAGTTCGAGACCAGCTTGACCAATATGATGAAACCCCGTCTCTACTGAAAATACAAAATTTAGCCAGGCATGGTGGTGTGCACCTGTAGTCCCAGCTACTCGGGAGGCTGAGACAGGAGAATGGCCTAAACCCGGAAGGCGGAGGTTGCAGTGAGCTGAGATTGCACCACTGCACACCAGCCTGGGTGACAAAGTGAGACTCAGTCTCAAAAGAAAAAAAAAGCACAGGTCAAAGTTAGTGAGAACCTAAATGAAAGTAGTGGCAGAGGGGATGGGAGGAGGGGCTAGATGGGACAGATGGTATATAAATAGTGTGAATGGGACTTGATGACTGATTGAATGCGGCAGGTGAGAGACAGAGGGAGGAATCTAAAATAAATCCTAGAGACCTGGTTTGGGTGATTATGGTACATGGTGCAGTCATAGAAAAGGAGAAGCAGGGCTGGGAGAATGAAAACCTGTAACTTCAGTCTAGCGTGCCGTAGGGTGTGTAAGTCAGGAACTCTGACTCTGCCTTTGAGTCCTGCTCCTGTATCCTCTAAGCTCCCATTCCACCTCAACAGCCATTGTCATGACTCCTTTTTATAGCTGGCCCTTAAGCCCTCATTTCTGGGTTATTTAACTATTGGGAGTTCAAACCCTGCTTCCTAGGGTTTGTGAGCCAACAGAATGCATTTTTTTTTTTTTTTTTTTTTTTTTTTTGAGACGGGGTCTCGCTCTATCACCCAGGCTGGAGTGCAGTGGCCAGATCTCAGCTCACTGCAAGCTCCACCTCCTGGGTTCATGCCATTCTTCTGCCTCAGCCTCCTGAGTAGCTGGGACTACAGGCGCCCGCCACCTCGCCCGGCTAGTTTTTTGTATTTTTCAGTAGAGACGGGGTTTCACCGTGTTAGCCAGGATGGTATCGATCTCCTGACCTCGTGATCCGCCCATCTTGGCCTCCCAAAGTGCTGGGATTACAGGCTTGAGCCACTGCACCTGGCCTGCATTTTTTTTTAACTAAAAACAAATAAAAATGAACTAGTTGATAGAAATATGAGTACTCATGTAAACACAGGATGTTAAAATGGAACCGTTTTAGTTTCCGTGTTAGCTGTGGCCTAAGACAATAGAGGCCGCATTCCAAAGTCAGGTAAGAATACAAAGCAGGTGGAAAAGGAAGCACAGGAGAACAGGTCAGCATTGTCCTCCAACCAGGTTAGCTCACTGACCACATCCGGCCAATGAAACAGGTAGGCGAGGCCAAGAAGGTAAAGACTAGAAATGATTTTTAGAGAGTTGATGATGGGTTTGAGTCCCTCCCTCCTGGCCACCATGGGAGAGGGGTGTAAGGTCCTTGCCCCTTCAACCCACATCTAGAGATAGGGGTTTTATGCAGACCTTTTGGAGTATTTAATGTGCATCCCGCCCCACACATTGAAAGGCATAGTGGACCAGTGTGCATGCCTGAGAAATCTAAAGAACAAGAGACCTGCTGGCCAGCTCCTCTGACGGTGGAGCCAAAGAGATGTAGCACATCTTCTCATAGTTTGATAGAGCACAGAGTGCAGAGATGGTTTTCCAGAGACCAAAGGTAGATCACACAGGTCACTTAGGGGGCTTGGGGTCATCTCAAATCATGTGTAAGCATGCCTCCTGGACCCCAGCAAGAAAGAGCCGTAAGTAACCATCTGCAGAAAGCAATCTGCAGGTGAAATATCTCCAGTGATGAGGGTGGGCTGGGAGCGTCTCTACTTCTCAACTTCCTGTCCCCACCAGTACCATCCCACCTGGGGCTCAAGAGAAGTAAGCTTTAAATGCCCACCAAGCCTGTAGATCACCAGCCTTAGGTCATTGAATTGTCTTAATCAAGGAAGAACCCTCCTTCTGCCTCTTCCTCCCCCCACCGCTTCCCCAGAATGAGGGATTAGTATCAGAAACTGAGGTTGCCTAAATTAGCAATCTAGCTAAGGAGAATAGAATCTTTCTATGTCTACCTTTCCCAGTACAAGTGGCTAGTGTTCATTCAGCAGGCCACAGCTGAAGCAGAGAGGTTTAACTTCACATCAGTTTGGAAGAGTTGGAGTGCTGTATTAGATTGGACACATCGATTACAAAACTGGGATTGATTCTCCAGACTTGAGTGACTCTCCATCTCAAAAAAAAAAAAAAAAAAAAAAAGAATAATTAGAAAAGTCATGGCAGCCTGGCTGCAGTGGCTCGTGCCTGTAATCCCAGCACTTCAGTAGGCCAAGGCGAGTGAACCACTTTAGCCTTTAAATCCTGGTTTCAAGGAATCTGCCCACCTCAGCCTCCCAGAGTGCTGGGATTACAGCCGTGAGCCACTGCACACTGTCCAGATCTTCTTTACTTAGATTTACTCAAACTTCAGATGTTAATCGTTAATCTCTCTCTCTCTTTTTTTTTTTTGAGACAGTCTTGCTGTCATCTAGACTGGAGTGTAGTAGCATGATCTTGACTTACTGCAACCTCTGCCTCCTGGGTTCAAGCGATTCTTCTGCCTTAGCTTCACAAGTAGCTGGGATTAGACACCTGCCACCACACCTCGCTAATTTTTGTATTTTTAGTAAAGATGGAGTTTCATCATTTTGGCCAGGCTGCTCTCAAACTCCTGACCTCAAATGATCTGCCCACCGTGGCCTCCCAAAGTGCTGGGATTACAGGCGTGAGCCATCACATCCAGCCTCACATGATAATCTCTTCCACAAACGCCCTCACAGATATACCCAGAAATGATGTTTGACCAACTATCTGGGTACCCAATAGTCAAGTTGACACATAAGATTAATCATCACAAAGAGACAATGGAGAAAACAGACCCCTTCAGTATAATAGTCATTTATGTAAAACCATCTATAGATTTTCAGTGATATATGATTAGCAAAAGGATAGAAGAGAAGGGCAGAGATGGCTATTTTGTGAATTAAACGTATTCACAGAAATGTCAGAATAACTATTTTTACTTCTTAAAATGATGCTAGGAGCATTGAAATCAATTTACATATACATTAGATAATTTTATTTACTTTTTTTTTTTGAGATGGAGTTTCACTCTTGTTGCCCAGGCTGGAGTGCAATGGCGTGATCTCGGCTCACTGCAACTTCTGCCTTGTGGGTGTAAGTGATTATCCTGCCTCAGCCTCCCAAGTAGCTGGGACTACAGGTGCGTGCCACCATGCCTGGCTAAGTTTTGTATTTTTAGTAGAGATGGGATTTCACCATTTTGGTCAGGATGGTCTGGAGCTCCTGACCTTGTGATCCACCCGCCTCGGCCCCTCCCAAAGTGCTGGGATTATAGGCGTGAGTCACCGTGCCTGGCCTATGTACTTATTTATTTAATTTTTTTGAGACGGGCCTCTATCTAGCTTCACCATATTAGTCAGGATGGACTAATTCCTGGGCTCAAGCGATCTTCCTGTCTCAGCCTGCTGTGTAGCTGGGACTACAGGCACGTGCCACCATGCCTGGCTAATTTTTTAATTTTTTGTAGAGATAGGGGTCTCCCTGTGTTGCCTAGATGGTCTTGAACTCCTAGGGTTAAGCAATCCTCCTGCCTTTAATGCTGGGATTATAAGCATGAGCCACCATGCCTGGCCTACATTAGGTAATTTTATTTTTAAAAATTATTTAATAAATTATTTATTTGTGAGACAGGGTCTCACTCTGTCACCCAGGCTGGAGTGCAGTTGCATGATATTGGCTCACTGCAACCTCTGTCTTCTGGGCTCAAGCAATCCTCCCCCTTCAGCCTCCCAAGTAGCTGGGACTACAGATGCGCGCAACCATGCCCAACTAATTTTTAAATTTTTAGTAGAGAAGAGGTCTCCCTATGTCACCCAGCTGGTCTTGAACTCCTGGGCTCGAAGGATCTGCCTGCCTCAGCCTCCCAGTGTGCTGGGATTACAGGTGTGAGCCACTATGCCTGGCCTACATTAGGTAATTTTTAAATGAGGTTTACAATCTGTTCCACAGCTGGGGAAATGATCTGAGATATTGCCTGTGTGTGATAAGCACATAAGACATTCTTCTCCTTCTGTTCCAGAGAATCACAGAAGCAATAAACAGCTAAGATTTATTGTTCACCATTTGTATTCTGCCACTGGTCAATTAAAACAAAACAAAACAAAACAAATGTGTGCGTTCCTGTAAAACAATAAAGATGATGCCCATTAGCCAATAAAATGTAGAATAAACAAGAATGCTAATGCATTTCTCTTTTCAGCTTTTAGGAATTTTAAAAGGGCTTTAAATTAGCTTTTAGATTATCTTCCTAGAATTTGCAGCGTTATTACTCAATCAAAGTCTTTTAATGGCAAAGGAGTGACAAGGGGACAATCTAAATAACATTTCTATTAATGTGTTCCTAAAAGTTGAAAATACAGCTTGAAAAACACGTGCGAGTTACACATAAAATACCTACAATGGTGGGAAACACTTGCAATTTATTTCATAGAAGTGGAACTTTGGACCCAGAGGTAGGCTATTAGATTGGCCTGGAAGGATGAAAGAAAGGTGATGACTGGACATGAAGACATGACTCAGCCTTCTGTGGTTCTAGTGTAAAACCTTCGTGTGCCTGTACAATTCTAAGGGCAATGCCGTATTGCCCTGGTGCGCTGCTGAATGCCTGCTATCCTTTAGTATAGTGGTAAGAGCATGAGTGCTAGAATATGCCTTAGGCATAGTCCCTGCCCTGCCCTGCCCTGCTTTCCTGATGGAGTCTGACTCTGTCCCCCAGCCTGGAGTGCAGCCGCGCGATCTCAGCTCACTGCAAGCTCCGCCTCTTGGGTTCACGCCCTTCTTCTGCCTCAGCCTCCCAGTAGCTGCGACAACAGGCACCTGCCACCATGCCTGGCTAATTTTACCATTATTATTATTATTTTTTTTAGTAGAGATGGGGTTTCACAGTGTTAGCCAGGATGGTCTCCATCTCCTGACCTTGTGATCTGCCCGCCTTGGCCTCTCAAAGTGCTGGGATTACAGGCATGAGCCACCGCGCACAGCAAAGCATAGTCCATTTTCTATTACTGCTTTTTCCCTGTGGTAGGCAAAATGCCAAGGTGTGGCCCAGGATTCCTATCTGCTGGTATATATGCCCTGTAAAGGGAGGGTCCCCTTGAGTGTGGGTGTGACTTGTGAAGATGATGGGTGTGAAGACATGGGATAGTGTGACTTCCATGACTACATTCCATCGCATAAGACTCAGCCAAAGCTCACCGGAAAGAAGTTCTCTCACTGGCTTTACGGAAGCAAGTCATTTTGTTCTGTAATGAACAAATGACTTGAGAGCCATGAGACCGGGACTCTAGAGCAGCCCCTAAGTCCTGCTCTAGAATTCTGTAGCCATGAAACAACTTGTCCTAAGTTGTTTCATGGTTACAGAAAATGAATACGCCCCCTATTTTCTCTAGTTTACACTCTCTGATTTATTAGAAGCGTTACCAGAAATTCTAATTCTGTTCTTGTGCTCCTTAACTTCATATATTTCCCATTAAATGTTTCTTCCTCTGTATTGTGCCCTGGGCTTTCTTCAGCTTTATCTTTAATCTTCAGCTGGTTCTACTGATCAGTCTCTGCTTTGATAATTCAGTGTAACAAACCCCCACAGTGACTTACAGCCGATCCTGATTTCTTGCTCACTTTGCACATCAGTGGCTGCAGGTGGAGAGCAGTGTCTCCGCTCCAAGGTCATGTTCAGTTGACCTCGCGTACTTTCTCACTCCGAGACCCAGGCTGAAGTAAGAGTGCAGCTTCTCTCTGGGATGGAGGTTCTCATGGTGGGCAGTAGGGCTGACTGAGGCTTGAAATGCTTCCTAAATCCCCTGCTTACGACTGGGTGCATTGTCATTTAGGCCATTGGTCAAAACGAGTTAGTGATCCAGCCCAACATCAACGAGATGCAGAACTAGATTCCTCCCCAGGGGAAGAAGAAAGGAGTATTTTTGAGTAACAATACAATCTGTTATAATGGCCTACTTTAGGTTTTCTTTTTCCATTAATGATATTTTTAATAGATCTCTATTGGTTCTTTTTGAATCTCCTCTTATTTCATAATGTCCTTTTCTTGACTTATGTGTTCTATTCCATCCTTTATCTTTTCAACCATTTTAAAGCCATTAGCATTAACATTCTTAGTGCTCTATTATTTGTACTTTCAATGGAGTCAATTATCTTTTTTGTTTCATCTCTTCTTTTTTTTTTTGGAGATGGAGTTTCGCTCTTGTTGTCCATGCTGGAGTGCAGAGGCGCAATCTCGGCTCACTGCAACATCTGCCTCCCGGTTCAAGCAAATCTCCTGCCTCAGCCTTCCAAGTAGCTAGGATTACAGGCATGCACCACCATGCCTGGCTAATGTATTTTTAATAGAGATGGGGTTTCACCATGTTGATCAGGCTGCTCTCAAACTCCTGACCTCAGGTAATCCACCCGCCTTGGTCTCCCAAAATGCTGGGATTACAGATGTGAGCCACCACACCTGGCCTTCCTTTTGTTTTTTTTTTTTTTTTTTTTTTTTTTTTTTTGAGATAAGTTCTTCCTCTGTCACCCAGGCTGGAGTGTAGTGAGGTGATCATGGCTCATTGCAGCCTCAACCTCCCAGTCTCAAGCAATCCTCCCACCTCAATCCTCTCACCTAGCTCTCAGTGTAGCTGGGACTGCAGGTGTGTGCCACCAGGCTGGGCTGATTTTAAATTTTTTTTTTGTAGAGATGAAGTCTCATTATATTGCCTATGCTTGTCTTGAACTCCTGGCCCTAAGCAATCTTTTTGTCTCAGCCTCCCAAAGTACTGGAATTACAGGCGTGAGCTACTGCACCCAACTTCTGTCTTATCGCTAATTCCCTCTTTCTCAGGGTGATTTATTGGCTCATAAGCCTTATCATTTTTGACTATAAGTTCATCAACAAGTTCCACATGTTCTGGGGTGGAGTGGTGTTCCTGTGAGGCAGTTTCATATTTCGTTTGTCAAGGCCTGCGTGTTTTCTTAGTTTTGGACCTGGTTTCCAATCCTGTGTAGTTAAGGTGCACTTGAGATCCTTTAATCTACCTTGAACAGGCTTAAATGTCTAATTACTCATGAGTGATTATTTTTCCATGTATAGTCCAGTGCAAGTGGCAAGCTTTTGTACTGCTTCCCTCTTGAGAGGAAGGTAGTTTTCTTTTTTTTATTCCTTCCTCCCTTCTGACTTTATATATCAAAGTAAGAAAAAATAAAATATATGTATATGTACATATATATACATACACATATACATAGACACACACACACATATACATAGACACACACATAAACATAGACATACACACACACATATATATATATGTTTTCTTTATAGTTTACATTTTTTTAGACATGGGGGTCTTGCTGTGTTGCCCAGGCTGGTTTCAAATTCCTGGCCTCAAGAGATCCTCCTGTCTCATCCTCCCAAAGTGCTGAGATTACAGGTGTGAGCCACCATGTCCACTCTATTATTTATATAAGGTGTTTGATTTCAGCTCCATGTGGTAGATAAATGCCACACTGGAAAGTGAGTATCCTATTGTCATATTTCTACTAGGTCTTCAATTCCTACTCAACATTGTGGGTTTTGAGTTTCTTTTCTGTTTCTGAGGGATTACCCTTTCTAGCTTTCTGCCCAGCTATGCATTTAAAAATATTTTGTTGGCCAAGCGTGGTGGCTTACACCTGTAATCCGAGCACTTTGGGAAGCTGAGGCGGGTGGATCACCTGAGGTCAGGAGTTCAAGACCAGCCTGGCCAACATGGTGAAACCCCGCCTCTACTAAAAATACAAAAATTAGCTGGGTATGGTGGCACATGCCTGTAATCCCAGCTACTTGGGAGGCTGAGGCAGGAGAATCACTTGAACCTGGGAGGCAGAGGTTGCAGTGAGCTGAGATTGTACCACTGTACTCAAGTCTCACTCTGTCACACACAAAAAAAGAAGGAAATTGTGGAACTTTGAGCAGACTTAGGACTGTTGGTAGACAGAGGTGTTGAGTTTTAGGCAACAGACATTAAGTGAGCTGTGTGATCTTCATTGTTAGGGTGTGGTTAAGAGTCAAAGACACGACAGAAACTAACTTTCCAAAGAGGCCTTGTAGAGGTGTCAGTGAAAACTCTCTGCCAAAGCCCATCCGCTTTTCTAAACATGAAATCTGTGAAATACCATATGGATCCAACATTAAAGCCTTCTCAACAGTTGTTCAGAAGATGGCAACCATTGTGGTTCTTCTTTCACTGCAATGCCGCTATGTAATCAATACATTATTATTGCTTACAGAGCCTTATTGATTTAACTCTATAGTGCTCTTTTCTCGTTGGCTACATTTATTAATATAGACAGAGCTGGAGGGAACTTCAGAGATTTAGAATTTACAAACTAAAGGTGTGTATCAGAATCTTTTTGTGGAACATTTTCAAAATACACATGATACCTTCTGAGTTAGTAGGTCTGGAGTACGGGTGGCTATGTGTGTTTGGAAGAGTTTCCTAGGTAATCTGACAAAGTGTTCTGGTTGGGAATTATTTCTCTAGTCTAACCCCTTAATTGTGTAGAGACTTTACTTGGAAGAAAAATGTTTCTAACTTAACATTGCCTTCGTTAACATAGGTAGTTAGAAAATTTAGGCCTTAATGATTCAATTTCTCCCGTTCTTTCTGAGCTCCCATTTCGCCACCATCAAGCTGTAATTTTGTTTCTGACTTAAGAACTTGGAGTTTAGGTAGATCTTTATTTTCAAAACAAATCTCTTTATATCTATAATGTGATGAATGAACAATGCTCTATACTGTTTTGGGTTTAGAAATTGTGAGATGCTCTTTAATTATAATAATTCAAGTTAGTTGTAAACAGGTGCAGCAGGGAGATAGCAGACAGACCCACTGGGCCCAACGCTGGAAACCATTCTGAAGTTTTTACAGTGTCTATGGGACAAAGACTTAGCTCTAGCTGGAGTGTGTGTGTGTGTGTGTGTGTGTGTGTGTGTGTGTGTATGTGTATGAGACAGAGTTTTGTTCTTGTTTCCCAAGCTGGAGTGCAATGGCGCGATCTCGGCTCACTGCAACCTCTGCCTCCCGGATGCAAGCGATTCTCCTGCCTCAGCCTCCTGAGTAGCTGGGATTAGAGTCATGTGCCACCATGCCCAGCTAATTTTGTATTTTTGGTAGAGACAGGATTTCTCCATATTTGTCAGGCTGGTCTTGAACTCCCGACCTCAGGTGATCCGCCTGCCTCAGCTTCCCAAAGTGCTGGGATTACAGGCATGAGCCACCGCACCCAGCCAGGAAATAATTTTTCAAGACCGATGAAGTTTATTTTACATTAATGTATATCTGAAGTAATGAATGACATGTACAATTTATGAGCTGGCATCATCTCCCACCCTGGACACGTTTAATGACTTTTCAAGTCAGATTTTGGAAATATGGCTAACCAGACTTGAGGTTTATGCAAATATAAGTTTACTTTTTCAGATGGGTAAAGCAGGCTTCTGTAGACAATTGGAAAGCAAGAATGTCTGTCCTTTCCTCACACTGAATATTAGGAAGAAACCCCACAGAGAATCTTAACATTCGTGGAAAAGAAAAGAGTAAACTTTAATCTTAGTTTGGACCATTCACCTCAGTTTATTAGTAGCTAACCAGGCTCTTTTTCACATTGGGCCCCACATTCAGCTTCCTTAACTACACTCATTGAGACAGGGTCACCCAGGCTGAAGTGCAATGGATCACTCATAGCTCATTGCAGCTTTGAACTCCTGGGGTTAAGTGATTTCGCCTCAGCCTCCTGAGTAGCTGTCACTACAGGTACGCACCACCCATGCCTAGCTATTGTTTTATTTTTTGTAGAGATTGGGTCTTGCTATATCGGCCAGCTGGTCTCAAACTCCTGGCCTTAAGTGATCCTCCCACATCAGCCTCCCAAACTGCTAGAATTACAGGAATGACCCACCATGCCTGGCCCAGATCAAGACGTTTACTAACATAGGATCTAAATAGAGTGTCTTGGCTTCAAGTGAGTTGCTTCACAATCTACCTTTTGTTAGAATGGATTAGGAAGTCATATATCTAATTTCATATTTTCCTTTATCAGACAGGAGCTTATACTATTCTCTTTCCATATTATATAAAACCAAGTTTCTTTTTTTCTTTCAACATCTGCCTAATGATCATGAATAAATAAGAGTGCCTGTATCTCATCAACTGGTTGGACCAAACGACTTTAATTCACATTAAGAGTAAGGGCTGATTCCTATAAGGGAAAAGTATAATGCTACATTATTTCTTTGTAGAATTTAGAATTCCCTCAACCCTATAACAAAAGGGACAAATACAAGTATAGATAAATAAATAATGAAAAGATTGTGTATCAAAACATAGTAAAGCACAGTCAGGTCTAGAATGAACAGAGAACTTTTGCTTTGGCTAGAAAAGCTGCTCCTGGATATTGGTGTAAGATTCTTTGGCGCAAGCCAAACAACATACTATAATTCCTTGAACAAAGTGAGATTTTCTGCTTCTGTGACTATTAAGAAAGCACAATAAAACAAAGCAACAAAACAAAACAAATGCCAACCAAGAAATAATTATTTTTGCATGGTTTTTTGCAATTAGGACTTTTTTTTTGGAGACGGAGTCTCGCTCTGTTGCTCACACTGGAGTGCAGTGCAGTGGTGCAATCGTGGCTCACTGCAACCTCTGTCTCCCGGGTGCAAGTGATTCTCCTGCCTCAGCCTCCTGAGTAGCTGAGACTACAGGCGTGTGTCACTGTGCCTGGCTAATTTTTGTATTTTTAGTAGAGATGGAGTTTCACTGTGTTGGCCAGGCTGGTCTTGAACTCCTGACCTTGTGATCTACCTGCCTTGGCCTCCCAAAGTGCTGCGATTACAGGCGTGAGCCATCATGAGCCCGGCCTTTTTTTGTTTTTGTTTTTGAAATGGAGTCTTGCTCTTGTCCAGGCTGGAGTGCAATGGTGAGATCTCAGCTCACTGCATCCTCTGCCTCCCGGGTTCAACAGATTCTCCTGCCTCAGCCTCCTGAGTAGCTGAGATTACATGCACCCGCCACCACACCTGGCTAATTTTTTGTATTTTTAGTAGAGACAGGGTTTCACCATGTTGGCCAGGCTGGTCTCAAACTCCTGACCTCAGGTGATCCACCTAACTTGGCTTCTCAAATTGCTGGGATTACAGGTGTGAGCCACTGTGCCCAGCCTAGTTGTTGCATTTTTAAGAGAAAATATTTTGACTTTAGTATTGCTAATTCAGTAAAGAGTCCTTCTGAATACTCTCATAAATTCATGTAAATTAGGATTGTAGGTCTTTTTTTTTTAAACGGAGACTTGCTTTGTTGCCCAGGCTGGAGTACAGTGGCGCGATCGTGGCTCACAGCAAGCTCCACCTCCTGGGTTCATGTCATTCTCCTGCCTCAGCCTCTCGAGTAGCTGGGACTACAGGTGCCCTCCACCACGTCCGGCTAATTTTTTGTGTTTTTAGTAGAGACGGGGTTTCACCATAGCCAGGATGGTCTTGATCTCCTGACCTCATGATCCACCCTCCTCAGCCTCCCAAAGTGCTGGGATTACAGGCGTGAGCCCCTACCCCCAACCACTGCTTTCTAGTATTGCATTTACTGACCCCATGTGGTTGGCTGGCACGTGATCAGTTTGACCAGTGATTTGCAAGCAGTTATTTGCACCTCTAAGTTATTTTTTTATTTTTTAAATTGACAAATAAAAATGGTACGTAGTTATGGTGTACAACATGGTGTTTTCATATATGTATATATTGAGGAACGTCTAAATCAAGGTAATTAACATACACTGAGTAGGAGTTCTTAATCCATGAAGCTTTCTGGGGATCTGTTTCTGAGTGTTTACTTGCCACAGCATCCCCTGTTGAACCAGCACGGACATTTGTCATGACTGAGAAAGCCTTTTTTGTTTTAAGCCACTGGGATTTTGGGGTTATTTGTTATCTCAGATTAAGGGTGTTTTCTTAAAAGGAAGACAATGCTTCTAATTTAGGCTGTGGCATTAAAGGGAAATGAATTTAGGCCACACATTTGGCAATTTAGGACCAAAAAAGTGATACGAAAATTTTTTGCTTATTGAGGGTTGTTTTTTTTTTTGAGGAGGGAAAGTATCTGTAACTGTTATCTTTATTCTCCACTGCAGTTTTTTTTGTTTTGTTTTGTTTTTTAAATCTCCTGTGGTAGTAAACTAAGCATGGAATTACTGTCAAAATCAATCTCAAAATTAACATTACAACCAGGATTCAGTAAATTAAACTAAGAGTCAAGGAATCTGGGTCCTGGTTTTCATCTTACCACTGCATGACCTTCAGTCTGTCTGGATCTTAGGACACTCACTTATCTATAAATAGGTGTTGAAACAAATCATCTTGAATATCTTTCTAGCTCTGTTAATCTGTAGTTCCAGGAAATCAAGTAACATGCTGCTAGCTATTTTGAGTTAGGGATCTTAAACACAATTTTAAAATATAAGAACTAGGTCTAAAGGTATCTTGGTGTAACAATTTAAAGAGTAATAAATACTTGGATTCATCTGAAACTCGAACTGCCCTGAAACATGATGTTTTGTACCTTCAGGGTCCTACGTCTTCTGTGAGTACTAGCCATGATTTTTTAAAATGTACTTTCACTGGGCGCGGTGGCTCACGCCTGTAATCCCAGCATTTTGGGAGATCGAGGCGGGCGGATCATGAGATCAGGAGATCGAGACCATCCTAGGTACATGGTAAAACCCTGTCTCCACTAAAAATACAAAAATTCCCCAGGCGTGGTGGCACGCACCTGTAGTCCCAGCTACTCAGAAGGCTGAGGCAGGCAGAGCTTGCAGTGAGCCGAGATAGCACCACTGCACTCCAGCCTGGGTGACAGTGAGACTCTGTCTCAAAAAAAAAAAAGTACTTTCCAGGTTTTTCTGATATTTAAATGTATTTTTATTGTATTTAAGAATTGTTTCTTTTTAGTATTCAGAAAATGTTTCCCAAGGATGTCGTGGAACTGTGCCTATTTTGTTTAACTTGCTTTTTTAGTCTCACCAACATTTTCTTATAGAGATGTGGATGAGGTTTTTCAGCTTTATCTAAATGTACCTTAGTCTTCCTGAGTTCTAAGACTTTGGAAAAATATTGACAGGTTCAACATTAGCCCCCCTCTCTCTCTTTTTTTCTTTTGAGACAGTGTCTCACTGTCACCCAGGCTGGAGTGCAGTGGTACCATCATGGCTCACTGAAGCCCTGACCTCCCAAGCTCAAGTAATCCTTCCACCTCAGCCTCCTGAGTAGCTGGGACTACAGGTCCATGCCGCCACACCCAGCTAACTTTTTGTATTTTTTGTAGAGATGAGTTTTTGCCATGTTGCCCAGGCTGGTCTCAAACTCCTGGACTCAAGCGATCCACCAGCCTCGACCTCCCAAAGTGTTGGGATTACAGGCGTGAGCCACTGTGCCTGGCCAGCCTCTTTTTTTGATGGAAGTACAAAAATGGCTGCATTTAAAGGTTCAGCTATCAAATATTTGGGAATGTTTTGTTTGCAAATCAATTTTGGCTGGAAGGCTCAAGTGACAAAACCATTAGGATCAATTGTCACGTGTCCTGATGGTAAAGTGGTATCACTGGTTTCTTACTCTGGCTTTTTGACTTCTGTCTTCTTAGAACAAAAAGTAAGCTGGCCACAGAAGCCACAAAGCCATAGCCCCTGGCCGAAAGGTGCCCATCTTAATTATATTAATTTCATTGTTAACAAATTGGTAAAGGGACTAGATGATCTATGAAAGCCAGTCCAGTTGTTTGCTTTTTTGTAGATACTCTTCTGGATTGTTAAGTTTTTACTTATTAATGTTTTATACTGCAGTTCACTAGTAGAGTTAGTGTTGTAGCATCATACTCTTTATCAGAGATATTAGATGATGAGGAAAGTTGCTCATAATGTTGTCAGTACTCTTGATTATAAAGTATACTTTTCACAGAATCAGAAACTGCCTGAAAATATAAACCTATTCAATTATACTGAGCCTTGTTTTAATTCAATGGCAAATAAAATGCTGTTTATATAAAATTCAATTTTTAAGAAAGTGGAGCAGTGACATTTTGACTGGTGTTACTTATTTTGTATTCCTTTTTTTAATTCTTTTTTTTTTTTTTTTGAGGTGGACAGAGTCTTGCTCTTGTTGCCCAGGCTGGAGTGCAGTGGCTCAATCTCAGCTCACTGCAACCTCTGCCTCCAGGGTTCAACCGATTCTCCTGCCTTAGCTGGGATTACAGGTGCCTGCCACCATGCCCAGCTAATTCTATGTAATTTTAGTAGACATAGGGTTTCACCATGTTGGCCAGGCTGTTTGAACTCCTGACCTCAGGTGATCCACCCACCTTGGCCTCCCAAAGTGTTGGGATTACAGACGTGAGCCACTGCGTCCAGCCTATTTTGCATTCCTAAAACATTATTTTCATTTTCTGCTTCATCTGAATCTTTCCCCACCCTGCCCACCCCCCGGCTTTTTTTAAGAGACAGATTCTTGCTGTGTCACCCAGGCTGGAGGTCAGTGGTGCCATCATAGCTCACTGTCGCCTTGAATTCCTGGGCTCAAGGGATTCTCCTGCCTCAGCCTTCTGGGTAGTTGGGACTGCAGGTGCATACCACCACACCTGGCCATTTATTTTTTTGCATTTTTTGTAGAGATGAGGTTTTGCTATGCTGCCCAGGCTGCTATCGAACTCCTGGCCTCAAGCAAGCCTCCCGCCCTCGCCTCCCAAAGCTCAGAGATAACAGGTGTGAGCTACCACACCCAGTCAGAATCTTAAATGCAAAGGCAGTTTTAGTGTTCTTACCCAAAGAAATAAAAATAACCTAACATGAATACAAACAGTACTCAGTCATAGGAATTCTTATTAAAAATCCTATGTACACCATTCAGTGCCTTAAAAGACTGGAAATGGTTATCTTAGAGATATAATCTTATCATCTTAGATCAGTAATCCTCCTTGCTTTTAAATATTGGCTTGTATATACAAATTATTTATTTCCATAGGTTTTTGGAGAACAGGTGGTATTTGGTTACATGAGTAAGTTCTTTAGTTGTGATTTGTGAGATCTTGGTGCACCCATCACCTGAGCAGTATACAATGAACCGGATTTGTAGTCGTTTTTCCCTCACTCCACTCCCACCCTTTCCCTGAGTCCCCAGAGTCCATTGTGTCATTCTTACGCCTTTGCATTCTCACAGCTTAGCTCCTACTTATGCATGAGAACACTCGATCTTTGAAAATATGGAATCCTTCACGAATTTGCGTATCATCCTTGCGCAGGGGCCATGCTAATCTCCTCTGTATTGTTCCAATTTTAGTATGTGTGCTGCTGAAGCAAGCATGCTAGTGTAGTATAGTGCAGTGTTGGAGAAGATGATTCAGTGTCTCCAGATTTCAGTTGACTTTGAAGAATGAACAAATCCCCAAGGCCAAGGTAATGTGCTGTAAGCTTTCTGTATATTTGCTAACCAATATACAGATCTTGGGGTCTCTGGATAGGTATGAGAGGCATGTGGGGTGAGGTATTTGGCTGACTCATCTATGCCACCACACTCACACAGCACTCAGCTGAGCTAAACCAGAATCTGCATGTCACAACTTGGATGTCTTACTTGCCAAGGAGTGTGAATGGGGTGGAATGCAATAATGGAGGATGCCCTGAAAAATGGTCCGATTTGATGGTATGCAAGATATGTGCATTTTGCATGATTATTTTCAGCAGACACTTGCTACTTTAGACATTTATTTTTAGCTTTCTAAAAGCAAGTAATGTTGTTTGCTTGATTTGTTATAATATTCATTTCTCAGACTATTATTCAGGTTCAGTGGATAATATTAAGAAAATCCTAATAATTACATTATTCTGGGCTTTTAGTTAATAGACCCATAAGATTTCTCTTAGCAACTACTCACAAAGGGAATCAACTATATTCTTATAGTACTTAACATCTGAGGTAAGTGCAGGTATTTTTCATTCACATTTGGGAGTTTGTTTTGTTTTTTTTTTTTGTTTTTTTGAGATGGAGTCTTGCTCTGTCGCCATACTGGAGTGCAGTGGCGCAATCTCGGCTCACTGCAACCTCTGCCTTCCGAGTTCAAGTGATTCCTCTGCCTCAGCCTCCTGAGTAGCTGGGATTACAGGCATGCACCACCATGCCTGGCTAAGTTTTTGTATTTTAGTAGAGATGGAGTTTCACCATGTTGGCCAGGATGGTCTCGATCTGCTGACCTCGTGATCTGCCCGCCTTGGCCTCCTAAAGTGTTGGGATTACAGGCATGAGTCCCCACGCCTGGCCTGGGAGGTTTTACAACACGTGTAAGTAACTGTACCTAGCACACCCTAAGGGAATGTTGACAACAATAGGTCTGATGTTTGGGGAAAAATGTTTCAGCTCATCAAAATAAAAGCAAATAAAAGAACAAGGAAACAATAATTCTTGCGTAAGTGTTCCGTTAACTTGTCTATGTTGGGCTCGGATGGCAAAAGCAAGCCACTTCTCCTGGCTGAGTGCTAGCTGCCAGCTTGCATCTGCCGCTGCTGCTAAGTGTCAGTTACGCAGAGCCCCTGACCCCTTTCCATTTTCAGAACAAGAATAGAACTAATTGTAGCATCAGGATGCAATGCATTCCAAAATGTATTTCCTCTGAAGCAGTAATCTCTTCCACATCCTGCAAAGCAACTGAGAAGGACATTTTTTTTTTTTTTTTTTTTTTTTGTCACTGAGAATATTTTTGACATTGGATTTGAAACTCTAAACCTCAAATGAGATGGAAAAAATAATTCAAAGAATCCAATTTGTATATACTTCAAGTATTTTAATAATGAATCCATGAGACCATCTCCATTCTTTTGCTATGGTGAAATTGTGCTGTGGTAACTTGCGCTTAAAACAAGAAAACCAGTTTTAGAGCATATTTCCTCATAACAGTAGTTGCCATAATGGTGTTGGATCTGCATCCACATCTGACTCTAGCCCAAATTACAAACTTGGTAAAGTTTGCATCTTTCTTTCTCTCCCTAGGGGGATGAGGACGGCTTCCGGCAGGACAGGACGGCAGGACGGCCTGCCGGAAGGCGGCCGGCCGAAGGAAGGACGGCCTTCAGGGGGTGTAGGCCGGGTGGGTTTGTGGGGAGGGAGGGAGGAGGCGGCTTTGCGTTGTGCTTCTTGAGGGCGGGTTGGGGCGTTTGCCGTCTTATTATGTGTTTTGTTTTGCTTTTCTTATGCTCTTCGACGACCTGCTTTCCTGTCTTCCTTACTTTTCTGTCTTCACTTCCTTCCTCTTGCCGGTCTTCTATTCCTTCCCATCCCTCCCCCCCTCCCATCCCTCCATAACCCTCCTCCTCCCGCCCTTCCTTCCTTCCTTCCTTCCTTCCTTCCTTCCTTCTTCCCTTCCTTCTTCCCTTCCCTCCCCTCCCCTCTTTTCTTTCTCTTTCTTTCTGATATAGTCTTGCTCTGTTACCCAGGCTACAATGCAGTGGTGTTGTAATCACAGCTCACTGCAGCCTTGACCTCTTGGGCTGAAGCAATCCTCCTGCCTCAGCCTCCCAAGTAGTTGAGACTACAGTTACATGCCACCCTGCTTGGCTAATTTGTTTTTGTTTTGTAGATATGCTGTCTCACTATGTTGTCCAGACTGGTCTTGAACTCCTGGGCTTGTGCGATCCTTCCAACTTAGCCTCCCAAAGTTCTGGGATTACAAGTGTGAACCTGTAGGGCACCTCTTTTCTTCATTATATTTGTTCTTTAAGTTTCTCTTCTGCTCAGAAACCCTTACCCTCATTCCAGTCAACTTCCATATTGGACAAAGTTCTTCCTTAACCACATTAAAAATCTGATCTCAAGATAACTGTACCCCCATGTTTATGGCAGCCCTATTCACAGTAGCCAAGATATGGAATCAACCTAAGTGTCCATCAGCAGATGAATGGGTAAATAAAATGTGGTGTATATACACACAATGGAATACTATTCAGCCATAAAAAAGAACAAAATCCTATAATTCATGGCAACATGGATAAGCCTGGAGGACATTATAAGTGAAATAAGCCAGGCACAGAAAGACAAACATCGCATGTTTGCACTTACATGTGGAAGGTTAAAAAGTTGATCTCATAGAAGTAGAGGGTAGAATAGTCATTTATACAGGCTGGGAAGGGGAGTGGGAAAGAGGGGAAGAGGGAGAGTGGTTGGTTAACAGTTATAAAATCATCAGGCCAGAGGCTGTAATCCCAGCACCTTGGGAGGCTGAGGCAGGAGGATCACTGAAGCCCAGGAGTTTGAGATCAGCTTGGGAAAGATGGCAAAACCCTGTCTCTATTAAGAGTAAATAAATAAGTAAATTCCGAGACCAGCTCGGTCGTGGAGACCCTAACCAAGTGGTGTTAGAGGAATTAAAGACACACACACAGAAATATAGAGTGTGGAGTGGGAAATCAGGGGTCTCACAGCCTTCAGAGCTGAAAGCCTCGAACAGAGATTTACCCACACATTTATTGACAGTAAGCCAGTGAAAAGCATTATTTCTATAGATTGTAGATTAACTAAAAGTATTTCTTATGGGAATCAAAAGGATGGACTGAAATAAAGGGATGGGTCTGGCTAGTTATCTGCCGCAGAAACGTGTCCTTAAGGCACAGATCCCTCATGCTATTGTTTGTGGTTTAACAATGCCTTTAAGGGGTTTTCCTGCCCCAGTGGGTCAGGTGTTCCTTGCCCTCATTCCGGTAAACTGACAACCTTCCAGCGTGGGTGTCATGGCCATCAAGAGCATGTCACAGTGCTGTAGAGATTTTGTTCATGGCCAGTTTTGGGACCAGTTTATGGCCAGATTTGGGAGCCTGTTCCCAATAAGTAAGTAAAAAGAAAAAGAAAATAACTGATAGGAGGAATGAATTCTAGTGTTCTATCAGCACTGCAGGATGACTACAGTTAACATTCACTTACTGTATATTTTAAAATGGCTAGAAGGGGCTGCGTGCAGTGGCTCATGCCTGTAATCTCAACACTTTGGGAGGCCGAGGCGAGTGGATCACCTGAGGTCAGGAGTTCGAGACCAACCTGGTCAACATGGTAAAACCCTGTCTCTACTAAAAATACAAAAAAATTAACCGAGTGTGGTGGTGGGCGCTTGTGATCCCAGCTACTCGGGAGGCTGAGGCACGAGAATTGCTTGAACCTAGGAGGCAGAGGTTGCAGTGAGCCACGATCGCACTACTGCACTCCAGCCTGGGTGACAGAGTGAGACTCCATCTCAAAAAAAGTAAAATAAATAAATAAGTAAAAAATAAAAATAAAAATAAACCAGCTAGAAGAGAGGATTTTGAATATTTCCAACACAAAGAAATGATAAATGTACGAGGTGATGAATACACTAATTACCCTGAATTGATCATTATAAATTATATACATATATCAAAATGTCACTGTGGTTTAAGAATGCCTTTAAGCGGTTTTCCACCCTGAGTGAGCCAGGTGTTCCTTGCCCTCATTCCGGTAAACTGACAACCTTCCAGCGTTGTCACAATATGTACAATTATGTGTCAATTAAAAAAATAAATAAAAAGGAAAAATAGCGATAATTACATGGGCAAATAGAGCTTGATAGGGCTGTAAAAAACGTGGTCTTCAGAGGAATGTAAAACTAATACACACAAAGGCGTCATTAACCAATAATAACGAGCAGAAATAGGAAACCTCTAATTTTGATGCCCAGGACTAACTTCTGACAATAGGAGTTTTTGTAGTTTCAGCAGGACTTGGAGCCACAACACCTGAGTCTAATCCTGGCTTAGCAACACTCTCAGCACTCCGTCTTTCTCAGCTTCAATTTATTTATTTATTTATTTATTTATTTATTATTATTTTTTTTTGAGACGGAGTCTCGCTCTGTCGCCCGGGCTGGAGTGCAGTGGCCGGATCTCAGCTCACTGCAAGCTCTGCCTCCCGGGTTTACGCCATTCTCCTGCCTCAGCCTCCCGAGCAGCTGGGACTAGAGGCGAGCAGCTGGGACTACAGGCAACCACCACCTCGCCCGGCTAGTTTTTTGTATTTTTTAGTAGAGACGGGGTTTCACTGTGTTCGCCAGGATGGTCTCGATCTCCTGACCTCGTGATCTGCCCGTCTCGGCCTCCCAAAGTGCTGGGATTACAGGCTTGAGCCACCGCGCCCGGCCCAATTTATATCTATTACTTGGGGGCTGCCGTGATTCTACGAGATGGCAGGTGTTGAAGTGTTTTATAAAACATGAAGCACCCTCACTCTGCAGTGTTTTTAAAAATTGCTTTAAAATCATGCAAGGAACTCCAACTAGGAAGTCAGAGGCCCAGGGTTTAGTCCTGCTTTGCCACTCCCTAACTTCAGAGACCTCAGAAAAATCTTCCAACCATGCCAGGCCTGTTTCTTTGTCATAAAAACCTGCAGGTTAAACCAGAATATCTCTAAAATTCCCTACAACGTGAGGCATTTTATGGTGTCATGAATTCAAATTGTTTGCAAAGAAAACACTATGACATCTAGTTCCAGGAACACCGAAGGTGGCATGAGTTTGAACTAGGAGGTGAGTAGAGGGATAAAAGAGATGGTCATACTGGAGGAACTGGGGTTATCCTCCCAGAGGAGGCTGATGCGAGCTATAGAACAAGAGATCTGTGTGGCAGGATGCCTAGTAAGAGGGTCTGGATGGGTTCATGGCTTTGGGGCAAAAGGTTGCAGGAATTTGGAAGCTGAATGAACAGTGATTATTAGGCCTTTGTGGAGGTGCAGTGTTGTCCCGTGGGTAGCATATAATGCTGTGGGGATTTTGGGGGTCAGCAATGCAGGGGTGAAAGTGGCAGGAGGAGGGAGTGAATGACAATGACAGTGAAGACAGAGACTACTTTCTAACCTTTTCTTGCTCTTGAATCCACTGGGCAGTGAGAGTGATCAAGTTAAAGTGTAAATCCCATACTTCTTCCCCCTGCTTAAAATCTTTTCACAGCTTTCCTTGTATTGAGATTATGCCAATTTCCTTGTATTGAGATTATGCAAATTCCTTATCATTGGTTTTCAGGTCCCCAAGGGATTTGGCACTTGCTTATCTCTCCAACCACCTCCAACCCTCTGTTTCCATTCCACCTCCTCCTCAGTTCCAGCAACACTGAGCAGCTTGAGGTCACCAAGGTATACCTGCAGTAGGGCTGTTTCTCCATGCTTCTTCATAGGATTCACTGTGATTCTTGGGGAGTTTAGCTTAACTATTTCTTTTTTGTTTTTTTTGAGACAGAGTCTCACTCTGTCGCCCAGGCTGGAGTGCAGTGGTGGGATCTTGGCTCACTGCAATCTCCGCCTCCTGGGTTCAAGCAATTCTCCTGCCTCAGCCTCCCACGAAGCTAGGATTACAGGTGTGCGCCACCACGCCCAGCTAATTTTTGTATTTTTAGTAGAGACAGGGTTTCACCATTTTGGCCAGGCTGGTCTTGAACTCCTGACCTCATGATCTGCCCGCCTTGGCCTCCCAAAGTGCTGTGATTACAGGCGTGAGCCACTGTGCCCGGCTCTCTTTTTCTTTTTGAGACGGAGTTTCTCTCTTGTTGCCCAGGCTGGAGTGACTACAGTGGCGTGATCTGGGCTCACTGATCCCTCCGCCTCCCGGGATCAAGCAATTCTCCTGCCTCAGCCTCCCAAGTAGCTGGGATTACAAGGCCCGCCACCACGCCTGGCTAATTTTTTGTATTTTTAGTAGAGACGGGGTTTCGGCCGGGCGCGGTGGCTCAAGCCTGTAATCCCAGCACTTTGGGAGGCCGAGACGGGCGGATCACGAGGTCAGGAGATCGAGACCATCCTGGCTAATACGGTGAAACCCCGTCTCTACTAAAAAATACAAAAAACCAGCCGGGCGACGAGGCGGGCGCCTGTAGTCCCAGCTACTCGGGAGGCTGAGACAGGAGAATGGCGTGAACCCGGGAGGCGGAGCTTGCAGTGAGCTGAGAGCCGGCCACTGCACTCCAGCCTGGGCGGCAGAGCAAGACTCCGTCTCAAAAAAAAAAAAAAAAAAAAAAAAAGAGACGGGGTTTCACCATTTTGGCCAAGCTGGTCTCAAACTCCTGATCTCCAGTGATCCACCTGCCTCAGCCTCCCAAAATGCTGGAATTGTAGGCATGAGCCACCGCGCCAAAAAGCAGTTGAGAGCAGTATTTTCAACATTTAACAAACCCATGTTGCTCTTTCCTTTAAAAGACGGTTAATTAGTCAAGCCTGTGCCTCCTTCCCAGGGAGCTTTTCCTGCCATTGACATTGGTGGTATTCTTCTCTGCCTATGAGTTAGGCTGACCCTGCCTTTTTCAGGCATCATCCGGTATTTATCTTTGGTATAAAAAGTAACTGTTATTCTTGTCTTTCACTGCCAGCATTGCAGACTGGGCATTTAAATGCTTTGGATTGTGTGTTTGGAGAAGCTAACAGCTGCATGTGCTATTTCCAATACTCTTTAAGATCCATCCAGGATGTGACCATGGGAATGCTTATCATTTTTTTGGAGGAGAGAATCGATGTAAAATTGGTGAGTAATATACAGAGGTGAAAATTAGGTGAGAAATTCTTCAACAGATTGTAGGCTTGCCATCTGATACCTAGAAAAAACTGTATACCTTTGAGCAGCTCTCAGAATGCTCATCTGCCTGAACTTGGGGGCAGCCAGATAGGGAGTGCTTTGGAGGCTCAGTAAGTAACATCAGTATGTTTCCAAAACAAGCAAGCAAACAAATCCCACTCTCTCCTGCCTTATGCATATATTGGGGAACAGCACTGTTGCATAGTCTGTAAATTACTAACCAACCAAACACACAAAAACAAAAGAAAAACCTTGATTTTTCTCTTTAAAAAGAAAAAGAAAAAAAAAAGGCTGGGCGATGTGGCTCACGCTTGTAATCCCAGCACTTTGGGAGGCCGAGGTGGGCGGATCATGAGGTCAGGAGATCGAGACCATCATGGTTAACATGGTGAAACTCCGACTCTACTAAAAAATACAAAAAAATTAGCCGGGCGTGGTGGCAGGCACCTGTAGTCCCAGCTACTCGGGAGGCTGAGGCATGAGAATGGCGTGAACCCGGGAGGCTGAGCTTGCAGTGAGCTAAGATCCGGCCACTGCACTCCAGCCTGGGCGACAGAGTGAGACTCCGACCCCCCCCCCCCGCACCAAAAAAAGACCATTTGGATCAACTAGGGAGCAGTGGGCAAAGCCTTCCCTTCATTGAAGCATTGAAATACACAGCTGAATTGCTTCTAGTTGTTTATATGCACCTCAAGCTCAATCAAGAAATGATTCATCGACACTGTTTGGATTAGGCTGAGAAATCCTTGTTGTATTTTAATAGGGCTAATTTCATGGCTTTTTCTCATGGCCAATTTCATGGCTTTTTCTCAAATAACTTGCAGCCCAAAGTCTAACAGAATATAAAATATAAAATATTTACGTATTCTTTTCTTTTTCTTTTTTTGAGACAGAGTCTCCAGGCTGGAGTGCAGTGGCGCCATCTCGGCTCACTGCAACCTCTGCCTCCTGGTTTCAAGTGATTCTCATGCTTCAGCCTCCTGAGTAGCTGGGATTACAGGCGTGGGCCACCACACCCAGCTAATTTTTGTAGTTTTAGTAGAGACAGGGTTTCACTATTTTGGCCAGGCTGATTTTGAACTCCTGATCTCACGTGATCCACCCGCCTCAGCCTCCCAAAGTGTTGGGATTATAGGCGTGAGCCACTGCTCCCAGCTGGAATATAAAATCTAGATTTCTGTCCTTTTCATTTAATGATATTAAATTATTTTATGTTTTTTTTTTTTTTTTTGAGACGGAGTCTCGCTCTATCGCCCAGGCTGGAGTGCAGTGGCCGGATCTCAGCTCACTGCAAGCTCCGCCTCCCGGGTTTACGCCATTCTCCTGCCTCAGCCTCCCGAGTAGCTGGGACTACAGGCGCCCGCCACCTCGCCCAGCTAGTTTTTTTTGTATTTTTTAGTAGAGACGGGGTTTCACGGTGTTAGCCAGGATGGTCTCGATCTCCTGACCTCATGATCCACCCGTCTCGGCCTCCCAAAGTGCTGGGATTACAGGCTTGAGCCACCGCGCCCGGCCTATTTTATGTTTTAAATTTTTTTTTTTGAGGCAGAGTCTTGCTGTTTCACCCAGGCTAGAGTGCAGTGGCACGATCTCGGCTCACTGCAAACTCCGCCTCCCGGGTTCAAGCAATTTTCCTGCCTCAGCCTCCGGAGTAGCTGGGATTACAGGCGCCGACCAGCGCGCCCAGCTACGTTTTGTATTTTTTAGTAGAGATGGGGGTTTCACCATCTTGGCCAGGCTGGTCTTGAACTCCTGACCTCATGATCCACCCGCCTCAGCCTCCCAAAGTGCTGGGATTATAGGCATGAGCCACCGTGCCCGGCCTAAATTTATTTTTTGGTTGTTTGGGAAAGAGTGTTTAATTTAGAATTCTCTTCCTTGGTTATAATTACTTTAAAGCCCATCACTGCTAGACTTTGACCATTGTTTGTCTTTTTTTGTGAGATGTAGGGTGGGCAGGCAGCATGGTGGTATTTACTTAATTACTGGATATGAGAAGGTACTTTAGGCTTGGAGGGATGTAGCAGATGCTCTCAGTGTCCTGCCCACTTCCTTTAAGACCTTATTATTCCATTGTGTTTTAGAGTTCCAACTGGTAGTATCTGGAAATGCTGGGGAGTTCGCACCAACCCCCAGAAGTCCTCAATCAGGAGCTGATGGGAATTGGGGTATAATTACTCCAGATCCCCCATCCCTGGAAGGAATGATTGTAAGGGCTATGTTTGCCTTCAGCGTTTCCTGCTGAAGTTAAATTCTAGCTTTGGTTTAACAACACATGCTTAATTAGCAATCTTCCCTTTCCTGCTCCCCTACCAGCCATCCCTTACCTCCCTAATGAACTATTTGCAATCATATCTTTGTCTCAAGTCAAACCATATTAGGATTTGGGAGATACCTAAATCCAACACAAACCTCTTACTTTTAGGCAACATTTTATTTATTTGTTTTTAATTTCAAAAGTTTTTGGGGAACAGGTGGTTTTTGGTTACATGGGTACGTTTTTTAGTGGTAATTTCTGAGATTTTGGTTCACCCATCATTTGGACAGTGTATACTGTACCCAATGTGTAGTCTTTTATCTCTCACCTCCCTCTGTCTCTTCCTCCCTACCCCGAGTCCCCAACATTTATTATATCATTTTTATTAGGTGACATTTTATTTATTTATTTTTGAGACAGAGTCTCGCTTTGTTGCCCAGGCTGTAGTGCAATGGCACGATCTCGGCTCACTGCAACCTCTGCCTCCTGAGTTCAAGCGATTCTCCTGCCTCAGCCTCCCAAGTAGCTGGGACTGCAGGCACGTACCACCACGCCCAGCTAATTTTTATATTTTCAGTAGAGGCAGGGTTTCGTCATTTTGGTCAGGCTGGTCTCAAACTCCTGACCTCGGGTGATCTGCCTGCCTCAGCCTCCCAAAGTGCTGGGATTACAGGCGTGGGCCACCACACCAAGTCTAGCTAACATTTTAATCTATTATCCTAGGTAGATACATCCTTGGAGTAATCTACTTAACAGGTATTTTATGTATTTTCTCTATCTGCTAACGTATATTGCTAATTGTCTACTAAATAATGTCTTTCTTTTTGAAGGGAAACCTTTTGTACATATAAGACATAACTGAAACAATTAAAATACGATGAAAGCATTGGAAAAATAAGTACCTAGGTTAAACACAATGGTATTTTAAGAGTTTACCTGTGCAGTGGTTCACACCTGTAATCCCAGCACTGTGGAAGGCCAAGGCGGGTAGATTGCTTGAGCCCGGAAATCTGAGACCAGCTTGGGCAACATGGTGAAACCCCATTCTACAAAAAATACAAAAATTAGCTGGGCATGGTGGCACGCACCTGTAGTCCCAGCTACTCCAGAGGCTGAGGTAGGAGAATTGCTTGAACCTGGGAGGCAGAGCTTGCAGTGAGCCAAGATCATGCCACTGCAGTCCAGCCTGGGCAAAAGAGCAGAACTCCGTCTCAAAAAAAAAAAAAAAGAGTTCATAGTCTCAAGAGTGACACTGAAAGACAGAGGAATATGTACCAAGTGCTAAATATAGTACAAAACTTATACTTTTATTGTTACATTTCATAGCATAGTCTATATTATAGGATAGCCAGAGATGAAGAATTTATAATTTTAGCGATGCTAAGAATCTGAGGTCAAATACCATTTAATTCACATTAATGCAGGAGCTATACATTATGATCTGCCCCTTGAGTGTCTAGGATACCATTTAAAGCAACAATAAAAAAAGATTTTCCAGAACTGGAGATTACACATACAAAAGACATGTGTAGTTTGAAAGACATGGGGTAAGTGTGACTCTCTTAGGTATAAGAGTCATTAATTGCTTGGGTTTAGAGCTGTCAACCTAAAATAACCGAAAGGGTCAGAGTTCACAGAGAGTTTACTCAAGTGCAAACTTTGAGATGACCACTCAACCACCCAAGATGCACATATTCCAAAGAATGGAAGCCAGTGTTCCGAAGTGTAGAATCTTGGTACCCTTTATATAGACATAGTTTAAGGAAACGTAATAGAATTTCATGATCTTTCTATGCATAGTTACAATGATCTGATGAATTGAGGTTGTCTTTTCTTTCTTTTTTTTTTTTTTTTTTGAGACGGAGTCTCGCTCTGTCGCCCGGGCTGGAGTGCAGTGACCAGATCTCAGCTCACTGCAAGCTCCGCCTCCCGGGTTTATGCTATTCTCCTGCCTCAGCCTCCCGAGTAGCTGGGACTACAGGTGCCCGCCACCTCGCCTGGCTAGTTTTTTGTATTTTTTTAGTAGAGACGGGGTTTCACCGTATTAGCCAGGATGGTCTCGATCTCCTGACCTCGTGATCCACCCATCTCGGCCTCCCAAAGTGCTGGGATTACAGGCTTGAGCCACCGCGCCCGGCCATCTTTTTCTTTCAAGAAAGGTATATTTAACATTCCATGCTGAAGATTTTTGCATCATCTGGGTTGAATTAGGTGAAGGACAATAAAGGAGGCAGTTAATCTGGAACAAAGATCAGTGATTGGAAGAGGAAGAAGTCTTGTCTCTAGTCCTTTCTGGTCATTTACGGAACAAGAACAATGAGGAAGAGACATGATTTAATTTAAGAAGCAGAAGTTACAACTACATGCTATGTGACTCAGATCACAGTCACATCTCTCTCAAGGTATTTTCTGTGTTTTGGCAGCTTTAAAATTTTATTTATTTTCACATAGCTATAGTCTGCCCTCCAAAATGTGCTAGCTGCCCTGAAAATGCACAGCCTTGGCCACATGGGTGATGGAGTCAGAGGCCATGATGGACCTGAATTCGTGGTTCTTAACTGGAAGGGCATTCCACCTTTGGTGGGCCAGTAGTGTGTCCTGTTGATGTAGGGAAAGATGTAGTAGAAGATGGTGAGTGGGGAGTGTGGGCTGAGACTGGAGACACATTCTTGTACTGCACTTACTATCATCAGGTGGAGTTTTCTGTGAAATGAAGATGCTCATAATGACCTTTCAGAATGGTTGTAGAGAGTAAATTGATTCAAGCACAGTGCCTCATAAATAGTAAGCTCTTAAGAAATGGTAGCTCTCTCTCTTTTTTGAGACAGTTTTGCTCTGTTGCACAGGCTGGAGTGCAGTGGCGCGATCTTGGCTCCCTGCAACTTCTGCCTCCCTGGTTCTTTTCCTGCCTCAGCCTCCTGAGTAGCTGGGATTACAGGCGCCTGCCACCATGACTGGTTAACTTTTGTGTTTTTAGTAGAGACAGGGTTTCAACATGTTGGCCAGGCTGGTCTCAAACTCTGTACCTCAAGTGATCCACCCATCTTGGCCTCCCAAAATGCTGAGGTTACAGGTGTGAGCCACCATACTCAGCCTGGTAGCTCTTTTTAGGGTAATTTATTTTCCAAATCAATACACTTAGAAAATGAAGAAGTACTAAAATAATACAATATAATTTACATATGTTTGAATATAATTTCTAAATTATTTATATATTGACTGATAAATTAGTTTTATTATATGCATAGGCCAATAAAATAGTTCTATTTAAAAACTTTAGAAAATGAAATTCTTTCTAAAAAGTAACAACTATCTATGTATGTTAAAGCAAAATAAAAAAATCTTTAGTCTTATCAGAATGATGAAAATAACCTAAGTGGTATGATTATTTTTGTTGCATAGTACATGCTTAATCAGTTGCTTAGTCTTTGTTTTTGTTACATAGTACATGCTTAATCAGTTTCTTAGTCTTTTTTTTTTTTTTTTTTTTGAGACGGAGTTTTGCTCTTGTTGCCCAGGCTGGAGTACGATGGCATAATCTTGGCTCACCGCAACCTCTGCCTCCTGGGTTCAAGAGATTCTCCTGCCTCATTCTCCTGAGTAGCTGGGATTATAGGCATGCGCCACCATGCCTGGCTAATTTAGTATTTTTAGTAGAGACGGCGTTTCTCCATGTTCCTCCAGCTGGTCTCGAACTCCTAACCTCAGGTGATCCGCCCTCCTCGGCCTCCCAGAGTGCTGGGATTACAGGCTTGAGCTACCGCACCCGGCCTTTAGTCTTATCTGTCTCAAATATCATGTCATTTTTCTGACACTGGCATTTTTTGGAATAATGCATTTTTTTCTTTTTCTTTTTTTTTTCCAAGACAGAGTCTTGCTGTGTTACTCAGGCTGGAGTACAGTGGTGCAATCTCGGCTCACTGCAAACTCCACCTCCCAGGTCCACAGGATTCTCCTGCCTCAACCTCCCGAGTAGCTGGGATTACAGGCGTGTGCCACCACACCCAGCTAATTTTTGTATTTTTAGTAGAGACGGGGTTTTACCATATTGGCCAGACTGGTCTCGAACTCCTGGCCCCAAGTAATTCACCCGCCTTGGCCTCCCAAAGTGCTGGGATTACAGGTGTGAGCCACTGGGCACAGCCAATACTGCTTTTTTTCTAAAATAGACTTATTTTTAACTTCTCCTTATTCAAGGAGTTTTTTGATGCTCCTTAAATTCTTTGAATAAAATTTCTAATTGATATTGCACCAAACGCACCCTAAATCTAGAGGACTAATTTATGAAAAAGTTCAGTATCATTGGTCAGACACAGGCTGATTTACTAAATAGTTCCAATGGATGATGAGTAGCAGAAAGGAAATAAAGTTCAGTACTGCCATGCTGAAGTGTTTTGTTTTTTTGTTTTGCAATCAACCTCAATTTACCAACTTTTTACGAAAATTTTGTAAATTTTCGTAATCTTCAAAATTTGTAAATTTTTATGAATATGGTTTCATTGCAATTGATACAATAATGCAACTTCTTTGGAGAAATTATGACTCTGTTTACACTGTAACCAACTCCAATTATAGTTCTGCATCTTTAAAATTAGATGCTTTAGGCCGGGCACGGTGGCTCACGCCTGTAATCCCAGCACTTTGGGAGGCCGAGGCGGGCGGATCACAAGGTCAGGAGATCGAGACCACAGTGAAACCCCGTCTCTACTAAAAATACAAAAAATTAGCCGGGCGCGGTGGCGGGCGCCTGTAGTCCCAGCTACTCAGGAGGCTGAGGCAGGAGAATGGCCTGAACCCGGGAGGCGGAGCTTGCAGTGAGCTGAGATCCGGCCACTGCACTCCAGCCTGGGCGACAGAGCGAGACTCTGTCTCAAAAAAAAAAATAAATAAATAAATAAATAAAAAATAAAAAAAATAAAATTAGATGCTTTAATTTTTTTTTTTTTTTTTTTTTTTTTTGAGACGGAGTCTCGCTCTGTCGCCCAGGCTGGAGTACAATGGCACAATCTCAGCTCACTGCAAGCTCCACCTCCTGGGTTCACACCATTCTCCTGCCTCAGCATGCCGAGTAGCTGGGACTACAGGCACCTGCCAACACATGTGGCTAATTTTTTGTATTTGTAGTAGAGATGGGGTTTCACCATGTTAGCCAGGATGGTCTTGATCTGACCTCGTGATCCGCCTGTCTCGGCCTCCCAAAGTGCTGGGATTACAGGTGTGAGCCACCGTGCCCAGCCTAGATGCCTTAATTTAAGAAGTTTTTTTTTCCCTGGAGAAGGAGTCTTGCTCTGTTGCCCAGGCTGGAGTGCAATGGCATGATCTCGGCTCACTGCAACTTCTGCCTCCTGGGTTCAAGCAATTCTCCTGCCTCAGCCTCCCAAGTAGCTGGGATTACAGGCACGCACCACCACACCCAGCTAATTTTTTTCTGTACTTTCAGTAGAGACGGGGTTTCGCCATGTTCCCCAGGCCAGTCTTGAACTCCTGACCTCATGATCCGCCTGCCTTGGCCTCTCAAAGTGCTGGGATTACAAGTTTGAGCCACTGCGCCTGGCAAGATATTGTTTTTACCATGACATCATGTTCCACCAAAATGTTTATATAGATTATCACTGCAGAAATATATACTTTTACCTTAAATATTGACAATTTAAACTAAATTTATAGCAAAATTCACAATTATGTCAGATATGTTTCATCTTAAACAGACTACAATTCCAGAAGCTTTACATTGATTCCATGAATTAGACAAAAAAATTATATCATTTTTGGAATTAATTGATCTTTCTTTCTAGGTGAAGCCTTAGTAACATTGTATAGAATTCTTCTATCAATCTTAACACATTATAGGTTTTGCTTCACTCTTGGTACATGAACACAAAAGCATGAAATAAAAATTGGCAAAGTCAGTGTAGGAGAATAATTACTGGATCGAAATGTCGTTTGATCACCTCCCACAGCTGCATGTAATAACTTGTAAACTTTAAGTACAGGGTTTCCAAAATAGCTACTAATTTTCTTTTTCTTTTTCCTTTTTTTTTTTTTTTGAGAGGGAATCTCGCTCTGTCGCCCAGGCTGGAGTGCAGTGGCCGGATCTCAGCTCACCGCAAGCTCCACCTCCCGGGTTTGCGCCATTCTCCTGCCTCAGCCTCCCAAGTAGCTGGGACTACAGGCGCCCACCACCTCGCCCGGCTAGTTTTTTTTTGTATTTTTTTAGTAGAGACGGGGTTTCACCGTGTTAGCCAGGATGGTCTCGATCTCCTGACCTCGTGATCCACCCGTCTCGGCCTCCCTAAGTGCTGGGATTACAGGCTTGAGCCACCGCGCCCGGCCTATTTTTCTTTTAAAAACAGAAACAGGGTCTTGCTTTGTTGCCTAGGCTGGATTGGAGTTCAATGGCACAATTATAGCTCACTGCAGCCTCGAACTCCTGGGCTCAAGAGATCCTCCCATGTCAGCCTCCCAAGTAGCTAGGACTACAGGTGTGTATCGCTACACCTGGCTAGCTTTTTTTTTTTTTTTTTTCTGTAGAGATAAGGTCTTGCTATGTTTCCCAGGCTGGTCCTGAACTCCTGGCCTCAAGTGATCCTCCCACCTCAGACTCTTAAAATGCTGGGATTGCAGGTGTGACCCACTGCACCTGGCCACTACTAATTTTTGATGTAGATTGTAACACTTCAGGCCCACGCCTGTAATCCCAGCACGTGGGGAGGCCGAGGCAGGCGGGTCACCTGAGGTCAGCCTGACCAATATGGTGAAACACCACCTCTACTAAAAATAGAAAAATTAGCTGGCCATGGTGGTGGGTGCCTGTAATCCCAGCTACTTGGGAGGCTGAGGCAGGAGAATAGGTTGAACCTGGGAGGCAGAGATTGCAGTGAACTGAGCACTCCAGCCTGAGCGACACAGCAAGACTATGTCTCAAACAACAATAACAACAAAACAAAAAACAACCCAAGAAAACAAAAAACTTCTTCAGATTTGCGTTTTGGGGTTTTCATTTGGTTCTGGATATCACTTTGGTGATTTCATTTCGTTCTGGATATTCATTTGGAGGATATCACCATATGTCCTCCATGGGTGTGGAGAGTAGCAAATGATGACATTTTATGCAATTTCACATTCATCAACTTACTTGAGGATAGAAAAATTCCTCACTTAATATTTTACGAAGTGTAAACTTTCACTTTTATTTATTTACTTTAAAAAATAGAGACGGGGTTCTGCTATGTTGCCCAGGCTGGTCTCAAACCCCTTGGGTCAAACAATCCTCCTGCCTTGGCCTCCCAAGTGCTGGGATCACAGGTGTGAGTGATTGAACCTGGCTTAAACTTTCACTTTTGAGCATATTGTTAGTGAAAGATTTCTTGCAAAATAAAAAATCACCACCAAACAATAACGCAATACTTTTAGAGGCACCTCATAGAAGAAATGACCAAATCATTTTGGCCAGATTGGTTTCTCTATGTCCTAAGGCAGTACTTTCAGCCTTGTTTCCCTGCACATATTCCTCACACCCCTAACCTATGATTTCTCACATATCTCAGGGACCCCAGCAGCTGTGCCTTGGCAGTTGTATGCATTTTATAAACCTGAGCATGGGCCATGGCAGACCTAGTCAGTGAGTCCCAAGGGTTCAGGGCAGCAGCTGTGGGAGAGCTCTCTTGCCACCGTAAGTGCTATCCTTGGACACAGAGTTGAACTTGGAGGCTCTTGTCTGAGGGTCTTTTTTCTTTTTTTTTTTGTAAGCAAGTGCCTTGCTGTTTCTGAAAGGGAAACGTGTTAGTTCCATTGCATGTGGAAAGGATTGGGGAAAATAGAAATGGGTCAACACTAGCCGCCTTACAGATTTAACCGCATGTAGCATCTTGGCTTGTGTCTCATACAATACTAGACAAGACCATGGTGGAAGCTGAAAATATAAAGGGCTACTAAACCAATCCTAGCTTATTTTAGTGCAAATATTAATGGTGACTCTCCATTAAAGTGAAACAATCCAGGGAAATGTTAAAGCAGACAAAACAGCAGGACAATACTCCTAAACCAGTAATGTCCAGGGCAGAAAAAGACTCTAGTTGTAAGGATGGCATATTATCCCGGGAGTTTTTGCATAAGAACACTAGAGGGCGCTTTAGACTACAATTAAGAATCCCGCTTTGATTTACAGATGGAAACTTACTATATCAGATTGACGTTATAAATTTCAGCAGTGGATGGTTTATACATTGGTATTCCTAGAACATGGAAAAATGCAATACAAATGTTTTCGTGTTCCCCCTTCCCATGCTGGAGTGGTTACAATAATACTGTTTGTGTTTTACTTCAGATTAAAATCTTCAGAAGTGCCCTTTAGTTGTCAAAAGTGTCAAACGTTCGGGATAAAAAAGTCACACATTGTTAGTGAGCAGTGAAAATTTAGTATGATTAACGGATTCAGATAACAACTTACTTTGAATGCTCTTGATGTGCTAGGTATGTTTCCTAGACCTTTTACCCAGGACACACTTAATTTTTTATTACAATTCTATGAGATAGGCACGACTGTTATTTACACTTTGTAGATGAGGAAACTGAGGCAGCTGGTGTTGAAAAGACTGCCCAGGGTCACACATCTTGTGCATAGATAATGTACTGTTAACCATTGTATTGTGCAACTGTGCAACACAGTTGCGTGGATAATAATTAGTGAATAATATCTCTATGAATGAATGAATAAATATTATGTTACAGGCCGGGTGTGGTGGCTCAGACCTGTAATTCCAGCACTTTGGGAGGCCAAGGTGGGTGGATCACAAGGTCGGGAGATCGAGACCATCCTGGCTAACACGTTGAAACCCCGTCTCCACTAAAAATACAAAAAATTAGCCGGGCGTGGTGGCGGGAGCCTGTAGTCCCAGCTACTCTGGAGGCTGAGGCGTAGAATGGTATGAACCAGGGAGGCGGAGCTTGCAGTGAGCTGAGATCGTGCCACTGTACTTCAGCCTGGGCGACAGAGTGAGACTCTGTCTAAAAAAAAAAAAAAAAAAAAAAAAAGAATTATGTTACATAGATACTAAGCATATGGGAAAGGAGTAGGGAAAATTGCACTTAATTTTTTTTTTTCCTAGAGGCTGGCCCAATTATTTATTTCAGCTCTCAAGAGTCCAGTAGAATCTGCTCAGGGTTGGAAATGGATTCGTCTATGTTACACTATGACTTTCCCGAAAATGGTGAATGGGGGGTTCACGGTCACTCAGTCATCCAACTCTTGAGAGTTTGGCCTGGGGATGGAATAGAGGAGCATAAGGAACAAGAGTGGGAGGAATGGGGTCCACTTTTGGAGAAAACAAGAAAAATGCAAGAAGGAAAAATTGCTTCAGTTCCCTGGTGGACTCGTTCTCTAAGACCAACTCAGGAGATGGTGGAGGCTCTCTCTGTGTCCCTCCAGGGGCTGCTCCAGGAGCCAGGCTCCTTTGGGGTGACAAATGAGTCCACTCCTAGTAGAATCTGAGAGTATGAATAGATACTGAAGTCCTAGGACTAAAACCGGTTTCAGTGAGGAATGGGGAAGGTAGGGGTTGGGGAGGAATGGGTGAGATCGTCCCCCTATTTAAACATTTCTTTTGTTGTATTTTTTTATTATGGTAAAATATACATAATATAAAATTGACCATTTCACCAGTTTCACGTGTGCAATTCAGTGGCAATAAGTAATTCACAATGTGAATTACTTTTTCTTTTCTTTTTTGTTTTTTTAGACAAGGTCTTGCTCTGTTTCCTAGGCTGGAGTGCAGTGGCACTATCTTGGTTCACTGCAGCCTCGACCTCCTAGGTTCAAGCGATCCTGTCACTTCAGCTTCCTGAGTAGCTGGGATCACAGGTGTGCGCCACCATCCCTGGCTAATTTTTGCATTTTTTGTGGAGACAGAGTCCCACTATGTTGCCCCAGGCTGGTCTTGAACTCCTGGGCTCAAGCAACTCTCCTGCCTCAGCCTCCCAGAGGTGCTGGGATTACAGGCATGAGCCTCTGTGCCCAGCCTGTGAATGACTTTTTCATAATCACAAATAGCAACCCTCCATTTCCTTCTCTCCCCAACCTCTGGCGATCACCATTCTACTTTCTGTCTCTGATGAATTTGACTACTCTAGGTACCTTGGTGTAAGTGGAATCATACAGTATTTGTCCTTTTGTGACTGGCTTATTTCATGTAGCCTAATGTCCTCCAGGTTCATCCATGTTGAAGCATGTGTCAGAACTTAATTTTTTGGTCAATGTTAGAAGACTGGAGAGGAGATGGGAGGACATGGTCAGGCTTGCAGTCCTTGGGTGGCAGTGGGAGAAAGACAGTAGGTGTGGGATACCTTTCTCCTGAACTTCAGGAAATATCGTGCTTTCTTCCAAGGCCAGCAAGTGGTGTGACTGATCAGGCAACAGAAAACCAGCCTCCCATTCCCGAAACCTGTCCCCCATTCCTTCTCCACACTGCCTAAAATACACAGACTTGGAGACTGGTTTGATTTAACAATGAGAGTGCATGGGGAATTGAGGTGGGGAGAAGAAGCTGTCAATTATTTACTTTATTAAGTATTACTGTAATGTGGATTAGAATATCAGATCATTTTCCAGCTCTGTTCACCCCAGCTGAACTAATGAAGCAGGAATTATAGAGTTGGGGTGGAGAGTAGAGAAGGGATGCCATTTTGGGTGTGTATATGGCAGGCTCATACCACACCATGTAAGCCCCAGGAATCTGGGGAGAATGGGAGAAAGAAGGAGAAGCAGGTGTTTTTGACAGCCCCCAGCTAACTTGGGGTCCTAGTACCAGAGCAGCTAACAATGCTGCCCTGATGGGAAGTTAAGGGGAGCTGGGTATGAGTGTTCACTGTGTGCCTTTCACAGGATATGTCTACTTGGCGGGTGGCCTAAAGCCTACTTGTCCAACCTGTGACCAGGAGGGTTCTGTCACGGGAACCTTGTTTATACTGGCAGATACCCACGTGGCTCTTGTCTGATTGGGTCCAGTTTATGCCTGTCTGACTGTCACTCTGGTGCTGGGAGCCTGACTTCGTGTTCTCCTTGGTGTCCTGGAGAAAATCAGGCCTGGGGCAGCCTCTAGTTCTTCAGATGGAAGGTGCAAATTCAGTACAGCACCCTAATAGGAATCAAGTCCGAAGATTTTCACTTAAACAGTTCTGGGCAGGGAGAGCACCATGAGTCATTGGTCCCTCGGTCATGTGAGGCAGGAATGAAGGATCAGGTGGGGAGAAAGAGAGAGAGAGAGAGAGAAAGCGAGCAACTAGCAGTATATTTTGCATAATACAGTGTGGGTCATTTTCAGTTCGAGGGTGAATGCGTGAATGGTCCTTTTACAGGAAGCAATGGGAAAGTGGGGAGCCCAGTGGGCTAGTGGTGGAAATGTCTCTAAGTTCTTATCTCTGGCCACCAGCTCCAGCCATTTGGGTGTGATGTAGAAAAGAGAAAGCAAGGACAGAGGAGCACTAGGACCAGATGGGATATGCCCCCTTACACACCCAGCTACTGTCCTTGAACACATTTAAGGGCTCTAGCTCACCTGGAGTTTTGAAGGGAATGGGGAAGAGCTAGATTTTGCAGCCTTCCTCTCTCCTTGGCAGCGTCTCTGGTGATAGAGACATAGAAGAAGTTTCCAAGGCTGGCCCTGGGTAAAGCAATGCAAAACATAATTTATTTGTGGAGACAGTTTATGTTCCATTCAGCTGTAAGTCATGATGGCCATGACTCTGAGAGGCTGTCTCATAGGTTTATATAATTTGGCACTCATAGAAGGAGGGGCCTCCTTTCACCTGAATGTTGTTCTTTCCTAGCTTTATATCCTTGGATTGGTTGGTGAAAAAGCAGCCAGCATTGACTGAATTATGTGTGGAGTCGGGAGACAGGAAGGAGGTTTCTAGGTCTGTATTGCTGACCTAATTCTGTATTATGTTTTCAGCTTTGCTGACCTAATTCTGCATTATGTTTTCATTGAATAAGCTGATTATTTTTATATCCCTTTCTGGTAACTGAATTACCTTTACTACTTTCAGTTTTTCCATGTCCCAACTTGCCACATTTTACATGCACTTGAAAATTCACTCCTTAAGCTTTCAACCCAGTAGGAATAATATTGCCTGCTTATTATTTGAATAGCAGCGTTGCTGCTGGTATTATGAACTCGCTGATCTTGAGCATAATTTGTATGTGTAATAAGTTAATATTTGTTGTCAAGGCTTTAAAGGGGCTGTGTCTTTGGTGTTGCATTTTAATAGTTAATGAACCAATGGAATCTTTCTACTTTTATTGCTTTCCTTGGGTGATTAGATATGCATCATCAGACCTGGTTTGCTTTCACCAACCCTGAAAACAGGTTCCTTGTTAAACAAGTCAGTTACTTGTTTCTGAAAGTTACATTTACCACCTACTGTGATGACTGGCATTGTTTTTTGGGTTTTGGTTTCAATGTGAAAAAATTACTTAAAAAAATGTTCTCTTTACATTTTGAAATTGTGATACTCAGCTTGTGATTAGCGCTGGCATTTGAGGAACATTCTAAATTCAATCTCTGAGGCATGTTGATTTCTTTGTTTCTAAAACTTGTCCAATTATGCCTGATTTCCGCTGGTAAGACATAATAACTCTTTTGTGCAAATTGGATGTTTGTATCACTTCCCTGCTTTTTAGTAAACTTTGAAATTCTTTTCAATTCCAAAAATAAGTGGGAATAGTAACTGGATTAAGCATGGCTTTTTGTTTGTTTTTGTTTTTGAGAGACCGTAGCCTTGACCTCCCAGGCTCAAGTGATCCCCCTGCCTCAGCCTCCTGAGTAGCTGAGACTACAGGTGCAAAGCACTAGTCCAGCTATTTTTTTTTTTTTTTTTTTTGTAGAGATGAGGTCCTACTGTGTTGCCCAGGCTGGTCTTGAACTCCTGGCCTCAAGCGATCCTCCTACCTCTGCCTCCCAAAGTGCTGGGATTATGAGTGTGAACCACCATGCTCAGTTAGCTTTTACAAATTATGAGCAGGAGGCAGGTGGATCATCTGAGGTCAGGAGTTCAAGACCAGCCTGGCCAACATGGTGAAACCCCATCTCTACTAAAAATATAAAAAGTCACTCGGGAGGCTGAGACAGGAGAATTGCTTGAACCTGGGAGGCAGAGGTTGCAGTGAGCTGAGATTGTGCCATTGCCCTCCAGCTTGGGAGACAGAGTGAGACTTCATCTAAAAAATAAATAAATAAATAAAAATAACGAACAGGACATCATTGCTTGAAAATTATTTTCTAAAAATCAGGATATTCCAAAAATAATGGTTCGTATGAAAGTATTAAGCCCTTCTTGTTGCAGGCCTTGTGGGTGTGATTGGTTTCTGTGTGAGAAAACCATGCTAAATGTAAATAAGTACATTTAGTAACTCTTTAAGGAACAATTACTTCCTTTGCCCAGGACAAATTTATTTCACAAGAAGTGATAAAGTGAATATTTTGTAAGAAGTATAATTTTAAAATTATTTAATGTGATTTTTTGGCACATCAAATATGCAAATATAGTATTTGTATTTCTCTTTCCTGTTACTAAAGAGAAAAATAACTCTAGTGAAGAAAGCAGAAGAAAGGTCTTTCTGGTCTCTGCCCTTTCCTCTGACTGTATTTCTTTGCTGTAGCTGTATTAACTGAGTAGTTTGCTCTAATTACGTAGTTCGTCTTTGCAGCAGCCTCAACGGATTCAGTTTAAAATCAGATTAAAACAAAACTTCCTTCTCCTTGTGTGTGCAACCCCATAATTTAGACTGTTCTGAACTTCTAAAAGAATGCTTAGCCAGTTTTTTTCTGCAACCGTAATTTGATATAATTTCCTTAAAAAGCAAGAAAAGTGTGCCACATTTGAAGATCCTAGATGTAGTTGTCTAGGGGCTGTTTCTGATGATCAGGAGAAATTAAGTGGACCACCATGTAATGTTTTCTTGTGTGAGTGGTGGAGAGAGCCAGGGGAGGGAGATGAGAGGTTCGTCTTAAACAGCTCAGCAGGAAGAGCTGGCAGAGTTGGGATTCTGCATCTTTAACCTTTTAGCATTTCAGTGGGTTTTTGTTTTCATACGGACTTTTCCCTCTACTCCATTTTCTTCCCTTTTTTTATATAAACCTTTACAAAAAACTGGTAATATTTAGATGCCCTCTGAGCTTTGGAAAGGCATTTTTGTTTGTTTATTTCTGTCCCTTGGGTACATTTAGTTCTGCTGTATCTACATCAGAAAAACCCTAAGTGTAGTAAAGCACGCGAAGTATTAAATTATCTCACGTTCCTTCTTGAGTCACTTCAGCTGTGGAGTTTCTCTTCCTTTTGCTACTTAGAAAATTGGGGCCTTTGGCTGGAGAATCACTTGAACCTGGGAGGCGGAGGTTGCAGTGAACTGAGATTGCGCCATTGCACTCCAGCCTGGGCGACAAGAGTGAAACTCTGTCTCAAAAAAAAGAAAATTGGGCTCTGGAATCAAAGAGTCCCCAAGCCACAAAAAGCTCCACCATAACTCCAAGTTCTGCAAACCAAACGACTTTCCACTTCCCCATGTAAGTCCGGCATTTGGTTTATGGTTTGGTAAACGCTGAAAGGAGGAGCTTTGGCGTCAGCAATTGTCAGAAGGAAACTTAGCACTAGCTCCACAGCATAGCAGAAAGAGAACTATGTTAACTTGAAGATTTATATTAAATAGAGAAACAAGGGACTGGTTTAGATATATAGGTGACTTGCATAAAGGAAGTTTGGGGTGGCAATTAAGGCCAGATCATTGGCTTTAGATAAATCTGATTCAAAATCTGGATGAGCATTATTAACAAGTCAGAAAAACAGTAGATGTTGGTGTGGATGTGGTGTAAAGGGAAGACTTAGACACTGCTGGTGGGAATGTAAATTGGTATGGAAAACAGTATGCAGATTTTTTTTTTTTTGAGACGGAGTCTCGCTCTGTCACCCAGGCTGGAGTGCAGTGGCCTGATCTCAGCTCACTGCAAGCTCCACCTCGTGGGTTCATGCCATTCTCCTGCCTCAGCCTCCTGAGTAGCTGGGACTACAGGCACCTGCCACCACACTCAGCTACTTTTTGTATTTTTAGTAGTGATGGGGTTTCACTGTGTTAGCCAGAATGGTCTTGATCTCCTGACCTCGTGATCCGCCTGCCTCGGCCTCCCAAAGTGCTGGGATTACAGGCATGAGCTACTGTGCCTGGCTGCAGATTTTTTAAAGAACTGAAAGTAGATGTATCATCTGATCCAGCAATCCCACTACTGGGTATCTACCTAAGGAAAAATAAGTCATCATATGAAAAAGACACATGTACCATATATTTACAGCAGCATGATTCACAATTGCAAAGATGTGGAACCAACCTAAGTGCCCACTGACCAATGAGTGGATAAAGAAAATGAGATATATATACACCATGGGATACTACTCAGCCGTAAAAAAGAATGAAATAATGTCTTTTGAAGCAACTTGAATGGAGCTGGAGGCCATTATTCTAAGTGAAGTAACTCAGGAATGGGAAAACCAGATACTGTATGTTCTCGTTTGTAAGTGGGAAGTAAGGCATGTTCACACAAAGGCATACAGAGTGGTATAATGCACTTTGGAGACCTGGAATGGGGAGAATGGGTGTGGGGTGAGGGATAAAAAACTAGATATTGGGTACAGTGTACCCTACTCGGGTGACAGGTACACTAAAATCTCAGACTTCACCACTATACAATTCATCCATGTAGCCAAAACCACTTGTACCCCAAAAGCTATTGAAATAAAAAAAAAATAAAGTGAGAAATGTAAAAAGAAACACAAAACAACACCCCACAAGATCTGGCTGAGCCATTGACTAGCCAGGTGACCTTGACCTATCTAAGAGTTTTTCATCTATAAAGATAATATATAATGTTTAAGGGGGTTATTGTGGGAATAACATACCTATTGTGATGTCTAACACAAAGTAAGTCCTCAGTAATGGGTTATTACTCATCAATATTTTGTCGTGTGTGCAAAGTGAGAAATAGACATTGCAAATTTCTTTGTGGCTGTCTAGTTGAAATAAGAATGATGGATATTGTCTTCAGCATTAAATGTACCCACGGATAAGGTAAATTGATGTGATATTCAGTGGTGCTGATATACTGGAGGCAATTTTCCCACCTCCTGCCTGATGAACCCCTGGTTTTCCTTTAAATCCCACTATTGGTCAGTATCCCTGACCCTCCAGATAGCTCTTTCCTCTCCTCTGTGTTGCCTTTGTACCCAGGCCACTAGTCTGTTGTTACCTTTATCATGGAGTTCCTGTGTTCTTCCTCCTGGACTGTGAACATTTGAGACAGGGATTATTTTATCCATATTCTCCCTCCTCCCACCCACTGTCTAGCACAGGACCCGGCATATCCATTAGTTGGATTGAAATGGATTGAATTTAATGGAATCAAATCCTGTATAAAAAACAGGGTCATACCAAATATTTGGGGCTCACAAAGTTGTTGGCAGAGTCTGTGGCGTGCCCCATTTTACAGCCTTGTTTTTGATTCCAGGTCCCAGTCTTAGCTAAGCACCAGATTATACCTCACATTTGATATCATTCAAGACTCTTAAATGTCATTGCAGACAAACAACGTGGTGGCATTCAGCTGCCAGCAGATGTCAGATTTCTTGAGGCTTTACAGTTGGATTTGCTGTTCTCTGGGATATGAACAGCTGTATGGTTCAGGCTTCTGGAATTAAGACAGCCAATGTAACAATAGGGAATAAGAGCTCAGGTATAAGTCAGGAATCATGCTCAGATGTCATGGATTGCCTGGTGAGAATGTCCAAATGGATTTAATACTTTATCTTGACCACGTGCAATTCCAGAACTTTGGGAGGTTGAGGTGGGAGGATTGCTTGAGCCCAGGAGTTCAAGACCAGCTTGGGCAACAAAGTGCAATCCTATATCTACAAAAAATAAAAAATAAAAAAATTAGCTGGGTGTAGTGGTTCATACCTGTAGTCCTAGCTACTTGGGAGGCTGAGGGAGGAGGATCACTTGAGCTTAGGATTTTGAGGCTGCAGTGAGTTATGATCATGCCACTGTGCTCCATTCTGGGAAAGAGTGAGACCCTGTCTCAAAAAAAAAAAACAAAACCTTTAACTGCCAATAGGAGTATTTCTTTATTCACAGCCTATATCGATGCACAGGATTACTTTTGTATCCTTTAGTATCCTTTTTTAATGGAAATAAGTTATTCCACTTATGGTGCCCATTGCTATTATTTCCTTTTATAATTATAACAAAAATAATTTTGTCATATAGAGAAGGATGGTGTTACAAATTAATTTACATGAGGTCAAATTTTCTAGATAGGCTACTGCTTCTGGGATAATTTTCTGCATAAACTTTGCCATCTCTAATAACTTCCCTTGTACTCCTATACTCAAGTCAGCAAATCCTGCTTTTATATAATGACATGTTTCTGGAAAACTCGTATGTAATCAGAATCTTTGGAAAACATTTAAAATACATTATTTTGAACATGTGAGCTATCCATTTTCTTTTCAACAGGCTTACACCCCAGTTACCTTCTCTTCTTTTTTATTCTTTTTTTTTAATTTTTATTTTTTTGAGACAGAGTCTCGCTCTGTTGCCCAGGCTGGAGTGCAGTGGCTGGATCTCAGCTCACTGCAAGCTCTGCTTCCTGGGTTTACGCCATTCTCCTGCCTCAGCCTCCCGAGTAGCTGGGACTATAGGCGCTCGCCACCTTCCTGGCTAGTTTTTTGTATTTTTTTAGTAGAGACGGGGTTTCACCATGTTAGCCAGGATGGTCTCAATCTCCTGACCTCATGATCCACCAGTCTCGGCCTCCCAAAGTGCTGGGATTACAGGCTTGAGTCACCACCCCCGGCCCTTTTTTATTCTTAAAACAGAAAGAAGCGAGAAACTCCCATAAAGGGATATTTGGTGTTCTGGGCAAAGGATGTCAGATGCTTCTCCCACCCATCAGATACCTTGTTTTGGTTAAGGGAGGCATAGCTTAGCTCCTTTCTTCCCTAGAATAACTTTGTTCCAACCTCATGGGTCCTCCTTGGTCCTAAAGACAGTTTTAGATGCTGTCAGATAACACCACATGTAAGACTTCTGCTTGCCATAACTTTGAAGTCACAGGCCAGCTTCTACCCAGCTGGAACCAACATAGCAAAAGGTTACCTGCCAAAGGCCATCCAGGAACCACTTAGGCCAAAGATAAAGACATGGTTTCTCTGATGCAACCTGAGGACAGGGTAGATGCAAATCATATCAAGAAACAGGCTTTGGGCATGGTGACTCACGTCTGTAATCCTAACACTTTGGGAGGTCGAGGCAGAGGATTACTTGAGGCCAGGAGCTCAAGACCAGCCTGGGCAATATAGCAAGACCCCATCTTTACAGAAATAAATAAATAAAAAGCTGGGTATGGTGGTACATGCCTGTAGTGCTAGCTACTCAAGAAGCTGAGGCAAGAGGATCGGTTGAGCCTAGGAGTTCAAGGTTACAGTGAGCTATAATCATGCTGCTACACTCCAGTCTGGGTGACAGAGCAAGACTCTATCTCTAAAAATATAAAAAATACATTAGAAACAGGCATATAATATGTGCTTGAATAATATGTGTCGGCTAAATGAATGAGTGCCTCACTGTTACTGGTAAAATCAACTAGGAATTTCTGAATGTCCCTTAGACTGTTCTTAAGGAGTCGTATCATCAAATTCTTAGACTCCCTTCATAGCCACATGCTTAGATATAGTCACTGCATTCAGTTGTAAATTTTCCCAAATGTATTTTCACAAGAGCTCTTTTAAGAGTGGTTTAGATAGAACTTCTCTGTAATTCATTCTAGTTGTTCAAAGTATGAAAGTAGTACCTATAATGGGATGACTTGCCATCTGGATATCACTGCCACACTGTTATAAGCCAGCCTTCCCTCAGATCCTTTAATCTTGCTTGCTTTGCTTAGTTCAGGTGACGCATCCCTGCCCTCGGCCTCTTCCCGCAGAGCCAACTTTCTGCTGGATGGCAGTAAGAGATATGCTCTTCCGAGCACAAGCATCAGCCAAAGTGTGTGCCACTGTCTCACATAAAACGAAGATGTTTCCTGAAGATGTTTAAGGAAAGCAATTAATTGTGTGAATTTCAGGCTAATGGGGGAAAATTGTGTGGCATTTTCAGAGGAAATTTTGGCTTTGGCATTAGAAAGATCAGGATATAAATCTGGCTCCTGAAGTTTATTTGCCAGCTGATCTTGACCCCAAGCCCTCTGAGAGTCAATTTCTTCATCTTAAAAATGGGAATGATGATTCTAATTGGCAGGATTGATTGTTTATTTATGTATTATTTTTATTTTTTTGAGACAGAGTCTCTCTCTCTCTCTGTAACCCAGGCTGGAGTGCAGTGGCACGATCTTGGCTCACTGCAACCTCTGCCTCCTGGGTTCAAGCAATTCTCCTGCCTCAAACTCCCGAGTAGCTGGGATTACAGGCATGTGCCACCACACCTGGCTAATTTTTGTATTTTTAGTAGAGACGGGGTTTCACCATGTTGACCAGGCTACTCTCAAACTCCCGACATCAGGTGATCCACCTGCCTTGGCCTCCTAAAGTGCTGGGATTACAGGCATGAGCCACTGCGCCCAGCCAGGCAGCGTTGTTTAGTTTACGTGGAATAACAGATGTTAGCATGCCTAGCATATTATAGGCTCTATTAATTGGCAGGTATAATTGTGGTGTATAGAGCCATTTTAAGCTTCTCTGAAGTTATATTCTGTACATGAGTTTCTGCCTGGATAGCTGATGCCAATAACTGGTTTCCCTTGGAGTTAATAGGAAAACTCTTTCAGTCGGAATTGGTATCCAGACACTTAAGGATCATTAGTCTGGATGTTGGTTTTATTATTTGCTTCATGTGGGTTGTTTTATTATTCTAAAATTATCTCCTTTGGATTTATTGGCGTCTCCTCCAGTGTATGTGATGCTGACCACAGAGTAACTTGATGGTTCAAGGGATGAGGCATTCACTTGGAGGCAATAGCTTTTCCCTGAAAGGAGGTTAATGTTTATTCTTAAATAAAGGGGTGGTTTTACATATGTTCATAATAAAGGCAAGAAAGTATTATTTTGGATGTATATTGAAAGTATATATTCAAAGTATATTTGAAAGTATATTTCTAGACCCTTACATTTACATGCACAGGGCCGAGAAACCACCCTAAAAGAGGCATGCAATTTTAACTTGAATATATGTTAAGATGATAAGCCTTAGGTTTTTCTACTTGCAGGGCTTGTGGGTGGAGGGGGGAACTATTATTTCTCCTTACATGAAAAACCCCAATTAAAATGTTAAGGAGCTTTAGAAGCCCCTGCTAAAGGCTCTGAGAAGATGATCTGGACTGTTTGTTAACCCATTAATCCAGTGTACTTAATTCCTTTTGGCAAAGGGGGAATTTTTTTTCCCCTTAATTTGCACACTTAATGAAACACTTAGACTCTGGTATCTGTTTTTCATGAATGAATATGACAGCTGCAAAAGCCGTTTAATTTGCCTGTCAGTTTCTTTGTAAAATGAGGGAGCTGGACCAGGCAGTCTTCTGCGCCGCCATTCTCTGAATTATAATGCAAATCGGAAGGATTGAATGACTATGCAACATCTGTCAGTCACTCCACACGCTTCAGACGTCTGGCCTCTAGGAAACTGTAAACTTCTAATATTCAAAGGGAAGAAGTTGTTTAAACTGTCATACATAGGGTGAAAAAGCAGTAAGAGAATTTTGAGTTTTCACTTTTTTTTTCCTTTTCCACCAGCAAGTCGTTGCTTCTTCATAAAGTTTAGAAAATGTTTCTGTTAGTTGTTCTGGGTGCCTTCTCAGGAATGTTGTGCTTTTCTGTGATAGAGAATGTGCTATGTTGGCTGGGGTGCGGTGGCTCACACCTGTAATCCCAGCACTTTGGAAGGCCAAGGCAGGCGGATCACTTGAAGTCAGGAGTTCAAGACCAGCCTGGCCAACATGGTGAAACCCTGTCTCTACTGAAAATACACAAATTAGCTGGGCGTGGTGGTGTGCACCTGTAATCCCAGCTACTCAGGAGACTGAGGCAGGAGAACTGCTTGAATCCAGGAGATGGAGGTTTAGCGATGCCGTCTCAAAAAAAAAAAAGGAAAAAAAAATGAGCGAGAGAGAACGTGATGTGTTAAAAACTTTTTTCCTGTTCCACGGAGTTTTTGTTTTTGAGGTGGGGTCTCTGTCACCCAGGCCAGAGTACAGTGGTGCAATCATAGCTCACTGCAACTCTGAACTCCTGGGCCAAAGGGATCCGCTTGCCTCAGCCTCCTGAGCAGCTGGAACTACAGGTTCATGCCACCATGACTGACTGATTTTTAAAATTTTCTGTAGAAACAGGATCTCGCTTTGTTGCCCAGACTGTTCTATGGAGATTCTTAAAACTCTGCCCGCTGGCAGCCTACTACACTGTTTTCTGTAGGTTTTGTTACAAATTTGCTTCATAAAGCTTAAAAATGCAAAGATCAAATAGTCTGGAATTAATTTGTAGGTGACATATAAGTTCAGACTTTCTATCAAATTTGACTTCCTCTTCTATTTTGAAAATGTCACTAGTTTTTACTATATATTTTGGTGGTAACTTTGAGAGAAACACTTTGAGGAAAACATATTACCTCTCCCAAGAGTTTACAAAGAATACATATATCACATTTTAACAGTTAATGAAATGCTTTACTCATACTTTAACTCATTTAACCTTCACTTAAATCGATTTAAAGTCTCACAAGTTTATAAGGTTAAACATTGTTATATTGATCAACTTTTTATGGATTAGGAAATGGAGATGTAGGAAGGTTATGTTAAAAGGGAAACTTTAGACAAATTAAATTTAGCAGAGCTTAATTGAGCAATGGATGATTCGAGACTAGGGCAGCCCCCAAAACCTGAACAGGGTCAGAGTACTCTGGCCTGCAATATGGTCAGGGGGCATTTATGGACAGAAAACCGGAGTGAAGTACTGAGACCACTGGATTGGTTGCAGCTCAGCGTTTGCCTTAGTTGAAGATAGTCTGGTCAGTTGGCTCCCTATGATTGACTGAAGCATGGTGGTTGTGGTTGGCTGAGACTCAGTCATGTTTTTATAAAGGTATACAGATGAGAAAATGAGTCTTAGAAAGGCCAAGACGTTTCCTAGGAAACCATGGCTAGTACGTGATGGCACAGTGATGCTCGGTAGGAACTGTGACACCACTCTCCTGGGTTTCTTTTTTTTTTTTGAGATGAAGTGTCACTCTGTCGCCCAGGCAGGAGTGTAGTGGCACGATCTCAGCTCACTGCAACCTCCACCTCCCAGGTTCCAGTGATTCTCCTGTCTCAGCCTCCTGAGTAGCTGGGATTACGGGCGCCTGCCACCATGCCCAGTTAACTTTTTTATTTTTAGTGGAGGTGGGGTTTCACCATGTTGGCCAGGCTGGTCTTGAACTCCTGACCTCAGGTGACCCACCCGCCTTAGCCTCCCACAGTGCTGGGGTCACAGGCATGAGTCACCACACCCGGCCAACTCCTGAGTTTCTTAGATGAGTGTCTTTAAGTGAGATGCCTCTCTTATGTCTTTTCAACTAAGCAACGTATATAAGTACCAGATGAATGTGAATGTGAAAAGACACTTGGGTGTTTGCTTGAGTGTCTAATTAAATTCCCTTTATTTGTATGGCTTTAGACAAAGATATTTCACAAATGCATGTAAGTTTGGTTTTCACCTTAGGCAACTTCCATTCTTTTCGCAAATGTTTATTGAATATTTATGTTCCATGAGCATATTAGGCCCAGTAGTGAACAACTATAGACACAATCTCCCCTCCTGTGACATATTTGTCTAGAGTCATACACAAATAGGTCTTTAAATACCATGTACTACTTGCTGTCATGAGGATTTGTCCAATTTGGGAGAAAGGTTAACTTCCTTAAGCCAACAGGTGTTTTCCACGGCGTTTTTTTTTTTTTTTGTTGTTGTTGTTTTTTTGAGAATTCACCAGATTTATTGCTCATGGATGTACATCAGATAGTTCTTAGAAACAATAAGTGTGTTTTTCATTAGATATGCCTGAGGGTGTACTAAACATTTGGTGGTGTTTCTTGCTTTGAACATTCAGTGAGTTGCAAGCAGGTATTGCGTTGTTTGCCAACAGAAAAGTCATCCTCAGCAGAGCACATAAAGGAGATTATGACTTTATAATATATGAAGGGAAAACAATAGGTATGGAATTTAAGTAGATTACACTAAAGGTGGGAAATGTGAGTACAATTCCCCTTGAAGCAATGTTAAATTACAAATGCTGTCTACTATTATTTCTTGGATGAAGGAAGTTAAAAAAAAAAACTTGAAACATTAGTTCTGATTTTTCCAGTATACATGGTCTACTTAGCCCTACACGTCCAGGGAAAATAAAACATATAATGGAAGGTTTGAAAAATAATAAACTCATCCATCAGCTTCAATCAGGCTGTTTTTGGTAATGCTTGCTTTACAAATTTGCAGATAAATCATGGTAGGAATCAATAAAAAAGAATGAAGTGCAGGACAATTTTAAATATTATTTATTGCCATCAGTGAAAGTCACTGCCTGTGTTTTCTTTTGTTCATTGGACCCTCTTTTAGGCATGACTGCATTTCACCTCCTTATCCACTCTCCTCACTCCTGTGATGCTGTCACTCACACTTGACCTAACTTACTTGCTCTTGGCACTGTAAGGGAATGCGTGTCTGGTAGAAATCCTAGCATCTCTATCTTTGCTTTGGTTAAGGGTGGAATTCATCTCCAGAATTGTATACCTTCCAGTTCCAATGCTGTTAGGCCCAAAGCTGTCCATAGCCCACACACCACCACCCAGTGGCTTATATTCTAGGATCAGAGCTCTAAAATCCAGAAGGCTCATGATGCTGCAGGTTCTCTGCCAGCCCATCTAGACATCCCTGCTACCGTCTGAAGTTCTGTATTCTTCCAAAAATCTTATTGTTGGCTGGGTGCAGTGGCTTATGCCTGTAATCCCAGCATTTTGAGAGGCCAAGGCTGGTGGATCACTTGAGGCCAGGAGTTGGAGACCAGCCTGGTCAACATGGCAAAACCCCGTCTCTACTAAAAATATAAAAATTAGCCAGGCATGATGGTGTGTGCCTGTAATCCCAGTTACTCAGGAGGCTGAGGCATGAGAATCGCTTGAACCTGGGAGGTGGAGGTTGCAGTGAGCTGCGATCATGTCACTGCACTGCAGCCTGGACAGTGCAAGACTCTGTGTAAAAACAAAACAAAACAAAACAAAATAAAAACAAACAAAGCAACAAAACACCCAAAATCTTATTGTTGAAACCCTAACCCCTAAGGTGATGGTATTTGAGGGTGAGGCCTTTGGGAGTTGATTAGAGTATGTGAGCAGAGTCCTCACGAATGGGATTCATATTACTATAAAAGAGACGCCGGCGAACTTGCTGCTTCTGTCTTCTGCCTTGTGCAAACACAAGAAGTCAGTACCTGTGAGCCAGAAATTGGGCCCTTACCAGACACTGAGTCTGCCTTGATCTTGGACTTCCCAGCCTCCAGAACTGTGAGAAATAAACTTGTTGCTTATAAGCTACCCAGTCTGTGGTATTCTGTAATAGCAGCCTGAATGGACTAAGATTCTCTCCTTCTCCACTTCTCTGGGATTTGTCTTCGTGCATGTAGTCCTGGGTTTTTTAGACCCTTTCTGTTTAGCCATTGGGCATAGAGTCCAGTATTGCTAAGGCCTCATTCAGTGTGTGCCCTGTGCCCCGGACCTCCAGAACCCTGGAGCTCAGGCGAACTTCCTTGAGCCTGAACTATAGTGTGGCTCTTCTTAGATGGGTTGTTTGGGATTGGTATCATGTGATGTCCCTAAGCAGGTAGATAGGAAAAAGCTGGTGTTTAACAGCCACTTACCATTGTTTTCCCTAAAGACAGTCTCTTCAGGCCACTGGCCAAATGCTTAAAGTCCTTGGAGTAAGGCACTGGGTTTGTAGCTCCTTTCTCCCCCTGTGCCACTACTCAGGAAGAAACCTAAGGCAGGACAAGGAAATTGTGTTGTTTCCCTGCATGAGTTAGAGACATCAGATTCTTTTTAAAGACAGCATCATGTCTTGTCATTCCTTAAAGTGGGTGGACCTCAGCTATTTGTCCTGACTTGTTGGGATTTGCCCTGAGAAGCAGTATGTCTGAATGAAACTCCTGTCCCCTACTGAGACCTCAGGAAGCCCTGTCTTTTCTCTGAGCCAAAGATCTTCACAGCTCCACCACCTCCAAGAATCCTTTTACAGCCAGCCACAGTCACCCTCTGCCTGGCCTCCTCTCGCCCCAGCACGTACCCCCACAACTGGCTCTTTCTTCAGTCTCCAGCCTGCCAAATCAACTTAGAAGGTTTCTTCGGCTGCTTTATTTGTTTTTGTTTTTTGCATGGTGCTCTACGCCATGCAAAACAGTTGGGTTCTCTCCATCACTGAGTGAGGCAGTATAGTGTGTTCATGACAATAGGGATTATATTTGACTTCCAGATTAAGTGAAATAATATACGTAAAGCCCCAAGCCCAGCACTTGGTATACATGGTAGGGATGTAATAGACACTAACTTCCTTGATCCTTTCTGTCTCTCCCTCTCTCTCTCTCCCTCTCTCTCTCTCTCTCTCTCTCTCTCTGTGTGTGTGTGTGTGTGTTTCTGGCAACAAGTGATGTGTGGACAGGTTCTTCAACTTTTGCTTGGTGAGCAGCATGATAGTGTTACAATTAAGAGAGCAGACCTTGGTCCTCCACTGTTTGGGTTCAAATTCATTCTCTAGGTAACTTTAGCTTGGACTAAGCAAACTTAGCCAATTTACTTAGCCTGTATGCCTCCATTTTTAAAACAGTCTGTAGAATTAGCGCTAAGAATAGTTCCTAATCATAGCACTGTTATGAACATTAAATTAGTTAATAGATGAAGTGCTTATGATACCATGTCCCTGATATGTAGCGCTAAGTGTTAAATCTGGGAGAAATGTCCTGTTATATTAGCAATAAAAGTGGGGCCACAGAGGCCATGCTGTATACAGCAGTGGGCTTTCATTCCTATGCAGCATTAAGGGAGGTGAGTTCCCTCTCTTTGGGAAGACCCAGGTCAGATTGAAGCTAAATTCATGGAATAGGGGCTTCAAAACTGGAGTCAAAAATCCCTTGAGTTGTCTCAAAAAAAAAAAAAAAAAAAGCCTTTGAAGCAGCTTTGCTGGGATCAGTATTTCCGACTCAGTTGAGTTAGACACATTTCTCAAACCCCATGATAAGAATCACCTGGGGCACTTGTCAGACACACCGACTAGGGCCTTGCCGCAGACCTACTAAATCAGAGACTTCAGGGAGGGGCCTTGGACTCTGATGTCTAACAACCTACACAAATAGTAACACCTGGAAACACTACGTCGCCTGGGAAGCTTAAGAAAATGCCTGTTGCCTGGGTCTCATGCGCTGGATGTTCTGATTTGATTGTTTTGGGGTTTTCGCATACAGACATGGGAAGTTTTTTGTTTTTTTTTTGTTTGTTTTTTGGTTTTTTAGAGCTTCTCAGCTGTATCTGATGTGAGCCAGGTTGAAAACCACTAAAATCATATATAAGTCGGTATTTTTCAGAATCTGTTGGGGGTGCATGTTAAAAATGTAGATTTATAAGCCCCAGCCTGCTGAACTGGACTCCAGGTAGTTGGGGTAGAATGAGGGTGGGAATAGAGGGAGTGAGGCCTTTGATTTTGCATTCAAAACACTTTCCATATGATTCTTCTGCATGCAGGACTTTGAGAGCTACCTGCTGAATAGTGGTTTCCCTTAGTAGGCCTATGTGAAAATAGCTGAATGAATGATACCTAATCATTGCAATATTTCCTTTCCTTCTCAACCAATCTGTTAGAAATTTCTTTATTCAAGTCAGGTGCAGTGGCTCACGCCTGCAATCCCAGCACTCGGAGGCCGAGGCAGGCAGATCACTTGAGGTCAGGAATTCGAGACCAGCCTGGCCAACATGGTGAAACCCTGTCTCTACTAAAAATACAAAAATTAGTTAGGTGTGGTGGCAGGTGCCTGTAATCTCAGCTATTCAGGAGGCTGTGGCAGGAGAATCGCTTGAAACTGGGAGGTGAAGGTTGCAGTGAGCCGAGATCAGCCACTGCACTCCAGCCTGGGCAACAGAGCAAGACTCTTGTTTCAAAAAAAAAAAAAAAAGTATTCATGTACTGTAGGTAAATTCATTACTTTCATTACTTGCTCTCTTTTGATTGGTATAGAGTTTCTAGTAGTTGCTTCATTTTTAATGTATTCGGATTTACCCTGGTGGAAATATATGGGAGTTTTTTATTTACGTTCCTGGCCATGTGAATGTATCAGTTCAGATGATGAAACCTGATCAACATACTGCAGAACACAGTTGACTGGATGAACAGGTTGTGTAGTTTGGCACAGAGTAGCTGTGTTCTCAAGGCTGTTAAAGCAAGGGCCTGACACCACTGAGTGCTAGTAGTGGGTTGATATATATTATGGAAATGGATATATAAAGCAGCCAAAACCTGATGGCATGAAATAGTTCAATAGTCAACCTCTCTTGAGATCTAATTCGTATTCTGCTCACCAATGAGCTCTGATACTTGGACTTCCCATACAGCTTGTCTAGACCCTTGCTGTTTAAAGTGTGGTCCATGGGCCGGCAGCACTGGCATCACCTGCAAACTTGTTAGAAATGGAGATTCTCAGACCCCACTCCAGCAAGCCTAGCATGTTGGGTTTGCCTGATGATGTGGCATCCTGTTTTTCTATATCATACTCATTTCTATTAGTCTGAGTCAGCATCCATGAGTTTGATTAATGTCAAGACACTGATGAAGTCATTGCTGAGCTTGTGAGGCTGAGAGCTGACCCTGGGCAGAGGTGAATTTATCAAGAGAATATCCCTAAAGGGGTGGCCAGTTGGCTGCCTTCAGGTGACCTCCCTTCTTGTGGGGTGTACTTTAATTTTAGCATCGAGACCCACAAGTTGCCTCAGATAACAGCAGGGGGCTCATTTCCATTCTGGCCCGTGCTCTCCAGTGAACTCCCCTTGTTCCCAGATGCATGAGCATGCTTCCTCAAGCTGCTTTTCAGCCAGCCTGGACTTCAGCAGTTTGTGAGAGTCTTTGCAGATGGTGGAGAAAGAGTCTTGTTGAAATCCTGTGAGGTACATCTGTCTGTGAATTATTATAATTTTTTTTCAGGCTGGGTACCGTGGTTCACACCTATAATCCCAGTACTATGGGAGGCTGAAGGTGGAGGATCGCTTCAGTCCAGAAGTTTGAGACTGGCCTGAGCAACATGCAAAACCCCATCTCTAAAATTAAAAAACAAAAACAAAACAAAACAAAGCCAGGCATGGCAGCTGTGGTCCCAGTTACTTGGGAGGCTGAGGCAGGAGGATCATTTGAGCCCAGGAGGTCGAGGCTGCAGTGAACTTTGACTGCACCACTGCACTCCAGCCTGGGTGACAGAGCTAAAAACAAACAAAATAAGGATTTTTTTTTTTTCATTTTAATGACTACTTATTCTGAGCAGTTTTAGGTTCACAACAAAATTGAGAGGAAAGCATATGGGATATTCCATATACTCCCTGTCCCCACACATTCATGGCTTCCCCTGTTCTCAGTATTACCCACCACCTCTGGTACACTTAATGGTTTTTAATTGAAGTGCATGATTTATTCACACTTCCTTAGTTTTTACCTAATATCCTTTTTCTTTCTAGAATCCCATCCAGGATACCACATTCTATTTAGTCATCATCCCTCCTTAGGCTGATCTTGGCTAAATTTTTCAGACTTTCTTTGTCTTTGATGACGTTTTAATATTGAGGAGTACTTTCAGACTATTTTTAGACTGCCCTTCCATTGGGATTTGGAATTTGTTAGATGTTTTTCTCATGATTAGATTGGGGTTCTAGGATTTTAGAAGGAATACTGCAATAGAGTGCCTTTCTCCTCACATCATATCAGGGGTACAGACTACCTCTTTAAAGACCATATCTTCAAGTACAGTCACATTTTGAGGTGCTGGGGGTTAGGACTTTAACATGTATATTTTGGTGGAACACCATTAGGCTCATAACACTCCTCAAAGGAGTCTCGGATAGATACACATTTTTGTAAAACATTAACTAGAAAGGGCAATCATTAGTTATTTATTTTTTTGAGAGAGGGTCTTGCTTTGTCACTCAGGCTGGGGTGTAGCCTCAAACTTCTGGGCTCTAGTGATCCTTCCCCTGCTAGCCTCCCGAGTAGCTAGGGCTACAGGAGTACATCGTCATGCCTGGCTAATTTTGGTTTTTGTTTTTGTGTGGAGACAGGGTCTCACTATGTTGTCCAGGCTGGTATTGAACCCTTGGGCCCAAGTGATAATCCTGCCTCAGCCTCCCAAAGCACTGGGACTACAGGTGTGAGCCACTGTGCCTGGCCTGGTTATGTTCTTTGGTTTGCCTTACTGACACTACTATTATTGCCATAAGGCAGAAGTCTGACCCCTCTAGGACAGTCTAAGACATGGGCATTTGGGGATGGGAACTTGGAAAGCAGCCGCTTTGCAATGGGAAAGCTATGACTGAGGACTCTGGGCTATGGGCAGCATAAGACCACTGAGTACCCAGTGGATATGAGGGAAGTGAGAAGAGTTTCAGGGCAAGCTGTATAAAAGAGGTTATGTGACATTAAATAGGAAGTTTGTAGTAACTTACATTCTATGCAACATGGCTCTGCCTATTATTGAAAAGCATCTTACTTTAGCTGCTTGATCACTGAGACTCTACAACAATGACCTCAGGGTCAAATATATGTAAGAAAATTGGGTGATTTATATTGCAACAGTGACTACTTCTTTGCATACCTGCCCCTCAGTATGAGAGAGAAGAATCTCTGTCCCTATTTTTAGCTTAGGATTATTTAAGAGAGACCTCCTGGCTTGATGCATACCTTGCCAGAAAGGGAATGACTGTTGTGCACTGAATGCATATCCCTGGATCATAAGTCCAGTTTCTGAAGCTACGTTTGTTATGACCTCTTGGACAACAGATCCCGCCAGTAAATGTCGTTAAATGTCTTTAGCTTACTCAGCCATGGCAGAATGGTGTCGAGTTTTTTTGTGTTTGATGTCATACACTTGTCTTCTAAGGCCGGTAACAGCTTGGGACAACATACAAAATGAGGTTGATTCAAGTCACAGAGAGAAAGTTTGAATGGAGAGAGCCTGAACTATGTTGCTGATTTCTTTTCATTTCTTTTCTTTGCTTTCTTTCTTCTTTCTTTCTTTTCTTTCTTTCTGACGGAGTCTCGCTCTGTCTCCCAGGCTGGAGTGCAGGGCATGATCTTGGCTCACTGCAAGCTCTGCCTCCTGGGTTCAAGTGATTCTCCTACCTCAGCCTCCTGAGTAGCTGGGATTACCGATGCCTGCCACCACATCCAGCTAATTTTTGTATTTTTAGTAGAGACAGTGTTTTGCTGTGTTGGCCAGGCTGGTCTCGAACTACTGATCTCAGGTGATCTGCCCGCCTCGGCCTCCCAAAGTGCTGGGATTACAGGCGTGAGCCACCGTGCCCAGCTGCTGATTTCTCAGTCTGTGGCAAGGACTACTAGTTGCCTTCCCAAATTCCATTTTCAACTTTTCCTTTAGCAACAGTACATTAGCTCAGTTAAAGGCTATACTCAGCCTCCTTTGCAGTCAAGCTGATGTAAGTCAAAGTGTGTGGGAAGCTCCAGAAAGGCTATTGAACTTGGCCCTTTAAGAAAGGGTAGACATTTTGTTTCTTTCTCCTTTCCTCTTTCTGCTGGTCCCAGACATAATGGCTGGGGTTGTAGCAGGCATCTTGGACCATGAAGTGATATTGAAAATAGAAGCCTGATGTGAGATCACAGAGCAGGAAGACAGAATAAGCTCAAATCCTGAATGACTCAAGGAACTGCAATGCATGCATGATTGTGTGCAGACTTGAAAAGTTTAATTATTTAAAAGCTTTATTTATTTATTTTTTGATACAAGGTCTGCTCTATTGCCTGGGCTGCTGGAGTGTAGCAGTGCAATGATAGCTCACTGCAGCCTTGAACTCCTGGGCTCAAGCGATCCTCCTGCCTCAGCCTCCCTAGTAACTAGTATTACAGGCACACACCACCATGCCCAGCTAATTTTTGTAATTTTTTAATGTAGAGATGGGGTGTTACTGTGTGGCTCAGGATGGTCTCAAATTCCTGAGCTCAAGTGACCCTCCTGCCTGGGCTTGTTAAAGGGTTGGGATTAAAAGCATGTGTCACTGGGCCTCGCCAAAATTTTTTTAATATGAAAGAGAAATCCCTCCTATCTTAAGACATTGTTCTTTTTTTTTCTTTCTTTCTTCTTTTTTTTTGAGACGGAGTCTCGCTCTGTCGCCCAGGCTGGAGTGCAGTCGCACGATCTCGGCTCACTGCAAGCTCCACTTCCTGGGTTCACGCCATTCTCCTGCCTCAGCCTCCCGAAGAGCTGGGATGACAGGTGCCTGCCACCACGACTGGCTGATTTTTTGTGATTTTAGTAGAGATGGGGTTTCACCATTGTTAGCCAGGATGGTCTCGATCTCCTGACCTCGTGATCCGCCTGCCGGGCTCCCAAAGTGCTGGGATTACAGGTGTGAGCCACCGCGCCTGGCCCTTTTTTTCTTTTATATGCAACCAAAGCTTTTTTTTTTTTTTTTTTTTTTTGAGGCAGGGTCTCGCTTTGTCACCCATGCTGAAGTACAGTGGCATGATCAAGCTCACTGCAACCTCTATCTCCTTGGCCCAAGTGATCCTCCCACCTCAGCCTCCTAAGTAGCTGAGACTACAGGTGTGTGCCACCATGCCTGGCTAATTTTTTTTTTAATTTTAGTTTTAGTAGAAAGGAGGTCTCATTATGTTGCTCAGGCTGGTCTTGAACTCTTGAGCTCAAGCAATCCTCCCGCCTTGACCTCCCAAAGTGCTGGGATTATAGGCAACTGAGCCCAGCCAAACCTAATTCTTTTTTTTTTTTTTTTTTTTTTTTGAGACGGAGTCTGGCTCTGTCGCCCAGGCTGGAGTGCAGCGGCCGGATCTCAGCTCACTGCAAGCTCAGCCTCCTGGGTTCGCGCCATTCTCCTGCCTCAGCCTCCGGAATAGCTGGGACTACAGACGCCCGCCACCTCGCCCAGCTAGTTTTTTGTATTTTTTAGTAGAGATGGGGTTTCACCGTGTTAGCCAGGATGGTCTCGATCTGCTGACCTCGTGATCCGCCCGTCTCGGCCTCCCAAAGTGCTGGGATTACAGGCTTGAGCCACCGCGCCCGGCCAAACCTAATTCTTAATAAACCTTGGGTTTACATTAGAATCATCTGGGGAATATATTTTAAAATTCTACTGCTTAGACTCTCACCTCCACAGATTCTGATTTCATTGGTTTGGCATAGGAACTAGGCAAATGTCCTTCCTAAAAAGCACCCTAAGTGATCCTAATGTGTGACCAAGTTTGAGAACCCCTCTTCTAACTGATACTGTCTCCTCCAAGTAACTACTCTGAAGAACTGTGGTTTCTGATACCACTATGACACTTGTTCTACTTCTGTAGCTCTGTTAGGAAAGGGAACAGTCCTCAGAATAACCCAAAAGAAAACTATTGGAAACAATCTGTGTTGTAGCTATTGAAGTAATTTTTTTTTTTTTTTTTTTTTGAGATGGAGTCTCGCTCTTTTGCCCAGGCTGGAGTGCAGTGGCGTGATCTCGGCTCCTGGCAACCTCTGCCTCCCAGGTTCAAGTGATTCTCCTGCCTCAGCCTCCTAAGCAGCTGGGACTACAGGCAGGCACCACCACGCCCAGTAATTTTTGTATTTTTAGTGGAGACGAGGTTTTACCATGTTGACCAGGATGGTCTCGATCTCTTGACCTCGTGATCCGCCAACCTCGTGATCCACCCACCTCGGCCTCCCAAAGTACTGGGATTACAGGCGTGAGTGAACCACAGCGCCTGGCCTGAAGTAATTTTTGAGATTGGAATGATAATGTGGATGTTAGCAGATTCTGAGACTCAGAAAACATCCAGATAGTGACACTGTCCCTGAAGGCTGCACTCTCTGGCTTTACTTCTGAGGAAATAAGTGGAACTCCAGCCTTCCACACTTCCCTCCCTCCACCAAATGGAACAGTACTTCTCAGAGTAATCAGCAGAGATTACAATGAGCTTAGCAGCAGAGAGCTGGGGGCTAAATAAATATGCCTTTAAATTTGACCTATAGGTGAGCTGGATTGAGGCAGAACAAGGGTGGCTTTTAGATTTTTATTTTCCCTGAGCACATTTAATGCATGGGTAGCTGGGGAGAATCAATGGGGGATAAAAACCCAACCTGATTTCCCAGGCTATCAATTATGTCTCCTTGACAGTGATTTCTCCCTTCCCTATAGTGTTCTATAGTGTTCTGTTAGTTCCAACCCTTTTTTCAAAGTCTTAGAATACTAACCTTTAATTTTATTTTAGAATGCATACTATAAAGATTGTGATTTGTGGATCAATGTCTCATATTTGGCCGGGTATGGTGGCTCACGCCTGTAATCCCAGCACTTTGGGAGGCCGAGGCAGGTGGATCCTGGCTAACATGGTGAAACCCTGTTTCTACTAAAAATACAGTAAGTTAGCTGGGTGTGGTGGCGGGCGCCTGTAGTCCCAGCTACTCGGGAGGCTGAGGCAGGAGAATGGCATGAACCCGGGAGAGAGAGCTTGCAGTGAGCTGAGATCGCGCCACTGCACACCAGCCTGGGCAACAGAGTGAGACTTCGTCTCAAAAAAAAAAAAAGAAAAGGTCTCATATTCATTAATAGCACTAGCTCATGGTATTAATGGGGAAAGGCAGATGAAATGGCAGGGAGCCGGAGGGTAGGCACACTATGAGGGACAGAACTTGGGAAGCGGCCCAGGCGCTGAAGTCTTACCATGTGCTCCAGCAGTATGGACATTCAGCCTTCACTTCAGTGTCTTTGATATGTTGGCATGATTTCCTATTAAGAAGACCTAAATCATTTCAAATGACTGTTGATGTATGTGAGACTTTGCAGAACTGTATGTGTCTATGGCTATGGAGAAAGAATACGGGGGACTCACTTTATTAATATTTTACATTAACAACTACTTCTGAAAGGTTTTAAATGTAACTCGTGAAAAGCACCAACTTTCGTACATAACATTTTCTTCTTTTGAGATTGCTAATTTGTGGTGCAGTTTGCTATAACAGCATCTTGTTTTGGCCTCCTTTTAATCGCACTGTATCAGTTTAATTCTGTTCTTTTATTTAAATTGCTCTGGTTCCTCCCTGTCCTTCAACAATCATTATGTTTATTAGTAGCCTAACCACAGGTATATATCTAGATTATGTTGTCTACTCTAACTAAAATACACACTTGTTTTCATGTTTGAGTATTCATGCATCTCATATAATTTATTCCTTTGGAGTCTATCCAGTTTGCAAAACAGACAAAATTTTGAATGATTAAAGGCTGAATAAAATTTTCTTTCTATTGCAAGTTCAATTATGTTTTGTACTTTGCATTGGATAACAAGTTTCCTAAAAAGGCAAAAAATTTCAACACATCAATAAGCTGGACATGTACTGCATGACATTCCAGGTTCTTAGAAAATGAGATTGGAAATAGAACAAATGAGTTGTGTCATTAGCACTGCCTCTTACTGGTTCCATGAAAGGAATAACAAAGACTACTGCTTTACTCAGTAAAGGGGAAAACTCTAAGAGTTAGAACTTAAGGTGGACACAGCCTCTCTTAATTTCAAAGAAGCTACATTTTGAGCCAGATTTAGTGTGACCAGTTGTTCCAGTTTGCTTGGGATTGGGGGCCGGGGGGTGGTTTTTTGAGACATAAGTCTTGGTCTTTCTGGTCACCAGCCCCCATCCTGAAGCTACCTAGGAACTTGTATGCTCCTGTAACCATTATCACTCAAGAAATTCCAAAAGTGTTTGGAGTTCTGTGCCAGGACCCGGAGACATAGACCAAATATATTCCTCATTACACCACAGCTCCAGATTAGACTCATTCTCAGCAGCTCCCATAATAAGTATGACAACAGTGTTTACAAATATCCCAGGGTTTTTCATCACTGACCTAATGAAAACACTCAGAGAAAGTGAACACAGGAGTGTATGCCCCACTACAAAGTCTTACCCATGAGTCTTTTATCTGAGGAATATTGTTCCTTAGGTTAAGTCATGCAAATTGTACTCTTGGACTCGTGGTCCAATCTGTTCCCTCTTTTTCAGTGGCCTCATACTGTAATTTATTCCAACTCTCTCAAGTATCTTCTCTCTCTCTGCCTTTTCATTTTGCTCTTAAATATTCATTAAAGAGTATTCATTTATTTCTACATCCTTCTCTAGGTTCCCATTGATTTCCTCATCTTTAGAATCAAATTTCTTGGCCATGTTGCCTACTAGTCATCTTCATTTTCTTATCTCCAGGTCACTTTTCAGCACTTCCCAAGCTGGTGTTCATCTCTTCCACTTTGTGAAACTTCTCTTGTCAGTGTTTACCTCTAACATCCCTAATCCAACAGACCCTTTTGGTCTGTTCTTGCTTGAACTTTCACACTCTGTGATCCTCTTTTTGCCTCTTAGAGCTTTCTCTTCACTTGGCTTTCATGTATGACGCTCACTTGGTCACTTGCTTTTCCCTTACTGCTCTGGCCATTCCTTTAAAAAATGCTTTTTTGGTGGCTCATGCCTGTAATCTCAGCACTTTGGGAAGCCAAGGCGGGTGGATTGCTTGAGACCAGCCTGGGCAGCATAGGGAGACCCTGTCTCTACAAAAAAAAATTAGCCAGATGTGGTGGCATGCGCCTGTAGTCCCACCTACTCTGAGGGCTGAGGTGGGAGGATTGCTTAAGCCTGGGAAGTGGAGGCTCATAGTGAGCCGTTTTTGTGCCGTTGCATTCCAGCCTGGGTGACAGAGCAAAACCCCAACTCAAAAAAAAAAAAATAGAAATTATTTTCTATTTCTTTCTTCTTTATTCATTATTGTTCTTAAGAGGATAGGTTCTAAGCTTTCTTCACCTCAAACTTGCATTACTCTGTAGGTTAAATCACATTTACGGCTTCAATAACCATAAATAAGCAGACTACATCTAAATCAGTATTTTTACAGACTTGGTGTCAAAAAGCCTGCTAGACATTTACACTATATATTTTATCTCAAATCCAACATGCTTAAGTCTGGATTTGGATTTTTTCCTCCCAAACCACCCAATTGCTTTGACCAGAAACAAGGAAGTAACTGTTGAGTTCCCCAACATCTCCAACATTCTGCAGATTCCCCAAGAATCATTGAAAAGGAAAGCATCATGCGTATTGCTTAAGAGAGCAGTTTTCTCATAAGTAATGTGTGAAGCTGTTCACTTCTCTCCAAACTCATTGCTACCGTCTGCTCATCTCTCACCTGTACTGTAGCAGGCTCTCACCTGGAAGCACTTGCATTAAATTTTGCTTCCTTTCAACCAATTTCTTCACTGCAGCCAGGATGATGATTTAAAAAAAAATACAGATCTGGTAATGTCAGGTTGCCTAAAAAAGCTGCCCATGGTCCCTTAGTTCAGCTCTCAAATTTACAAATTCCTTCTTTATTATCTGGCTAACCCCTTCACCCTAGTCTCAAAACACTCTTCCTCAACCTTTCTACAATCCAGCCCTATTGAATTTTTTAAACTCTTCAAATGCACCTGTCCGATGCCCTTTAAATATGCAGTTATCTCTGTGTTGAAACTTTTTGATTCCTACTCATCCAGGTGTCAGCTTAAATGTCAGTTTGCGGGCCAGTAGTTGTTAACGCTTGGCTCCAAATTAGAATTAGCTGGGAAAGGTTTTTTTGTTTTTTTTTTAATCAATGATCCAATTTAACTGCTCTCTGATGGGGTGTGAATCAGAATCACCTAGAAGGCTTGTTAATCCCTGTCACCAGGTAATAATAATGCTGCTATCTGGGGACCACACTCTGAAACCAGTGCTCTAGATTAGACTAAGTTTGAACTCCAGCAAAGTGCTTCCACAGCACATGTGCAGCCTTTAGCACACCACCTATCATACTTTATTATTGGTTTTTAAAAATTTGTCTTTCCTGCTGAAAAGAATGGCAATTCTTTGTTTGGCCAGGCACCCCAGCTTTCTTGTTTACCTTGGTATCCTTTAGGGTCTAGCACTATGGCACATAATAAGAATTTACTTAATATTTGTTGAATGAATGAATAAAAGGCTAAGTTTGGGTAAGAAAGTGGTGTCTTGATTATCCATCAATCAATTGAGGCAGTATATATATTTTTTTTTCCTGAGTCTGCTTGCTAGAGAATAAAGCAGTAATTAAATAGAGGTGAGACTAGGGTTTGGTATCTATTTTTATCTAGTTTCAAGTTTGTTTGATTTTGGTTTATTCATTCAAAATCTGATTGAGGGCAGTACACGTGTCTTGAGATGCCTCTACACCCTAATTCTCACTCTCATCTCCATCACTACGCTCCACATACGTGAAGGGCAGTAAAAGAATATATTTTGGTTGATTATGATGCAAGACAATCCCATGAACATCTGGAACTTATTTGTGGTGTGTATATGTGTGTGGTTACATGTTTGTGTGTATGGTTGTGTATATTTTAGAAATGTCTTAAGCAGAATCACAGAACAGAAGTTATAATTGTATAGTACTCCATTTCTAGGCAATTTAATTCTTTAGAATTGACCATCCAGAAACTTCCTTCAGCCTGGATAGGGTTGTTGTGAATTGAATTGCTTTTTTAATTTTTATTTTTTATTTTTGAGACAGGGTCTTGCTGTGTTACCCAGGCTGGGGTGCAGTGGTGTGAAAATAGCTCACTGCAGCCTCAACCTCCTGGGCTCAAGTGATCCTGCCTCGGCCTCTTTAGTAGCTGGGATCACAGTTGTTCACAACCATGCCTGGCTAACCTTTTGTGTTTTGTAGATATGGAGGTCTCATTATGTTGCCCAGGCTGGTCTTGAACTCCTGCCCTCAAGCCGTTCTGCCACCTCAGGCTCTCAAAGTGCTAGGATTATAAGTGACCAGGACCAGCTGAGTTACATTTTTGAGGGATGTTCTAAGGTAGACCCAAACCCTTTAACTGCCTGCATGCTATCTTGAATGTGTTATTTATTGAGTGAAAGACCATTATAAATCATAGTTTGTATTTACAGACTATTATGTGCTTATTTATAATTATATTTATTGAATACTTTCTATATGAAGCATAATCTTAGAAAAGCCACACATTTTCTGCCCTCCTTCAGTTTTGTATGAGAGACGTGCGAGTAAGCCAATGATTAAAATACAGCAGTGTAAGTGCTGGAGTAAGCAGAGTAAATATGTAAAGACTACCTTGAGAATACCCAGGTCCTACTCCCAGACAAGCAGGGACCTGCCATGTTGTGTTTTAGCAACACAGGATGTTAGTCTGAGTGGCAGTGGGGGTGTTAAGGCAGGTTATTTCGTGTCTGTAGGCCACACCCAGGGGCACATTCCGAGATTTAGAAAATGTGAAGAAATGCCAAGAAAAGAAATAGATCAGACTGTTCAGTCCTTGGAGATTCAGAGATGTGGTTCAGCAGGACCATGCACACCAGAAAATGTGCAAAACTTAGTGTGTATGTACTTGAATCTTTTGAAATGAAAGCTCATGGTTTGACCATGTTCTCAAAGGGGCCTATGATTGCCATAAGAATTAGAACCATTGTTCTAATGTATAAATTGATGGAGGAGGGAGATGAATTGGTGAAGTGATCCTGTACCAGGATTTCCCTAGGACTTTCTCCCAAAATACAGAAGTCATCTGTTGCAGATGATAAATTTAAAAAATTTGTAATGTGCTAGGTTAACTCACTAAGGAAACTTGGGTTGAGTTATTTTGTGAAGTAAGGAATTTAAGAAAAACATCTTTGAGTATTCATAAGTTGTTTTTTTTTTAATGTAGCCCTCCTATTAAGATGGCCATAGCAATACCACTACTGCCACCATGATTACTACTCCAGTGAATTGTTCTAGAAGCTATACTTCATGTTTATTATGTGCCAAATGCTGTACATACGTTATTCTGATTTTCACAGCAACTATTTATGACAGTTGTTATCTGCATTTTCTTTCTTTTTTTTTTAAATCATACTTTAAGTTCCAGGGTACATATGCACAATGTACAGGTTTGTTACATATGTATACATGTGCCATGTTGGTTTGCTGCACCTGTTAACTTGTCATTTACATTAGGTATTTCTCCTAATGCTATCCCTTCCCACTTCCCCCACCCCACGACAGGCCACATTGTGTGATGTTCCCCACCCTGTATCCAAGTGTTCTCATTGTTCAGTTCCCACCTATGAGTGAGAACATGCGGTGTTTGGTTTTCTGTCCTTGTGATAGTTTGCTCAGAATGATGGTTTCTAGCTTCATCCATGTCCCTACAAAGGACATGAACTCATCCTTTTTTATGGCTGCATAGTATTCCATGGTGTACATGTGCCACCTTTTCTTAATCCAGTCTATCATTGATGGACATTTGGGCTGATTCCAAGTCTTTGCTATTGTGAATAGTACTGCAATAAACATATGTGTGCCTGTGTCTTTATAGCAGCATGATTTATAATCCTTTGGGTATATGCCCAGTAATGGGATGGCTGGGTCAAATGGTATTTCTAGTTCTAGATCCTTGAGGAATCGTCACACTGTCTTCCACAATGGTTGTAATACTTTACAGTCCCACCAACAGTGTAAAAGCGTTCCTATTTCTCCACATCCTCTCCAGCACCTGTTGTTTCCTGACTTTTTAATGATTACCATTGTAACTGGTGTGAGATGGTATCTCATTGTGGTTTTGATTTGCATTTCTCTGATGGCCCGTGGTGATGAGCATTTTTTCATGTGTCTGTTGGCTGCATGCATGTCTTCTTTTGAGAAGTGTCTGTTAATATCCTTTGCCCACTTTTTGATGGGGTTGTTTGATTTTTTTCTTGTAAATTTGTTTAAGTTCTTAGTAGATTCTGGCTATTAGCCCTTTGTCACATGGGTGGATTGTAAAAATTTTCTCCCATTCTGTAGGTTGCCTGTTTACTCTGATGGTAGTTTCTTTTGCTGTGCAGAAGCTCTTTAGTTTAATTAGATCCCATTTGTCAACTTTGGCTTTTGTTGCCATTGCTTTTGGTGTTTTAGTCATGAAGTTCTTGCCCATGGCTATGTCCTGAATGGTATTGCCTAGGTTTTCTTCTAGGGTTTTTATGGTTTTAGGTCTAACATTTAAGTCTTTAATCCATCTTGAATTAATTTGTGTATAAGGTATAAGGAAGAGATCCAGTTTCAGCTTTCTATATATGGCTAGCCAGTTTTCCCAGCACCATTTATTAAATAGGGAATGCTTTCCCCATTTCTTGTTTTTGTCAGGTTTGTCAAAGATCAGATGGTTGTAGATGTGTGGTATTATTTCTGAGGGCTCTATTCTGTTCCATTGGACTATATCTCTGTTTTGGTACCAGTACCATGCTGTTTTGGTTACTGTAGCCTTGTAGTATAGTTTGAAGTCAGGTAGTGTGATGCCTTCAGCTTTGTTCTTTTTGCTTAGGATTGTCTTGGCAATGCGGACTCTTTTTTGGTTCCATATGAACTTTAAAGTAGTGTTTTTCCAATTCTGTGAAGAAAGTCATTGGTAGCTTGATGGGGATGGCATTGAATCTATAAATTACCTTGGGCAGTATGGCCATTTTAATAATGTTGATTCTTCCTATCCATGAGCATGGAGTGTTCTTCCATTTGTTTGTGTCCTCTTCTATTTTGTTGAGCAGTGGTTTGTAGTTCTCCTTGAAGAGGTCCTTTACATCCCTTGTAAGTTGGATTCCTAGGTATTTTATTCTCTTTGAAGCAGTTGTGAATGGGAGTTAACTCGTGATTTGGCTCTCTGTCTGTTATTGGTGTATAGGAGTGCTTGTGATTTTTGCACATTGATTTTGTATCCTGAGACTGCTGAAGTTGCTTATCAGTTTAAGGAGATTTTGGACTGAGACAATGGGGTTTTCTAAATATACAATCATGTTATCTGCAAACAGGGACAATTTGACTTCCTCTTTTCCTAATTGAATACATTTTCTTTCTCTTGCCTGATTGCCCTGGCCAGAATTTCCAACACTATGTTGCATAGGAGTGGTGAGAATACTGTCTTGTGCCAGTTTTCAAAGGGAATGCTTCCAGCTTTTGCCCATTCAGTATGATATTGGCTGTGGGTTTGTCATAAATAGCTCTTACTATTTTGAGACACATCCCATCAATACCGAATTTATTGAGAGTTTTTAGCATGAAGGGCTGTTGAATTTTGTTGAAGGCCTTTTCTGCATCTATTGAGATAATCATGTGATTTTTGTTTTTGGTTCTGTTTATATGATGGATTACATTTATTGATTTGCATATGTTGAACCAGCCTTGCATCCCAGGGATGAAGCCAACTTGATCGTGGTGGATAAGCTTTTTGCTGTGCTGCTTGATTCGGTTTGCCAGTATTTTATTGAGGATTTCTGCATCGATGTTCATCAGGGATATTGGTCTAAAATTATCTTTTTTTGTTGTATCTCTGTCAGGCTTTGGTATCAGGATGATGTTGGCCTCATAAAATGAATTAGGGAGGATTCCCTCTTTTTCTGTTGATTGGAACAGTTTCAGAAGGAATGGTACCAGCTCCTCTTGGTACCTCTGGTAGAATTCGGCTGTGAATCCGTCTGGTCCTGGACTTCTTTTTGGTTGGTAGGCTATTAATTATTGCCTCAATTTCAGAACCTGTTATTGGTCTATTCAGGGATTCAACTTCTTCCTGGTTTAGTCTTGGGAGGGTGTATGTGTCCAGGAATTTATCCATTTCGTCTAGATTTTCTAGTTTATAGCATAGAGGTGTTTATAGTATTCACTGATGGTAGCTTTTATTTCTATGGGATCGGTGGTGATATCCCTCTTATCATTCTTTATTGTGTCTATTTGATTCTTCTCTCTTTTCTTCTTTATTAGTCTTGCTAGCGATCTATCAATTTTGTTGATCTTTTCAAAAAATCAGCTCCTGGATTCATTGATTTTTTGAAGGGTTTTTTGTGTCTTTATCTCCTTCAGTTTTGCTCTTATCTTAGTTATTTCTTGCCTTCTGCTAGCCTTTGAATGTGTTTGCTCCTGATTCTCTAGTTCTTTTAATTGTGATGTTAGGGTGTCAATTTTAGATCTTTCCTGCTTTCTCTAGTGGGCATTTAGTGCTATCAATTTCCCTCTACACACTGCTTTAAATGTGTCCCAGAGATTCTGATATGTTGTGTGTGTGTTCTCATTGGTTTCAAAGAACATCTTTATTTCTGTCTTCATTTCGTTATGTACCCAGTAGGCATTCAGGAGCAGGTTGTTCAGTTTCCATGTAGTTGAGCAGTTTTGATTGAGTTTCTTAATCCTGAGTTCTAGTTTGATTGCACTGTGGTCTGAGAGACAGTTTGTTATAATTTCTGTTCTTTTACATTTCCTGAGGAGTGCTTTACTTCCAACTATGTGGTCAATTTTGGAATAAGTGTGATGTGGGGCTGAGAAGAATGTATATTCTGTTGATTTGGGGTGTAGAGTTCTGTAGATGTCTACTAAGTCCCCTTGGTGCAGAGCTGAGTTCAATTCCTGGATATCCTTGTTAACTTTCTGTTTTGTTGATCTGTCTAATGTAGACAGTGGGGTGTTAAAGTCTCCCATTATTATTGTGTGGGAGTCTAAGTCTCTTCGTAAGTCTCTAAGGGCTTGCTTTATGAATTTGGGTACTCCTGTATTGGGTGCATATATATTTAGGATAGTTAGCTCTTCTTGTTTTGAATTGATCCCTTTACCATTATGTAATGGCCTTCTTTGTCTCTTTTGATCTTTGTTGGTTTACAGTCTGTTTTATCAGAGACTAGGATTGCAACCCCTGCTTTTTTTTGTTTTCCATTTGCTTGGTAGATCTTCCTCCATCCCTTTATTTTGAGCCTATGTGTGTCTCTGCACATGAGATGGGTCTCCTGAATATAGCACACTGATGGTTCTTGATTTGCCAGTCTGTGTCTTTTAATTGGAGCATCCAGCCCATTTACATTTATGGTTAATATTGTTATGTGTGAATTTGAACCTGTCATTATGATGTTAGCTGGTTATTTTGCTCATTAGTTGATGCAGTTTTTCCTAGTATTGATGATCCTTACAATTTGGCATGTTTTTGCAGTGGCTGGTACCAGTTGTTCCTTTCCATGTTTAGTGCTTCCTTCAGGAGCTCTTGTAAAGCACGTCTGGTGGTGACAAAATCTCTCAGTTTTGTTTGTCTGTAAAGGATTTTATTTCTTCTTAACTTATGAAGCTTAGTTTGGCTGGATATGAAATTCTGGGTTGAAAATTCTTTTCTTTGAGAACGTTGAATATTGGCCCCCACTCTCTTCTGACTTGTAGAGTTTCTGACAAGAGATCTGCTATTAACCCGACCTTTCTCTCTGGCTGCCCTTAACATTTTTTCCTTCACTTCAACTTTGGTGAATCTGACAATTATGTGTCTTGGAGTTGCTCTTCTCAAGGAATATCTTTGTAGCGTTCTCTGTATTTCCTGAATTTGAATGTTGGCCTGCCTTGCTAGGTTGGGGAAGTTCTCCTGAATAATATCCTGAAGAGTGTTTTCCAACTTGGTTCCAGTCTCCCCGTCACTTTCAGGTACACCAATCAGATGTAGATTTGGTCTTTTCACATAGTCCCATATTTCTTGGAGGCTTTGTTCATTTCTTTTTACTCTTTTTTCTCTAAACTTCTCTTCTGGCTTCATTTCATTCATTTGATCTTCAATCACTGATACCCTTTCTTCCAGTTGATCAAATCAGCTACTGAAGCTTGTGCATGCGTCACATAGTTCTCATGCCATGGCTTTCAGCTCCATCAGGTCATTTAAGGACTTCTCTACACTGTTTATTCTAGTTAGGTATTCGTTTAATCTTTTTTCAAGGTTTTTAGCTTCTTTGCGTTGGGTTTGAACATCCTCCTTTAGCTCAGAGAAGTTTGTTATTACCGATCATCTGAAGCCTTCTTCTCTCAACTCGTCAAAGTCATTCTCTCTCCGGCTTTGTTCTGTTGCTGGCGAGGAGCTGTGTTCCTCTGGTGGAGAAGACACACTCTGATTTTTAGAATTTTCAGCTTTTCTGCTCTGGTTTCTCCCCATCTTTGTGCTTTTATCTATCTACCTTTGGTCTTTGATGATGAAGACGTATAGATGGGGTTTTGGTGTGGATGTCTTTTCTGCTTTTGTTAGTTTTTCTTCTAACACTCAGGACCCTCAGATGCAGGTCTGTTGGAGTCTGCTGGAGGTCCACTCCAGATCCTGTTTGCCTGGGTATCACCAGTGGAGGCTGCAGAACAGCAAATATTTCAGAACAGCAGATGTTGCTGCCTGATCCTTCCTTTGGTAGCTTCGTCTCAGAGGGCCACCTGGCCGTGTGAGGTGTCAGTCGGCCCCTACTGAGAGGTGTCTGCCAGTTAGGCTACTTGGGGGTCAGGGACCCTCTTGAGGAGGCAGTCTGTCTGTTCTCAGATCTCCAACTCCATGCTGGGAGAACCACTACTCTCTTCAAAGCTGTCAGACAGGACGTTTCGTTATTTGCATTTTCTAGTAGGGAAACCGAGGCTCAGACAGGCTAGGAAACTAGTAGTGAGTTTTATGTCCTTATTGTCGGCTAGACAGCTGATATTCAGGGGGCCCACGATTTGAACCCAGCATTGGTAGATTCAAAAGTCTATGCTCTTTTCATTGCAGAATCTTCATTTAATTTTTGGTAATGTGGTTTTACTCCAGGTGTTTCTAGTTTCAAATAACTGAAATAAATTTGAACTAGCTTTTTTAAAAAAGGAAAAGTTGTTTTAAAGGCAAGGAATGTCTTGAGGAACCTAAAGATAGGACTCCAGCTGGCTTCTGGGAGGAACTGGAACTGAGAACTGTTTAGCTAGAGTTCTCTTCCTCTGACTCTTGCCTCCTGTCTTGCACATCTGCTTTATGTTCTGTCTCTGGCTTTCTCTGCTGCGTGTATAGATGATGGAATATGGCTGCTGCACAGCTTTGACCAAGCACAGAGATGAGCTGTCCCTAAATCCAAATTCCTAGCAGGGAAAATCTGATTGGCTCTGTTTCATTTGTATTTTTATTTATTTTTAAGACAGGGCCTTGCTTTGTCACCCAGGCTGGAGTGCAGTGGCACCATCATGGCTCACTACAGCGTTGACCTCCTGGGTTCAAGTGATCTTCCTGCCTTAGCCTCCTAAGTATTATAGCTGGGACTACAGGCACATGCCACCAGCTAATTTAGCCCAGCTAATTCTTTTCTTTTCTTTTCTTTTCTTTTCTTTTCTTTTCTTTTCTTTTCTTTTCTTTCCTTCCTTCCTTCCTTCCTTCCTTCCTTCCTTCTTCCTTCCTTCTTCCTCTTTCTTTCTTTCATTCATTCATTCTTTCCTTTTTTTTTTTTTTTCTTCAATGTCTTGCTCTGTTGCCCAGCCTGGTCTCTAACTCCTGGCCTCAAGCAATCATCCTGTCTTAGCCTCCCAAAGTGTTGGGGTTACAGGCATGAGCCACTGCACCTGGCTGGCTCTGCTTTCAACAGACATCCATCGTGGGTCCAATCAGCTTTTAGCCAAGAAGGCAGAATGACATAATCTAAACATGGCTGCCACTCATGGCACCAGTTTTTACTGGTAGGAATGTGTAACTCTAATCTTTCCTCGCTCATCTGGTATGGCTGCAGCCTATTCTGTGTACTCTGTTACATGGAGAAGTCTAATAGTTTCCGTTCTGGTTTGACCCATGATTATAGCTCTTTGAAGAGCAAATAAGACTAGGACAGGCATGGCCAATATGCTGACATGACAGTGATTTTCTTCTTTGGAAACACATCCTCATTGTTTCCACAATCTCATTCCTTATAGCCTTATTTTCCCCCACCCCACCCCACCTCTTTCATATGGGAATACAGTTAGAGTATCTGCTCAAAAGAAATCACCCACTTTCTTTGGAGCTCAACTTTTCACTTGGGCTACAGCTCCAACTGACTCACTTTGCCAATATAAAACCCTCCCCAAACTTGTTGAGCTTATTCTCTATGATAATGTTGAGAGTCCTTTTCCCAATTGTCACTACTTATCCAGAACTTGGTCCAGTTATTCTCACTGGGCACACTGAGAGGAATAAATTTATGAGGGCTCTTAGAAACAAATGGTGGTCACCAACTCTTTTCTCAATTGAAGTTGATCCAATGGAAGGGGGGTCAAATCTCAACACCCAGTTATATACATGTATACTTTCTGTTTTCTTCTGCAGTTGTAAAGAAAAAAACTCAAGAGGAAAAAAATTATTGTTACATTTTTTGTAGGTGGTCCCAAACTTATGAATGTTTAGGGTTCCTAAATGTTTAGGGTTCTAGTTGTTTAGAACTTGGAACTTATTTTATTTTGGAAACAATACTGTACTTGCTGGTTTAGGTTTCTAGCCAAACTGCAAATAATAATTTGGCCTACAACATAGCTGATTTGACCTTTAATTATGACCTTGAAATTTTCCTTACCCTTAAAATTAGAGTCTGAACTCTTCTGGTCAGTAGCCTGAATTCATTAGCTTTCTAAATACTCATTCCCCTAAGCTTCTCTGAAGTATGGTATTCCCTGGAATCTCTGTTATCCTCTTACTGTAGAAGAGGTAGGGGGACAACATAGAGGTATGTAAGTGGATGATGAATGTTGACTCCAGGTATTCCAGTGGATTAGATGATACAAAAAGAAGGATAGGACTGAGTAGAAAGTAGTGAGTTTTATGACCTTAGTGATGCTCAAAAAAAGAGGAGGCTGGTGAAGAGGAATAGGGAGGAAAGATTGGCTGGCTGCAATGGTTGATAAATAGATATTGTCTGTAGTCAATGTCTGCATTTAAAATATTAATTGTTTTTCATATGCAATTCTTTGAGTTGCTCTTCCCCCCCATTATTTTATTTATTTTATTTATTTGTTTGTTTGTTTTGAGACAGGGTCTCACTCTGCTACCCAGGCTGGAGTGCAGTGGCGTGATCATGGCTCACTGCAGCCTCCACCTCTCGGGCTCAAGCAACACTCCGGCTTCAGCCTCCCAAGCAGCTGGAACCACAGATGCATGCCACCACACCCAGCTAATATTTTGATTATTTGTAGAAATGAGGTCTCCCTATGTTGGCCAGGTTGGTCTTGAACTTCTGGGCTTAAGCGATTTTCCCACCTTGGCCTCCCAAAGTGCTGGGATTACAGGTGTGAACCACTGCGCTGTGCTTATCTTTCTTCTCCATTAGCCTGCAGTAAATAGAAAATAAATTTTACAGCATTTATCATTTGCTTAGCTGGGTCCTTGAACTTGCCTCCCTGGGATAAGACACCATGACCACACAGAAATCCAGCCAGATAATGGGAAGGTGTGCATTGGCCTCTCACTGCATGGCTATGGGGCTCCCGTTTATGTGGCTTTAGTAGATGATTTCATCCTCTTTTCTGACTTGGAACCAGACAACTTTACATTCTCAGCAAACAGATGGACAACAGGGTTGAAATAAGATCTTGTACTGAAATAGTCCTTGAGTCATACTCCTTGACTGTTCTCTCATACGGGAAACTTGCCTCTTCCTTCTTGCAGAAGGCCAAGGCTGAGAATTCAGTGTACTCAGAGTTCTTGGACTCTTTTCTCAATATATATTATGTTGGATATTTTTCTTCTTGGTCAAGATTGAGAGTCTGCCAGTATAAGAGTATTATCTAATTTGTTTTGGCAGAACACCTGGCCTTTTGCCCTAAGTAGATGTTTAAAAATAGAATGAAAAGTTTTACATTAACTTGTTTTTGTCCTCTTTCCAGAAAAGATCCTGACATGAGAAAAAAGGGGAGCTTGATTTTACTTATAACTTTGTTTGGGAAGCAGGGGTGCTGTAGTTCAGGGGTGTCCAATCTTTCGGCTTCCCTGGGCCACACTGGAAGAAGAAGAGTTTTCTCGGACCACACGTAAAATACACTAACATTAATGACAGCCGATGAGCTAAAAAAAATTGCAAAAAAAATTGAATAATGTTTTAAGAAAGTTTACAAATTTGTGTTAGGCTGCATTCAAAACCATCTTGGGTCACAGGGCTGCAGGCTGTACAAGCTTGCTCTAGCTGAAACTCACTTGACTTGGTCATTGGGTTCTAGTGCACGTTGTGCCAGTAACTGTGTGACCTGGGAAAGTCAGTTGTCTTTCAATGCTCAGTTTCCCCATCTGTAAAACGGGAATGATAAAACCTCAACTGAAGGGTTGTTGTAAGTATTAAATGAAATGACATTCGTAAAAGTATTCAGATGAGATAACATTGCTGTATTAACATAGATTTTTTTTAAGGTACAAAAAGAATTATATTAAAACAGTAACATACATTTGTATGTATGAGGGAGGGATATTTAAAATTAAAATATTATATAATCACAAGAAAGACCAGATATTCCTTGCTCTGCCATTGGGCATCCAAGAAAAGTAAAGCCTGTTTTATATCCCCAAAATAAAAAAGAGGCTTGATAGAAGTAACAGTGCTTGGAACCCAAGTCAATTTATACTCTTGTTAGATAAGTCCAAATTCTAAAGGCTACAAAAATCCTGTTAAATCAAGGGGAAAATTCATTTTAGGATAAAGTTATTCAAGATGAAAGAAAGGCATGTCTTCAGTGAGAGAACTGCCTCCTGTCGGATGATTTCTTGCTAATGTGTTTAAAGATTTTGAACTTCTCAATTTTCTTGGTTTTCCGGTAGCCAAATCTACCACGACCCCCTCACTTTTTCTGCTTGCCTTCATTGCAGTTGATGTTCAGATCAACAAAGGGAGGTACCTTGAAACCAAATGACAGAGCAACTGGAGGCAAATTTAAGTTATTAGCATTAAAGATCTGTTTCAGAGAATGGGAATCATAGACTCATACGTTGGCTTATATGCTTCCTGGGCTGACTTATGAAGAAAGTAGTTCTTTTCAATCAGTTTCTCAAGCTGGGACTGAATGTCAGAAATTTTAGACCAGGAAAAGTCAAATTCACTTAATGGAACCTTGGATTGTTTCAGGTAGCGAAGAAAACCCAATTATTTTGGGCGCAAAATGAGCAGGGCATGCCCTCTCCCAATTCAGAATCAAAAAACACAAAGAAGAAGAAAAAGAGGAAAATGCTGAATGATGCTGGACCTGATACAAAAAAAAAGCAAAAACTGAAAACAAAGGGGAATCTGAAGAAGAGAGTGCAGAGACTCCTAAAGAAACAGAAAATAATGTGGAGAAGCCAGATAATGATGAAGATGACAGTGAGGTGCCCAGCCTACCCCTGGGACTGACAGGAGCTTTTGAGGATCTTCATTTGTTTCTCTATGTAATCCTGTCAATGAAAACACTCTGAAGGCAATAAAAGAAATGGGTTTTACAAACATGACTGAAATTCAGCATAAAAGTATCAGACCACTTCTGGAAGGCAGGGACTTCTAGCAGCTGCAAAAACAGGCAGTGGTAAAACCCTGGCTTTTCTCATCCCTGCAGTTGAACTCATTGTTACGTTAAAGTTCATGCCCAGGGATGGAACAGGAGTCCTTATTCTCTCACTTGCTAGAGAACTAGCCATGCAAACTTTTGGTGTTCTTAAGGAGCTAATGACTTACCACGTGCATACTTATGGGTTGATAATGGGTGGCAGTAACAAATCTGCTGAAGCACAGAAAGTTGCTAATGGGATCAACATCACTGTGGCCACAGCAGGCCGTCTGCTGGACCATATGCAGAATACCCCAGGGTTTATGTACAAAAACCTGCAGTGTCTGGTTATTGATGAAGCTGATTATAGATAGCTTGGATGTTGAGTTTGAAGGGGAATTAAAGCAAGCTATGAAACTTTTGCCAACACGTAAACAGACTATGCTCTTTTCTGCCACCCAAACTCGAAAAGTTGAAGGCCTGGCAAGGATTTCTCTGAAAAAGGAGCCACTGACATTGTTGGTGTTGATGATGATAAAGCTAATGCAACAGTGATGGTCTTGAACAGGGATATGTTGTTTGTCCTTCCAAAAAGAGATTCCTTCTGCTCTTTACGTTCCTTAAGAAGAAACGAAAGAAACAGCTTATGGTCTTCTTTTCATCTTGTATGTCCGTGAAATGCCACTATGAGTTG